>NW_026054552.1:0-600000 GCF_022478715.1 Daldinia decipiens | reverse complement strand
CTTGGACAACGTTTCGGACACTGCAGTAGAGCTTTGTCTCAGAAGGTTGTTGGTCCGGCTTGATCTCGGTTAGGTACTGGATGACCTTCTTCAGATCGTAATGGGTTCTGGGTTTATGTTCTAGCAGTATGTTCGTCCAATAATCTGTTGGGGTATTTGTCTTGCCGACTATTTCGGCGTTGTTGAGTCCGAAAGAGGCGTGTGGGTGTAGTAGTGTGGGTGTAGTTGTGTTGGATGAGAAAATTGAGATTTGACTGAGAATGCCCAAATATTTGTAGCTGCCTTTTTACCTAAGCGGCATAACAAAACATAATAATCAAATCCAACTTAACCTCAGGTTTTAACTTTGAAAATAAGATAAGTGCGTAGGGTAGATAGGCAGGCGCCTAGATATCTACACAAAACATAGCCATACCTTAGGAAGGTGCCTTAGGTGTCTAGGAAACTATTTTAAATAGGGAAACCGCGGTAGTAGCACTTACACGTAGAAGCCTCTGAATACATGGATGTAACCTGACAATAATAATGCACGCGAGAGGCAACTTCCTATTAATACTAACCAGCCTGTTTGTACTTGATAAAATACCTTTTATGTAACCTAGAGAACTTAAAGCTTGAGTATAAGCTTGGAGACCATCTTGTTAGTGGGTCCTGTCTTAAATGCCTATCCCTTTATAAAGCAAGCGTAGAAAGACGAGCCAATCATGATATAAACAAATTACCAATTGCAATAGTAGATGTTATAAGAGAAGATTACCTACTTTTCTAGTTGGTTATATTATCCCGTAACCAATAGGGATATAACCGGAAGTTGCCTGATTTTTTTTGAACTATACCATACTGGCTTGGATAACAAATGCAATACATTCTACATATAGGTATCAACAAGAGATGGGTTCTCTTCAAGCTTACCTAAGTTTTCAGGCTGACCTGTGAGTAGGACTTGGAATCTTAGACAAGCATAAAGTCTGATATACATATAATATAGGTTAGCCTAGTTGTAAAAGGTAGCTTAGGTATGTACGTTTGAAAAATATAAGATAAACATTAACAAAGCAGAAACTCTTAATGACATTTGATTCTGCCGACACGGTACGCCCTATTACATTCCTTTGTCCATTTTATAATCAATTGTGCTTATCGCCTTCCGTCCAACACCTCAAGATGATTTAACTTGTTACTGCCACTACCGTGACTATCTGTTTTTATCCTACACTGCTTTCCCTTTCCTCCTCAACCAGCTACCTGGACCTAAACACCGGCAACGGCACCAAGCGCAAGCCCGGTAATCGCTGCTGCAGCCACCCACACGCTGCTCCAAGCCGCCGCACCAGGCGTCTCAACGCCTTTAATCGTGAAGCGCGTCTGGACGAAGGTATCCGCACCCGTAATCAGCATCAGCAGCGCCGTGCGCTGGATCAGGACCTTGGTCTGCGCGCTCCAGCCCCAGAAATTCCACCACACCGTCTCGCGAAGACTCGCGTTAACTGGATCGAACGGCTTGTCCTTAGCTGAGGCCGTCGCTTCGGCGGGCGTGAATATGAAGGCGCGCGCTGCGAATCCCAGAACGAGCGTTACGGGGAGCAGGCCGACGTAGGTGGTTTCGTGTGCGGGCGCGATGGACGGCAGATTGGTGAAGTACACGACTAGGTATGATGGTAGGTACATAGCGTATGCGAAGAACAGCGTCACGCTATATATAGCGCCTGCGAGGAGTGTGGTGAGCAGCACGATGGGCCGGTCCGTGACGATGTCTGCGTTGGGCGCATGGCTAGGGTCGGCGTGGACCCTGGAAAGCGGACGTAGAAGGCGGAAGGGGATGTATGTCGCGAGGGTCTCGATGGCGAGTGTGAGGAGAAGGGCGCTGGTAGGCACCTCATAGAAGGTATTTAGGAGGTAGAGCTGTTGTCACCGTTAGGCTTATGTATATGTTTTGTCGTGTTGGTGATTCGATCTACTTACGAGAGGACCGTGGGACAGGAGGTTCAACGCTGTAATATCGTAGCCGTCGTAGTTACCGAACCAACTCAGCGCGAGTTCAAACCTATGAGAAAACACGGTGAGTAAAGTGTTGTTGGAATTACGTCATGAACACAATTTAAAGCCAAATACGCGCCGTCGTATGTTGGGATACTGGTAAAATGCTACTCACACTCGCCATCCCGTAACAATTCCGACATCATCCCAAGTAGTCAGTAGCCTCGCGTGCGGCGCTATCGGACCCTTGGTGTATCGCCACGTTAACGAGTAGCCCACCGCTGCGAGCGATAGGCTCAGAATAGTGACCAGCGGGAACTGAATCAGCTTAGGCAGCTTGGACGGTGTGTTATTGGGACGAGTAATTTCGCGCTTCGAAGGCGAGATTGTCGGAGTCTCGATTTTGGTGATAGACACTACCGTTGGCCTTGCCTCAGCCGCATTTTCTTCCTCACGAGTCTGTTTCCTAGTCCTCATTTTGCCTCGTTCGTCTGCTTGCACCGTAAAGATTTTGCAACTATGTATCTACTATCAGAAGGAAAAAAAGATTAAGAAAATTCCCCGGAAAGAAAAAAAAAAAAGTATGCGCCTTGCAGAGATCCAAGCTTGATGCGCTCACGTGCTAGGTATAACAATCGAAGCTGACCAGAAATTGTCGCGATTATTTATGAGTGTAGGTTATGTACCTGATTTGAGGTAGTAGGCTGAAATGGCTACCTCCATAATGGCTACCTAGGTAGGTACTATAAATGGTGGGGGGTGGCCCGATGCGCGAACATTGGGGAAAGCGGTAACTACTTCATGTATGTACCTAACCTAGCACCGGTGACGTCTCCGAACGACCTACTCTTCATCAAGTTTCCCTGCTAAATTCCATACCTATTCCTACTACTTCGTACTCAGCCTACGTTAAGTACCTAACCTACTAATAACCCCACAACCGGCCTGATCGACAACAAACCTCGCTTCTCAAAAGGGACCTAGGTCCTCGATCTTCCATCTTTGAGATTTTCTTCTCTTATTCTCCGGCTCTCCTCTTTTTGTACTTATTCCGTGAGAGTCGTCAGGCAACCATCGCTAAACTTCTGATGTTTTCCGTTGCCCGGCTGGTTCTGTTTACAACCTCCTATACCAACCTGCATTCACACATAGATCAAAATCACCAGCATCATGACTCCGCAGCCCCGCTACCTGAAGGATAGCCAGGTCCAGCAATAGTAAATCTTGGGATCCTATTTATCAATTAAAAACCTCCAACTATATTTTTGGTCAAGTATATTCTAGTAAGTCAAAAGTTGCGTTTGAGTTGGTATTCATTCATGGTAAATAGATGGGTGTCATCGGCCCTGTTAATAGATATCACACGCTTTGCCTAATGAAATTCACACTTTCCCTACAGTTTCGACAGGTTGGGTGTTCGCTCGACGCTTTTCTCCGATCCTCACTTTAACCTCTTGGAGCATGCCTTAGAGTATTCGTACCTAGAGCCCCCCATTCTTCGGTGCTGAGATTTCGGTAGCGGAGCGGAACCACCTCGTTTCCAGAAGTTGATATGTGACACAAAGGAAACAACTAGAGCCATTTATCGTTTCGTGCCGTCTCTGATGAGCGAGCGGGCGAGCGATCTCAAGTTTAATCCTCCATACGGCCAAACATCATATCATCGTCTTCCTCGCTGCTGCGCGCCCTAAACCGTCCTTCACCTTCGTCTTCATCCATTATGCTACTTTCACTATCTTCCATCTTCACGTCCTCGGTATGCCGAAGCTCACCCCGAGTAAAACTTTCCGGCATCTGACCTGATGGAAAGCTGTTGATAAAACTCGTACTGGTAAAAGCCGCGTGATCGAGATACTGGGCAGGTAGCGGTGGTACGGGGGGAGCATCGTCAGGGAGCCTAGAATCTCGGGCCCCTCCGTTACTACCAAAGCTGCAGCTGAGCAACTCAATGGCCGTTGCAAGGTCGCGATCATCTTGGCCAGTGCTGTTCATTCCTGAAGAAGGGGGGCGCCGGTCCGAACTAGCATGACGAGCGTGACCGAATCCATTCCCGTTTGGTACGCTACCTGAGAAGAACGAGCCCGAAACGGCTGACTGGTACGATCGCGCAAAGCCATTCCCATTGCTGTCCCTCTCGGAAGCCGTATGATAAGCAAAAGAATTCATGGCACTAAAAGCGTCCAAATGCGGAGGTGGGGTGGTATCGGCTGAACTACGACCATCGTGGAGGTCTGAGTACCCAGAGGCGGTGGGAGAAGCGGATTCGGGGTCGCTGGCAAAGTCTTTGGTAGAGTCGGGAGGAGTGGTTGCCTCGGTGTTCATGGCGACAAGAACTGAGGCCGCCTCGAGCAGTTGAACTTGTTGGTGCTTGGATATAAGCAGCTTGGACGTGAGAGACCACTCGGGAGTATGTTCCCACCTGGCAAGCAATTCGTCAACAAAAGTCCATGTTCATTTACTCAGGGCTTAAGGGTCTCGGCCAGTCCATGCTTGCCCCGGGGGCAGGGAGATACTCTATCCACAGGCCTGGGCAAGTGAATGCATAAGGGAGGCAGTGGGCAAGAAAAAGGGCACCAACAAATGCTTAGTCAAGCAGCTGCTATGCTTGTATCCTTTCCCGCACTTGTCGCAGCGGAGTTCAATTCGGTTGCTCTTCCTACCCTCCTTTGTTAGCGGCTGACCATCGCTCGCCCGTCGCATGCGAGCTTTCTGGGGACCCTCTTCTCCCTCATCGGCGGACATGTCGTTCGAGGAGTCGTCGATAGCGTTTTCTGGGCCCTCGGATTTCATATTCATCGAGAATCTATGGGTTGGCAAGCTAGCAGGCGGAGAAGGTAAGCTACCCACGATGGTAGGTCGGGCGGTGGCAGGCTTGGACATGGTACCGCGGCGGGAATTGACAGCAATAGGTAGTGGTCCAACCTTATCCCCTGCTTCTTCGAGAGCGGCCGCGACAGCCGCGACGTTGGCAGCGGTGCCAGTCATACTCTTCCGACGTGTTACGCGGTGGGTGGCATTGAGGGCGCCGGACAAAGCGGAGTATGTGTGGGAGTTGTTGCGTGAATGGGACAATGGTCTCGAAGGGCCTAAGGAAGACGCCGAGGTAGAAGAGATTGATTGACGGTGCTGGTTCAATGGCCTCGTTGGTGTTTGCATTTCCTAGAGTGATAGACACAAGTGATCAGCATGACTATCCCAGTGTCGGGGACGGGCTAAGCGGGCAAGGTAGGTAAAAAGGCAAGGTGAGGTAGGTTAGTGCAACTTGTTGGTTACCTTGGAAGAGGCCATTGCCGACCACGTAGAGAGTAGAACAACAAAATAATCGTCTCGAGGATTTATTTATCTTTTTTTTCCCCTTGGTACAGCTCGTGTCTTACCGGGTAAAGAATGATACAAGATGGACAAGAAAGAGGGAGCAAAAAGCAAAGCAAGAGGTGTTCGTCGGCAATGGTGGGTGGATTAGGAGAGGTATTGGCTGGATTAGGACCTGATGGGTGGAGGGCGGACACTGGGAAAAGAAAAAGCCGTCTGATGATCTGTAATAATATTTTTTTTTTCTTTAACCCCTTGGGAATTGAAGAAGGAACAAAGATCAGTCCATTGCACAAAAAATAAATTTTTATGGATATCCAGTATAGATAATAATGTAGGAACGTTTAGGCAGGTACGGACAAGACAGTACAGTACACAGATACCTACAGAGATACCAGGATACTAAGATACATCGGGTAGTTCGTCAGGTGGTCAAACCGAGTTAAATAATACATGTACGTATTAGGAAATGGGCTTAGAACTGCGTCTTCGTTTAGCTGCTTATTACCTTCTCTGGCCTAATAGACTATGCTCCTTCGAAGTATTATATGTAATATTATTATTATAGTATTATTGTAGGCACGCTAGGTAGACCAAAGCTACTAATCATGCTAGGTGGGTTAGAGAAAGTGTATTATGTATTAAAAGTTGGGCGTGTGCCATGTGGTATGTTGAATGGTGTGGTAGGTATTCCAGTACCTACACTAGTGATTATGGTGGGCTCAACTGGGCTCCAAGCTGTTCAATTCCCCTCCCCCATTCATTATTCGGCCCCCCCCATCTCTTTCCCCGTCCTATCTTTCCAAGTGGAATCCACCAGAGCATATTGGAAGTTTGGAAAGATACTATGTACCTACATAGTACTTGCCTAGTATGTATGAGGTATCCATACAACATTACGCACGCGCTGCACGATAAGTTAGGTACATATAAGTACGTACATGCAGTTAGCGCGTCCCCCTGTACTAGGTACTAATTGGACAAGCTTCAATCCAGGTCAGGGTTCTGTCAGGCACAACTTCAAACTTGGATACAAGTCGGAGCGGCATAAAAAAGGGTACAGATCACAAACCTGCTTGACGAATTGTTAGTCAAGGCGGCATAGTAGAGACCATTGGATTGGACACGAGAAGATGAGCAATTCCATCTGAATGCATCTAAGCTGTAACGACAGGTGGGAAACGACCAAATCGTTGCGATCAAGTTTGTATCTGCCAGCTAAGCGGACGGACATGGGGGACGCAGATGCTGCTCAACATACTATGTAGTCCAATTGAGGAAGCCCCCTTTTGAATTAGTGACTATTTCACATACCTATTACCTATTCAGAGATGGAAATGGCCGATTTCGAAAGGTAGCCATAGATGTCTGAAATAGGACACAAGCAGGAATTCAACGGCCTACTCTGTACATTCCTATTCGCACGTGGATATCTTCCAATGCTCGAATGGCAGCTGGTGTTGCTCCCTGGCCCTGGTGCCCTGGTGCCCTGCATATTCCTATTCCTGTGTCTATGTCTGGTAAAAGATAGCGGAGCCGGACAAATACATAACACGCGGCTTTCCAACTCCCATCGGAGTCTTCAAGAGAGACAAGTTATCTTGCGATTACAAGCAATACACAGATGCGTACTACACTGCGTATGCGGAATTTGCCTATCATAAGGCGACAGCAACAATCCGTCGTGCACATCTTTATTAACAAGTGGCAGTATAACGTGGCATATATCATACTTGTTATTCGCGAACAACAACTCTACGAAGAAACAGAACATCTACATATGTGTACATAGCAATGCCGACCTGATTATTTATCATTCGTTCGTCGGAATTAGATATTAGATAATAATATTGTTGGAGTAACACCCTACAAGAGGTTTAGTCCAACGAGGGGGTACGCGCAATGAAAAGGAGGAGGAGCTCTTATGTACATACCTAGGTCCCTAGGTAGATTACCCATAAACACACCCCCCTAGGAGGTATTTTTATATTATATAATCCGTAGGTACATACATGTACCTATCTAAACTGGAGCAGCTAGCGTACAGACGCTCCGAATTCCTGCACGCCGAATCAACCATTCGAATAGGCAGTTAATATACTTATACTTCTTGAGCTATGTTGGAATAAAATTTGATATTTTGGAAAGGTGTTAGCAAAGGATATCTCCTTCGATAAAGCTAAGTATATAAAGTACTCCCTGTGGTTGATAACAACCCTGGACTCCTTGTGACCGGTCCGAGTCTATAAATTGACCAAGGACGATACATACACTAGACTTCAACCCCGGACTGCGCGGATCAACACTACGATCGTAGGCGCGTCACCTGGCGGGTAGGGTTTACCCCCTGACAATTCCTAACACCTCCATAATTAAGCTGCTAAGAATATCTAGGTAGCTATGTGTGCGGTATTTCGTATTCTGCCTGTTTAGTTTCAAATAATCCTTTTTTCTCCGGCTGTCAAACAAGTCTAATCTTACACAGCACATTGCTTATCCCCGTTTACATTGTAGTAAGCGCTATGAATAAAATATATATACAAATGCATAATTACATAAAGTCTAACAGACGCTTGAGATGCGGTCCTGTCATAAAAGCTTCAAATAATTATGGAAGCTACCTAGAGGAGGGGTCAGCCCAACATACATTAGCACCGGTTACGCAGCACGAAACTAAGGTCTACGCTACCAAGCACATTAAAACACAGTGTTATAGCATTTTCCTTACAGTAGGCTATAGCTTCAGCCGTAACATACATAGTGTATGTACAAGTATTGAAAACATTATCTCGAACTACATGTACTACTTATTTAACAATATTGTGTTTAGTTACACCAATAAGAAATACCAATTCGATATCAAAGACAAAGACGAATTTAATAGCTCCCCGTGGTCACGAATCTAGCCGACTTAGCAACAATAGATCTTAATTTATGCTTTGCTGAATGGATATGTTTCTCAAGAGAAAAAAATAATCCACGAGATCAGCAAGGCCATTTGACCTTTCCGGATGCAGGTACTTTCGTGCATGGGGTTCTCGCGCCTGTAGGTAGTGGAATTTGGAGAAACAGAAGACGTTCACTATGCTCACGCCTCGGCCGTGTCTTCTTACGCCATTCTTCCCAAGTCCGTTTCATTGGATAGCGATGATGTACATACCACATATACATACTACCTACATACACAGATGCGCATTAGAGTACCTAATCTACGGTACCGATGGCCTATGCAAGAAGCAGCAGCAAGTACGTGTCTATCAAATCAACTCTATCAGATTTCCCCAAGCTCTTCTACGGGCTTCGAGCATGCTCTTTGAATGAGACACCACTCAGCAACATGACTGGACAATACTCTCCAGCACAGATAAAGCAAGGGAGAATTTACTTAAAGTCTGGCCAGAGAGATCTAGAGCACCTAATGTAGACTTGGATTTTTTTTCTTCGTCCAGCTCCTTCGACACACAAAAGTAGCCAAGGGGTTCAGTGGTCTAGACCACTGGAGATGCATACCAAACATCTACTTACACATCGGTATAATCTTCATCGAGACGAAAAAAAAAATATTCACAGGTTTCTAGATCACGGTTCGTCTTCTCCTTCCTAAGTGAACCGTTAGCGTCCGCCACCATGACAGTCCATTCATTTTCGACTCGAACCAACCGGCGCGGGGTCTACCATCTGAGCTCTCTTGCCACAGACTAGGCATTGAAAGGGTATCTTAGCAGAGTCACGGACTAAGGCATTGACATTATAGCCCTTTTCCCCTTGTTATATACTTCGATCCCCCTGATTCGTTGTCTTTATTTTTATTCGTAGTCCACGATAATCTCGCCATTAGCCAATAGGGGTGTGTTATACCCCATGGCCGGCGATAGGATATGGTGCTACGCAGTATAGCTTTTTTTAAAAAAAGAAATTAATAAATAAAAAATCTCGAAATTTATCGTTAGTTAGGCCATCCAATTGGGCTCCTATCTCCCATCCCGATTTAATATTAGGTATAGACGCGGTTGAATGGGTAAGCTCGCCCGCCATATTACACAAGGCCTTTTTCAATTTAAAGTATTAAACCCTAGGTAATTCACACACAATGGACGACAAGCTTAATACATAGGTACCTAGGTACCTCATATGTATCTCAAGTGACAATTAGTACCTAAGGTACTGCTAGTGCGTCCGGCAAAACGGAGGCCACCGACTCAATCGTTTTGCCTAGTGTTAATTCCGTATTCCGTTCGCCACTATAAGTTAACTTAGGGTTAACGACTCTTAAGTTTCGTGGTCTGCTATTGGTCTATCATGCGCTTGCCACATCGAATGTTTGCTTCAAGGGAGAAAAATAGGTTGAATAAATTTTTTGACATTATTCAAAGGTATCAGCTAAGCATGATCATGCGGAAGTGTGATATGTATATCTCATTGCAGACTTCGAATATCAAGTGACTCTGAGAATCCATACTATACCTTATTAAGATGACGCCAAAGCAGCAGCTGACAACAGCTCGCGAGTAAGGAGATACTTTCGATAAAGCAGGCGATAAAGGCGTTCCAACTTGTTTTGCTATTCCCATTTGTCTGCCTTGTCTGCCTTGTCTGCCTTGTCTGCCTTGTCTGCCTTGTCTGCCTTGTCTGCCTTGTCTGCTTAAGCATCAGCTTGCCAAACTTGCTGGTTTGAAACAGCCCCTAACAAAAAGAACCGGAAGCCAACAATGTTAACGAGGATAATACGAGCTAGGTAGGTATAACAAATTCAAAGCTAGCTAGCAGTTTCGAACTGTCGATCAAAGGATCAACGCCGCCTTACCCGCCATACCCGCCATACCCGCCATACCCGGCCGCGCATCACTTCACTAAGATTGACGTCGGCGCTCGGAACCACATAGAGAAATGACTGATTCCAAGTTTGCTCAGCCAAACATATTCGACCAGACGCAGGTACGAGCATACTATGAACGCCCCGGCGGAGCCCATAAGGCTTGGTGCCTGAATCTTGCCCGCCAGGTTCTTTGAGCGCATGCTGACTGATATATCATTTGTAATACTGATATGTAGAACTCTCAGTCCCTCACTTAAATCCACTTCCACACAAGACCAACTTGTTGCTAAGAATAGGCCTACCACTACAAATAACAGGTGAATAATAGCGATAAGAAAACTTCATCTAACTACACAGTAACTATACATTCTATACATTAATCTATCAAGCCTTTTTATTTTTTATTTTTTATTTTTTGAACCCGCGAACAAACTTGATAACTACCTGTTAACCTAGACCCTAACCTACATAGATACATGCAAGCGTCTAAGACGAACTTGGAAGAGGAAGGTCATGTTAGTTTGATGTAATGCCCCTCCATGACGTCGTTTTCTACCGGAAATTCTATTAGGTTAAGGTAGGTCGCACAAGGCAGTAGTCACACAATGTAGGCAGCCGCACCCAGCAAGTTGGAACATTGAATTACATATGTACCTACTTCGATATTCTCTATCACCATACATCAAGGTAGGTAGGTACCTAACGTATTCATTTTCACTCCTACAACAATAACATCGAACAGAGCAAAACAACTCGCTTCCAATACGAACCCAAGATTTGCCGTGTCACGATCGCGAGCAATACTCTTCAAGCGCGCAGGTTTTTTTTTTTGATTGCTATCACCCCGCATCTATTTAGGCGCGCGGTCGGTTTTAATTACTTGCTCACATATACATAGGTATACACACACATACACACACATACATACCTCAGCGTCTATTAGCCCTCTTCGTACATACGCCGAGCTGGCGTCCGATTTCGAATACTACCCGAAGTAACCGTGAGATTACTAGTAACTAGACGGAACAAAGTTCCCAAAGAAGCATATTCCTCAACCGCACACATACATACATACATATCTATCTGCACCTACGCACCACCTGATGGCGGATACTGTATATCGTCGTAGCGGGCGGGGCGGCGCCGGCAACTTCTACTCGCAAAAGGATATCGAAGAGGCAACTGGGAGGAAGTCTGAGGTATGCCCGTATCTCGAAATCCCACAGTGGGGTGAATAAGTGAGTGGGCGAGCGAGTGGCCTTGACTAAAAAAGCCGTCCGTAGGATCTCGAGGCGCAGAAATCGCTACCACTTGCCGATGATGAACCGCTGACCGATCCAGCCGATGGCCCAGCGCAACACGTTGCGGCCCCCATCGTGGGCTCTACTACATGCGGTGTAAGGACCGGCAGGGGCGGCGCTGGAAACTTCGTCGATGTCCCTTTATTATCATCATCATCATCTATAGCCACGACCGCTCCCACCACCACTGCATCTACCGCTCACGCTTCAAACCCCCAAGACCAGCCGCATCCACAATCTCCGCCGACATCACCGCGCCGCGGGGGCGCGCTCTCGGGCCGTGGGGGCGCAGGGAACTGGACGTCTGAGCATGGGGAATCCGAGCCGTACGACCAAGAACAGGAGCGCAAACGCCGCGAGGCTCTCGATGCGCACATCCTACAGGATATACGAGACTCGCTGCCGCAGCCGCCCAAGATCCACTATATGCATGGCCCGGGTCGGGGACGGAAGCCGGATCTGCCTGCCTAGCCGGGCTGGATAATAGTTGTCGTTAGTAATTGCGGTATGGGAGAGATAGCTCATTATATCTAAAGTCTCGGCGTTGGGACCAAGGATATCACTCTCGCGAATGAGATGGATAGCCCTTACGAAGACCCAACCACATTGAGAGTATACATATCATCTAGAACGTATACATCATATACATCATATACATCACTAATAATAATCATAATCATAATCATAATACACAAAATAGCAAACAATTAACAAGAAAACGAGACTCATATTCTATCACGAAATACAGCACAGGCGGTGAATAAGCCCGGCACCGATACATCATCTTCTCGTAGCGAACCGTGTAACTAGGTCAAACGTGTTTCGTTTCGTGGAAAGGAAAAGAAAGGAATCAGAGTCCTATAATCCACCAACGCCAGGGCATGCAGAAGAAACGAAATATCCCATACACATGAACGCCACTGTCCGTGATTTCTTTCTTTCTTTTTTTTTTCTTTTTTTTGGGAGCATCCGCCATCGTAGATACACCTCCTCCTTTCGTACGAGTGCAAACGTGATCGCGGATATTGCAACTAGCTCGCCTACTCGGAATCCACATCCATCCCAGCCTCGTCGTCTCCCACGACCTCGACGCCCCCGTCGACACGCACCCTCTGGCGTATCTTCTCCTTGCCAAAGACCCTCGCGCTCTTCTTCTCCGCGACGCCCGCGACGCCGCGCTCCAGGTCCGCGATGTCCTCGGGCCGCAGGCCCTGCTCCTGGGCGAGCCTCCTCTTGTCGCTGCCGCGCAGGCGCGGCAGCAGGTGGGCGTGGGTGTGGACGAGCTTGCGGTCGGCGGCGAGGTCCTGGGCGCGCTTGCCGGCGCGGCGGCGCTTGGCGAAGACGCGCTCGCGCTTGGCCCGGATCTCGGAGACGCGGTCCATGGCGCGCAGCGTCTTGCGCACCAGCTCGCGGTCGTAGCGCACCGGCACGTTGCGCCGCGCCGCGAACTGCAGCGTCGAGTCCACCGTCATCTCCTTGCCGGCCGCCCGCCGGAACGCCTTGGTCCACTTCAGCTTGCGCGGGTTGCGCTTCATGACGAAGTTCTTGTGGCATTTGCTGCGGCAGAAGCGGAATTGCTTGGCGTCGTTGCGGCAGAATGTCTATTCGGGGAGGGAAGAGGAGAGGAGGTTAGGATATGGTATGGTTCTGGCTTGGGAAGAGTATGTATGGGAGAAAGATCGGGAAAGGGGGGGGGGGGGGGGGGGACTTACGATTCCCTTGCTTGGGTAGGCAGGCCTACTGCAGAAATAGCACGTTTCGATCCTGTAGAACGTCTAGTTAGTAAACAACATCTTTGTATTTCGCATATGAGCCGAGATTGGGCTTCGAGCTAGCAATGGCAATTAAAGACTGTGGTAGCCCGATATGGGCCACGAAGTGCTTGAATAGCTATAGAGCCACAAAGGAATTCCCAAAATGAAATCTGTTAGTACTGACCTCATCTTGACGGCGGACGAATCTCGGGCTTAGGGAGTAGACTTCGTTGGCGATGTTGGATGGTATATGACTGGAATCGAGATAGAGAAGTATTTCGTGGCGCCCCTCCGAAAACTTCATATCGAAATTTTGGTGGGTCCTTTAGCCTTTATCAGGTTGATAGGCATGGATTAACTTTAACACCGTATTTTACATAGTACCTTCCCGTCATTCGGTGTATTCTTATCGATAAGTATCCGGCCGCAATTCCATCATGAGGTCCGTGCACATCGAAAAGAATCATTGCGACGTTCCACGGATCGGCATCATATTTCAATTTCCCACTTGTTCACACGATCAATTGTCAGCATGGCCTCAGCCCTCGTTATTGGAACAGGTGTCGCGGCTGCTGCCTTTCTCGTAAGAATATATTATAGCTTGTCCTTCCACGTGTAAACTAACACAGAGAAAACCAGGGCCGCGCAGGACTCGTCGCATGGCGGCGCTCTCGGGGAGGCGTCGGAGCGCTGGGCAAAGCATTTTACAAAGGCGGTTTCGAGCCGCGCATGACCAAGAAAGAAGCTACTTTAATACTGTCCCTCAAGTATGAGCTGCCGCCCTTGCTTCTACAACAATAACAGTCTTGTCTAACAGACTTGTGTGTTAGTGAACGAGCCATCACGAAGGAGAAAGTTCGAAAGGCCCACCGGACGCTGATGCTCCTCAACCACCCCGATCGAGGCGGAAGCCCTTATCTAGCTACGAAAGTCAACGAAGCAAAAGAATTCTTGGAAAAGAATAGTTAGTACCGAGCCGATTTAACGAACTATATGACTTGTGAGGTGGTGATGATTGTGCCTCTAGTACAAAGTGTATAATACTGCAGCATCCACACGGCGAGGGCGTTCACGGCATTGACTTGGAAGGGGTTTTATTGCATTGGGCTGCGCATCGGTTGTATTCTATTTAGTTTCAATGCCGATCTATCTCGGGACGAAGTCTCTTCTCAACTGCTTTCTTGCGGCAAATTTCAAAATGGACCAATAGCTGTTGTGAATTTTTCTATAGGCACCTAGGAACACATCGTTTCTTAAGAGTCTGGAGGACCGTTGATATCAGTCCATCATAGACTTCCGTATTATGTGCTTTTAGTTTTGTGAACTGGCTTCGGCATCCATTCAGCTGACTTTTGAGGCGGACCTCCGTCGTCCATTATACCATCGCTCCATTCATCCTCCCTATATAATGATTACGAAGTTAGCAACGGCGCGATATGTGAATTCGGAATGAATAAACTTACTCTAATTCATTAGAGTTCGCTTCCTTCTGTCCCCCGGAGTCACTCATCATCTGCTTGACCGCGATACTAATCATAGCGCGCAGCGTATACGTTGCATCGTTTCCCGCGTTGTGGAAATTACTGCATAGCATCCCTAAACTTTTGCAAAGAGCTATGAGACCACCACCGCTAGTAGTTTTTTTTAGATGTTGAAACATCGACCTCGTATCTATCTCGTCTATAAATTGTGGCGCCTGCCAGATATTATATCCGAGTTTCTTGAGGTAAGTTAAGTCTTGGCAGACGGCGTGTCCTACTATGATAACTGGTCTTTGATCAGGAGACTCAGTGTCTCCGATAATCTTGCTGATTACCCTGCCAATTTCATTTACACCAACATATTTAGAATCGCTACTACACGTAAGCTTAGCTCTCCGTTCGAGGTTAAGAGACCATACCCAAAGTTGAATTGTCCAGGACACCCTTGGACATATTTATAGTTTATCTTTTTCTTATGCTCTTCAATTATGAAGTGGTGTGATTTAATCAATGGGAACCATCTGTAGCCATCTCGACCAGGTGGAACATTTATAGTGTCTTGAGTGTCGAGGATTGCTAGGCCCACTTCTGTGATTACGTTTATCGATTTCTCCCATGCCTCGATGTCAACAGAGACAAAGCGTATAGAGCCTTCTGGTTTAAAGGGGACTGGCATATCCACGTTCCAATCCGTCGCCGTGATATCTAAATAGTTAGCTCCGCTGAACATGGTTGATTGTGTGGTAGAAGCACTGACCTAAGCTAGATGGATATCCGGAAAGGCCTCGAAGCCCGAGGTATCTCTGTGCTCGCTTGGTCATCCGTCCATAACCCTTCTGGCGTCTGATCCTTCTCCGAATCGATTTTGCCCTCTTTGATGCCTTCACTACTGCCTTATCCTTGACCTGCTTCAATGATCCATACACATTATCCATCTTCGCTCTGTAGTTTTGCAGGGCAGCGGTGCTAAGCTGAGCCAAATCATCTACAGGCAGTCTGTGAATACGGAGCACAAGCTCGTCCAAAACAGTAGAATTACTAGCGCGGCCCAGAAAACGAGGAAGAGGCGTGTCCCAATCTCCAAAGGTGACGGAGAAGTTCTTACCAATCTCGCCCTCTGGGATGTCGAGTTGTAATTTCAGATGGGAGTTAACATGCTTTAGAAGTTCCTCAAACTGGGCGCTAGGGACTAGCAGAAGAGGATTCCTGCCAGTTTTACTAGGATCCAACAGGCAGAACCTGTAGGAAAGTTAGCATATCCAAGTGCTCTTCTTGTATGTATGTATGCATGTATGTATGTATGTATGTATGTATGTATGTATGTATGTATATGGCGTGGTAATAAAGGGGCGTGCATACAAATCCCAGGTGCGATTTTCGAATAGTAGCTTGGTAAAGACCTTTATCACCTAGATCTAAATGAGTTACTTCTCTAATAACCTACAAGTAGCACTCTTACCTCTTCTCGATTATCCAGATCGGTCAAGCGATGGGGATAAGATCGGACGAGCTTCCAGGGACAAAACTTCTGACCCTTTAAAGATTGGTCCCCCATAGCCATATCTTCAAAGATGTCCATCTTGCTCACCTATGTATGGTTGGGGAATGCCTCGTTAGCTTGAAAAAGATGCAGATTATCTGGGTACTCTAAAAACATGGAAAGTAAACAAGGACATACATTATGTATGTAGCGTACTTGGTTTCTTGGGCGTGACTTCTTCATGGAGGACTTTAGTAAATGGCCATTGCTAGCTTTTACTGTAAAATCCGTCGCCAAATTTGACAGGTGCGATTGGTATCGATTCAGGAATGTTTGCCTCCATGTTCTACAGGGCACCTAGGTGTAATGCTAAGTCAGTTTGGGCACATTGTGTGGTTGTCTTATGAGTGGTTGTGTTTGGAGCGGAAGGATCGACTAAGTTGAGGTATTCTTTCCTTTAACTTAGGCACACCATTAAATAGCTAAGGTAGGAGGTACTTACCTGTTTCCTGATTTGGCTGGTTGTGCGTGTTAAGTAGAGGCGTGACCACATCTGCAAGTGCGCCTGTGTACATGTATTCAAATCGTAGTGCACCTTACTTATAACAATCGGCATTGTTGTTTGTTAGGTGGTCCTAGGTATGTAGTAAAAATTCAATTGGTAAGGGACGACCGTACACCCATTACGTAAGCGCACACTATATTCAGGAAGCAGCAAGAACGCTTGTTTGTAAATGTTTGTAAATCATCGCGTAGCATTTTAGATTTTTAGACGATCAACTATATAAGGCAACGAGAAACGTCTTGCTAAATATCTAGTCCCAAATATGTCACCTTCTACTTCAGGTACTTACTGAAATCCATATCCATTCGAGGTCTGCAAGGCCCAGTGATCATGCGCTGAGAGATATCTTCTAGCATACTTCGTGGAAGATCTTTTAAAAACACATCCACACGATCTGCATCGTTGCCACGAAGCTTTGCGCAGCACATGTCGACTAGGAAGGGACGCAATCTACTGCTAGGAGCCATCACCTCTATGTCAATCCATATATCAACTGATACCGCCAGATCGACACAGTCAATGTCTTCCGTAATGCATCGCATGATATCCCTCTGGAACTCTGTGGCTTCTATCTTTTCACCGAAGAGCAAAGACCTTATCAAGGTTTCATATTGCTCACCACGGCATAGTTTTCGTAGACCCTCGTTGAGATTGTAGGGGCCGAGACTTCTTCCATAGATCCATCGGACGAAGAAGCAAACAGTCTGGTCGGTGGCATATGGACAGAAATCCACGCAGAAATATTCCCGGCTGGCTTGGTTGTTTAGCTCCCGGAAACACATGGAATGGTGAGCAAGTAAGTGCGCGTGGACCGCGACTTTCTTTAAACCATCCAACATGATACCAATAACGTGCGTGCCTTCACTAAGAAAGGCGTTAGTGTGAGAGGCCAAAAATAGAATGAAGAACAAGTACCTGGGATTAGCGGTGCATAGCTCTTGCTCGCACGGAGGAGGCATGATGATAGTCGAGATCGGTGGGCCGCGGGGATAATAAAGGCTACCGAAGGGAATGAAGTCGTATAGGAAGGCGACGAAGACACCAAGGCTTGGTTCCAAGATTGACTAAGTACCTATTTAAGAAAGCGAACGAACTTCTAGGCTCGGTGCAATCCAGCTCCGAAGAAAGTGACTCGAATACGTCTTAGGTGTGATAGATTTTTAAATTAGGGTTGTGCTGAACTTGGGATGGCAGCTGTCCCTGACAACCGGCCGAGGTGATCACAGGTTAAGGTCTCTGAAAAGATCTGGTTACAGTTGCCTTATCTGGATTTTGGGAACTGGCATGACTGCTGCAGGAGATTGGAGAAGTAAAAGTCCCGAGGGTGCCGTACTATCACCACGAGGAAATATGCGTCGATTATTTAGATTAGAAGTGCTGATATATGATGGTCAAGTCCTTCGGAAGCATGTAGATGTTAGTTACGAAATATCTACTTGCCTGGAATATAATGTCGCATGAAGATACTCACCAGAGGTTAGAGACTTGAACGTTCACGATTGTACTTAGGTAAGAGCTGGTATTAGATCCTTCCTTCTAGGTGGCTACCTGTAGGGAATACTACTCTTGGTTGGGTGGTGCCGAGTAACTGAAGTGAAGTTGTAGGTAAGTTTCAAAGTGTTGCCTAATGAAACATAACCAATATCCTCGAAAATGATATGGAAGTGGCGTGCCTGATAGAGACGTGAGTGAATACCTAGTACCAGGTATAGACCTAGACTTGATCACGAATGAGCAGCGTAACCCTATTCATTACCAAGATAATGGTGTATGAAGTAAGAGAATAGTTAGACGAGTTGTCGTGATGGATAGAAGGGGGTGGAAGAAAGAGGGTAGAAAAAAGGTAAGATCCAGGCGGAGGGAGAGGTGATGATAGTGGCGGTAGGAGAAAGAAGGAAGGCACATCAGAGTAGTCCGGGTCGATGATTCTTATGTTGAATCGTTCTAGCCTCTTGCCACTCGGGGGGGCATGTCCCTTTTGCGTATTTCCGAGTTGAAAGTGCTCCTTCTCAGATACAAGCAAGAGCTTTACCATTGCCTCTCCAAGGCCGTTAAGGTGGACAAGGCATTTCGATCTCGCGTGCCTGCCGTAACTTCCAAGTAGTATTTCTATATATCTACAATCCTGTGCTGTGTTAGGAGGCACGTATCCAACCATGTAGCCCCTGATTGCTTACCACTTCTCTTATGCTGAACCCCGATATTACTCCCGAATTCTTAGGTACGACATGTTGGACGGGGTATTTTCCCCAAATTTCCTATGGCACATTTAGGATGTTGTTTTATAATTATCGGGGGGCTCTTTGCTAGCTACAAAGACTTAGCAGCTACTACATTCCCCCCTCATCTTCATATGACACTGCTGATATGTAAATGCCTATTTCCCACAAGCAATGACTCCGGGTTCTCTTACATGCCTGACTGATATTATAAAATTTAAATGCCATAACAAGCATCACTTCTTGAAGAACTAGTGAGATAATTAGTAAGGGTCCGAATAAATGTGTGCTGAAGTGTCACATACCTCTGCGGCTTCCTCAGGGGTTATATTAGACGGTTCAGACAGGCTCTGGTCGATCAGGCCCAACGAGGCTTTAGCCCCTTTCATTTGCCACCAGAGCTCTCTCCTATCACCGCCAAGTTCACCCGAGAGCAGGCGATTCTTCAAATCTTTCAAGAACGAGTTGTACAAGGCCGGCATCTCCCACTTGACCATCGTATCCCTGAACACGCCAAGGTTTTCTATGGCGCGATCGTACCCGCTATCTCCCAAGCTGTTTGTGATAAGCGAGCGAATGATAGTACCCATCTGCTTCGCAGCGCTCTCGATATCGGACTCCTCGTTGGCGTATTCAACCATCTGCTTGAACTCGGGAATGGCGTTATCAGAGTCAATCTTCTTACGCTTATTTTGAGGCTGATTAAGGAGTGCATCGATATCGAGACCTGAGATTGGCTCTGGTTTGGCCCCCTTTTCTCGCCTGCCTTTCGCTTTGGGTGGTACTTCACGAACGTTAGTAAAAATACACAAATAATTCACACTGGAATCAGCAATACCTTTCTTGACATTAGCTTCAGCTATGAGATCTTCAAGTTTTGATTTAGCCTTGGCCATTAAATCTTCAGGCGGATTTGAATATTTAAGTAGAATGGGAGCAACTGGGGGGAGCGGTTGGTCTGTATAGATGGCTCGATGTCGGACGACCTGATTAATACGATGAAGCGAAGGACAAAATACATCCTCGACGGGGGCGTATTCCATAGTGCGGTTGCTTGATGTTGTTAGCTTTTGCACCCTCCCTGTCGATTTATAATACTCACCCGTCATCATCTTTTACCCAGCTTGAGATATCCATAGCGTCCACGTAGTCATCCATGGCGTCTGATAGCTCTTGACTAGGCAGAAGCCGATGGTCTTCGTGTTTGATATTTCCAGTGACCGTAATCACCTTATCAAGTGGGGGGAACTGGTAGTTTCTGACATCTTCGGCAAACGGCAAGGGCACGTCGTATAAGCACTCAAAGTCAGGTTCGATGTGAGGAGCAAGGAGAATGAGAGTTGGCTCCTTTCCATCCTTTGTTACGATTCGTGCTACTGCATAAGACTCAAGTTCCTGAAGGGAGTGTATGAAGGACGAAAGTTTGAGCGCGGCTGAGTCATTGAATTTCTGGGGAATCGTCTGACATGTCTCACCCATATTGAAGAATGGCTCATACTGGAGGTGTTAGTGTACGAAGAGATTCGAGAAGTTGGGTTTGTTTACCTTCTCTTGATGTATAAATCCTAAGATGGTGAAGCATTTTGTGGTCTCAAGCTTGGTAATATTGTGCTCGGATTCGCTGATATGAACGGCCGTCCTCCCGTATTTATACCCCCTTGCCAATGATTCGAACTCAACATCCCGTTTACCTCCTGGCGCATCAGGGTCGTTGACCTTATATGTCCGAGCATTTTTCACCGCAGAAAATCCGCTTGTGAATTCCACGCCTTCCATTTGGTCACCATCGGCAGCTTGAGATGGACTAGGCTCGGTCTTGAGTACTACTCGACTGGCCGGCGGCACCGTCGCCTTGTGCGTCTTGAAGTACCGCTCCACGCTAATGCTCATAGCATCTGGGTGTTCCTGGGGATTTCCAAGGGTGAGTTCCCCATCGTACGTCTTATACGGCCTGAAAGGCTTTAATCTCGGCATCTCTAATTCAGCAACGGCCTCTGCCATGGTACCATATAATCCGCCGCATTTATTAACCAGAGATTTTAGAAGCCTCTCATTTATTCTCTTTTGACTTGACTTATCCTCTTCCTCGAAGCCAAACTCGACATCGTCAAAATCTATACCTCTAACCAAAAAGGATTAGTAGAATTCGCGAGCTCGCTGCGATTTCAACTTACAAGACGATAAGCTCAATACCGCAATCCTTGATCTTTGCTGCTATGTCGTCAAAATCATCAGGGTCAACAGGGCCCTCGCCATCTGTGATAAGGATGACTTTCCGTTTATATTTCAACTTCTTGGTGAACTTCTCGATCATCTCCACGGCTACTATTATAGCCGAGATAGAGTCGCCAGTATCGGTATCACTCGGTTTTATAAGACCTTGCAAATCACGAAGACTAGTCAAGTTTATGGGTCCGAGCTCCTGTAAGATGGAAATATTCTCATAACCTTCTCCTACTTGTTCTTGTAAAGGGTTGACGGTCTCGTCGGTTCTTACACCAACGACCCCGACCGTCCATGTCTTCCGCGATGCAGCAACAGTTGTGGTGATCTTGTCCCACACATAGCGCATACCCCAGTCAAGATCGGATTCAACCCTACCATTATGACAGTCGCCCATCGACGACCCGAGGTCGATGATATACACTGTAGCCTCCTTGTCCGCCATTGTCGCAGTGGTATTGTGGATTATTAGTTGAAAGATATGAGATGAGAAATGAGTATGAACACAAGTTAATTATTGGGCCATTGACCTTGGTATTAATTTTATGAGAAGACTCATACTAAGATTGAAGTTTACTCAAGATGGAATTAGAAATGACAATGACCTATGAGGCATGACATCTGCCTAGAAGTAATAAGTCTCTTGTATACGGGTACCTTGAGCTAAGGTGGGCTGCCAGGTGGTGGTTGCCTGACAGGCTGGGCACCTAATATTAGCACCTACTATAAATTAAATTTACATACATACTATATTATACATACGTCCATGTAAGGCGCGTTCCTTGTCCCCACAGATAGTCGCGCGAGCACCTGACCGTGTGCCTATGCGCCTAATGGCCCTAGACCAATCAATCAACCAATGGCCCAAGCTCCTCGGCCGCTGAACTCCGAATGGCACGATTGAGGCTACGAGGGGCCAGGACAACATACCACCACCTTCAGCACCTTCAAACGTCATTATTGTCCATTGGTTATATCTACCTTGATAAAATCGCTAAAAATCACACTTCACTTTTGCAGTTTACAGAGTATCCGACGTCTCTTGTTCAATTTGAATACATCTCACTATCTCTTGTACCATTGCTAAATAAAAATAAGTCAAGCACCAACATGTCGCACATCCTCCTTACCTTAGCTCCCTACCAGGTCTTATCGTGAGTTCATAGCTCTATGACAGTAAAATCGATAGGCTATGCTAACTCTCACACAGATACGGTACATTGCTTGGAACGCAAGTTTTCCATGTAAGCAGTTCGACGCTTCAATTCTGTCGATAAACGGAACTTATTAGCTAACGACGAAAAACCCCCAGACCTTTATAAACTCAATACTCTCTTTCAAAGTTCTCGAGCGACCCCAATTCGCAATCCTACAACGCGCCGTCTTCCCCGCATACTTCGGCATCCAATCTGCCGCCCCTGTACTTCTCGCCCTGACATATCCTGGGAGTAAGAACCCCCTAGGCGTTGCCTCGAGCCTCGCTGGCGTGTTCCACCCGTCAAACCGCTGGGGCGTACTTGCGCCGCTTGGCACCATACTCGTAACAGGG
Source organism: Daldinia decipiens (assembly GCF_022478715.1). Lineage (NCBI taxonomy): Eukaryota > Fungi > Ascomycota > Sordariomycetes > Xylariales > Hypoxylaceae > Daldinia > Daldinia decipiens. The sequence continues at coordinate 577,323 of NW_026054552.1, read as the reverse complement.
CTTGTTAACTTGGTATATCTACTTCCCGAGACGAACAAGATAACCGCTTTGAGGCGAGAGCAAGGTAAGCTAGAGAGGGACCAAGAACAATTGAACAGTTTTTGACTAACACGGCTCCGTGACTTAGAAAAGAAGGATGGCAAAGCAAGTTACGAGAAGGGTTCTCATTCAGAGGAGATGACTGCGCTGAACAAGAAGTTTGGACAGCTCCACGGCATCTCTTCGCTTGCTAACCTCATCACGGTAATTGCGACAGTCGCCTACGGCATTAACCTATCTTCCCGACTCGTATAAACGGGGACAACGAACGAATGCTATTTAACGAATTACGTGTATATGAAAAGGGGATGAGATATATATTTAGCGCTGCCAATAAATACGATACGGGGTACATAGGATATTAGGGAACCAGACTGTCAATTTATTATAATATAAATAGGTATCCAACTACCGAACAAGTTCCAGTCCTTCCGTAAATAATATAAAAAAAAGCACGAGCTCCAAATTGCTAGGAATCCTAGTACAATTTGCCCTCAATCTCCGCTGTCCTAACAGTACGCCGGTTTAAAACATTTCGAAACAATAAGCGTATCCAATACGCACCGATCCCTGGGTATAATGCATACAAAGGGAAGCTCGCCCAATTGCGATGTCGGTTTGCCATAGTATTTCCCCTCCCCTACCTTTCCCTCTCCTTTCTCCACTCTATCCACTCTAGACGATATCCCAACCCACGTATAAAATTCCAAAGCTTCTAGACTGGTACCCGACCCGTAATTAGACCTGGCCGGCCAGGGCGAGTATCTCCTTCTTGGCGGCAGCGAGCTTCTGCCGTCGCGTCTCCTCGTCGTCTACGGGCCTCTGCGCAGTCCTGGAGGCCGCGCGCTGGAGGGAGCTGTGTAGCGATCGCGGCAGCGGCTTCTTGGCCAGCTGCTGCGCGACGTCGAGCTCCTCGGTCGGGCGGCTGTATTCCCGCTCCAACGGCGGGATGGGATATTCGGCACCGATCATGCGATTCGCTTTGGTGACGGGCGTGGGACCGTCGTCTTCCGCCTCCGAGACAGATGATGCAGGTGACGGCGTTCGCTCGGGAAAGTAGCTGTTGGCGGCCTCGGACGGCTGCTTGGATACCCCCCATCCCTTCGCCGGGGACTGCGCTGAGGCTGGCGTGGAGTCTTCGAAGAACGAGACGCGGCTTCGCATCATGTGCATGAGTGCTTCCCAAGTACCGGACATGGTGACAATGTAAATAGATATATCTCAGGTAGGTTGATAATAGTTCTGTACAAAGTAGAAGGGGGTAGAGACAACAGTCGGACGTTTTGATAATTGAGACTATCTGCTATATAATATATAATAATGAGTGAGAGTATAAGTGGTAGTCGGATATGTTATAACTATATAGTCTTTCTAGAAAACGTCTTCCTCCCGCTGCGGTGGGTAGAGGGTTCTTATTTAAGCCTCGGAATACGGAGATAACTGAGGAAACAAGGGGAGGAGGGAGTAAGATTTCGAGGAGGGCACGAGACATATGTATACGTATACGTCTCCCTTGAATGAGTGAGTAACTACGTGTAAGCGGAAAAGAGAGAATAGTGTCTCTTCGTCTAATGGAACCCCCACTCTCTCCTAGACTCGGGAGATGGATCTACTACACTAGCATGTTATGCTGCATGCTGCATGCTGCATGCATCTTTGGGTCGAACAGCATTTCTCACCGCCGAGTTTTACCAGCTTTACCAAGCGATGCAAGCAAGCAAGGGTGTCGTCAGCGTTGAATTATTATGTTATATTATATCATATTAGTTTACTGACTAGCTGCAACCAGGGTCAGTCAGGGTCCTCGGCCCCACTTTCCTAAGCATGATACGATGCATATGTATGTACTATCGTGAAAGTAGTTCAGTAGTGGTCCGTGGAGGGTTGGTTGGGTGGAGGTATCAGGGTGGCTATCAGCGGTGGAACCCTCGGGGTTGGATCGCTTTGATCTCTCTTACCATTTCATACATATGTATGTACTATTACACAGCATACCAGATGCGAGTCGACGTTGGTCTGACGATCTCTTACCTCAGCAGGTATTGACGGGGAAGAATGATATGGATTTTCCCAAAGGCATTTGTCGCAAGTATGTATATAAAAACACGTGATCAGCTTATTCGGTAGATGATAGACGAGACGGTAGACGGTACGAAAGACTACCACGACAGCACGGGGTCCATCTTAAGCGAAGCAGCTATCCATGGATGTATGTATTAGTATTGTTTAATTTGGTCCTTGGCTGCTCAAAGCCGAGTTACCTATGTCTACGAATTACAAAGCCGCGAAGCCATTCCACTTGGCCACATTACTACTTTGAATGTAACCTTTTCGTGGGGGGATATTCGACTAAATAGGTCGATCTGGGGTAACCTAGACGGGATCGTCTTCTCACTTTCTAGAATGGAAGACTTAGGGGATGACATAGCAGGTGACATAGACGCATAGACGCATAGACGTAACTTTGCTTGTTGTCGGTTATACCTAATAGTAAAGTACCTAACCTAGGTAGGTAGGCATGCGAGGAAGCGCCTCCATACATGTGTATGTTGTCCGCCATCACCATCCGTATTGAGTCTTATCGGGCGTCCGACAATTGTGGACCTGAAGGATCGTGGCCTGCGTATCAAACCTGGTCTCTTCCGGCATCACACATGATAGGTGCATGCCGTCATCTGCAAAGTATTTGAAGAGGAAATTGTTGACCGTCTGCAGGTTATTTTGTTGAATAAAACAATTGGTACTCTGTGAAATGGACTATTTAAGATCAACTACCTAACCTACTCTAATGCATTAGGACCCCCGCATCTTACGAGGACAAATAGATTATCGTCATGAAGCCTCAGTCTTCGAAATGAGGTTGTATGTAGGCGTCATACTGCAGTAGACCGCAAACTTATGCAGTCGTGAGACTATTCTTGTATACACATGTGAGTGCATCCAGCCTACGCCATCTACCAGTGATTGCATATGAGAGCGTCTTTTACTTTTGCTTTGCCTTCAGTCGCTTTTCTAACTCGCTCGTCCGAATGACTTTCGGCGTCGGAGTTTTGTACGGAGTGAAGCTGGGTATATGAGCCCTGACTTGCCGTTGGTAAAACTTGTACTCTGCATACTTTCCAGAGCTGATTAATTCCGTAAGCCAGGTTGACCCCTGAAAGATCATGATTAGAAACAGAGGGCCCAGACCTGCCCAGCTGTAGAGGGTCTTGCTTGCGTAACAGCTCCATTGGTATAAAATGAACCAGATAGTCTTCTCGGCTGCGAAGTTAGGATGTCTGGAGTAAGCCCATAACCCCGAAGTAATGAAACCTCGATCAAGGTCCTCCTGGGTAAAACCGCAGCCCCGTGGCACCTTGGCCGTCTCTTGGTACTCCTTTTTGGCTAGCTGGTAGTCTTAAATGTCCCTTTGTTAGTGGAGGTATACAGAGCAGGAAGAGTACCACATACCCCATTGTTGCTGGTCGCTAAACCACTCAGAGAGTATGAGTCCGAGCTGGACTGCCGTGAAAGCTATATCCGCCGCTGTGACCTCTCGCTCAAAGTTTGACGATAATAGGATAATGTATGTCGGCGCTGCGAGGAAGAAAAGCAATATGCTCTGAATGAAGGAGATGAAAGTGACATTTAATAAGAAAAACAGCACTGGGTGTGCTTTGCTGCGAATTATCTCCCTATAGATTGAATTAGACAACTGGATGGAGGCTAATGTAGTATAATGACACACCATCTATAGTCCTCTGAACCGACATTATAACCGCCTTTCCGGAAGTAATTGTACGTCAACCGAGCCTTATAAACATTAGCTATGCAGTTAAGAATAGAGGTTTCCTTAAGTGTTCACACACGCTCCATGTTACGCTCCACAATAACACAAGGTCAAGCCTTTGGCTTGGAAGGTCATTCAGATGAGACCAAACAGCAAAATGTGCATTGTATATTGTTGGCAATAGACTCCACATGCGATCAACCTGGGAGTAATTACGATTGATCTCGGATACAATTAAGAAGACGGCACCGAGGAATATAGAAAAGCCAAGTCCCGATATGAACGGGTTGGTATTTTTGTATAATTCGACGAAGGATCCGTGACTCGACGTGGCATGGACTATCTTCCCAGGGAGTTCGTAGAGTTGTGGTAGGTATGGCTCAATTACTTGAGAGTAGTCGGCGCAATCTTCGAGCCTCTTTACCCAAGGCAAAGCCATTTTTCAATTCGAGACGTATTCGGAAGTTTTGGGAGGGTTAAGAGAGATGGCGAAGAAGTGTTATATTGCCTATTACCTATTGTCTATTGTAGTCTCGATTGTTGGACCACGTCATGACTTTGCTTAGGAAATGCTTAGGTTAGGAAAGTCGACATTCAGCTAAAGCTCCAAAAAAAAAAAAAAAAAAATAATGGCACGAGCCACTTTGGGCCACTTTGGGCCACTTTAACTGTTTATTGGAACAGAGGCAGGGGCAAACGGGACTACACTAGGCTAGGGCTACTGGGGTAACCTTAAAGCCTTACCTACCTACCTTAATGTACCTAAACACCAATCAGATAGTTTAAATTAGTTCAGGGTATTGGCTGAGAAGTGACCAGTTGCCTTGGAAAATAAAAAACTGCAAAAATAAAAAAGTCGGGAAGGCACACGATGAATGAATGTATTAGTACATACAGGTTACCTAACAATAAACTGATCCACACAGTTCTCGATACTCAACCTCACCCGAACAACTTTTTAGAACCCATTTTCAAAATGGATTAGACATGGATGTGATCTATTTAATCATTTGCCGTTCCCGACTTCAAGGAACGAACGTTACCCATGAGACGCTTGCTTAGCCTGAGCTCTTCGTGCCGTGTAGAAAGGGCACGTCGAGTATCGGTATTATTAACATTTTACTCTGCTACGTTTTCTACGCGACTCCAGTCAACCATGCGAGTCCTCTGCGTCGCTGAGAAACCCTCCATCGCGAAAGCTGTTGCAGGCCATCTCTCGGGTGGTCAGGTTCAAAGCGTTAGTTCCAGATGACATCTTGGCTGATATATTCCGTCTGCACAATCTTTGCCTGCTAACACATGTCCAGCAAAATACGCCCGAAAAGTACATCAAGAATTACGTTTTTGACTACGACTTCGGGCACCCCTGGGGTCGTTGCCATGTTACCATGACCTCTGTCCTTGGTCATATCACCTCGGCTGTATTTCCTGCCGAGTATAAAAAATGGGAAAACCCGCCTCCCGAGCGCTTATTTGACGCGCCTGTGAACATAATCATTTCCGAGGTACGCGTTAAAGCCGCTTGGGTCGTATGCCGAGCAGAGTTTAACATATCCCACAGGATAAAACCAAGGTGGCGGACAATATCGAGAAGCAGGCACGCTACGCCAATGCCCTATGCATCTGGACGGATTGCGATCGTGAAGGCGAGCACATAGGCTATGAAATATGCGAGGCCGCTAGAAAAGGCAACAGGACTCTGGATATTAAGAGGGCCAAGTTCAGTAACATCGAGAGAGCGTCTGTCTATCGATTCGTTAAACCCTAGCTGAACGTCTAGCTAAAGAGGAAATTTAGGCATATCTTGAACGCAGCCCAAAACCTTATAGATCTCGATCACAAACAAGTCAATGCCGTGTCTTCTCGAATCGAATTGGATCTTAGGATAGGATACGCCTTTACTCGGTTTCTAACCACAAATCTGAGGACTTTAGGAGGGCCCTTTAAAGACCTTGTATTAAGCTATGGTTTGTAATGCATTCTAAGATTTATCGGATAATCTAGTTCTAACGTTTTAGGGTCCTGCCAATTCCCAACATTGGGTTTTGTAGTAGACCGGTACTTCAGAGTGAGGAATTTCAAGCCAGAAGCATTCTGGAGCATCAAGGTCGTGCACAAGCGGGATGGTATGGATGTCAGTTTCGGTTGGTCACGCAATCGCCTCTTTGATAGAGCATCGACTATCGTGCTCTACGAAAGATGTCTTACGGCAAAAACGGCCAAGGTGACCAAGGTCCAGGAGAAGCCGACGAAGAAATTGAAACCTCTGCCGCTGACCACGGTAGAACTGCAGAAGATGGCCACTAGATTTTTGCATATGACGGGTCAGCAGGCGATGGAAGCTGCAGAAAGCCTTTACAACAAGGGGTTTATCAGCTATCCCAGAACGGAAACCGACCGTTTCGATTCTGGTATGAACTTGCGCGCATTAGTACAGAAGCAAACGCCATCTAATACATGGGGCGAATTCGCGCAGAATCTAGTCAACGGTGGATTTCAGCAACCACGGCAGGGGCGAAATGATGATAAAGCGCATCCCCCGATACACCCCATCACTTACGCGGCACCCACAGTCCTCGGCGATAGAGAAAAGAAGGTTTACGAATTTGTCGTTAGGCGATTCTTAGCATGCTGTTCGGAGGATGCTAAAGGTGCTGCTACAGACGTCGACATTTTATACGGCGAGGAATCTTTCCACGCTCATGGCGTTGTTGTCCTAGAACGAAATTATCTAGATGTCTACGTGTATGATAAGTGGACCGGGACTGGACAGCTGCCCAAATTTACAGTCGGGGAGGTTTTTGAGCCTACTGAAGCTCTCATGACGGATGGCAAGACTGCGCCCCCTAATTATCTTACCGAAGCCGATTTGATTGCTCTCATGGATGCCAACGGGATCGGGACAGACGCTACGATGGCGGAGCATATTCAGAAGATTCAAGATAGAGAGTATGTTTGTGCTATATCCCGGACCACACGAGCAGCAGACGGCGAGGGTGAAGACGAAGATGCCCCAGCTGCACGGGGAGGGCGAGGTAGTCGCGGCGGTCGCGGCGGTCGAGGTCGAGGTGGGGGATCTACGGCTAGTGGGAGGGGGGGTGTGAAAGAATTCATCCCGACTAAATTGGGTGTGGCTCTGATTGAAGGGTTCGATAGAATGGACTTCGATACCAGCCTTGGCAAACCATTTCTACGAAAGGAAATGGAGTTGAAGATGAAAGCCATCTGCGAAGGCCGTACAACAAAAGAGGCCGTTCTAAACGAGAGCATTCAGCAATACCGCCAAGTCTACTTACAATCACAGGAGAAATTGAACATCCTCAAAGCGGTAAGTCTATATCTTAGTTCTATATCTTAGTCTCGTATAGGTGTGAGCAAGAACTAATCAAAAGTCATACAGGCATGCCGGCAGTATGTCCTCCAACAAAATGGCGGCTGAAAGAGGTTGTTGGCTAGGTTATGCCAATAGGTATGATTAAGGTACCATTGGAACCCGCGAAGGAATCGTAAAGAACGTGAAAGCTCGCTCTAGTCCTACCCGCTCATAGTAACACATACGCATACAGCACAAGATTCTTGCGGACCGAATTCTTACTAGAAGATAGTGGTTGATGGAAGCAACATGCTGTACAACCGTGGCCTACTCCGAATATCGGCCCTGCAATTATTCAGAATATGACGCTCAGCCTGATGAAGCGCTTCCGGCAAAATGGGCTCTAGCGATGGGCTGAACTTCGTTGAGGCAAATGTGCGTGCAAAGTATTCATTCCCGAATTGGACGAAACGCAAATGCAGGACCTAACGACCCGATTCCTCGAGTTGCACCCATATGGTCCACCTAGGCTACGGGGTGTCGCGAAGCTAGATGCATGCCTTAGGTATAACTAATTAGAGCAAGACATACCTACATACATACCACATGTATGTATTTATGTAGATGTGACACCCGCGCATCTCCACCGACCTAAGCACCGACCTAAAAACATGCCGTCGGATCGCGTTATCCTAGAACGTGGGGGAATCATACTGGATGATGGGCTATTCTCGCGAAACTCTAGTGGGGTAATCGAGCTCTACAAAGTCGAGATGCAGATGGAAAACGGAAACCCCTCTTCGGATACGACCATTCACGATCATGTACGACTTGACTATACCCTCTCCATGTCCCAACCTAGCACATTCGTCGGCTACCGGGTGGCTGTACTTGGACCTACACTATCAAGATTAGGTTGCTAGCTAACCAAGTAGCTAGTAACCGACTCACGTCTGGACATCGTGACATACATAGTATGCGCGGCCGTTTCAGCAACGAGTCGTTATCAATGGCGAAGTTACTATGTTCTAGTATTTACAACATACAACTCCGGAGCCAAGTCATTAAAACGCCTCTAGCCCCGTTATTCCGGTGCGTCCTTTCGTCACCGGTTGGCACTACGGCTAGCTGAAGGTTGGTGAAATGGGAAATGGGGACAAGTTCGCGCATCACGATGGTTGTTTTGGACCAATGACAACACTGCACTTGTGCAACGTGAGGCATTCCTGGGTCTATGGCTGTCGAAATTCGGGAATCATGTGTTACCGAATTCGACCTACTTAATTACGCAGTCTCGAACTCAATTGATTTTCCAAGATGTGTGTGCCCTTGCTAACCAGCAAGTTAGCTAGCGAGGAACCAGATAAAGTAGTGCACTAATATGTAGGTACACACAGAAGGGCCAGCATAGTCGATGGATAGGCGAGGTTGAGGCTGCACATGCCAACATTTAGTGTATTGTCACTCAATTCAATTGACGGGGATGAGATCCGCAGCCTACCTTCCTATCCTACCAAAGCCAAGGGTTGCGCTAAATATGAGGAGGCCTGCCACTCTTTGACATGGCACTTGGGCACTTGACTCAAGGTAGTTGTTAAGGTAGTTGTCGTTAAGTACATCGATTAAATCTATCAAGCATGTACTTACCTAAAAGTGAAATATACAGAAAGCACTCTTTGTAGTCTATTCTTTAGCCATCTAGAAATATGCCGCAAATGGAACCTTCGGTGCATTCTGACTAATAAGTATTATATTATGACGTGGGTCACATATCTTCGCTTTCGGCCTGCCTTGACGGCTTGAGCCTGCTTACCTGTATGTACCATGTACACGCAACGCAATACATAAGCACTATATTATACCAGATTCCCGTGACAGGCAGGAATATGTAGGTACAGTAATAAGATGATATTCTTCTATATTCTCTCATATGGTGAATATCTGGGGCGTCCCTTGAAAAAGACTCGTGGGGCGTGCGTATGCCTGCTCTGGGGACAGTTTTGATACTAAAAAAACCGCCATTGAGCCGAGAGGATCAAAGCCGTCTATGTATGTAGTATATTTGACCCCCCCTCCACCCCGGCTATCTTGCATATCAAGGGATGGAATGCCGCTATCTCTATCCAAGAAGCCATTGGGTTCCACGTCTGGAGAAAGCCCTGTAGCCGAGCCGAGAACAGGAATCCTCGTTATCAACGTGCAGGAAATCTCCGGCAAGCAAGTGTATAGATGTATCGGGGTCATTTTTCGTCACACGCTTTGCGGTCCAATGGAAACGAATCCGGCTGTGCCCTGTTAGTCAACATTTGGATGATAAGACCACACATACAACGTCGACCACACTCAGGCCGTTACGTTAGATACCTTATTACTACGTAGCCCAGAGGAAATGTTATGTATACATCCTGTATTATGTACTGCCGTTGTTGCGGTTGTACCTACATAAGACTCCTTTGTATGGAATTTAGGACTTGAGAGGCTGGTGACGGCAAATGTACCTTACAAGTTTCCTGTTTTCAAAGGCTATCGGGATGAAAGTACTGTCAAAATTACATTAGCGGATTAAATACCTTAAATAAGTGTAAGTGTCAGGAAGTGTCAGGAAGGAATGACTTAACCTAGGTACATACCTACCTACATATGTAGGTAGGTAGGATCCCATGTTTAGGTCCATGTTTAGATCCACAGGTAATGGCTGAATATGTGTTTTTGTTGCTGTCAGGTACAAAGTACGTACCGTAGTAGCGTAAATTATGTACATCATAAATACAGACATAACTTTCATTAAATACACTACCCCTTTTTGCTAGGACCACATCATGGCTGCTACTCTTGAGCAATCAGCTGCGTGCATTGCGCCCTGTGCGCCATGCGACACCTGCTGACCCTGCTGGACAACACCCCCCTGACGGCATACACGCCAGTTAGAACCTTCTGCCGTTTCCCGTTCATTGTATGAGCAATTGAGGATTACATTAGTAGGTCGCAGCCGTTGCTCGCTCTTTACGTTGATCTTTTCTTTCGTTAAGGAAACATCAACAACACAACAAATTGACATCACCGCATTATTTTGCACCCCAAGAGTCATCTTTTGTCGCAGTCAAGAGAATCGCGTCAGCGCTGCCATTTCGCCTAAATTTGATTTTAATTCTTTTTTGTTTTCTCTCTCCACCAGACAGAAAACAAAAAACAATTCTATCCTATCGCCATACCGCAACTCTTTACTTCGGGCTTGTTTTTGTAAGTGACTCACCCCAGCCTACCCAGCCTATCATCATCATCCTCATCATCCTCATCATTATTATCATTATTATCATTAAGCATCTTCCTCCAAATATTCTATCTATAATATCATCTAATCCTGTGTCGCCTTGCATTATAGATACAACTCGAAGTATTTAATTCCCAAAAATGGCAACTATGGCAACTATGGCATCGGCTTCTGCTGCTCGCGATATCCCTAAGACCTCCCCTCTCAGCCGAGACAACTTAACTGCTGTAGCGGCTGATCGGAGCGTCCCTGTGACACGAACTCATTCCCTCCCGACTCCTCCCAACTCCATATCACCTACGCTGCCGCCTCATGGCCTAAAGGCACAGCTACACAAGGCCAAGCTCGATTGTATCGACTCGGACCTCGACCTTCACGAAGGCGTCGAACATAGCCCTGTCGGTTCACCATCCTTCGAATCCACAGGGACTATTACCCCGGCCCTGCTGGCCAAGTATCATCTTCCCGAGATTCTGTTGAACCACGGCCCTCTGGCCATTCGCTATATCATGGGCTACTTGACCACCTCGGTTCCCGGCTTCGCAGGAATCCCTCCGCCGAAGGCACGAAGGCTAGTTGTGGCAGCACTGGAAGGACGTGGACAAGGACACGGCGTCGAAGGTGGTGGAGTCGATGGTGACGTGGAATTTCAAAAGGTTGGATGGGGTCGGTGGGATGCTAGGCGACGGGGTCAAGCTGCTCGAGATGCGGTGTCTCGACAATCCGTTGGCCAAAGCGACTCCAGAATCCCTCCTACCAGTATACCAATCTCAAAAGGTGCTGGATGGAATGCTGACCGATCCCGCTTGAACGTACGAGCAGTCAGCAATGGGAACTCGGCAGCCTTTTCTCACGACGACCGGGATGTGACCATGACGGAGAACGAAGCCGATAAAATGTCCCTCGACTCTCTAGATGGCCCGGCTTCAGCTTCCTGCTCTTTGGCGCCCGACGATGAAGACATGATCATGAATGACGATCCAGAGGACGCCACAGACGACGAAGATTGGGCAGCTGTAGGAGCTGCTGCACTACGGGCCGCATCGTATTCGAATCCGGCCGAGGCCCGCCAAGGTGCAAACTATCCTTCCCATGTATATAACTCTCATGGTTTCCGATCCTTCTCTGGCAACACAGGCATGCTTCGGGAGCCACGTCTCGATAATATTGACTTGGATGCACTAGCAGCCTCGTCAGATGCGCAGGAGCGCGAAGCAATCCAGGCGCTTTTACAACTCGGTTCTGTATAATAATCCAGCATAGGCGGCGTTTCAGGGGACATCTCGGTTCGGGTGGACCTAGTTTGTTTTGTTGACCGAGCTGACCAGACTGGCTAGCATTGTGTCATTTCTTCATGGTGGATATTCATCTTGATCATCATTATTTTATTATCCGGCATATTTCCGACGTCCGGCGTCTCTGGTTTCTGAGGACAATCAGGGAACACCCCATCATTTCCACTCTTAAGGATGTCACGGTTTTGGAACATTGTCCTTGTCGGCGGCATATTGCATGGATAATCTCAACCCTGGGGGTCGCATCTCCGCGGTTGCGAGCGGTTCGGAGTTTTGCTTTCGTCTTCCTTTTTTTAGTTGCTACGCGATTCACGAATCTTGCGGCAAATTTGCCTGATATATGTTATCGGAGCTTGCCGGCATCGACCTGAAGGAATATGGCTGCCTTGAGCCAGTGGTTAGCCCTCGTGCGCTCGGTGTCAGATGCCTTTGATAGTATCTTCGTTTGAAACTTATACCCCATTGCGACGTAAATATTCGATTTTAATCCCCTTATTTTCCGCTGGCAGAAAATACCCCCTGCTTCAACAGCACCTGCGAAGGAGCAGAACACGACTCGTTCCATGGCGTTCCATGGTTGGCGAGCAGAAATCACAACTATACTTGCTTCATATACTTGCAAGAGCTGGAATCAACATATTTTAATTAACGGGTACTCCCGTACTCGAAAAAAGATGGCAGGGGAGGGATGAGGATAATGGTGTTGATATTGTTTACCTGGATAGAGGGGCGTAGCCAAACTGGCAGCAAATTGGTCGTGTGAGGAATAGAGCCGAGCTTAACATTTGCAAAGAGTGGTTCGTCGTGCAACATATTATATTATCGACAAATAAACAACGATAGTCTTATGTCAAAAGGATGCGGAGACGCACTCGGCAGCGCAAAGAGAAGGAAAAAGACAAGTGCCCCCTTTTTGGAGGATAGTTGGATTAGCAGCCTTCTAGCTCTACGTTTATCGCTACTCAAAAATGAATGAGAGCACCAATCGTCCAAACAATATTTGCATCTTGTGTCTGCTAGTCGTAAGAGCTGATGATGTCTTGATACGTACCTGTGTCCAGTTGTGAGGTTACCGTAACCGTAGTAGTTTTGATATTTATAGCGCTAATAACCAAAATAAAGTCTTGTGAAAAGATGTAGATTCCTCAAATATGTGTGGAAATATGGTAACAATAAGAGTTTCTCATTTGGGCAGGCTTTTGATAAATACGTTCGGACTCGATGACGTAAATAGCATTGATTTGTTGATCTCGATGTCCTTGACGGGTGGATATGTTCCACGCGGATATATTCCACGCGGAAACTAGCGACGACATGGGAATCGATTTTCGTTACATGGCACACTAGTAACATACATCATCATCTGAACGTGCAAGTTTGCTGGCAATTTTTTAATACTAATAGATATAAGGAGATGGGCTAGTTTAGATGTGAAGATAATCTGTAAAGGAGCCTCCAGTTTTGTTTACTTTTTTACTTGAGTCCGTTGTATTTTCCTTGGTTTAATAGGTACTCGGGTAAGTATCTCAGTATTAATATGACCTGCCATGGAACTCTCATATCTCCCGTATATGTATAGATACCTAAGCAAATAAAGATGGCTTGGTCAAGTCAAGTCAAGTGAGGTTTAGTAGACATTATGACACAATAAACACGATATATAAAACCTACCCATATCGTGTCATGATATGCCAAGACCCTTCAATCGAGAAATGCTTGGCGTATAGTTCTGGCCCAATTCGACTTCATTGCATATATCTTGGCAAGCTATGACTTTATATTAGTATTGACGTCTTGCGTATGTAGACTAGGCTGTGAAACTAGTCTGTCGTCCTCCTGCAAACTCCCCGGAGATCCACGGAAGATATAATGCGACCAGGTTCACGTTTAAACGGAGCTGGGATGCATCCTCGGACGAGAGAACTTAATCTCTTTGACGCTTACCGTTTGCGGGCTAAGCTGATATACGGCAATACGGTAGAGAGTAGCTGATAAGTTACTATGTAGTAAAGTGCTAGCAAACTGCTGATGGCAGGTGACAATTCAGCTAACACCATCCTCTGCAAGAGGCGTCCGGTCGCAGTATTAGAAAGACGCATGCCATATAAGAGATTTCACCGGTATGGCGTATAATACAGCTGAGTCAGATCTGATGGCCGAGTGAAACCAAATGAAGAAGCCATTAAGTTGCAATTAGTAAAAACTAATCAAGGTGCCAATGAAAAAGTGATGATAATGGATACTACTATATATCAAGTCTTCACCGAATTTCTTAGGTCTCTTAGGTGCGGTATTATACTGCACCAATACCAAAAGCGGTGAGAGACAAGCTCAGCTTCCCCTTCTTGTCTTCTCTGATTGCCCTTTGACGTTTGGGATCAGGCTGTGCCACAGAAGTCGTAAGCTTCTTGAACTTCCTGGGTTAAGGGGTCAGCCTAGTCTGTCCAATATTGAAGCAAGGGTCCAAAGCAAGTCGAACGTAAGCTCTCAAGGGGTAGACGAATAGACGAAATAGGTAGTCGACATGTTGTTTGTCCGTACTCCGTACTCTCGCTGCTGATACGAGTAAAAAGGCAGTTGACGAGTGCATGGCCAAGAACTTGGCGGGCGGAGAGGAAGACCAAGGCTTGGCCACCAGCGGAGCGTAGACCACCCCTTTAAAGTGAACACCATGTCCAGAATACCAAGAGATACCAAGACTTTCTGTCCGCCGTCATAGCCGTCGACAATGGCAATGTTGTCAAGAGGTGGTTTACAATGCCGGAAGAACGGAAGTGGAAAAGCGGCAAGAGGGTGTAAAGCACGTTGTATCACACGCGATGTAATCCTCCAGGCTATTATAGAGATGTAGAAACGAATGAACGGCTTTTTAAAGGTGAAGAGAGTAAGAGAATTAAGGGGGCAAGGGGCAAGGGGTAAGGGGCAAGGGGTAAGGGGCAAGGGGCAGGCAAAGAGAAGAGCAAGTATACTTTTCATATAAGTGCTATGTTAGGTATGTATAAGTGGTATTTTCTATGCCAAACTTGAGATCGAACGTCGGTTCACGGATACGAGATGCCGTTTAATATGTAAATTACTATAAAAGCCAAAAGTCAACGGAATTGGCAATCAAATACGACAGACATGCTTTCTAATAAGACGATTCAAGCAACTTATTAGATAAGGTCATCGTATGTAGTACTTTGGTACGTAATAAGGTAATGATCAGTGATGATAGATGATAGGTAGCTTCCATCTAACCCAAGTACATAACTACTTAAGAAATAGAATTACTTACGAAATAGAACATTATGCAAAGGGGGACCGAATACACCGAATACATTGCCAAAGTTACTAGGAAAATGGGAAGAAATGGGGAAAATGGGAAGAGAGTGGGCGCAGCCGAGTCTCGGCGCAGGAGGAACCGGCGGCCAAGGGATTTCCAAGCTTTTTCCCAAGCATCCATAAGCATTTTTGGTGCATTTCTGGGCAGATATGTCGAGACAATCATCAAATGCCAAGACGCGCCAAGAGCTTGGCGCGTCTTGGCGCGGAAGTCACTATTGAGGAGGGGTGACTCGAATTTGGTAGTCACTACCCACTATAGATCGAGTCACTTTCCGCACATGGTACCTGACTCGTTTGCCCCCATTTCCCTTAAACCAATCACTAACGGTCACCCGCTACACTTAAGACCCATTGCCAAGACTTTCCGCCTCGATATCGCCAAGGTCAAACATCCATAATAAGGAGCAAGCACGACGCTCGATTTACATAAACTCGGCCGTCCTCTCCCCCAGACAATACTGGCTTTTCTCCCCTTTGCTCCTTTGGGAATCCAATCTTAGCATTGTTGTTTGTTGCTTGGATTCGAAAAAAAAAAAGATTGAATGATCAGATCTCTTTCTATCCAGTGCTCTTTCTACGCTTTTATTATTTTCCCACTATTATCGAAATAAACCTTTCCCGATTTAGACATTACCGCATCCGTTAGTCGCATTACATGCCGGTGAGCTTGGACTGGATTGCCAAGACCAGCACCGTACATCCTTAGGTACAGCCAAAGCCCAGAAAGAAAAAAAAATAAAAATTTACCATAGTTGTTCCGACCCCTCCGAAGCTCTTCCGTTTCGTCACGTGCGTCTCTGTTATCACGTGAAAGACATATACCCCTTACCCCTTACCCCTTACCCCTTATTTGAATTGTATTTGAAAGATTGAGGTCAAAGCCATGTCGGCAGCATCCGAGAGCAACCCGATCCAATCGGGCGGTGAAAGCTCGGCCTCCAACGGCACCACGCCAGCACCGTCGACGGCTACAACCGCAACTTCGCAGTCTAGCGCCCCGGCCCAGGATGACTCCCTTCAATGCCGCTGGACTGGTTGTAGCGAGAAGTTTGGCTCGGCCGAAACTCTCTACGTAAGTTTTATTATTAATTGATTATACGGAATTATTTATTTTCTTGTAGACATAACTAACGATAATCTAGGAGCACATTTGCGAGAAGCATGTTGGCCGCAAATCCACAAACAATCTTAACTTGACTTGCCAGTGGAATCAGTGCAAGACTACCACCGTCAAGCGAGATCATATCACATCACATATCCGAGTGCACGTCCCCTTGAAGCCGCACAAATGTGACTTCTGTGGCAAGTCATTCAAGCGCCCCCAAGATTTAAAGAAGCATGTTAAGGTATGTGATATGTTTTCCTACTTAGTTACAAATATTACTTCTCCTTCAGTTGCTAACTCCGATTGTAGACGCATGCGGATGACTCTGTCCTTATCCGCTCGCCAGACCAGCATGGCTCAATGAACGGAGGTTATCGGGCTTCAGGAAAAGGTATGCATCCCCCCTTCAGTTCGAAACCCCCACTCCTTATTCCTCATTTGGAGGCTAATTTGCCTCATAGCTCCGTCTAGCTATTACGATCACAATGGTCAAATCCGTACTAACTCGGCCGCCTTTGGTCAGCCGTCTCATCCCGGCGGCCACCCAAGTAGTTACTATCAGCACCACCCTCAAACCTCCTTTGGAGGGCCCATGTACTATCAACCCATGGGCGGTCGGGGTGATCACATGGGCTACCAGGCCTCCGCCGCTGAATATGACAATCGCAAACGTACCTACGATGTGCTTAACGAGTTCTTCGGCGATGCCAAGCGTAGGCACCTTGACCCGAATTCGTACGCTCAGGTCGGACAGAGACTCTTGCCCTTGCACGGAGTCCTCCCTATTCACTCCGGCTCCCTCGGAGCAGAGTATCTCCCAAGTCCGGGTGTCATGGCTGTCGATGGACCCGCCGGCCATGGTCCGTACCAACAGCACTATTCGTTACCCCCTATGCCGAACGTCCGCACTAAGAGCGACCTCGTCCAAATCGACCAGCTTCTCGAGCAGATGCAGAGCACTGTATATGAAAGCTCTAACACTGCTGCTGCTGCTGGAGTCCACCAGCCTGGCTCGCACTACCTACCCTTGAACTTCCGTCACAGCCAGTCCCCACCGCACTCTGCAGCGCCGCACCAGTCCGCTATGGCCAATAATGCGTACTCGGCCGCTCACGTAGCTTCGCCCTTGACTGCCGTCTCTTCGACCCATTCCAACGGCACTCCTGCTGTGACGCCCCCGTCGAGTTCCATGTCCTATACTTCTGGACATTCGCCTAGTGCCTCTTCTTCCGGTCTATCTCCCTCAACGCGCCATAGCTCGGCCACGTCAGCGTTATACCCGACTCTTCCTGCTGTCACATCCGGCTACCCCGGCCAATCTGCAACATCAACTCTCGGCCCTACATTTGACCCTGATCCTCGCCGTCGCTACTCAGGTGGCATGCTGCAGCGTGCCAGCGCCGGACCCAGACTTCACCTCGACCGCGAACCCTCTACTACCCCTCGCGCGTCCGAGTCCGCTATCTCGGCCGTCAGCTCGCCTTCCGCAGAATCGGAGGCCAGCGCCGAGGCACGCGAGGACCAGGCATACGAGGCGTGGCTTGAAAACGTCCGTGTTATCGAGTACCTCCGCGAGTACGTCATCGATCGCATCAAGCGCAAGGACTACGACGCTGAGTCGCCCGCGTCGGCTGCGTCTAGTGGAAGCGAGATGGATGTCGATTCGCCTACGAGACCGCCGAGTCAGCCGGCGTATCCGGCGCTACCACTATAGCGATGGCAAGGTAGAAGATATGTCATGAGTGATGAGTGAACAGATATAGGGTGTATGGAGGATGTACATAGGGACCATGGCGTTTGATGAGATGTACGAAGTCTGTTGATGTCGATCGAGCATGCGGCACCTTTTTTTTTTTTTCCCTTCTCTCTTCTTTTCTCGTGCGTTTTCCCTTTTCAAAAAAGGGATATTATCGATTTATCAGTTGGGCTTGTTTTTCTTCAGCATGGCGGGATTATCTTTTCTGCCATAAAAAAGAGGTCAGCGGTGTATTTAGTTGAGTTAGCTTGAGGGTATGTGCGGCGATGAGGTGGGCATGATACGAAAACGAAGAGGGGAATGAATGAACGCATTCGCTACTCACTGGTAGTTGGGTTATGTTAGGTTACATTAGGTACTTAGGCAGGTTAGTTATGGACAAATCATAACTTGTGACGAGTAGTCAATTGGATAAATGAAAAGTGCGTGCTATGGATTTCTGAGTGCTAGTTTGGTTGATACGATGGCTTGTTGTCCCTATTCGTTGGATATAGGAAGGTAAATTCCCGTGTTAGTTGGCGATGTTATGTCCTGCTGCTTGGGTGTCGAATGAATAGTAGCATACCTAGTAGTAATAGGCTTGGCTGTAGAGTTCGCCATAACAACCCTTGATTCCAAGCACGGAGTTATAAATAGGGGTTAAAGGAGTAGACGGTTATGTACCTAGAGTTGTAGTTTTTGTATTTAACTAATTACTGCTATTGAGGCCTTAGTTCCGCTACCTAGGTACCTATATAATCCCACCGACAAGTTTGTTGCCGTTTGCAGATTAAAAGGGGGGGGGGGAAGGAGGCTCTCTATAATTCCGAGTCAGCTCTTCTGCCGCCTTTCTTTAGTAGCTGTCTAATTCTTAGCTGATAGATATGCGCTTGCTTTTGACCTATAATAGAACCCAGGTCTGATGCCTAGAAAATGCCTAGAAAATACCGTGGTATACTTATTTGCTATAATCCTCTCTTCTTTAGTTCCTCCTTTCTAGTAAACCCTTCTCTGTTCCTCTCCCCGTGTAGTATTACACGTCTGTTTTAATTAGTCGTTTGAAACACATACTACCTTGGCGTGACTTGAATTGTTCTTCGAGAAGACCTGTAGTTATGTCAAGTTAGTCGCCGTTAGATGCAACCATCAACTAATCTAACAGCCTTACTTATGATCACATCGGTTTCTTACAAACATAAGTCACCTAGTCGCTCTACACAATCAACAAACGAACAGGCACCCGCGTATTCCCATAGTATATCGGGAATCATCCCTATTCTATTCTCGTTGGTATCGTTCGTTTACTGATTCAAAAGGTGCGACTATGTTACGTTTAGTCTTCAGAAAACAATCCAGGCCTTTCTTCGTTTACGATGCTCGATAATTTGCCCTTCTATATGATGGTTGCCAGCTGGGGCGGTTTCATACTACTCAGATACAGCCGTGTGCGAAAGAGAGAGAATTAGAAGCTAAAAAAAAAAAAAAAAAAAAAAAAAAGGAAGCGACAGATTCGAAAAAGAGATGGCGTCCGCGGGGATCCTCATTTCACATCCGACTTCGAAATGCTGCGCTATAACGTCCTGTAAGCATAGAAAGCACGCATAGGCATGCCACGGGCACCGGTCCTATTTTAGAGCAGCGATGCAGGTTAACCTGTCCAATCTCCATCATCTCCGCCGTCTGTCCTCCTATCCGATTGTTGGCCGTGATGGAAACTTGGGGTGCGAGATAAGAGGTATAATTATTCAGGGAAGCAGAGCAATTAGAAGCGGATTGATGAGAATCTCCGAGTCGGCAGTCATGACACGTGTATAATCATGAAAGAACCAGACCTATTGCCGTAGTGTACGTGTTGCCCGAGAGATGGCTAGAGGGGATCCAAGAAGTGTCTCGAGCAGTTATCCAGGGGAGTTGTTCTGGGAGTTAGAAGCTTCGTCGCGACATCTAGCGCACATGCACCAGCCACCGAGACTACCACTCGCCCACTCCCTACGTTCTTTCACAGGTAGATCTACATCACAGTAGTGATTGAGAATCTCCTCTCCGGCTTCTATACCTCCTGGCGCATTCCCGACAACCCGCGTCTCCCGCGCCTTTAGTACCATCCGACCGCCCCATTCCCACGTAACATTTGGGTTGCAGTCATGGTTGGCAAGGCACCAGTAAGGGTGCACGGCGGCAACGTCGGGTCGCCCATCTCTTGGGTTCTTTCGAGCTGAAGCAGTGCCACGAAATTTACTGTATAAGGTATTAAATACCCATATATCATAATCAGCAATGGTGGCGTAGATGTCGATATCCATTTTCTCAAGAATGTGGAGAGGCGTCTCGATGTTATAAGTAAAGGAGAACGGAAGCGTCCAATCCGGCGGTGGGCCGGCCTTGGGCGATAAATCAATCTCATTGGTCTGGGAGGAGATGAAGTCCCCCCATATATATTTGATTTGGTTGACGTCAAGTGGGTGTATTCCTTGGTGAGCTGCCATGGCTAAAACACGCGCGAGCAGCAAAAGATGCAAAGTTGCATCGGCGTCTTTAGCATCTGGATCCCTGGCGATCGAATCCGTATCCTTGTCGCAAACAGCAGGGTGGTAGAGCTTCTGGGCCTGGTCAAAACAATACTGGGTACAAAACACAGTATCATAGCATTCTGGACAGTTGACAGCAGTCGAATCGCTACCTAAAGGTGGGAGCTCCCCACAGCAAGCATCACAGACAGACTCCTTTAGGCGATTATTGGCCGTGACCAAGGAATACTCCACGAGTACGTCTTCTCCGGGCGCGATGTATTCCTTGGCAAACACGCCGAGTTGGTTACAGGTTGGAATTATATCGTACCCATCTGTGCGGCTCGCACACCCGAGCAATATAGGTAGCTTTGCAACTTGGACAGTACATTTGGGTGCTATCTCGGTCAACCCGGCGTTGAGGACGGACAGGGATTCGTCTGAAAACCGGTCTGGTTCATAGCCATTCCAAGGATACACTTCCCTACGCACCATGCCCCAATCTGGAAGATCATTCGCGGTAGAGACCGGCTTGCGTATTCTACGCTCGCTGACAGTCTGTATGTAGCTCCGCGTATTTAGGAGCTCCTGGTTGTTGGGCGATCTGGCAAGACCGCGCTCACAGAAGTTGTAAGCACTCCTTAGACAACCGCATAGTAGAAGATTCAAGGACAGTATTTGATAACAGCGAATAGACGCTAGCCAAGCGAACGCAGGAATGTCCTTTTCGCCGTTATCTAACAGAGGCAAACGAGACTGGGTTCCCGATAGAGAGCCATGGTCTAATACCTCTAGAAAGGGACCTTGGGCGTAACCTGTCAATCCCTCGAAGGCCTGAGTATGGTATTCGAAACTCTCATCGCGAACTTCGTCGGTTAATAACAGAGCACGGTAAGCGTCGCCAGCCGCTAAGTCAGGATAAGCCAAGTCGGAATAGACCAATGCGCGCTGTATGTACAGGATTAGGTCGTATGGATTCTCCAGCAGGTCGTTAGTCAATGATTGGCGCTGTTGGAGAAGCGACTCGATGCGAGGATCGACCTCTTCCTCAGACTCGTCCATCACGCAAACACCCGTTGGGGCTCTTCTATACGGGAATCGATATGGGGTCCCGTAGGGCCGTAGGGGACGCTCGATAACGGTTGGGTGGGGGCTGAACCGCACTTCTGATCAAGGGCACGTCATTGCTTAGTTGTCTACAGATCTTCCTCGTACGCCTTGTATCGTCCTTGACGCCTTGTAGATAACCTAGCGAGTAGGAGGCTAGCTACAGATCAGCGTGGCGGGTACAAGGTGCTACGCCTGTTTGAACCTCGAATCAAGATTTTGGAAAGGGTGGTTTCTGTAAGATGTCTGATGATCGTCGGCGCGCGTTTTCGTTCCAGGCTTAGTTCCCGTCCCGCGTTTCTCGGTTGCGATCGATCGAACTAATCGAGGCGATCTCTAGTAGAGTAGTAATACCGATCGATATGATGTTTATTTAGAGATTGTACTGTTCTAAAAGATGAAGTTGGGGCGGGGGCTTAAAAACCGTTAGGGTTTAAGAAAAAAAAAAGAAACAGAAAAAAAAAAAGCTTATAACTCGTCTGAGGATGTTGGAATATTCTCGCAAGCGCAAGCGTAAAAAGTTGTATGTATAAGTCCGGCAGACCCCTCCAAAGTGTGTGCCCAAGCTATGTGGGTTACGATGTGGGTGCGAGTTAGAATGTGCAGGATGTGGCACGACCTTTGGGCCCTTGGGTGGAGCAATGTTGGAAAATCTGGATGGGACGATCAGCCCAGAAAGGACCCTTGGTGCTTCCAAAGAGTGCTTTAAGGGTTGCCTCTGAATTCAGGGTCCACAGGGGACTAGCTTCCAGTTTGTATTGTATGTACATACATACATACATACCTACCTACATAGCCAGGTCGCACGATGGATGGATATGCGATTGCTGATGTAGGATGTACCTAGTGTATGTTAGGTACGTAGGTACTAGCGGGGTTGGCCTGCGGGGTTACGGGCATGATGCAGTGGACCCAAGGCAACATATGTACATCCATGCACGTATGTTTTAGGTAGGTAGTTAAGTACTTATGTACCTAAGGTATGCAATTTGTGACTCGAAAAGTGATTCCAAGTCTAATGATATGCATATCGAATATCTTGACCGTAATTTCGATATGTACCTTGCTTTTTTTCTGATTTTGCTTGTTTGACAATTCGATCGTATTGCAAATATTAAATTTATATTAGATGCATCATTATAATATCTTAAATGGTACATACCTAAACAATTGAGAACCCCCCCAAAAAATACAGGAACAGCAAACCTTAATAATAGTTTTTTTTTCTCCGGTCATTCCGATGGCCCATCTGACCCTTATCGAAAATGCTTAAAGTCCTAACCTACATAGGTACGCTACATGATGTGATTTAAGCTACTGCGGAACCTTGCTGCAATGTAACTATAGTTTATGACATTGAGACTGGGCCCCACACTTGCTGTGCTCCTTTGTCCTCTTATCGTGAGGCTCTAATGTGCCTAAATAGCTGCGAAAAGTAAGCAGCTCACAGAAGCATAGGTAGGTACCTATTCAATTAGTTCAATGCTTGGGTAGAAACTATGTAACCTAGTAAATAGGTACTTATGGCTGGACTTCATAGGGAGTACAGATAAGAAACCATCACCAAGCAATAGATGGACAAGAAAAAGGAGGGGAAAGTTAAGTAAGGGGGGGTATATTGAACGTCTACCTACATGTTGATCCTTTATGTCACACTAAAGACTAGACTTTTTGGTTTTTATTTGGGTTGAAGTGAATCCCTAATGCGACATACAGTGGTATTAGCTACTAGTCATTTTCTTGCGGCTTTTTGTTTTCTAGTTTCTAGGAGTATTTCTTAAGTTATTAACTACCTACTAATTGTGAATATATCAGAGCCTGGAATTGAAGTTTCGGATTACTTACATTTAAACGGTCCTCCTAATTGAGTCGATAGGCTACAAGCTATTGTTTTTCAAAAGATTTATTGCGTCAGTTACAATACTACCTAACGTATAATATACATACATACCTACCTACTTATCATGTGAACCACAGGTTTCAATATCGTGTTTCCAGCCGCCCTTATTGGGAATTTAGAAGGGAATTTACCATCGGGTACCTTAAAAAGCTTGTCTAGGTACATTTTAATACGAACGTATATACAATACAACGCGGATGATGAATCCTAGTCTTCCGAGGATGCGATGTTACCCTTTTAGCTGCCACCGCGATACCCGATGGTAAAACATAAAACCTTAACAGAACTGACAATACAATCTTATACCTCACCAATTGCGCATACTTATTTTCTTCTATTCAAGTAGCATGAGCATCCAGAACACACTTGATATTAATATACATGATGTTACAATGTTTCTCTATCTATGCGGATTTCTTGCTAGCTGCCCCCTCTTTGACCATACCTTCGCAGCCTGTGGCTTGACCCAACTTCTGTTCGACCTTGCCGAACCCTTGAGATGAATCGCGGTTCGCGCCAGCCGTCTTCATGGTATCTACGGCATGGGCCTTGTCTTGCTCTCCGGAGCTAGTCCAAGCCTGTGACCCTGTGACGCTGCCGATAGCTGACTGGTCGTTGTTAGCATACTTGGTGGGCATAAAAAGGTGATTTCATTATGGCCGGTTAGACTGACTTCTGTGACTCCCTTGATATATTCGGCGTGGCCGCCAATTAGAGAAGGTTGCTGACTGTTGTTTTGTGAAGACATTTTGTTTGATTTGGGATATGGTTGTGATTTGCCGGAATGTATGATGACTGGTGATTGGCACGAAGAAGGTATAATACTATTGGTTGATATGTAGAAAAGTAGATATGAGACTTGCTGGAAATGTTGAAAGACGCCGACTTTATAAGAGGTGCTTACTCGATTTCTACTTACGTCTACTCAAGTCAGTGACGTCAATGAATTTATGAGATTCATGACACAATCGGGTTACACACGAGAATATCTTACCTTAAAACTGTGGGGGCATTTAAGAATCTGGGGAAGATCTGAGGACGTTATTGAAGACGGCAAGGGTCTTGGCATCGAAAACCCATGCAGCCAATCGAACCTTTCTAGCTGATCCAAAATGGAAGGTCAGATTATAAAAGTATTCTTTTACTCATCTTATAAAACTCGGAGTGAAGGCTTTTGATGTATTAAGTGCCTAGGAACAATACATGAGCAATAATCAATTTTATAAGGATAGGTTTAGTTCTAGTGAGGTAAGCAGTTATACATAATCCCTTGCATCGATAGTGGTGTCCGTGCGATAACCCGCCGTCACTTTTATAAGATGTAGCCTATTATTAGGTACCTAGGTACCTAGATACCTAGTTAGTATATGTATTCAAAATGTAAAATAGTATTCCAGCTGTTTAGCTGTGAACAGTAAACATTGTAAATAGCTACCTGTACTGGATATGAGTCATGCTGCAAGGATTATCTCGTACGGGCGCTTTAAAGGATGCTAATGAGCGGATCCGCGCAGTTGGTGATGTTAACGCTAAAAGACAAGTCTATGTATGTATATAACAGCTTCATCTGCTTGAGAGCCTAGTGACTTTTATACTAACTATGTTAAATCATTTTTCTTTCCTTTCACTTATATCTCTAAGCAACAATTTATAGATACGTTGTGAATCGATACCGATCAACATGTCGTCTATAATCGGAATTACAACCCCGGCACTTGCACCCCTCTTGCGTAAGTTATCTCTATCTATACTTAAGCCGGGCCTATCAAGAAATGCTAACAGCTATTCTCTCAACGATAGCCGTTACTGGCACTTTTGCTATGCCATTCTCGGCATACTTTGCTTTTCTAAGCTGCCGGGTTGTATACCACCGTCTCAAGGATCAGTTTTATGTCGGCGACAACTCGTCCAAGAACGGCGACCCGAATAACAAGTTGTACCTGGCTAGCCGCTGCCATCAAAACTTTATCGAAAATGTACCAATGGCTCTCATCATTGCAGCCTTTGCTGAACTGAACGGCGCAAATCAGAGAACTCTCAGCAACGCCCTCACCGCCCTCTTGACTTTCCGAGTCCTACACGTGGAGCTGGGTCTTATTAATGGATTAGGCTTGGGTCGACCAATTGGCTACTGGGGCACTATGGCTACGACTTTGTGGTTGGGTGGGTATGCTGCGTATCTTGTGAAGGGGTACTGGGGGTTCTGAGGGGTTGAGAAGCATTACTGGCATATGTATATTCGGTGCTTGGTTTTGTTGTACACGTCTGATGGGCAGAACTGTGTTGATATTCATAAGCACTTTTAGTTTAGACTTGAAGTTTAAAGAGGAACTAACTAGGTTAAGTAGTTAATTTTAAGTGTGAAGTAATACCACTCAAGCTTGCTTGTACATACAATACAATACCTGCACTTCAGTGGAGACATTATGGATCCATATATCTTGGCAAGTCAGCAAATTCGATAAGATAAAGGACCTAAGCTCCAAAAATTCCCCCAGCTCTTTAGGAATCGCGAATCATCCGCCAAACATCTTCCAGCCTGTAACCTAGATTGCAGTTTCTCTAGACGTCACCTAGATTAGAAAACATACGCCCATCCTATTAAAATATGACTGAGGAACCATTCATAGACGAGGAATATGCATCTGATGAAGATTCCGATTTTGCGCCCGACGCAGCGCCATTAGATATCGACGCCGAGGCTTCAGAATCTGAAGATGAAGTACAACTAGTCGCGGTACCGAGTAAGAAGCGCGGCGCCGATTCAGATGCCGACGATGGATTTGAAAACTCGGGTGACGAGGCGATAATACAAAGGGGCAAGAAGAGACGAAAGAAGGAAAGGCGGAAGGATGACAACGTCGAGGATGATGAAGGTGGTGAAGGTGGGCTAATCAAGACCCGGAGTATGCGAGCAGCGGAGAAGGTCGAAAAGAAGTCGCGCGCAGCCACCGGCCCAGTAACGATTGATGTGGACGACTTATGGGCTAAAATGACCGCCGCTCCCTTAGTACCATCTAAAGCAGATATAGAAACGGAAAAGGAACCCCCGAAGCCAACTCAGGAACAAGGATCGGATGAGCAATCCAAAGGTGCAAAGGACAGACCACAAGCAGAGAAGCCAGGTAGACAAGAGCCGGTATCAATGATAAAGATAAAGCGTACCTACAATTTTGCTGGTAAGGTGCACGTCGAAGAGAAGCTGGTGCCCCGAGATTCGGCGGAAGCGAAGTTATACCTAGCATCTCAAGATCCCACGTTAGTCGAAGACGCCGAAGCCAAGAACAGTCAGTCTAGACGGAAACCCCGAAAAGCCTTCCGATCTATATTCGAGCCCGTCATCGAAGGATTGACACAGCGCGCAGACTTGAATCTCGGCATGGGCGCAAGATTACAATTGCGCGAGCAGGCAAAGGCCAAGAAGCTTAACGTAGTCGAGAAAAGCCGCATGGATTGGGCAGGATTTGTCGATAAGGAGGGTATCAAAGACGAACTAGAATTTGCTGGGAAGTCGAAGGAGTCTTACGTCAACCGACAAGACTTCTTGGCTCGTGTTGCGGCTAATCGAGACGAAGAAGCAAGGAGGGCGAGAGTTGCCGGCCGTGCTTGAGAGATTTGGGAATGGGTTCATCTCTTCATATTACTTCGAGCGTGTAGCTCTATTTCTTCGGCTGAGGATACCGGGTAACAGGGAGCTGGGTAAGGTGCATAAGAGTCGTGTCGCTTTAACTAAGGGAGTTATTGTGTTATGATAGAAGGCCGATGGTAGAAAAGACTATTGGGTAAGGTAGCGGTAGTGCTCTACCAACTAGAGTCAATGTTTAATATGGCATAACTACCTAACTATAGTATGTTTCTTGACATTTGTTATACTGTCAGAGTCGGAATATATCGTTGGAAGCCTTAGGATGGGATGGGATAGGATAGGATAGGATAGGTATGTGTTGAGTCTAAGTTAGAGACTTGATAGCTGCAGGTGAGCCTTGACGGATTAAGCTTAGGTACCTCTCAGGTAGGTAGTTATATACATGTATGTAGTACTGTGTACCTTACATACCTACCTACCTATGTAGTATGTACCGTCAGGTCCCACCTCCAATTTCTGGGAAAGCAACCCCGCTGTGACGAAGCTCTGCCCCTCTATGATAAGCTCTACTTTATTCTTAGAGCTTGACAAACTTCAACATTGACTATTATTTTGGAACATCTAAACCAATACTTTTACCTCTACCACCCCCCCAAAAATATAAACCCAACAAATTCCAACTATGGCAGCGCACATAACCTCGCCTAATGAGCCATTTCCACGGCCGGACGACATCGCGCAAGCGACAACATCACACCGGCAAGGCTCATTCATAATCTCAACGCGAAAACTGCCCATTTCTAAAGCCGGCCCTATCGAAGCTTTAGAGCAAGAGCTAGGCATCCCCGTACCCGAGATGATCTTCGGCGACAACCTCGTCTCCGTGCGCCACGTGCCCTCCGGCTGGGCTGTCGAGTTCAACGCTCGCGATGCTTTAGATGCCGTGGACAAGACCGATCGGAATATGCTCCAGGTTGCTTACGCCAAGAGCTGGTCTGCCAGTCGCGAGCAGACCAGCGCCGGCATCAAAGATGTAGTTAGGCCGTACGATTGGAGCTACAGCACCACGTACCGGGGCAGCGTCGTCCCCCCGTCGTCCCGAGCTCCCCCGCCGCCGCTAGGTCCAGCAGCTGCCGAGGACGACAGCAACACGGGGGAATCCAAGGAATCAAGCGAGCAGACAGCAGAAACAGCCCGAGACAGCAAATTCGACTTCAAGCCTTCAAAAAACCCCATCCCAATCGAACTTCTAAAACGCCGCGACCCCATCCTCTTCTTCGACGAGGTCATGCTGTACGAGAGCGAACTCGACGACAACGGAATCAGCGTCCTCAGCGTTAAGCTGCGCGTGCACGAGCGGCGCATGCTGCTGCTAGCTCGCCTCTTCATGCGTCTAGATAACGTCGTCGTGCGCGTCCGCGACACGCGCGTGTACGTTGATTTCGCGGCCGAGGAGGTCACGCGCGAGTACACGGCGAAGGAGCTGGGGTTCGAAGATGTTAAGCGGGTAAGTTTTACGACAAAATTTTTTATATTTCTTTTCCAACTGTTGCTCGAAATCTCGAGATGGAAAAGGAGAGAGGGCTATATGGAAGAAATTAGGAATGTTGGACAAAAAAAAAAAAGCTGACTTGATTTTGTGTAGAAACTGCTCATGACGGGCCTGGTGCCCGACGCTGTGACGATAGCGTTACGTGACGCTAATAAGATCGTCGACTTGCTTCCTACGGTGGAGCAGACTTTGGAAAGCGTCTCGCTGAGACCGTAGACATTAGATACGGATGGGATCATCTTGAATCTCGAGAGCTTATTTCTAAGGATTGGATTTGGCCGATTGGGGGCTATAAGAGGAATGAACAGACAGACGGGTTTATGAATTCTACGAAATGCATGGTTTGGCGTTTGCGGAGTTGGGCACGAGTAGAGCTTTGGCTTCCGAGAGGTATACGTCCACAAGTAAACGGGTTGATACACGATCATACGCTCCGAAGGAAAGACATGGTATAAAAATTATGGCGCATAGCAAATGCAGATGGATGGCTGGTATTGATTGAGGTATCGAGCCATCATATCACTTAAATAGTATACGATCTTCATGCCATTCGATCTCCCTAACCCTTCTAAAGCGATAAAGCATAGCTGACTATAAAACGTTAACCAGGTAGCAACTTGATGAAGACCCATACTATGCATCATGCATCATAACCGGGCAACTTTCAACCCCCAACCCCCTCCAGTTTCCCAAAGCCCTTTTCCTATACTCCCCTTGAATGATAATAAGATACTTTCCGGATTTAGCGAGCGTCCCGTGGTGAACTACTCTGCGTCATCTCCTCGTAGTCAAGCTGCCATTTATCCACCTCCTGGAACTTGCGCGCTGCGTTCTTCAGTTCCTCGCCTACTCGCGAGACCATGACCTGGCTGCTTTCCTCCTCGTCCTGCTCCTCGTCGGCCTCGCCTTCTTCTGCTTCATCCCCCTCGGACTCCCCTTGGTTCTCTTTGTCTGATGTTCGGCCATACGTGATCGTAGTACGTCTGTTGGTGCTAGGAGTCTGCTTTGCGGTCTTACCGCGCGAAATAGGACGCGCCCGTTCCGCATTCTGGTTCCTGGACTGTCCTGCTCGGGAGCCCGGCCGCATTGGGTGTCGTCGGGCTCGGACGTCAAGGTAAGAGAGCTCGTCGTCGTCATCGCCCAGGCCGGAGATGTCAACCTCTGCTTCTGAATCCTCATCGTCCACTCTAGCGTTTCTACGGCGCCGACGCGGTAGCAAGCCCGCTAAATCTGCAGTCGTGACTTTAGGCTCCGGCTTAGAGGTGCCCTTGCGCTTGGTCTTTGCGGCCTGTCGCGGCGGCGGTGGAGAAGACTCGCGGTAATTTGGAGAGTAAGTGAGGGAGGGCGGCGAAGAGATATCGGAAACATTATCATTTGCAACTGGGGTCCTTCGGAGAACCGAGGCCGGCCGTCTCAGACGAGCTCGCGTGAGCGACTGGAGAGGCGGCCAGACCTCTGAATCTCCCTCGGAGGAACCGCTGCTTAATGGAGGCGCCATAAGCTCCTCGTCCATAATAGGTGTTACGGGCCTACTGCTTTGTTGTCGAAGCGGGGGAGTAGATGGGGGAGATGATAGCTCTGAATCTGATCCCTGTAGTACGGGATCTTCGACCGGTTTATTGTCTTCAAATGGGGATGATCTTGTGCGGCGTTCATGGCCTTCTGAGGATTTTCGCTTACGCGAATTTGCGCGTGGTAAATCCTGCGGCAACGCTGGGCCAGCCTCAACCTCTCGGGAACGTCTCTTAGAAGGCTTAAGCGGGGTTGATTCGGCTTCAGGGGCAAACCCTTCTTCATCAACTGCCTCTTCGTCTTCACCCTGGTCAGATTCCGGCTCGGGCTCGGGCTCAGGCTCTAATCTTTGAGGACGCGGCTTTTGGGCAGTACCGAGGATACTAGGCTCTCGTACTCTCCTCTTGAACATGCCGATATTAAACGTCGAGCTATAACCAGGCGTATTGGGACCCGTCCGGCTGCTAGGACGAATGTAACCATCCTCCCTGCTTAGAAAACTTCCCGCGCGGGGCCGTCGTTTGAAAACACTAGCAGACATACTAGACGTGTCGGCTGATCGCTGCGCACTTGCTGGACCTGCGGCATCAAATGTTGTATTCAAGTCGTCAAAGTCTGAATCGTCCAAGTCCAGCCCTGACATGTCCGCCATTCTCTTCTGCAGTGGGGTCCCGGCCACTTTGCGCCCTAATTCGACCGAAGGTTCTGAGGTTTCTCCGGGCTCATCTGCCCTATTGCTCGACGTCGAAGTCATATTTTCTAGCCTGTCCATGGCGGAGTCGCGTTGCTGTCGCGCGACTTCTAATGCCTTCAATTGGTGTGAAGATGTAGATCGCGTGCGCGTAATAGTAGTCGCATCGCGCATCGACTCACGTCTCTGTTTTGCCTTTTCCTTTTCCCGGTCACTCACATCGTATATATCAGAGCTGGTTTCGACAGGTTGTTTCGGTACCATAACGGGTTCGGGGCTTGTGGCTTTTGCGACTGTTCGAGTCGACGCGACGCGTGTTCTCTTAGGTCGCGGCATGGTTGGTGATAATCGAAAATTATTGGGTGTGATATGCTATTTACCGAGAAATCAGATATTTCAAACTCAACAATCCGTCAGTTCATAGCTGAAAGAGTTGTAAGAATTGTAAGAATTATAATTTAGATTGGATATATTGTTATGGAAGGTTGGGGGAGGATGTGTGAGTGGGGAGAGTTGGGCACCGGGAGCTTGACGCGTTGAAAGCGTGTTTAGAGACAAGTACAAGACCCACAAACCTAAATGAAAACCTAACAGCTACTTCGTACCTCAATATCCAATTTATTTTCAATAGACGTAATATCACGTGATTCTGTTCAACCACACCACCATTACAGTATGTACTTAGGTAATTATTTAGGTAGTTACCTAAGCACATTGTTCGAAATAGGGAGGCGATCAAGTGATAAAGGCAACTTACACCTCACACCTAGTTTATGTAGTTACTTAAATATGAAACTTCCACTACAAAGGGATCGAATAAAAAATAATAAAATAATTAGAGTTTTATGAACCATCAAAGAGCACGAGAATATCCTCTCAGAAATGATCATGGAAGAACCCTAAGGCAAGCTTGTAGCTCCTTTCATACTCGGCTCTCACTTTGTCATCCTTGAGATTGGCGCGGGCACTCATGAGCCCGTCACATCTTCCTAGTAAGGAAGTATCAGTACCATCATTCTAAATTTATCGTCTATTGCTTCAAGTACTTACAGGTTTTAGTCCCGTTGAGTTCAATATACGTGCCCTCGAGCTCATAGCCCTCGTCAACAATGGGGGGGATTCTATAAGATGTGGCTGGCGAGTGGTTATACTGAGTTAAATATAGGGTGAACTGCTGGGAAAGGGGAAAAGTCATACCTG
Organism: Daldinia decipiens; assembly: GCF_022478715.1. Taxonomy (NCBI): domain Eukaryota; kingdom Fungi; phylum Ascomycota; class Sordariomycetes; order Xylariales; family Hypoxylaceae; genus Daldinia; species Daldinia decipiens. Next base: position 545,414 of record NW_026054552.1, on the reverse strand, counting down.
CAACATGCTTCACTATATTTTGACATCTCGGGTTTTTCAGATTTTATGTAACTACCTGTCGTTTTGAAGTAGAATACCTGACTTTATCTAGTATTATCCTCTCGGTTTTTAAACATCGTCAGAAGTAATAGTGGAGCCTTGCATTAACCAACCTAACTGTTAGCTAGTATTCTAAGCCTCAAACTACGAGATATATTCTTGGTATCCCAAAGCTGTACACATGTAACTAAGCGGATATGTGTAGGCGGGGGCATCGTTGGTGCCTCTACTTTGCTTTCCATGCCTAGACGTTTCAAGTCCTATATCTCTCCTCTGTTGTTGTAAGTACCTTCCAAATTCCACATTGTCGAAATCGAAAGGTGATTCCATTTTAATAGTTATCAGCTATCTACGTTACATAATAAAAAATAAATCACAAACAATTGCCCTGTAGGTAGGTAATTATCGATCCCGCCCATATTTATCGCAACTTATCGCAACCTACTTGTTTTCACCCTTTGCTGCCGCATTCACAATCCAGTTTATCACTTCCTGCGGCTTGGTGAAATTAGGACAGTGACCTGCCTGCAGAGACGTGACATCGACCTTGTTCCCACTCTCTCTCTCAATCAACTCGATCCAGTCTCTCTGATACTTGGGGGGGAGAAGGGCGTCCTCCTCACACAACAAGTACGACACTGGGAGATCCTTGTAGCCGGGGTGTGTCAACTCAGTAGCAAAACTAGCAGATGAGTGGGTTTGGAAATTTCCAACGGTTGCTTCTCTTTCCTTCGCGTCAGGGAGGTCTGAGACTATTAGTGTAGCGGCGGCAGGTAGATCGACGTAATCCATCCAACCTTGTTCCTGTTATGATGGCATTAGATGGTGGCGAACGAATAAGCAGCAGGAAAGATTAAAGAGACGGAAACGTAACTAACATCAGTTTTAAATTCGATCCGATTTTCGCTAGGGATTTCTGCGAGAAGACTTTGCGAGGAGCGTCCTACAGGCGGTACCAATGATGATATGTAGGCAAGCCTGACAATTCCGCCCCTTTTACCTTGACTCTGCCTCTCTTTCTTCGTGAGTCCCTTGGTGCTCTCAGCAGCTGGCACACCTCCGTAGGAATGGGCGATTAGAACGACTGCAGCATGTAGCGTTAATATTTTGCCTTGGCTATCTATATGAATCGGGATTTAGGAGCTCTATGATGCTTACCGTCCTTCCCTTCGTCCGCAAGTTTGGATACCTGCTTGGCGACAAAGGCAGCATCATCGTACATGGTCGGCAGCTTTTCTGGTCTTGGCCCAGCCCTCCAGCCAATACTTGGATAATGTAAAGCTTTAATATCATAGCCTTTTGCCGCAATGGCATCGACGATATCATTGTATACCTCGGGTGGCGCGAACGAACCGCCGACGATCAATATTGTGGGCTTAGACATATTGAAGTGTAAGTGTGAGTTAAGTTCAACGTTTGATTTATATCTTGCCTTGTCACAAAGAATTCTTAGGGTAGTGTAATTAAACATATACCTGTGTGATCCGGACTCATGGCTTTATACTATATTTTCAGTTGCGTACATCATAAACTCACCCCTGGATTCTCGGGTAGTTTTTACTAATAACTATGATATCTCAGCTCCAGTTGCCAGCTCCCCGAAGAGTACCTGGGTATGTAATAACACGTAATTTGACAATGAAATTTAGTGATTACAAATTAAGCTTTGGCCCAATTCGTCTGTAAAATCGGAAAGACACATGCGCCGCCATCTTGCCCGGATCCGTTCCCGCAGTAACATCACGTCGATACTTCCCGACCCATTTGTGTACCTACGTACCTGCTTATAAATTGCCTATGTATGTACCCATTGCTTGGAAAAAGCTAAGCTCAAATGTCGGAAACACCGAAAATATCTCCAGTTGGCGTCAGCCCAAAGGTATCCACAAATCGCAACTATTACTTATGGCTCAAACAGAAGCAATTTGATGTATAAATACTGAACTATCATGAGATCCGATGTATCTGTCGATCGAGAGAGTACCGATATCGCTAAGAGACCAAGAAATGAAGAGCAGAAATCAATATTATAGATAATCTAATATACCTATGTAAGTAAAGGTGTCATCGTAACGATCTTTCTTGTGAAATGATCTCGAAGGAAGCAAATGCAAAGCTACTAAACTAGGTATTATATCTAATGCACTACAACTTACAGCTGTATGCTACCCTGTAATTCATTAGGATAGCTAGTTAGGCTCTTATCTAAATGTCGCTCCCAGAAATTCGATTTAGGCTGACTTTGGAGCAGAGTCATGAGAGGGAGTATTCGGAATCTCTGACTCAATTGGCTCGGCCCATCTCACAGTTTTAGGATTCTCGCTGCGTGGCTGATTCTCAGAGCTGCTGACAGAATTAAAGTCTGTGTTTGTATAGTTGGTATTATTCGTGCTGTTTGTGTCTTTTGGCGTGGGTGTGGTGCTTCGTGTCGCTAGGTAATTTATCGCAACGTCTAAGTCGCTATCGGGACTATTGTCTTGGGAGGACATATTGAAATCGTTGTTCTGCGAGTTGTATCGGGACAAATTTCTTTCATGGTGAATAAGGGGGAATTTTTTTCTGGGGTTTGAAGGAAAGCCAAACTGGGGGTTCTCTATGTGTTTAAGTAGTCTTGTAAATAAACTTACCTACGCATAGATTTCACGTTGCCTAGTTAGCTGAGTGTATGTGATGGAATAATGTAGCTTATGTAGATAGCCTAGGTTACCTTATGCCTATTTCATGGCTTTCTGAATCAGTATATATGCAGATGTAACGGTCGTCTGACTCAGAGGGAATGAATGAAGACAGCCTTGACACATATCATAGGAATCTAGTTATACGGGTTTACTTATTAACGAGTTTCACTTCAGAAGAAATTGCCCAAATCAGGTGTAACTACGCTGTTTGAAACTCTTATCTTTTTGAAGTAATGGTATCACCCTGCTTGTATTACGTATAATAGTGAAGCAACAGCCGTTCGTCACCGTCACATTATAATGACCACGTTAAGCTGAAAAAGAGGTCGTAAATAGGATAATACAAGGATTAGGAGACAATTGTTTAGGCAAGACTAATATATGTATTTCTCTCAACTATATAACAAGTTAATTATTCAAAATAAGTCTTATAAGACTAGACCTATTGAGAAGTCTAGTACATTATAGTCTCCTAAAAAGTCAATTAATCCACATAACCATAAAGAAATTAGAGTAGAATCAAAGTTGAATTATATAGATGCTTTATATATTTCCGGTATCATTTTAATTATTAAAGATATAAGTTACACGCTTGAGTATTTCCAAATATACCTCATTCATTCGGAATTAATAGCACTAGCTGCGATAATGTGGGCATTTCCCTCTTTTTGCCAATTATACCATTTTCTCCCTTTCCTCTTAGAGGCCCATTTCAGAATTCCTTAATTATACTATGGCCTCGCCAGTTTCATATATTGCTAAGTTAGTACCAGAGATTCTATTAGAAATCTTTAAATGGCTTGCTAAGCATAACAGTGCGACGCTTGTTCCCTTTATCCTATGTTGCAGAAAATGGCGGCCTCTAGCCCATGGATTACAATGTTAAAGCCCATAGCTATATCAATGGTAGTAGACTTTCCTTTTCCATATACTGGCTCAAGTGAAATCTCTTCTATTATAAACAAGCCTAGAGAAGACACAAGATTGGGTGTCATCACCAGATATTTTAGAGACGTTAGCTGAGGGTAACACCTGGATAGAGACCACTACTGGGACCCGCCCACCAATGATCATGCTACAAGAGAACCAGGACACGCATGAGGCACTAGCCAGAATACTGTTTTAATAGCGCAATCGCATCACTTGTATGTTATGGATAAACGAGGATGAGACAGGTGAAAAATTACTTCCGGAGGGGCCGGGAGAATTGATGCAGCAGTGGGATTTAAACGAAATAACACCAAGTGGTCGGACGAGGGACGTACACACATATTCACCCATGTTTCAAGCATAACCTAATTCAGAAAAATATGCTCTAGTTGGGTGAGCTTATATACTATGTAGTAACAACTACTGAAACGATCGACTCTCGTTTCTACACTACCAATAGCTCACTTCGCAACAACCCCTTTTATTCACCTATGCTCCTGGTACTCGGACTGAAATAAATGGATAGGGATATTAAATATACCTATGTATCATAAGGAGATTAAACTCTACATTATAAGCTACCACTCAAGGTACCCAATAATGATTGCCAGTAAATAGTCCCAAGAATATGATGTTTGTAGTTTGTAGGGCTAAGCTCAGGCCATCTTTATGTAAGCGCTCTGTTGTTTGCTTGTTTAAGTACAAAGTCACGTACTAATCTGTAACTCTCCCAAAACGTCATCCTTTCAATCCTACAAGTTGGAATGATTCATAGCCAAACCAAATACCTACGTAAGGTATGCTAAATATAATTGCCAGACTGATCCGTTACCATTTTCACATTTTCACATTCTCGCTGAAACATGATAGGCCTCAGGTGTGGGTACGCTGAACAACTGATAACTTCCTTCTAAGGTTTCTGTAGTTAGAGACTACCTAGCCTAAAGTTGTCGTGTTCGTGGGGCAACCCTAGCCCATTCGTTGTCCGTTAATGCTTAAATCGTCGCACCGTTGCACCATTGTACTATGTACCTATGTACAATACCATTGTAAACTGCTGCACCGGTACGTACCCGTGCCCTATAATACATCCCCGCTATAAAATAAAAAAAGAATCCACCTCAGCTGGTTAGGCACATGTGAACTGTAAACTGTGAACTGTGAACCGACCGTGACTTCCAGATCATTCACTGTTTCTTATTGTTATGCGGTACCGATTGTACGATTGTACTACCTGACCATCTGGCATCCGAGACCTGCCAATGGCGACCCACATTCTTATTTAATTCCCCTGCTACGCTGCCTCCCCCCCATCCTTGCCGTCTTCCCAATCCAGGTTGACGGTATTCTCTAACTACCAGGTAATTATTGGAAGCAACACCGAAAATAACCTCAGTTCTCTTCTCTTTACTTCTTCATTTCCTTTTTTCCTTTTAACTTATTATCCACAAAACCAACGCTTCATTCCAAGTTACCCATGACCGAGGTAGTCTTGCCTTGATCCTTACTGGTAACTTAATATAACCTCTTCTTCTTCTTCTTCTTGTTCTTTTTTCCCCACTACGTACTTCTACTTCGTAGGCCTAGCCTCGCACCACATCGCATCTCATTGCCTCGCCTTGCCTCATTGGAATTTCACATCAACTACCACGTGCCAATTACTTCAAGCTCGTGGACAAGCTCCGCCTCTTCCTCCTCTTTAATTGACTATTCGCCCCCTCTAAAGTTCTGTCAGGGAAAGGCTACATTGCATTGGTCCCCTCACTCTCACAACCAGCCGTTGCGAAGTCTACGTGGCCCTCACTACTCCACCATCGTCTTTCCGTCGTCATTCTCGCTACCGTTTTATACCATTTTTCTACGGGTCGTCCAACCATAATGGACTCGATATCCTCGCGTTTCCGGCGCACTAAGAGGGCTTCTCCTACGACTCCCCCCGCTGGAATTCTATCTGGATCACCTCCCGACAAATCATCGTCGGAAAGCAAGCTTGGCCCTGTGGGCTGCCGTGAACCACCGCCGACCTTGACCATTCCAACTAACCATGCTTCTCGCAATGATCTACCTTCAAAATCGCCTTTTCGTCGAGGCTTCCATTTTCGACATTCGCATAAGCGCGCCCGATCTCCCACTCCGGCTTCGTTACCTATGCCTGCTTCACCCGCCGTAGCTAGTCAGGATAGCGCAGTCGAACTTGGAAGATCAACACCAACTAGCGCTGTTGAAGACAAAAGTGAGAAGGAAATGATCAAGGAAACCCCCAAGCCCAGGATTCCAGCTTTCCTAAATCAGTCCCAACAAGGTATGTCTATACCACGCTGAAAGCGCAACCTTCTGTTTGTATCTGTTTATAGTATTGAAGTATTGAGATGCTAATAATCCCTACTCTAATCACAGATATCGAGGCTAAGTTCCACGATCTTAACTGGACAGAGCGTTTTCGTCTCCAGGAATCCTTGCATAACCCATCCCCAAATTTCAGATTTGCACGCGTTACGACGCCCGAGACTAAGATCCTCGACCGGTACGCGAATATCCAACCATGGGCCAACAACCGCGTCAAGCTACAGGTGCCAGACGGTCAGCTCGATTATATCAATGCGTCGCCTATTACTCTCCGTTCCCTCCTAGATCCTCAGACCAAGCCACCGCATCGTTACATCGCTATGCAAGGACCTAAATCCGGGACTATGGATCACGTTTGGCGAATGGTAGTGGAGCAGCTACAAAGCCCAGCTGTAATTGTGATGCTGACCGAGACACACGAGGGTGGGATGGAGAAGTGCTACCCATATTTTCCTCGTTTCGTCGAGGAAGAGCCATGGATAATAGGCGAGGACGACGAATTCGGAGACGGTTTCCACGCCGAGATCAAGTGTGTCGATATCGAAGAGCACGCGAACGGTGCAATTGAGGTTCGAAAGCTCAGCATTCACGTTGAGGACCGAGAGGACGATATGATTGTATGGCACCTTCTTTACCGCAAGTGGCCCGACTTCGGTGTCCCAGCTCTTGAGGACATTGACAGCTTCTTCGAGCTCATGCGTCTTTCACGAGAGAAGAATGCGAGCGAAGACAATCCACGAATAATTCACTGCTCGGCAGGTGTAGGAAGAAGCGGAACATTCATGGCCCTTGAGCATCTCATGCGAGAGATAGATTCGGGCGATGTGGATCGTCTTGAGATGAATGCCACCAGGGGTGGGGAGGATATTGTCTATAAGACGGTCGACGCGCTCAGGGAGCAGCGCAAGCAGATGGTCCAGGCTGAGTCCCAGTACCTATTCATTTATCAGGTGCTGCGCAAGCTCTGGCTAGACAAGCATGGGCTTACCGAGCAGGATATCCGGGAGGAGCCCGCAGCTAAGAGGTTGGAGGTTGATTTCGACCCTTTTCTTGATGATTGAAGAAGTTAACATGGTGAAGATGAACCGCGGCGGTATTCGTATCGTATCATTCACCGTTTTGTACGGCATCGCGATGGCGTTAAGAGGGGATACATTTGGGTTTCGGCACTTCTCTTCACCCATCAGATTTTTATATTACACTATGGTCTAGCATAACGGGCACAGGATCATAGGAAGGCATACCGGGTGTATTGGAAGTATCATGCATGGAGAGGCGTCCCTAACATCAACGGCACACGAGAGGATATTAGGGAATTGGGCCGTCTTTTAGTAGCAAGTAAAGGTATGCATAGGAGGGAAAGCTTCTACAAGGCCTCTGGATTCGGGAGACATTGTCATTTGAGAGATACCCTTTATATTAAACTAGCTGATATCAGATAGTCGCCGCATTGGTTTGTACAATTTGCGGGTTTAGGACGGATTCAGTGTGGCCATCGTTGGTTTTTAGAGGCACAGATTGTGGCGTACAACCGCAAGAGGGGGTTACACGGCGCAAGTCTCTCACGTCCTCAGATAATGATACATCATGAAGGCCACAACCTATCATGCAGGTTCATGATGTCAGGGCATCGAAAGCCATATATCTAGTTGAACTTGTACCTGGGGTAGCTACCCCGCCTTGACTGATACCAATCAATCATCAACAGTCAAATAACCAAGACGTACGTTAGGTTAGTACGGTGGTTAAAAAAGTAATAATAATCAAGAAATAAACCATAAACCCTAAATTGTATTGTCCAAACTTTGCTGAGGTGACATGAGAGCTCTTGTTTAAATTTGTGATATTGGACCTTCTGTTAACTATATTATATTATCATTAAGGAAAATAAGAAAACCGGGTTCCAACATGGCAACCTCACACGCGAAATCAGATCTCCTCAAGCTTGGGAAGACGTTACTGGAAAACGGCCCCGTTAAGACCCTTGCCACATCCCGCCGGATACGGATCCTGTTTAACAACGTGTACGTGGCCGACACGACGTCAGCGCTCTATGTCTGGGAGCATGAATACTACCCGTACTATTACCTACCAGTAGAGTCGTTTACACACGGCCTGCATACCTGTTTGCCCAGCAACGATGATCCTCAGTACTGGACAGCAGCACTTCGTGTTGGGGCCCGGACAACGGACCGGATCCTCGTCTTCGGGGACGCGCTAAGTCCATCCTGTAAGCCGCTGGAAAGAACGGTGCGGGTCGAGTTCGCGGCCGCGGATGTCTGGTTCGAGGAGGACGTCCCGATCTACGTGCATCCGAAAGACCCGTTCCGACGGGTCGACGTGCTGCATTCTTCACGGGCCTTGGAGATCCGCGTCGACGGACACGTGGTCGCGCAGACGAGCTCTTCGTATCATCTGCACGAGACGGGGCTGCCGTGCCGGTTCTACGTGCCGGCGACGGCGGTGGCGCGGGATAGGCTGAGGGAGAGCGGGACTACGACTGCTTGTCCGTATAAGGGCGTGGCGAGCTATTATCACGTAACCCTTAAAGGTGACGAAGGGGGGGAACGGGTGTACGGGGACCTGGTCTGGTATTATAAGACCCCGACGCTTGAGTGTGCGGGTATTGCGGGGTGCTTGTGCTTCTACCACGAGAAGGACGGGGTTGAGGTTAGGCTTGATGGAAACGTGTTACAGCGGCCAAAGACTCGTTGGTCGTGAAAGTGTTTCTGGATATTTTGGATTTATAGTTAATATAGCGTAATTTTAATCTATCAAGAATATCAAAATATAGGGCGTAAAAAGACGAAGAGTGTTGCAAAACGAATAGATTACCCAACTTGCGCTTGGATATCCTGAATGGAAACCCCTTATGAGGATAGCATCCTTTAATTATGTAGACGGTGATGTAACTTACACTAAGTTTACTTATTCTCGGTGTATCGATAGTTGCTTTGAGACTAAGAAGTAGTTAGTAGGCAATAATAGTATAAGCTTAGCTAGTATATTCTCTATTCTCTAGATAAAAGTGCATTCAAGTAGATAATTAGGGCGGAGAGAGTTTAATGATATTATAAGAGGATATTATAAGAGTTTGGTATAACTTTAGAGATTGAAGCAAGTTTAATAAAATTGAGCTTAATGTGTAGTTACTATACAAACAACCAGCCTATAAACAATTCATTTTCTAATGGCTATATAACACGTTTACGTGAAGCGTTATCTCTGAATTAGCAAACAACGATTAAGGTTTAACAAAGTGTTTTACTATAAAATCCATTTCCATGGATATCAAAGTCTCTTAATAGCCGTAGAGACTATGTGACGGAAGCTATTAGTGATATCTAGTATAGCATATGGAGTGTGAGCAAGATTTCGTTCTAATTAGATCCCGCCTTTATCCGCCTTTAGAGACACCTATGCAGTAGAAGAGAAAGAGTCAAGGCCAATTCATCAAAAGCCTTGGACAAAACCGAGACCGGCCTTGTTTACGTCTTAACCGGTGAACTTTCAAACTACTCCATTCCCCAAACTCCTGCTCGGAGCACTTCGCCCGCCATACTATATTGGTGTTGGTTTTTTTTATATGCGAACTGGACAACAAAGAAGATGACGAGGCCTTGGCATGTAATCAAATAGATGCTCAACTAGGAGGTTATGGAAACGGAACGTACGGTAGGAAGATCGCAACTAATTACTTGATATAGATCCATGGATCGATTTAAGCATAGAGAAAAAAAAGGAAATGTGATTCCCTAGTGATCATACCTGGTTGGAGACGATCGTATCTAAGCAAAGTTTGGAACTGTAACATTGCTGAGACTAGGTAAATACCTGGTATCGAGACCTAGGAAAGAACTATAAATTGAACATCAGTTATTTATGCTTAGGCGTCATCTGAGAGTTGCATAAAAAGCTAAACATGTTCTAGTCAGGAACAATGTTCCTAATTCGTCATGCCATGTCCTAATAAGGACGGGAGTATATTATTTGTCGTAATTTGATACGTAATTATGCCTTTATCAGTTCGTGTAATGAGGTCGATATTCTCCTCTATTGGGCCGACGTGAGCGACACAGTACATGGGTGCTTCCGAATCCGTTATTCCATAGGGCAGGGTTTTGTTTAGGCTAAAAGGTAAGAAACAGCAAGGAATCCAGTAGGTGTTCGAGGCCTCCATTCGAAGCAACGTTAACGATGCGACGATCCGAATAGGGGCGACGTCATTGGATGAGGTCGCGGAGCCGGGTCTAATAAGAATGGTTCATCGGATCTTCATATGAGTCTGAGAATCGTGGGCCGAATATCAAAGCGGGCGGAGATCGCGGGACAAAGAGCCGAGTCGGCTGAGGTTGATCGTTCAGGGGGACTGAACAAACGGCCCGGAGAAAGGAATCCCAAAAACCTGGAATAGAAGGTGTCTCTTTTAATGAAACTCGAAAATCACCCCATCTTTAGCAAGTGATGGGCGATGGGCAATGAGTGATGAGTGATGACAGGAGCTTACCTATGCTTAGACGTGGAGTGCTGACACGGGAGACGTGCATAGACGAATGCATCGTGCCGCAGTGCAATTTAGACTCGTGGTATAACTCTTTGTATACGGACGTAAAGTCAGATGTCATCGGATTCCCTCTGCGCCTAGCCGGGGACGAACGAGAGGTCATACGGAGCGGAACGGCTCGCGATGCAAGTCAGTCGTGTACTACGTAAGCATTCAATAGGAACTCGGCGGGAGTACACAGTGGAAAATAAGCAATCCTCAAATGAGAAACAAGCATATGGTTCTCTGAAACCCTACCTTCCGGACGTGATGGTTACATTCTGTCCCGTCTCCGCACGTGTGCGCCGCTTGACGTACCCCGGACCACGCAATGGCGGGACGACTGGGTCGTGATCAGACGAACTCGAGGCAAAGGTGATTAACCGAGTCGAAGACATTGCAAACCTACCTAATCTCAAGTATGAGGTTGTATTACTGTCTAACGGACCCTTAGAGTTGTAGCGACGAACCGGCTATTTTGTATGTATTAGATGCAATGCGCCTAGTAGCACCCAAATTTAAGGCTCTCTGGGTTCAGCGGTTCGGTCAGGGCTGTATGCAAGAAAGACAGCGTTACGAGATTGGTAACCCCGGATCCTTGAGGGGCCATACGCCGATCTGGGAACGCACGGCCACGCCCACCCGGCCAAGTGACATTGACAATCAAAGAGTAGCGTCGGGCTTCTTATCACTCACGCCATCGAGACCGGTGAACGGGTCGTTGTGGAGATACGGGAAACGGAAAACGCCTCAAACATTATACACTAACCTGGCTTGCTGGCTGAATCCTATGATACTCAAAGGAGCAGTGGGAACGCCAGACCAATAGAAAGAAGTTGATTAGTTAATAAATAATTAAGTTATTAACCTAGGATAAGTTTGTTCGTTTGCTTGAAAGATAACAGTAGGTATTCTAAGCGGAGTAGAAATACTCCCTGGGACCTAGGACCTTGCTTAGCGTTACTATTTTCTTTTTTTTATTAGGTGGGGAGTATGAAATCACATGGATGTGGCTGGGAGATGAGAGCAACAAAAAGGAAGAGAGAGATCGAAAAACGGAGGAATTGATTGATTATGAGTAGGCTGCATGGCATTCCCGAACGTTCCGAGAGCTAGAATCAGCCGAGCTATTGGTTGCGATGGAATACATACCTATATAGGTAGCTAAAGGTGGAAATGAGGATTTCTAGGTGTGGTGTACCTGTTCGCGTATGACAGAGCGTATGGTAGTAGTAGTAATAACGGTAGTTGAGATCTCTCTAAGCTGCATAGATAATTAATTGGCCATATGCTGCCGAATATAGAAAGCTGGAAGCATGTGAAGAGACTGACATGCATGGACCTATGTATGTAGGTGTATGTAGGTGTCCACCTAGGCTGCTGGGCAGGAGACTCGCTTATTAAATTAGCTGGAGTCTAGACGGAAGTGATGTAATGATAGTAGAAGCCAAGGAGCATGATGATAGCTCGTTTCTGTAATATCCCGCTGGAATGCATATAATATAACTATCTAAACTCGTACGTGTGCTTACATAGTACGAGTTGCGCGTGTAATCGTGGGACGACAGCTGAGCCATCAGTTCTGTGTAAAGTAGTTCGGAAACTCTTACCAAGTTTGCCTATGCTTCACACTTGGGGTGCTGACATCTATGGGTGTCTTACCTTGAGATAGAGGATCTTTTCCGATTCGCCAAACATGTTTGATGGTTTTCCTGAGATAAGAATATGTAAGAATATGTATCTAACTACGATCCCTATATGATCGCGTTCTTGGGGTAAACTCCGAGTAGTAGTACCTAGGGGAATATCTGTAATATTCTCCAACCGTGATCCGGAGTTGTTTGTTTAATTTTCCTCTTTCAGGGGTTTGACAGTTGACTTTGACTCCGAATTCCCTGTCGTGGACAGGGCGTTGCTCCGACACAACGCTCCCCGGATTCTACCATACCTAACCTAGGTAGTTAGGATTTGGGCTAGTTAGGTGTGTATAATTCTGGTATAGTTAGTAGAGTATTCGTTTTCGTTCTGTTGGTGCTCTTCCTGGATTTCAGATGTACTGGGTATGTAGGAGATGATATCCGACTACTGGGATGAATTAGCCAATTATATCCAATGGTTATAATCTTGGTGGATACTAGTGATGCGACACCCGATGATATTCCCTGTGTCTGTAATTTTGTCTAGGTAGGTAGGTAGTGTAGAATATCTACATGTGAGCCTTTTTTCGTCTAGGCCTCGTCTTGGAAATACCCGGCTCTTGTTAGCATATGAATCATATTGATAGGTAAGTATGTTGTATGTTATATAATAATTCTCTTCCGTCCGATCGTTCTGCATGGTAGGTGTTGGAACTGATCACTCAGCTCGAGTTTACCTTCTTCACATGCTCTTTACATATGGTCATTTCGAGTCAGGCTTTCGAGTTTCAACTTGTCGGTAAAATCCTTTGCCCCCCCATTTTATTAAAGTATCTTTGTCGTGCCAAGAGCTCAGAGTTCGACCGAGATCTGTCCCGGCTCGTCCAAACGCGATCGGCAAACTTGAACCGCACATGTAATACCTGAGTGGTCGTAAATACGATCCAGACAGCAAGCTAGTTCTCCAACAAATACATAGCTAATGGCTAATGGCCAATAGCTAGTTCGACGGCTGGGTTGAATTGCATCGCTGAGAGTCCATCGGGGGAGAATAACAACCCGATCCGTGGTACGATAAAAGCAAGGCGAAGGAATAATTGTCCCCTTCTGAAATTTAATTGTCGCACCCCCGGCCTAGGCCGACACGCGACAAGTGGGTCGAAGAACTGGTTAATAATAGGTGAGCACCATCTCGTCGGTGTAGGTACCATAGGTACATGGCAGCCCCGCATATGCATACTATGACCACTAGTTCCTAGCTGGGACTAGTACTGCATGCTATTCTAGTGGTTCTTCTAGAAGACCACCCCTACCGGCTAGACCATCCCCGTTTAACGTGAACTAGGGCACAGAACGAATCTTCCCTCCGCAACCAAAGGACCCAAGACCCGGCAGTACCACGTCGTAGTGGACATCCTAGCTGGCTAGCTTGGCTTAGGTTCGGTTTCTGGAGCGGCGGTAATGGTAGTAGTACATGATTAAAAAGGCAGACGACCCCATTGGCGACACATCCGAGCGAGGACTGACCTCACGAACTGCTATTGTTACTATTATTGCAGTCTGTAGTTGTTTGTTTGGCTGTTTGTTTGTCGTTGCCAGGTTTTTAAGAAACTATATCAAAATACCCAAGTACCTCACTTTTTTTTTTTTTTGGTGTACTCTTGACCTTCCAACTGGACCTACCTTTTTTTTTTATAGAGAAGATCAGAAAAAAAAAGGGAAAGTGAGGGGCAGTAGGGTCCTTCTAAGTTAAGGCTCAATACCTTATTCTTGTCGTCTTACCTCACTTAGGAAATTACATACCAATAAGCGGTTTCCTCAACTCAAATTTACAAGCAAAGAAAGGGAAAATACATACGTCTTCAAACCTACCTTTGCCCTATAGCATCAAAGTACGTACCACGTTCCTACCTTTCCTACAATCTCCTGCCTTCACTTACTTGACTCGATTTTCTTTAATGTTAGAATAATCCAAATTCTTCTCCCCCCCCCTTCCCCCCACTCTAGGAATTTTCTTTACTGACAACAACCTTTTTGTGTGCCTCCAGTTCAGCTCGTCACAATCTGCTACTATTGGAGCTTTTATCGAATATCGTGTCCGCACATGACCTCCTCCCCAACGTACTTCTTCATCTGGATCGCACAAGTTGGAGGTCAGCTTCGCAGCTGTTAGCGCTATTTCTTTTCCCGCCAATCCGTGGAAAGCTTCCTTTGTGACGGTCCTGTCTAATTAACCAACCAGAACGAAACACAAGGATCGATATTGCAGGACTAAGAGCAGGACTAAAAGCCGATTGGTGATATTTCTGCTGTGTTCTGTAATCCTGTGCCGCATTTACTCGGATTGTCGCTTGTGATTGACTGTACATATACACGCATACACGATAGCGAGCACAAGGGCTCATTTCGCAGTTCGGACTTCGCATCGATTTTCAGCAACTGGATAAACACCGACGCAGCCGCGGATGCAGACGCGGGCAAAGGACATCCGGACCCAGTGTTGTTGATCAGAGCAACTTGTCAAGCTGTCCTGTATCCACTTCCTATCGTCTCATCCATGATATAATACTTTTGACTATTATACCAAAAGTCCCCTGCTTGGCTGGCTTGGATAGGCGAGAAGTACCAGGGCAGGACGCAGGACGCGGGACGCGCGTGGGAGGGAGATTGGGATATTTGGGGGTCACTTTTGTTGGTACAGGTTGCCTGCCACTGGCTGCCACTGGCTGCTTGGTCGCTTTTACTGGTCCCTTTTACTGGCCGCTTTCACTGGTCCCTGTTGGAAATCGAATCAATCGAATCGAACAACCCCGCTGTGTGACGCTCCACAGGCCTCTGCGACCTCTTGTTGTGTTGGAGAAACGTCATGACGTCTATAGTAAGTACATCCGTCATTCTCCCTACATTCTCTACATACTTTATACCCTGTACTTTTTATTTTTATTTTTATATTTTAATAGTTTTCCCAGCTCTACCTTATACCTTGCCTTATACCTTATATCTTATGTCTCATCAGCCCAACTATGCAACTCTGAGCTTTCATAATCGTGTCACGCGTCATACCTTATTTCTCACTCTTTAATATTTCCTGTCCATCAATTTCAACTTTTGTGCACCCAGAGGGCCAGAGGGCCAGATATAGCCCATCCACACTACCTTGGCTTCTCGGGACCGCTCTGATTTATTTCTTTGGATATGTGTGTTCCACACCTTTTGCTTTTACATGCCACACATCTTCCTGTCTTTTAATGTTCTGGTCGAATTTCTTCACCGCCTCCTTGCCCGTCCAGACCACCCCAGAAGCCTCGTGTCCCCCCACACTATCGTCTCGTCAGCCCCCTTAGCCCCGGGCCTTACTTGCTTTGAATGCTTATGTTAGACGGTCCCCCTATTCCCACCACGACGGCACGGAGCGAAGCGATGTTGCGCTACGCCCCAGGTCAGCCAAGTGTCGAGCTTGATTGGTATGGGTGCCATGATTGTCGCAGATGCCCAAGTCCCAAGTCCCAAGTGTTGCCAGCTTGGAATTTGGACTTGGCATATTTAGCCCCTTGCGCGACAGTGACGTTTTGGCTCTCCAAGTGTAGTCCCTCAAAACTCCTAACTCCTTCCTATTTATCTCCTAATACTTACTCATCTCCTACCCTCCCCTAACCCCAGACCGACTCCTGTCAAATTTGACCCCCACTTCCTGTTCAGCTTTATTACTGTTAGCTTGAACTCTGTGACTACTTGAATTGCCTTTGTGATCTTTTCTCGAGATGCTGTTTTAGCACGTGTATTTCACCAAGTCTATCCTCTGCAATATTGTGCCCGACCATGACTGTTTCTCCGAAGCCAGCAATATTGCCTCTGCTAACTCACATCCAGCTATGCCTGGCGCATTACTGCGACCTACATGGACCAACACCTCTCATGGTCACTGAAGGCCTGCCTGTACCATGCAGACAATGCTGTGACGATACTACTGAGCCAACGCGACCGCAAACCAGTGCTGCAAGTCATGGCCAACAGACGACCGTTACTGATACTTTGCGAAAGATGACGCTTGGATCCCCACGTAGCTCATCTACCCCTGTGACTGATCAAGAAGCCCAGGCACATCGCGCATCGATACTTCGAACGTCAAAACTAGGTCCTGGTACTACTGTTCAGGCCGTCATGCCAGCACCTCTCACCACAGCCTCGACCGTTCAGACACCACCGCAAAGTCCCCGACATGCGCCAGAAAACTTCCCTGAGACGAATGGCAAAGGGGGTTCACGCCGCGACTCAAGTTTTCGTCGAACCTATGATGATTACGTTACGAAACGAGCGAACCCTTGTGACAACTGTGCCTTGACTCTTCCTAAGCGGCAAAACTCAAAAACTGGAAAGGGGGAGAAAGCAAGTACTACAACAGATTCCAAATCTGATCAACGTGGTCCTGTATTGCGGACGCGCGCTCCATACGCACGTGTCTATGGAGGCAGCAGCAGCGAGTTTAGCCCGCCAAACTCAAATCCGCATTCCTCGTATACTTCTGATACAGAGGAGGATGTTTTACCTAAAGACAGTGGCAAGCATTCAAACTTGCAGCGTCGGCCTACTACCTCAACTTCGCATTCAAGCGTATCGTCTAAATCTAGTGTGACACAACATACACACTACCTAGATTACACATCGACTCATGAGCCAGTAGTCCCTACTACTTACTCCATAGTTCGAGCCTCTTGTCTGCGAACGCTCTCCTTTGAAACTCTCCCTCGGCGGCCCGATACTACACAGCAAGGTTCATCACTCTCGTCGCCACTGCCGCCTCAATTTACATCGCCGCCGATGAATCATGCCCCAGGCTACATCACGGCACCGAATCCCCAATCTGCTGCTAATGGCGGCCCGATCTTCTTTGGTGATCCTTTAGCGGGCTATACAACGGCATACATATTTCGCATTCCCGATATGCATGCTCGCGGCCGCAAGAGAGTCTATGCGTTTCTGGCGCTTAGTACGCACCGTGAACGACTCGCCATGAAGACCTTTAGCTTTATATCAGCCGCATTCCGAGATTTGGCCAACTGGATTCAAGAATTGGCCGAGGCCGAAGCCGAGAGAGAGCGCGATCGAGAGGAAGCCAGTAGTCCAATTGCAGCAATCAATGCGGCGTATAGCCGAGGTGGATTTGGTGGCGATGGCCCGCGTGATAGCGGCATAGGGCTAAACCTTGGAGGCGGGTTCAGTGTAGCGAACCTAGACCGCGATCGCGAAAGAGACAGGACCAACGACTCGAGCAGCTTCCTGACTGGTGGTGGCCGCAGCGGTTTAATGCAACGCATGGGCGGGTCTATGGGGCCCGGTGGATTTGCACCCAAAGCCCGCGGGCTCGCAGAGCTCGTAGGCCTCCCCGACTTCTTCATTGAGCTGCATTCGCGTTTCGTGCAGCTCTTGCTAGAGCTGGGCGTTGTGCTTTCCTCTTGAACCTCGTCAACCTCGAATGATATGACATGAGCAACTGATTCATAGCGATATTCGATTTGCTATTCTGCGAGCGGCTAAAGCAACACAGTTTAACGCGTCCGAGTGCGGAGATGAAGACGTAATGACGGAGGATATACCTGAGTTGTTGAGTTAACCGTGAATACCCCAGCAAGCTTCCTTGTGTTGCAAACCACCCCCTCCAAGAAATTGGTTACGGTGACTCTCAACGAACTCCTTGACTTCTATGATACCCACGCTTCAAGTTGAAGTAATTGATCTTGCGCTGGTTGGCGCTCGTCTTTTTTTTTTGTTGTTGCCTTTCTTAAGGATGATACCCTTTCTGTATTACTACTTGTCGACTTCATTATTGTTTTGCGTTTCCGATATGGTTCTACGCTTGAGGGTACACCGTTCTTGGCCGTTCTTGTTGTGCGGTATGGCATGGCGTGACATGTAAAACGGCGTATAAAAGAAAAGGTCGGATAATGCATGCGGAGGGAAACCCAAATCCCCTAGAGGACAAGTAGACGGATGAGCTCAGGCGGCTCGGACAAATGATTGGACGATATTGAGGATATGAGGGGAGAAGGAGGATGTAACAGGCATCAATTGTAATACATACCATGATACGAAAAGATGATTCTTGAGCGTTACGGGCACTTCTGTGCGTTTTATCGAGCGGGTTAGGGGAGCATTTATAGATAAAGACGGACTACGGTTAGACAAACAAGAGTGTTACTATTGCAATGTTATGAACACGTCTTCGAGCTTCGTGAAACTCCCTACTGGAACTGGAAAACTGGTATAGCGAAGGGAAGCACGTAATTAGTTTGTTTAGTCGTATTGCTATGATAGTGTTACACCTGGCCAACCCCATCACGTCACGGCTTCTAGGGGCAGCCTCTATTTGCACGGAATTCGTATCGCAAGACCAGAGCGTATCCGGCGCAGATAAAGGTGCGGATTCTCGTATTTCTTACTCGGCTTCCACTCTCCCAAGAACTCAGGGCAAACCACGTCACTAAGCCTTTCCCGTCTATTTGTAGAAGTCGAACTTATTCTCATCACTTGTTCCTTTGACTTGACTGGAGTAGGCGTCTTCAAGGTCGGACTGGATGATATTGTAGCGGTTCTTGCGGACGGCACGGAGACCGGCCTCTTGCATGATAGCAGCAATGACGGCGCCGCTAAGGGGATCGTTGCGGACGATAAGACTGTCTAGATCGACTTCGGGAGCGAGGCTCATTTTGCTAGCAATAGTACCGAAGATAAGACGGCGCTCGCGGCGATCACGCAAGCTGGGGAATTCGATCTTCCGATCGAGACGACCGGGTCGCAAGAGCGCAGGATCCAGGGTATCGGCACGGTTCGTGGCCATAATGACCTTGACGTTGGAAGTTTGATCAAACCCGTCCATCTGGTTGAGCAGCTCTAGCAGGATACGTTGGACCTCACGGTCGGCTCCGGTCTGGGCGTCGAAACGTTTGGTGGCGATGGCGTCGATCTCGTCGATGAAGATTATGGCGGGTGAGTTCTCGCGGGCCATGCGGAAGACATCACGGACCATACGGGGACCCTCACCTAGGTACTTCTGGACGAACTCGGAGCCAACGACTCGGATAAAGTTGGCAGTTGTGGAGTTCGCGACAGCCTTGACAAGCATAGTCTTTCCCGTACCGGGGGGCCCGTAAAGTAGGACACCGCGCGGAGGGTCGATACCGATCTGCTTGTAGAGGTCGAAGTGGGTTAAGGGTAACTCGACGGCTTCGCGGATCTCTTGCTTCTGCATGTCGAGGCCACCGACGTCAGCGTACGTCACGTCCGGCTTCTCATCGGCACCAAGCATGGCGATAGAGGAGTCGGCCTCCGGGGGTAGGATATCGACAAGGGCATTAGAGTGCCGGTGAAGGGCGACGGAGGACGAGGGCTTGAGCTTCTCGCGGTCGAGGGTGGATAGGATCCGGACGACATAGTTGGATCCCGTGCTAGACTGGACTATTCCGGTACTAGTGGTAATGTTAGACCTTTCCGCTGTAATTTATATTTGACGATCGAGTCAAGCTATTATGTTAGCTATTGTATTGGACTTACTTCTGGTCAATGGCCTCCATAAATTGACCAATAACTAGCGGCACACTCTGAATTCTCTTGATTTCCTCCTGTGCCCGGACGAGCTCGCGCTTTAAGCTCCTGCGTAGATTTCCCGTTAGAACCTGCGTCCTATTACAATAATAGATGGTTGGCGTCTCCCACTCTTGTCTTACCTTTGCTCATCCTTGATGTATTCCTCCTGTAACTGGATATATTCCAGGTGCCCTTGTAGCTTTTTTAATACTGCATATTCATCTCCTCCCTGCGCAGGTATTCCCTCAATGCTCTCGACGTTCGGGATGGTTGACGGGATAGGCTTGTTATATGGTGCCACGCTATTAGCTGGGTTTTCTACTAAAACGTCACCCATAATTGCGACGCCGACGGTGGGATTAGCGGAATGTGAAATTGAAAGTGAGTCGTAGATTCTGGCTAGTCCGAGGATTTGTCGTCGGGATGTGTCTGGTGTTGATGTGGAGAATTGATGGATGATGATGGTGATGGATAATTATCGAGTTTGGAGAGTTGAGGTTACGTTAGTGAGCACAAGCTATGTACAGCTTCTAAGATCCAGGTGCCGACGCCAGCCTTGCAGCCTTGAGAGAGAGGAAGTTACTAAGTATATGTGGGACATTGCCAAGAATGTAAATGCAGCTAATCCAGCCTGGGAAAGTATAGGATTAATAGCTTTTCCGCCTTCCCTTAGCCCCACTATCCGGCACTGAGTTTCGGCTGATTGGCTCTTCACTCCCTAGCACCTGCAAATCCAAGGCGAACATTCAATGTTCCCCATATTAGAGGTCAGTTTTTGACCACTCATCTTGCAGCACAGCCTGCAAAGCCTGCAAAGCCTACTGAAGATCAGCTTCCGGCATCGCCCGACTAAAACTAGCGCTTAACCTAGATCTAGGTAATCCATCGACGCTGATATTCGTATGTAACCTAGGTATGTATAGGTATATTATATATCTACAGCTTACATGGTAACAAAAACAAAGAGCACTGTAAGAAGCAGGTTCTTACTTTGTGATAATGTGATAATTCAACGAAAGGGGTTTACTCATTGTGATTTTATCTCAAATGTACCTAATAGTTATAACGTTATGACAACCTGAATGGTTTAACATTCTTAGATGTTGGGCCAAAGGAGCTATGAAGGAACCAGTTGAGCTCATCCCTCATCCCTCATTCCTCTTGCATCTTGCATATATCTTAGCCTCCATGTAGTGTATGTAGGTACGTACATGTACGTAGTTTGGGGGTAGCGGCAAGTCACTTTACAGCACAGTGTGAACTTTCTTACTACCCAGCCCTCTGTTGGGCCAATCCGGTCTGATCACGAACCTAGAGGACCCACAAGGGTCCCTCGTTCCCGATGTGTCATCATACCTGACCGGCGGTTTCGCACTGGGCTATCGTTGTCTCTTCCTTCCCACAATCTCGGGCTATCAAGTACTTTACAGTGAGGTACATTATCATAGCCTGCTTTAGGTAGCCTGCTTGCCCACTTGTCTGCGTTTAGGTACAATACCTACCTAGATTACATACATCTGCAATTACAGTGCAGTACATAGGCACAGCACATACCACATACATGCCACAGCACTACAGCAGCAGCACATTGTACCGAATCACCGTTCCCGCATCAAATGCAAGCGCTGTCCGACTTATACTGTACATACGGAGTAGGCTCCCTCTAGCCTCTCACCTTCTCTAAACCACCTGACTTAGATCTTCTTTTCGTCCCTTTTCCCACCTCGTGAATATTACCAAGGATCTCTCAACATCACTTCTTTTTACCTCGTCGTTGCTTGCTTTACAGAGTGAACGTGGCCACTAATTTCCTTCCCCTTCTCTCTTAACTCTCTGACATAGTCACTTGTTATTCTCCGCTGGCGTTTCGACTTGCCTTGCTATTTATCATCATTTCGGCTACACGGCCCTCCCTCCGTGTTAAGACACACTACTGCTGATCGGGTTTCCTGAAAGTCTTCGATAGAGAGGAGAGAAGTCTTGTGTTGTGATCCTACGATGATGGCGTCTAATACAATTGCTATCCCAGCTGTCCGGTCCTCGGCTGCTGCCTACGACCAGTCTCCCAAGGCTACAACTAGCTCATCTTCGTCATATTCAAGTTCTCCGCAAACCCCTAGTCCTAGTCCTAGTGAAGCGTCCTCGGTGCAGTCGGCACGCAAATTGAAATCAATCCACCACCATCGCCGACCTAGTTTATTGAGTATGTTTGCCTCCCTGTGTATTGACCATAGATCTGAGCACCTTGGTGGTGTTCTCCCTCCGAGATCCGCATTGCTCACGCCATACAGGCTCCGCCTTCTGCAAGGACGAATGCACCGTTATCAACATCGGAGATCCTGATGGGGCACCTCGATTGGTAAGAAAATGCTATCGCTGCTGAAAGTGCCGCTGAGGGGCCGTCTTACTAATACCCCTCGTTATAGATCTCATACCTCGCCTCTAGTCAAGGGTTCGCCTGGAACCCCGAACTATTCGTTCCGTCCTACGTCGAATGCAATTACATACCCCTGGAAAATCGGAGGGAACCCGTACACGAGATCCGACTCAGTGACGAAGAGATCAAGGGGATGCTACCATAACCGATAAACCCCGTCTAGAGGCCCCCCCACTTGGGATTTGTCTATAGCGTCACTGCAATCGATCTCACAGAGCGTCGTTTCTTCCTAGATACACATAACCCTCGCAAGAATACCTTTGCCATTTTCACGAATACTTCGGCGTCTGGATTCGGGCTATATCATTGCCTGGATGGATTGTGGATATCGGTCTCGGCATTTCCTATTGCGCGGCGCGGCTTGGAAGGATCAACTTCACACACATTACAACAACTTGGACGGATGGGAATATTGTTACATGGGATGTCCACGTCCAGAGGGCTTAGGAGTTCTCATGGGTACTGTATGATTACATGAAGATTACATGAATGCCCTTAACATAGGGCCGGCGTTAGTATTCCCTGGTTGCTCTTGATTGAACTCGGCCGACTCTTTTCTCTACCTCTTTCTACGTCTCCAAACAAGCAAAGAGTTATTGTTTGTAGATAAGGGCGTTGCTTTCTCAACTTCATAGGTAATAGAAAGACTGCATACATTACTTATGGTTGTTACACTTAGCAAGTGACTAACCTACCTAAATTACAATGATGTATGCATTTTGGTTATCTACATCTCCCGTAGTCTATTTCGCATTTGGGGTCGAGGTTCTGAAAATCGATACTTGAATTGAAGAGGTTGGTTGCATGTACCTTGGGTACCTAAATAATAGCACACAGGTGCTCGGATAAGAGATGCAGGTGCCGAAGTGTAAAACAATGATGGGTCCTCGTTAGTGAAACATTTCTCAAGCAACATTTCTCAAGAAACACCACGTGGATTACCGAGGTAGGAATTATATTGCGAGTATCAATTGTGAAATCGAATAACGCATTCAATTTTTAGAATACCTGAAACGACTATTGTGCCTAGGTTACGTATTTGATTGCTACGATATTTGGATATATTCTTCATGTCAGATCCGCGTCTAGATACTTAAGGTACCTAGGTATGTTTTTATATCCCACTAGCACCCAGGCACTTACCTACCTGTAGATAGGATAACCATACTTATAGCCTTGAAGCAACCCAGGTATTTAAACTGGGGATCTATCTAAATCTATACCCTTATTTATGTACGTAGGGGTGTACCTTAGGTACATTTATCTCATGTAGAGACATGAGGTAATATGTAATTTCCTTCTTGCAATACTACCTCCTTAACAAGCCGTATATACTCGCACGGTGTAGACATCCCACTTGTCGTCAATTAACCCACCGTTTTACCCCACGAATTGCGTTATCGGACCAACCCTCTTACCCTAATGGGAAAATTGAAGTGGATTAGCGCGACTGATACGGCTAGGCGTTTAGAGCGCTTACAGTGCCGTTTTTTAACTTCTTCAGGAATTATATAACTATCACTGTAAAAGCTAAAATCTAAAATCTTTACAACATAACATCATCTCTTTAATTATTTCATTATAACTACCTTAGCCATACCTACTTCTTGACTTGTGAAGTTTCTTTCCAGTGACTACCCAACTTCTTATACTACTCGAAATGGTCACGTTCAACGTTGAACTCTTTGATCACCTCCAGGGAATAGTTGTGATTGACCGGGTAGTATGTAAATGCGGGCGGAGATATTCACATGCATTCGTGACGATCTCGAAGTAGTGTACTCGAAGTAGGGTACCCAATATCCCAATATTCCAATATCATGGAAGATGTTTGTTTCATAGCCACGTGTACATGTAGATGAGGATATATGGGTAGGTAGATTTCAGTAGATATGTCACATCGAGTAATGAACCTTTAAGAAATTGGTCCACTACTGATCAACCTTTCTCATCTCAACAAATCATCGTCCCGAAAGTATTAATAAATCCCTAAATCGGCACATGTCATTGTATCAAGCACTAACTGGAGCTAAGGGCGGGTTCCTATTCGCAAATATGGGGTAGATTCAGCTTTGCGATCAATGGTGTAAAGTCTATTTGAAGGTAAGAGCCCAATCTATTAAGCAGTCAGTTTTAGCTACATGCACCTACATGTAGATAAGCACTACATCTAAGTACTTACGTATATACCTAGACCTTGCTAGCCCCTCTATCAATTGTACATAATTCAGCTACCGCATGCATGCACATCTAGTGCTGAACGTCGGGCGGTATTTTAACCTTGTATAGAATTATTACGTGAGATTAGGTACTCGTAAGAGGCAATGCTAATAGGCAATGCTAACCTCCGATAAACTGATACTTATATCCCCGACCCGCTTTTCGACCTGTAGAAGACAATTCCAATATAACGAGACGCACAATTGTGTTTTGCGTTCCCAATCGTTCAACAAGCTACAAACTACCTATCGTAATATTCGTCTACATACATGTAGCAATAATGGTTGAAGCGGATCACGATTGATAAGATCCCATGTCAATGCACACCAATGCTAGGCTCAACTAGCTAGCGGTGAATCTTTTGACGGCAAATTGCAATGTTGGGCACGGAAAAAGATGCATGTTGCCAAGGCAAAAATACCCAAATACTACCGAATTAACAAATCATTGGACTGAACTTGCTGTACCCAAGGCTCGGTATCGCAACAAGATGCACTACATACGCTTGTTGCGTGGCCCAAAATTAGACGCATCAAACCTCAAGAGACCACTTATCTCAATCCTTCTTACCATCACCACGGATCTGGGTGACTCATTTCTCTACCCGGATGAGCCCGTCGACTTGGCTATTTCGGTGGAGAACCCGACAGGCCAGTCGGTCATACTAGAGGCAGATCGCCCGCCTAGATGGACTGCTGGCATGCGATGTCTTGACGTCAAAGTCTCCATCAAGCCGCATCTTAAGAAGGACGATGTCACGTGTACCATTAGGATTCATCCAACGACACAAACTCCGCCGTTGGGAGTGTTGAAGGGTAGCGATATGCTTCCGTGGAGAGTTGCTAGAGGCTCGCCTGCGAGCGAGGGTCTCATCATGCCAGTTTCCGTAGAGATGGCGAAGGGCATCTGCTCGCCCGTTGCCGTGCGAACACTCCGGCTTGACTCTAGGTCTAGATCTCAGCCCCGGGACCAAATGGATATTGACCTCGAAGAGGACATTGGTGAGAGTATTGCACGCCACATATGGGACGCAGGTGTTGTGACAGCCTCCTTTTTCGGAGACGCATGTAGTACCAAGGAAGGTATCTACGACACGCTGCCTATGCGAGAAGACGGTTTTAACATCTTAGAACTCGGGAGTGGTGTTGGCATTCTCGGGATCACCCTAGCGCAAGTCATAGAAAGGGCCGTAGTCCATGGTCATACGTCTACTAAAGCTACTGTATTACTGACAGACCTCCCAGAGGCGGAAGAGCGCGCAAGGTCAAACATATCGAGAGCCAAAGCGGCGTTCTCTCATATAAATCCTAGCGGTTCTACAGTGGCTCTTCAGTACGAGGACCTAGACTGGGACGAGGGCAAGCACGGGCAGTTCGGGACTTTTGCTTCTGCTCGCCCGTGGGATCTAGTTGTACTTAGCGATTGCACATACAATGTTGACTCATTGCCCGCGCTCGTCGGAACGCTGAGCGCGCTACACACTGCGAATTTAAAACATGACGGGGTAGAAAGAGGTGCAAAGACTTTTGCTATCTTGGCAACAAAGCCTCGTCATTCTTCGGAGCAGGCTCTATTTGGGCTGCTGACTTCCGATGATTGGCAATATAACGTTCTTAAATCCATTACACTGCCAAAGTTAGGCGAAGAGGATGAGGCAGTTTATATATACTTATTAAAAAAGGGGTAAAGGGATGTAATAGTTTTCTTAACTACTAACTAGGTAGGTAGTTATGCGAATTTACAAACTATAAAAATTATCATAATGTATTGTGACTTATTTGTTTATGTGTGAGATATAATATAAATGAGAAATTTGGTCACTTATTGTATTAAACTGGTAAGTATTATTAAGTGCTTAAGTGGCTCGATATACGCGCCTTTAATCTATCATGAATTATTTAATCACTTATATCTTTGCAAAACAGCCATTATTATAAAACAATTAAACAAACCTTGTTTTTGTTTTTGCTGTAGCATAACGGCCTCTTCTCCTCCTTTCTTATAGCAATTAAACCTCCGTTTTGCTAATATTTAAATAAACTATCATCAATGTATAGTACTCTCGCGCAAAACAATATTCACACCCAATTTAAAAAGCGATATCGTAGTCGAACATCCGACAATATGAACCTATCGGTCAACAAAAAACGGCGTTCTTGTTCGGACATACCAGCGGAGCAAATTGCTTCACGACTGGCCAAAACCGCTGCCTCCTCATCTCCAGTATCTTCCAGCCAAGAATCTTCAATGAACGGTCAATTTTGAACTCTATATCCGACTGGCTTCTAAATGTCGAACAAAACCCGCAAGTTCCAAGCCTATTACCCCCCAAGTCCAAGACAATCACATATATCCTTAAACCCAGATATCATGTCGTCTAGTCAATATTCATCTACTACCCGCAGAGTCCTTAACCTCGAGTATGCAAAGTGGTATTTAAGGCCGAACTGTATACGGATGGAGCTAAAAACAAAACTCCAACATGGGTTAAGGAGTTTCTGCAGAAACTCTTACAGCCTACCACAAATATACTCCCGCCAGAAGAAAGAAAAAAGAGGATTGAGTGGTATAATGTAGCAAGCATTAGACACCATATTTTGGAAGATTTACAAAAAGCGATGATGTATTATTTAGGAATGGATTTTATGGATGTCCAACCCTTCAACCTGGAGACTCTAGTTGCGGTTAGTCAACGTTGCCGATGGTCAAAGGAACATGTAGTTCGCCAAAATATGCGAGGCTCACATTGCAGACCTATTACTCCAAAACCTGACTTAACAGAAGATGTTGTAAAAATTTATATTATGTGGTCGGATCCTGGAATACGCAGTGAAACCGGAACACTGGATGAACCTGCCGAATTTACCTCATATAAGATGGACTGCGAGAGCTATAAGGTAGCTGGGTTGTACGAGGCTATTTGGTTGTATTATATGAGGCTGGCCAATGAGATCGCGCATATCTTGGAATATGTATCTTGGGGGACTGGAGGGGTTGTCATAATACTTATGCGATACTTGCCAACCCCGCTACTGTCACGTTTTTTGCCCGCGTACTACCCGTGTATGTGCATATGTAGGGGCCCTTCCAAAGCGCCAAGCGCCAAGTGCCAAAAGTAAACATCCGCAATACTACATATTTACATCACAAGTCTATCCTATCAAATTAGCCAATCACCATTTACCAAAAGGCAAAATTGGGAATCGCTAGCATCCCATCGCTGCACTGCACAAACGGACATCAATATCTGCATTGCGGCTGATTATCTCTAATTCCGCTCGCGTTTCCAGCAGAACACCGACGGAGAAAAGAAACATAAGACTGACTGACTACCTCCTACTTATATATCTTTTTTTCATCATCATATCATCATCAATCCTCCACCCAGCTCAGTCTAAAGCCCTTCTGCGTTCCCCCTGCTACCACTGCAACACTTTCCCCGTTCCTTACCCAAATCACCATGGAGGGCTCGGCCTCGGCGGCGCACCGAAAGATCGAGCTCCAGGCCCCCGACGACCTGGCATATCTTCTGGCCAATGTACGGCGCGCGGCCGCGGCACGTCTGGACGAGGCCTTTCCGCCGGTGGACGGGGCAAGCGGCGCCGCTGCCGATGGTGACGAATTGCGGACGAGGATCGAGGAGCTTGTTAATGAGGTATGTTACATTTTATTCTTTAATTTCTATTCCATGTTTTTTTTTCGTTCCTTGTGTTTTTAAGCATGCAGCTATCAGTGCCTGCGTTTCTTCTTTCTCATCTCTATTTTACTACCACTACCGTATTTCCTTTCTCGCCTGCGTATGCAGATAGAGTATAATACGGATTTAATTAAAGAGGTCTGGGTGAAATGTGAGAGGTCAATGGAAAGCTCCTATATAAATAGAATTAATGCGTTGGACTTTCACATACGACCATAGGATCTGGAAAACTCGGGATCCCGTCCGCTCTCCCATCGATAAACCAGATACCGCCAGATTAGTAGTTGGGTCGGTGACGACCAGCGAATCCCTGGTGTTGTATGTTTTTGATATTTTTTTCATTCTTTTTTTTCATAGTCTTCTATTGCTGCATTGAATTCTCTCCCTTTTTTATATTACATATCCCATTTAATATTTTATTTTCTATTTCTATTTGAGTTTGTCTTATAATCCGAGTCTACTCCATACGAAACACAACACTCATAATATAGGTAGCTATGACGCCAAATACTAACCTACCAACAGTACATCACCAAAACCTTCACCCTCGCAGGCCCCAACCTTTCCATCAATGGCATGCCCGTTGACGCAGCACAATACCTCTCCGGCAGTTCTTCCGACCCGCAGCAGCCCGAAGAAGTCTACGAGCCGTTTGACGCGCGCAAGCGCGCCCGTCTCGAGGAGCTAACGCGCGAGGAAGAGGACCTGCTGCGGGACATTGCCGCCTTGAAGAAATCCGTACCGCACGCCGCAGCCGCCTCCTGGGCCGAGGCGGCGCGCCGCTCCGTCGCTGACGACGAGCAGGCCCTTGCCGCGGCTAATGAGCGTGCCGGCGCTGATGGCAGTGAGCCGTTGCTGGGAGACCTGAGTAAGGGGCTTCCTCAACAGGATGATGTTGAGAGCGGCTACGAAGACGCGATTAGGGGGTTGGGCAGGTTGAAGCGCGAGATGCCGTCGGTGGTGGCGCGGATGGAGAGGGCGCGGGGAGCAGGAGAGTACGTTGTAACAGAGCGGTGAATGTGTCCCCTTTTTTTGCCCCTTTCTATTGATCTGTAGGGAAAGAGGCGGTGGAGTTCCGACTACGCTCTAGGAGGTGATGGCCATCATATCTGGTCTACGTGTATGCAAAGTATGCGAGGGGGGAATAGAAGACGGGAGGACCGTGCCGAGATATGCGGTAGCAAGTTCGGATTGCCCTCCTTGACTTGGAGACCAATTACATCTTCACATGGAATCCATCGGCCTCTAATATCATGAAGCCATGCTTGAGCAACCCTACTACAAATAAAACCACTTAATTCAACAAATCGGCACTTCTGACGGAGATTAATTCGAGTGCACATAACTACAATTTATAATTCACAGGAATAGACGAAAGACCAGAACTTTAGAGCAGTGCAAATGCAAATGCATCATATCAGTGTATGAAATGCCTCTAACGGTTCTGAAGGAGATAGCCACGTAGGCCCTATCAAGGGTTGTTGTATGCCCGCAAGTTGAAATTTGCGATTATAAGATTTTGCCCGGCATAAAAAGTCGTCCGGATCGAGAAATTGCAGCGGCTACTTCCTCATGTGCCTTGATGATCCTATCTAACCACATCTACTGACTCCCCGCTTCATCCGAACTTATGTTCTCCCTTTTTGTATACAAATGCAACTTTATGTTTCCTTTAAGCGGCGGCCGGGGCAGGTGCTGTAGCTTCGGTTCCCTCTACGGCGGTAGCACCACCGGCAGCGCCGGCACCGGCACCGCTGCCCATCTCTGTCGGCCTGTTCTCTATCGCCCCATCTTGTTGTTCCCACCAGGCAGGCTTTGCGAACTCAGGGTCGTTCCAGGGGCCCGCGTTGCTGAAATGGCATCCGCCCTCGCATTGACAGGTACCGCCGAATTCCTTAGGGAGGTTTTCGGCGGGGATCTGGTTTAGGAGTTCCTTCTGGTAGTTACCACCGAGAACGTTGATCTTCTCAACAGTGACGGGGTCGAGCAGAGGGCGAATCATACGCCACACGCCGGTAAACAGCCAGTTGGTGTTGATGAGGTACATGCGGCCAAGACGTTCCGGGTAATAGTTTTGACTCATACCGGACGCCTCCTGGATGTAGCCGAAAACCTGGCGCGCATTACCAAAGCCGACACCGTTGAAATCCATGATAGTGCAAGATGTCTCAAGTAGTTGACCAGCTTTGCGCGAACAAGCGGGTAATCGCGGGTCCGCCATTTTCTCGTATTCAACAGCTAAGTTGACCAGCATGTGTTCATACTCGATACCTTCGTTCTTCATAGCGGTGAGATCAATCTTTCCAAGTTGTTCAATGTACACCGGTCGGCCGTCCTACCGAACGTATATTAGTACGGAAGCTCACGAAAGCTCATCTCTACGAGAGAACACAGAATGATCTCTCTTACCTTATCTGTCTTGTGGTAGTACTGAGGGTAATACTTTGACACCTTCTGCTTGAAGGACCCGTCTTTGTCCCACTGGCCTATCTCCTCGTCGAGACTGATAGTCCGACCGTCGATCTTAAGGGGCTGTCCGGTGTACAGGAGAGTCTTCCGCCAATTTTCGGTGTCGACGAACCTTGTCACCGGGGTCAGTCCATCATTCTCAGCTTCTCAACTATATTTCTCTACTTTGAGGCATCTTTCGCAGCCTTGGCTCGGGGGTCGCTCACATTTTCTTGGCCAAGTTGACGTCGAACTTTCGAGCTCGCAGGAAACGCAACTATATTCCGAACGGAGTGTTAGCTAATTCAACATGTGCATGCCCATCCATTTGATATTGTAGCTCTTTGGCTACCCCCTAATATAGTACTTAGTAGGACACGTACCAACGTCAGGGTATCCAGCCGCTTGGTATAACCTTCGGCCTCGAGCAGCATGCGTAGCTGGTGAACCTGAGCTTGCTGGGCCTCGGTCAAGTGGCCTGGATGACCTGGTTTCGCTACGGGAGCGGTTGTAGGGAAGTCATAGTGGTCGTACTTAGCATTCAACTCCATGATGAATGTGGCGAATGCGTCGATTTCCTAAGAAATCGAGCTGTTTGAAGTGAGAAGTTCCTGATTGGGTAATACAGCAGATTGTTTATCCAGATAATGCAAGTTTAAAAAGGGTTAGAAGCCTGAAGTTTGAAGTTGGGAGTTGGAAGGAGGAAGGAAAGTGTGTTGACAGAATTAGACCGACAAGTGTCGTTAAGAATGTTTTAGGGGATCGAGGGTTTGTCGATAGGGGAGTTTATGTAAGTGGATAAGCTGGCTTGTTAGCCTATGTATCCGTAAGTAGTAATAATAATAATAATGAAAAGTCGGGGGGCTGCTTCGCTGTTAGACCGTAACTCGATAGTACGTATGGATATGGTAAACTGGTAGGTTAGTTAGGTAATTTTCTAGGTCAGGTATGGATTACCATACAAAATTATAATCATTGGGAAAAAAAGAGTGGCGGCGCTAGATTGCGGGCATGTCCAAGTGGGACATCGTCATTGGTGCGCAGCGGTGAGATCTGGGGACCCAAACTTAACCAAACTTACCCAAACTTTAATCACGCTTCCTAGTGGCCTGCCGCCTGCCGGCTTTAGATACATACATAGGCAGATTTAGGGGTCAGGTACCTGTTCTTCCCCCCCTTTTATCTCTTATGTCACTTCTACGGTACATAACCCACTAATCCTAGCTCATTATCCACTAGTCATGGTATGTGTATACGCGTACCTTAAGTACTTTTAATAGCCTTTTTCATACATGTAATTATGTACGCTTTGCATGAACCAAAAGAACTGCTAAAGACTATGACAGGTAGTTACGTAACCTAAAGTCGGATAAGATTAACAGGTATGTAGTTAGGGAATATGGTAAGATTATGGATTTAATAGGAATACTGCAAATAGTGAATTGCTATCCTCATTTCTACATAGGTGAGAATTGTTATATTGCGTCATCAACACGCGGACCCGGGTAGACAATATGATTCAATCCACATATATTCCCATCAATCTTTCGCTTGGGATGTAGTAAACAGGCAGGAGGTCTCATCAGTAAAAATGGTGCCTATGTAGTATGTCCCGTTCAGTCGGCTGAGCTAACAGTTAACAGCTTACAGCTTACAACTGACCTTGTAGCCCTTCATCCGTTTGGCTGCTCGTCACCATCCTCAGTCCCTTTCCCTTTCCGTTCCTCATCTGCCTTTTCTTTTCGCTTCTGAACAACATCCCAGTTGTACACTCGCGCTACTGCAACTTCCATAGTCTAGTTCAAAGTTAGCTATCTGTCCATCCGAGGGTTTCCGAGACGGTGAACAAGACCAAGCAGGTCACATACTGTAATCTGTTCCCTTAAGAAATCCAGGTCTTCCTCGCAATTGGCGTAGCTCTGCTTTGCGGCCGCTAGTTTTGACGTTAAAAGGGTCTCGGCCTCGTCGACGGGATACGCCAGCATTACATTTGCCTATACGACGATCCCGTTAGTGAACTGGATACTCAAACGCTTGTTCGATATAACAGGCATTACGCTTTAACACCTCAACGTACACCAAGCCATAAGTACACCTCTTCTGTAGGGGGTATGGATGCTTTCGCGTATAAAGTGTCGTTAAGCTCGAACGTTGTCTCGATCGGATCCGATTCCTCCTACAATGACAACATCATGTCAGTCGAAAGTTCCTAGACGAGTTGACGTTAAGGCCAGCCTACCGTCCTCGTCTTCAGGAACTTGACTGTTTCCAGAGTCTTTTGTATATCGGGCATCTTGTCTTTTAGTCCAGCCACTCTCCTCTGCAAATTCAGTTCCATAAATTGATATTTACTATATCCAAGCGTTGGTGTCAGCAGATGTCCTGTGCAGAAAGCGAAACAGTCTCGAGAGATTAATACGACGAATGGCTGTGGTATGAGGATTGTGCCTCGTCTAGGTAGGCAATGCATATACATACGAGATCATCTCCTGGAAGCTGCGTAGCGTAGACTGGACATCGTCTCTTGAGGTGACGTAGTCCTCGACTTTATCAACGAACGGCGCCTGGGGGATTCCTCTCGGGTTCGTGGTCGCTCCATCCTTTCTACATCACAGATTCAACCTTGTCAGTAACAGCAAATCCAGCTGATGGGGTGTATCTTTATATCGTACTGGGCGGCCGGTTCTTTTCCTTTGGCTGACATATTGTGTCTATGGTACAGCGCCCTTCAGCGCATTGTGAGTAGAAGTAGACTAGAAGGTCGAATCGCCGGGCAGTCCCGACAGTCTATTGTTGTGCCTTGGTGGGCACCTATTGGCAGCTCGCAGCAAAAAAAAAATAGGAGCATGGACCATCGAAGGCGGGGGAGGATAGAAAGCTCACCGAGGTGAAGGAGGGGTAAGATTCGGCGTGCAATTAAACAATTATGTATATAAAGGTTATTGTGATTAACCTGTTAAAGGTAACACGGTTCGTCGCGATAATTCATTATCAACAGGAAAACAACTTCCATCCATCTCATACATCCAGCTACATCCAATCGAAACTCACTAAAACTTATATACGTACTTTTACACTTCCCTACTACAAATTGTTAGCGCTGTAGTTTATAACAATTAAGAACGACTCAATCACTAAATATTTATAAAGAAATTACATAGGTAGGTAGATTTACGCTATTTACATACCTAATCACCCAACTTCATCAATAATACTAAACAACTAAACGACATTGAAAACGGATGGTGACCAAGTCGGATAATAAGCAGCAATTTCAAAATAGAATATTTACTGTGCAAACGAAGCGTTTGCTGCACCAACCCGAATATATTAAAAAGGAAGCGAGACATACATTTATATTATGAGAGAACTCGCAAATCATTCCCAACCCCCTTCTTGAAGTTTTCCAAGCCTCTCTCAAATCTCTCTTTTACCAAAAAACAAAGCAAATAATAGAAAAACTTACTGGAACGGTCACTATGGGCCAAGGACCATCTCACGATATAGTCCAACTCGAGACTAGAGTTGAAGATCCACAGAACGGAGAATCCCCAAAGGGTCTTGCTCTCATAGCACACGGCCGTCTCGGTGGAACCTTTGACCAACCACCAGTGCGCCTTCTCGCCGAATATCTAAGGGATAAGAGACAGTTAAGAGTTGTCACATGGAACGCCCGCGGAATAGGCCAGAGCGGGGGAGGGAATGAGTGGACAGACTTTGGCGTCTGGATAGGAGATGCTGGGATCAATGACTATCATGTAAGTAATACTTCCCTGAGTCCACCCCTCCATTAGTCCGCGGCATAATATATGAGATGTAACTGATAAAACCCTCTGGAACTTATAGCGGATGCTTCGGGAGTCCATGGCTCAATATGTAAAAGACTTCCCTGATACACAGGGGGCTCAGTTATTCTTATGTGTATAGGCTACCAGTCCACCTCCTATATTAGGTTCATAAAGCTCACATAAGTTCAGGGCTACTCGGCGGGCGCGATTTTCGCCGGATGCAGCCGTCCCCCGCTGTCATTTCCCCAATTCGCTCCCGCTCACTACATCCTCATATCATATCCAATAGAACTCAACCCCCTCATCGCCTTTCACAAGTCAGGTTCCTACTTCCGCTCCGTCGAGGCACTAGTACAGGGCCACGGATGGGAAAACCTGCCCGGCGAGTTCCAAGGTCTCGAACCAGAGGTGACCGGAGTGCTTACCGTCACAGGCCAATTTGAAGGCATCTTCTATGGCATGTGGACTCAGATTCTAGGGAGTAAGAATGCTCGAAATGTCCTAACGCAGGTTAGTGTCGAGGGAGCCAAGCATTCGTGGGATGATAAAGCGCCGCGTATCGTTGAAGAAGTCGACAAGTGGTTGTCTAGTATTTAAAGGCGTCGATGAGGTATAAGTTGTCGATCCCAGTTTTTCAGATCATATAATGTCTCTAGGAAACCGAAGTGAGTTGGCTCAATGGATTTTAAATCCGTGTATAACTAATTATAAATGTTATAAATATTGATAATATCTTAAAAGGGTCGAACGAGTTAGAGAGTAACTATGAATGGCTTTAATATGTCTTGAAGGTTGAGGTGGGTGTAATTGAGATCACAGTACACACTCCACTTATATCAACAAATCAAGACTTTCAAAAGGACTCAAAATGTACAGTTTTAAGAATTATGCAGAAGACTCAGTCAATCAGATTTAGATGAACAGCGTACATGTAGCTATCTTACATCCGAGGGCATTGGCCGAGTGTTATTGCCTAGGTACCCTTTACTATAGTGATACACATTTTCATTCAATCCGATCAACCAACTTCTCTTCCTTGCCCACTATGTATTCAACACTTACCTATATTTCTTGTTCGCAGTTCTATATTAGTCTATATGTGAATAGATTTTCAGCACTTATGTACATATGCAAACCAAATCTCAACCCGAAGGATTGGTACCTACCTTAGGTACCTTACCTTACCCTTACAGGGAGGCAGGAGGCAATGTAACACATTCGCATTCTAGAATAGACCATGACGACATGTTTAGCCGGCGCATCACGGTGGGCGGAGCAAAGACAACACCGGTCCGGTCTTGGTGATAGCCCGATTTGTCAGCTACCTAATTGAGACCACCGGCCATCTTGATCCATATACAGCTTGGCCTCGGGTTCGGTCTCCCCACCTTGTTTAACTTCATAATAACTATCATTAAATGTAAGTATCAGTTTTGCGCCTTTCTACGGTCCAATTATCAAGCTATATTGTATTACGTTATAACCTATCGCCAGAGTTATCGCATTCGAATTATATCCCCGGAGTACATAAGGCTACTGTAGTACACCATGGCCAATATCAGCATCAGGATAGTATCGGATACCGTCTGCCCATGGGTAAGTCGCTTCTACAGCAGCTCAACAGTCGAATACTAAACCGATTTGATATTCAGTGTTACATTGGTAAAAAGCGCCTGGACCGAGCTATCGACCTATACCGCAAGACGTATCCCGACGGCAAGAATGATACTTTCACAGTCTCCTGGTCCCCGTTCTATCTGGATCCGACTTCGCCTAAGAAGGGTATTCCGCTTGTTG
This sequence comes from Daldinia decipiens, assembly GCF_022478715.1. NCBI lineage: Eukaryota > Fungi > Ascomycota > Sordariomycetes > Xylariales > Hypoxylaceae > Daldinia > Daldinia decipiens. The sequence continues at coordinate 509,273 of NW_026054552.1, read as the reverse complement.
AGCGCATGGCCCAGCGCTTCGGGCCAGACAAATTAGAAGCCATGCAAAGGCGCCTGGGACTGATAGGACGCGAGGAGGGCATCAACTTTAGTTTTAAGAGCAAGATTGGTAACACACGGGACTCGCATCGTCTGATCCAGTTCGGCAAGACGAAAGGTAATGACGCTGAGAACCGCGTCGTGCTGGAGCTATTCAAGTCATATTTTGAGGGTGAGGGGGACATAACGTCGCATGATACGCTGATCGATGCGGCTGAGAAGGCCGGTTTGGACAAGGCAGAGGTGAAAGACTGGCTTGAAACGGGCAAGGGCGGCAAAGAAGTCGACGAGGAGGTTCAGGAGGCATATGCGAAGGATATACATGGCGTACCACATTTTATAATTCAAGGTAAGTACGAGGTTGGCGGAGCAGAAGATCCCCAGACTTTCTTGGAAGCGTTCGCAAAAGCGAAGGAGGGTCTTTGAAAACGGCGTGGGGCCTGTTTGTCGAGCTTGTCGAGCTTGTCGTAGGGATTGGTAGATGGCGTTTAACTGCATCAGTTAGATGGTTAGGGGTGTCATAGTTGTTAGGTTTATGTATTACAGGTTCAGTAATCCGCCGAGGTCTTCCTCTATCGTCTTCAACCTTCCCTGTAGTTCTCTCTTTTTTCGCTCCAATTCCCGGATTTGCTCCTCTTCTCTTTTCAGGTCCTCCTCCGTTAAGATCTCTTCTTTCTCCACCGTGGCGGCCTCCCTGTCGTCTTCCTCTTCCTCTTCGTCCATCCAATGATCCTTATTCATTCTGCCTAGAGTCTCAGCCTGTTCAGCTACTTTCGCTTCATAGTATGCCAGCGTGCTACGGCTATGCGCGTACTTTGATCGTTGCGCTGCAATCCGTTCCAGAGCACCTGGTAAAGGGTAAACGCCGCATAACTTCTCCGCTCCCTTGAGTAGAATCTCGACATCGACTTCATCCCTTCCACTACGTCTCTCGCTCCGGCGAATCTGCTCGTGTAGGTCGCCGCCTAACACGGCTGCTACGGCCGTGTGGCGTCGCGGGGTGCCTACATTTCGACCCGTGTTGCTACCGGATGTCGTGACCTCGCCGGATGCTACATTGAAAACAGTCTGCCGACGCCCGGACTGTTTCGGAGGATCCGGGTTCTGGGATGTGGATGGTGGCGGCGGGGGCGGGACAGAGAAGAGCGCTCGTTCGTGCGCTTCGGTGTCGCGAATTAGGGATGTGATGTCATGGTTGGCTAGGAGGGCATTGGTGAATATCTTGGGTGGTGGGAAGCTTATTTGAAGTGCTAATTAGCTTTAGCTGTACGGTTAGGAACATGAATAGGGGTATCAATAAAAAGGACATATGCGTACGGAAGACTGTCGATTCCTTGACATGAGATCGCAATTTGCTCGAAATGCACCGAAAGAAGCGACATGATGAGACGCGTTTATACAGTAAGAAGTCAGACGGTTATTATGAATGGCTGTGAGTTATTGAAGGGAGGGATCGGATAAATGACTCTTTGAATAGTATTTATAGATTTCCCAAACGATGAAATAAAAATAGAGACGATAAACCAAAGTAAATATGTCGGACTGAGACTACGAGTTGAACTTAAACACGCGACTTCAATGTACCTTCTTAAACTTGTGTTGACCCCTCCTGCTGCTGGTCTGTAGGTACCATACCAACGCCACAGCCCCCCACCATGTGGCTTTGTGCTACCCACGTAGGTAGTGGACCTACCTATTCTGCTATTGCATCGCTGTTAAATTCTACATAGTAACTCCAACACCATTTTTCTATCTACAGGCTTCATCAAATCTAAGATGGATTTCATGTTCCGGGATGATCCTAGACTAAGATAATATAAACCTCTTGTCAACAATATAATTCTCAATTGCTTTGGTCTCGGATGAATTGGGGATTTAAAGCAATGCTGGTGCATATCCGCCCTAGTTTCCCATCCCGCCGGGCTTAATCCCTCGTTCTGCCTCAGTAGGGCAGGTCTAATAGGCTGCAACAAGAAACAAGTGTTTACTGCTTTTCAACAAGCAAAATGACGATGGTTGATGACTTGTTAATGACTTGCGGGATGAACTCGTTCCATCCTCTCACCAAATCATCCAAGTCACCGCAGCGTCGGATCGCCACCTGACAACAACACCACTGCATTGTGAAAGGGGGAAGATAATAAAAAAGTTACGACACATTGGCATTATATTACTTGCAGGCCCTGCAGGCTTGGGGTATCCCTGACCTCATCAACAGCCAAGCAGTGAATTTTTCCCATCTCCACCACGTCCACTACGGCTGCGTCTCTTTTCTTCTTTCCTGTCCGCGGGAGGCAAGACTTAACATCATTGGGCATAATCGAGTGGCATGAGTGCTGCTACCTGACCCCTGGTCTATTTTTGATCTTCTCTCGTACAACCTCTACCGTAGCCCCAGGGCCTTCGGTCGAAGCCCTGATACGTCTAGATGGGACAAGCCTATTCGCATACGTACATACGTATTCCGTACAGTACAGTGCTTTGTTAAAGCAGCTATTAACCAGTGTTAATCAGTTTGTGAGTGAATGCTTTTTCGGTCAGCGTCCGGGTTCTAACAGGACCGGCTGAACAGTTCAGTAATAACTTGACCTACCCTACTTCCTAGGTCATATTCAGACTGAGATGACATGACATCCTGCCACAACGTCGGTTTGATGCTATCTTGAGATTCTTCACTTTTCTTTTACTACTATATGCCTCATGCCTCATGCCTCATGCCGCACGCTGAATACATGTAGCATTTTTTCTGGACACGCTATGCCTCCCAACGAAAAGTAACCAGGGACTCCTGGGAGCATTGGTGCCCAAGCCGCAATCTCTGCGAGATCCTCCGCCATAGGCTAGTAGACGAGTAGCTAGACCCGTTTTCTTCTACTCTGCCCTGCCCGGGAGTCCGCAATCTTAGCCTGGCTCAGGTATACCTTTATGTTCACAACCTTACCTTTATTACATGGATAACAGACTTGTATATGTATTTGCCAGGCACTATAAGACTGTTAGTAGGCCCGCCCCCAATACAAATGCCCCCCTCTCGGTCTCTGCACACATGAGATTTCTTTCTCATACGCAGCAGAGCCTAGACAGCAGAAATATAAGCCGTCAGACCTTGTCTCCCCATCTGGAATAAGTTCCCAACCTTTAAAAAGTTTCCGCAGAATCTTTTCCCTTGGGTTTCTCAGCCCACCGACCCAGGCGACTTGACTCCTGGAGATCCACAAGAGGGTTTATGCGCTACACATATATTTCAAGCATTTCAAGCAATTTTGTCGAGGGGATAAATTCCTTTTTCTCTCTCGTTCTCTCGGTGGCGCTCTTGTCTTCTATCGACACCGTCCTTCGTCACTGATGAGGACCATTTGAGACTTAGGAGAGTCAACGCCGCCAGTCTTGACACGTCGACTCTCAATCTTAAAGTTGCAGCATAAAGTTGCATTCTACCTCCGCGAGACGGTTCCAATCCTATCGCCTTTGTGGAGGAATTGTAGTAGCGGTGTCCGGCCCCCCTACCTTCTAGAATTCCCAGGAGATTAACATGACCAGTTACCGGAGCCCAATAACTTCTCCGCGTTGGAGGTTTTTGCTCTGGGTGCTGACGCCTTAAAAGTCTCTCGTTCGCCTTTATCTCCCCCGCGAATTCTACCCCACATTGTCTGATTAAAAGGTCAATTGCATCGATAAGATCACGCAAGACAAGGGAAGACGCAAATTCTCGGGCGGGAAGCGCTCCCACACCAAGCCGATATCATGCGGCCACACACCCCCTCTCTGGACACTGCTCACGTAGTAGCCGCAGCCGCAGGGCCTACTTCACCGCCAGAGACACCCACCACTGGATCTCCCAAGGTCCACCGAAAAAAAGCAGCATTAAACGGCCGCCCGCAGCGGCATTCAAAGGCTCACAGCCACCAAGACCACCCAGCTAACATCCGGCCGCTGGGTGGGACTAAGTTCAGCTATACTCGAGCGCCGAGGCCCGAGGAGATATCACCTCGTTCCTCACATTCAACCGATGAAGAATCTGATTCATCTGCAAGCCCCCCGCAGTCGCCACTATCGGACGTACCAAAGCTGCGCCACCAACACATGGAACAGGCAACTTTAATCCAGATCGAACAAGCAACATTTTCTATTGAAGAGTTAAGCGACGACTGTTCGCTCAACGGCGAGTATGATCATCTGGATGTTCTTCGGCCGTATGCTTTTGAGTATGCAAATTCGGATCGGAGTCGGTCAAGATCCCGGCATCGGCCTCCACCGGACATGGATCCGGCTGTAATGGAGGGCATCGAGAACTTGAACACTTTTGAAGACTCGGATGGAGATATCGACCGCGATGACGAAGAATTCATCCGGCAACTCCAAAAAACACGCGAGGAACGCCGTCTCAGAAGGATGAAGTCAGGAAGTCTCAGCAAGCGAACAGTAAGCGAGCGAGGCAGTGATTCTGATAGAGAGGACGTCCTTCCTTACTATGAAGGGAACGAGACGGGCCCAACCCGTCGGATGCGGCGAAAAGTTGGTGACAGAATCAGTATCCAATTCACGGGCCCGCTTCCCGAACGAATTGAGGAACTCAAAGAGCCGAACAGCGATGACGAAATCATTCTAGATGACGCCGAGGTCTTCGCAAGGGAGCTACCATATTGGACTCTAATGGACGTTGATTCCGAATAAGACCAACCTCATACGTTACAAAAATATACAGTGTCACATTTGCTTTGAGGAGCAGAAATTAGACCCAACCCGATTTACTCGCAACATTGAAACTTACGATTATATGATACTTTACGAATATGGACGCATTAATATTGACATTCTGCCAATTGTCATGGAACCTGACCGTCGCAAGAGGCTTAGTGAACTAAAAACAGAAAAGTCTACAGCGATTGGTTTTCGACCGGACCAGACAATTATGGATCGCGGGAGCTGTGATCGCAGCAATATGTATTGAAATTACTTGCATAGAACATTGGCTACATGGCCTGGGAGACCATTACGGAGGGCTCAGCTTTTCACGTTGTTTATTTCTCATCTCGCTTTTAGATACCTTAGACTTGGACTCAGCGGATGGATTGGGAGCGGCTAGGCGATGACGACGACGACGACGACGACGACGACAATGATGTAGACGATATGATGATGACGATGTCGACGATACTTGCATAGAAGCGGCCGCTCAGAAGGAGAACTAGGCTGCGCTCTTCTAAGTTATTTATAGCATATAGACTTTGGATACATGGATGATTGGTGGCTCGAGTAGACCTATCAGCTTTAGCTTAGGATATCTGTGGTGTACACTACGGCTACTTGGTTACTAGTTAGATAGCTTGTAGAACACTCGATACCTTAAAAAGATTTGGATTATCTTTATTAGATATATGTTAGTTCATCATTTATGGCTTAGTTGCCCAAGGTATTTATAGGATCTTTACGAAAGCTTTTTCCAAGCCAATTATTTAAGAGCTTAGACGTTCCTCTAACTAAGGTAAAAAAACAAGAAAGTAAACGATTTAGTTGCTACTTAATACCGACTTAATTTCAACTTTAACTCAGTTGGTTGTTTATAAGGGTTGCAACTAACTATAGTTACATAGGTAGTTATAATTATATCTTATAAGTTAAGAGTATTTGAGTAAACTGATAACAATCATAGACTAATTACCTAGGTACCTAGTTACTATTCCCAAAGTATAACAAACCTAGGAATTATTGTAGATTGATAGCCAAGCTGGCGAAAGGCCTCATAAATTTATATTACTTAACTGACGACCTTGATGGTTCATGTACAGTGTGCATATAAAGTAACTTAGGTACCTATGTACCCAAGACACTCCATGCACGTGACTGTTAACAGCTGTGCCACATTATGTACCTTGGAAGTTTTGACACTAGCTTAAGCCACACCTTATCGTTAGGTAATAGCACATCTGTGGTCAGCCTCGAGGCTTTCAACGCGTCCATGCAACTTTCATCAAGCTTCTATTTAATCAAGCAGAACCCCTCCGTCATCTTTTAATTTTCTCTGTAACTAGTTTGTGCGGAAGCTCAGCAGATCCAAGTACGAATTCCGTTTCCTCATCCAATCCAATTCAATACAGTTTCATTCAATAATTCAATACATCGGATTGTTCCTAGCCACTTCCTAGCAGTCTCCATCAATTGTCGAGGCACACGACTTCCCTTTTGAACCTTACTATTTGCACCGTCAACTATCACATAAAGGATGAATCCAGCTCAGGGGCAGCCCGCCCAAGGGCAGAACATGTTGCGACTTCTCCGACCGGAGCAGATGCGTACGGTTAACTACCTCACCGATGACGAGAAACGGAAGTACGAACAAGGGCTTCAAGGACTATACGCAAAGATGGAACAGTACGGATCAGAAACTCGAGAGCATCAAGAGGCCAAAGCTAAGGTCGCCGAGTTCTCCCGAATGGTTTACAACAAAGTCAAAACTATACAAGCAAGAAATCAAGCAAGTTCTCAGGACCAACCAGGCCAGCCAGGTCGCCCCAATTCACAGCAACAAAATATACAGAGTGAGCAAGCTCAGAGCAGCTTAGCCGCACCCCAACGGCCTGTAAGTAGACCAGCGGGGGTAGGTCCGAGTAGTAATATCGCAACTCCTGGTGCTGCCGCGCCCAATGCCACTCCAGTCGGGCAGCAGGCCCCTTCAGTCGTGCCTAAGGCTCTGATGGATCATGTAAACAAGCTTCCATGGCAAGCTTTGCGGATACCGGCCCAGATATCGCCGGAGCAAGGCCAGAAATGGTTGGGTGAAATGAAGCAGCGGTATCTTCGGAATCTTATGCAGATGGAAGCTATCAAGTCGAAAATGACCAGGATGGACACCATGGTAAAAGAACGACAAGAGAAGGGCGCAATGACTGTGGAGGAGCTCAGGAAGTATCAGGAAAGCAAATCCCAAGATCAGAAGACATACGTAGAGGCACAACGATTCCTCGAGAATGTTCGCGGACAGATGAAAGCGTCTCAAAATGTTGGAGCGTCGGGGTCGAGTGCCCAACAAGGCCGACCACAACCTATGCAGAATCAAGCCGCCCACCCTATGCAAGCAGCAACCGCGTCTGTGAATGCAGCGATGGATGCAGCAAAGAGCCAGCAATTAGCAGCCTCCCGGGCAACGATCCCCGCCGGACAACCGCAACAGCAGCAGCCACAGCAACAGCAACAGCAACCACAACCGCAGCAGCAGCAGCAGCAGCAGCCTCAGGTTCAACATCAGGTTCAACCTCAGGCTCAATCACAGCCGCAACCACATCAAACTCAGCAACAACACCAGCAGCAACACCAGCAGCAGCACCAACAGCACCAGCAACAGCACCCTGGGACTCCTGCTACTCCCGCTACACCTTCCGTAGGTCCACAACTTCAGCATCAGCAACAACTTCAGCACCAGCTTCAGCAGCAACCCCAATCGCATCCTGCGCCTTCTAATCAACCCCAGATTAAGAGCGAACCTTCCAACAACATGCCGCATCCGCCACCGGTCAACACTGCTCTTGCTGCCGCTGCGGCGCACATACCTTCCGCGGGAACACCAACTCAAGCATCAGCGCGTGTCCAGACTCCCCAATCTGCAGGGCAAGTGACAGGATCCCAAGTCCGTCCACTAACTCACGCTGCCGCCGTTAACCGTGCCAATTCGTCAACTAACATCACCGGTCAAGCGAATAATTCATCCGGTGGCATTGCGTCAACACCTGGGTCCGGTGGCTTAGTTGGTAACGCGAATCATCCCACTCACTCTCACGCGCACCCACAATCCACCACTCCTGCGATGAACCCCAAGATGCCTATCAGCAAGAATCTGCCCCCCAAGGCGACAGAGATTCCGCAGGCCGTCAGCGTTGGCGGAGGAAATACTGCCGGTCGTCCATCGTATGGTGGCGGTAGTGCAACCGGGGGTGGAACTATGAGCCAGCCCGTCATTTCTAAGATGCCTCCTGCCCAGTTCGATGCCGAAGGTGAACATGTGCTTTCCAAGAAGAAGCTCGACGAGCTGGTTCGCCAGGTTTGCGGTGGCGGCTCCCCTGGTGCTGACGGCAACTATCTAACCCCTGATGTCGAAGAGGTAAGTTTATCATAATTAATAGTAGCGCATACCTCTCCGTTCCTATCGGCCTGCTATACTAACAAATACCTTCCAGTCTGTTCTCAGCGTCGCCGATAATTTTGTCGACAACGTCCTGCACACAGCTTGCCGCCTTGCTAAGGAACGAGGTAGCAAGGTGCTCGAAATACGAGACATTCAACTCGTCCTCGAGCGCGTTTACAACATCCGCATTCCGGGATACACGTCGGACGAATTGCGAACCGTGCGTAAGGTGCAGCCTTCAGCTAACTGGATATCTAAAGTGCACGCTGTTCAGGCCGCCAAGGTCATGCCTGGTAAGGACGACAAATAGGATATGTCTCCTACCGCCGGCAGATCTGGAGGACGACGCGTACCATCACGTGCCATGCCTGCGCAGACGAGCCCAGGAGCTTCCGCTTCTACTAATGCGGGTTCGGGTGAAACTGCCGCCGCCGGCCAGAAGCGCAAGAGACCGGTTGATGATGCTGGGCAGTGAGGGAGGGTTTACCTGTCTACGATACTACGATGAACTGGTTAATTTATCCCTGGTGGGAAAATGGAGTTATCGGTTCGGATGATGTTTCTGTGGTATGGACTGGCTGGTTTAGGAAGGGAAAGATGGATTATACAATCATCTTGGCTCGGCGTTTCGATGGGGCTTAGTCCCTCCGCGATGATCTCTTCTTTGCTCTTTACACTTAGGCTTCGACCCTAGATGTCACTACTAGTTTATATCAGACAGTAATTTTATAGAGAAGGATCGCGGCCAGATGCAACTTGATACTGGCCAACATGCATCGCGATTCGCATTGCTAATACCTGCATAGTTTGACATTTGATTTTGGTGAATGTGAAATGATGATATTCGCTAGTCTCAGAATAGCAGCTTCGCTCTAATCCCGCTCTTCCCAAACATGGTTCGGAGATCAGCGACTAGCTCATCGGGCTTCTCGAACGAAGCAAAGTGTCCCCCTTGCTCATGTCTCTTCTCAAATACTACCGGTCCTACTACAGCAGCCAAAAGTTAATAAACAGCTTCGAAGAAACAGACAAGAAAACCTAAGAGCCGACTTACACGTCCTCCCCCACGAACTCGGCAGCACCGCTATGTCCTTGGGGAAATATGATAATCCTAACGGGACTTTCCCATTCCAAGCCTGGACAGGCGCAGTCTGTTTTCCTGCCGAAACCACATCCTTCTGATGCATCGCTTCGTAGTATAACCGTTGGCTTGGAACCATCGGGTGCGTGCGAGACCGGCCTTCTCGGCGGCGGTGTAGAGGCCGAAGGCGTGTTGGAGGCAGAGGAGGGGCGAGGAGAGCGGGCTGGGCGGAGAGGCGAGGATGAAGTTTAGATGCGATGCTTGTACATGCGTGGGGTATCTTGCGCTCATGGCGCGGGTGATCATGTATCCCCAGTCGCCGCCCTGCGTTACGTATTTGTCGTATCCGAGGCGGAGCATGAGGTTGTGCTGTGGTGGGTGGGGTTAGATGCTGGTTATACTTGGGTGGTTGAATGTCTTGGGGTTGTAGTCTGTAGATATTTCGTAGAACTAACTGGGTTGTCGAGGAGAGCTGGAAGGGAAAGGGGAAAGGGGAAAGGTGAGCTTTATGCTACTACGTACGCACACCTCGGCGTGCTGCGGTATCCCGAACCCGGGCTTCGAGGTGGCCTGCGAGAAGCCAAAGTTCGGCAACGACGGCGCTACAACATGGAAAGCCGGCTCGTCTTCTCCGGCCCCGGCCGTCAAGAGCGGCAATATCTTGGTGACTTCGATGAAGCTGCCGGGCCCTATTCACCAGTCGTAGATCAGCCCAATTCTCTAATGAACGTCTACTATTCTCACTATCCGTACTCGACAATAGCTGAGCTGAGCTGAGCTGAGCTGAGCTGTAGAGGGATAAAGTAGCGGGGTAAAAGAGACTCACACCCATGGCAAAATAGCAACGGGATCGCATCTTTCCTCTCACTCTGTGCGTGCACAAAATGGACCTTCAAGTCATCCTCGTGGCCATCAACCGCGATCCTAGTCGTAAACTGCGGCAATATATCGTTGAGCTTTGCCTCGGCCTCCCTCCAGTCGAACGTGTCCCTCCACGCCGTCGCTAGCCTCTTCACGTCGTCTAGCCGCGCGCCGTAGTCGCCGTCGTTCGAAAAGCTTGTCTCCCGCGGGAACGTTGCCAACGCTAACTTGGCCTTCAGCGCCTCGATGGCCTGGCCCGATACTGCGATTCGGAACGGCTCTACTGCGTCGTCGGGAGAGCTCATGGCTGTCTTGCTGCTGACTCGCGTGCGATCCCTACGGATAACTAAGTGCAGTATAAAACAGAATTAAGTAGGTTAGTATAGCATTTGCTTCCCGTAGGACGACTGTCTCTTAATTATAGGTATGTTAAGCCTGCGCTCTGCATCCCGCGGTATCCGTCTTGGTGGACGAATTCCATGGGGTCTTTATATGCACGTATATACGTTGCTATACTTGGGTTTACCTCTATAGGGTATGATCTACTGGGACGCAGGGGGGCATACTATCCTGATGTAAGAATGCAGGAATGTGGTGAAACCCCTCCAAATATGTGTATAAAATCCCATTGTAACTATAGAATTCAGTCTCTATCAATTGTTGTAGCTACTGGATATATCTGTTTGCAAAGTCGATAACCAGTCCACTAAGAGGACACTTATTTTTACTGTTTTCGTGTCATGCTAATTAACTGCGTATACTTAACAAGTATAGATTAGGTAGGTAACTACCTACCTATATATTAAAAGGACTGGATAAAATTGTACCATCGTCGCCATGCAAGGGAGCGGAGGTGGAAGAGGAATTAGCATGATAACTGGACGAAGAAGCCTTGCGTGAGTAAAAGAGGTGCAGCCCATACCGCGGTTGCTGCTGTATATCATTAAAGACGATGCGAACAAATAGCAATAACTCACCTATTGATATATCCCATTATTGACAGGAAAAAAAGGGGGGAAAAATAAAAATATGAATTCATCTTTATTGATGAATGGTTGAATGATCGAACCCAGGCTCGAACTGGGGACCTTCAGTGTGTTAGACTGACGTGATAACCAACTACACCATCCGACCTGTGGAAGAATCCAAGTTACAATGTACTGGATCCTGTTGTGGCAGATGCAAGCTAATTTTTACCTATATCCTAATAGTTGCCGCTGTGAGTGGGTGGCTTCAAATGCGACCTAGTCTAGCCCTACAGCTACGGCCCACTACACGAGGATTGCGTCGATAGCCACCAATAAGAATGTACCCTAGATACAATTAGGTAGAACGGCTTCTGACGGGAGTAACCGGAGAATATAGGAGGGGGAGTAGACGGGGGAGGTGGAGGTTAGGATTATAGATGAGAAGACACCGATGATGATGCATGCAATCAATATATCATTATAAAACGTAATCATACGCCCTGTCTACTATTATGTACTATTATGGTATAAGATGAACGCCGCCCGATGCATGAAGCCATATATCTAAACAAGAGCTGCCCACACCAGCCTAATACCAGGTTTCCAATATCCTTTCCGCACCCTTCTCTCCCGCAACCATCACGCCGAATTGCGGGTTGACAGTCAGCGGAGAGAGGATGGACGCGTCGACGACGTAGATGTTGTCGGTGCCAATGACCTTCGTGTCCGCATCTACACACTTCCCAATCCTGCACGAGCTAGACCAATGCTGGACAGAGCCGACTGCGTAGTCAGACCACGTGGTAATATACGTGCGGATCTCCTCTTGGGTCGAGTTCTGAGGAATGTTAAGCGGCGTGAGGCCATCGGTAGCCGGCGAGTCTGGGGTCGAGGATGGCAGAGCTTGGAAGATGGTGTGGATGAACTTTGCAATGTTCTCGCTGTCACGAGGGTCGCTGTAGTATACATCGGAGCTGGGACCTGGTATGAACTTCCCATCGTCCGACAAGATAACACGTCCCGCCGAATATAGACCCGAGGTACCATAGATGTTGAGCGTGATGGTCTTATTGCTCACAAATTCCCCGTGACCGGATGAGTCGATTGTACCTTGGACTCCGGTCTTGGTGCCGTCGGGATTGGGCACGTATGCCCAGAAAGCAGAGGTCTGAGACGCAGAAGCGTAGGGACCGCTGCGTGACGACAGGTAAAGATCTCTATCCGCAGGGATGGGGTTGTTGTAGTCGTGAACGTACGACTCGATTTCTGGTCCGGCGAGTTCGATGAAGGTGTTGGGGTTATCGAAAAGACCCTCGCCGACTGATGGGTTAGGGACCCAACTCGTGGAGTTGAGAGGTAGGAACCCAGATGCGGTCATGTTCATGAGTGTTTCGAGAGGACCAATTCCAGAATGCATCAGGAGACCTGGGGAAGCAATAGCGCCTCCGCTCAGAATCACTCGACCGCGGGACGAAAGATTGATTTCTAATAGTGATCCATCAACTTCGGCAGTAACCCCAGAAGCTATGCCGTTGATATGGTTGATGTGTTTAACGTGAACACCCGTCTGGAGGTGGAAGTTGCTTCTCTTCAGGGCATTTTGCAAGTATGTCCTGGTTGGACCACCTCGTTGACCATCAATGTAGTTGTAGGATGGCCGCCCGAAGACCATGTCCTTATTATCTGGGGTTTCGTTGAACACCACCTCGGACAGCCCAGCTCCATCAACGAGCCATTTCTTTGCTGCCTCATATCCAGTTTGCATGTAGAACTTGCCGTCTGTCGAGTAGCTTGTTATCGAAGCTTGCGTGTCCAGTAGTCTTTGTGTCGCATCCTCGACGTCGGCGCTCTTCCACCCCTCTGGATGATAATCATCCCAGTCAGAAGCTGGAGGTTGGAAGTACAGACCGGCATTAATAGCACTGTTCCCACCAATGGTGCATGCCTGGAAAGAATTTACGATACCTGGAGGACACAAGATATCTGTGTTTCCATTGAAGATACTCTTGTCTAAGGTACCCAGCTTATTAGCTTAACGATTAGACATTATGAATGTAAGTATATACTCACATAATCCAGGCACATCAACGCGGCTTAGCGATGTCCCGTCGAGCCATGCCGGCCTTTCTGTGCTTCCCGTAACTCCGTACGAAGCACCACCAAGCTCTACCAGAAGAGTCTTCTTCCCAGCTTCACTCAGCCTATCAGCCACGATGATCCCAGCTGTTCCAGCACCGACGACGATGGCATCCCATTCCTGAGAAGCCCAACTAGTTGAGTTTTGCCGTCTTGCAAATGAAGGTGCGCCAAAGACGGGTTCGCTAAGGAAGCCGGCAATTATTGCCAAGGTCGAGAAAGACTTCATCCTGGCGTACGTCGGGTTCGGGTCACCACACAAGCTAAGGGTGGAGGGGGACAAAGAAAATTGTCGGATATTAATGCCATGATATATCTATAAAATATGTCATAACAAAGAGACTTACCGTGCTGCATTGATAGCCTATTCTATCTGATCCCCTGTCATTCTATTACCGGGTCTTGGAAGGGAGATCCTTGTCCATCACGAACCCACGTATCCGTTATTTTACAGGCATACTGTGTGTATGGCCTCAACAGCTCGTGTTCTGGCAGTGCTAATAAGCACCGTATTCAGCATTTCCGATCCCACTACGTCGAAAAGAGTCAAGCGCAACAAGCACCGCCAATAACATTCACTCCGTAGTGCCAAAGCCTGTGAATAATTTTAGAACTAACAAGCATTTCAGGTATGTAGGTAGCCGCAATTCTTCTCTTCGGATTGATCGGTTCGAATCCAGACGCCTTGCCGCTTGTCGACATCGATAAATTTGACCATGATCAGCAAAGCAATTTACCTTACCTAACCTATCAGCTCCTAAAGTCCCTGGACTCTTTTATATATGTACATATATAGGTACCTACCTATATTCTGTACTTCGCATAAATAGTCTACTTTTCTCATGCACTTTGCAATGCTTTTTTACTATTATATTACGCAGCACAAGTGCAGGAGGTATTCAGCCATCCTGTCTAACACAATACTAAACGAAAGGGACCCGATTCAAGTGGGCGTAATCGTTAGCTTATTGTACTATAAAAGATATCTCCGCCATGAAGCGAAAAGATGCCCAATCCCGAGTAGAGCCGAGCTGAAATCGCAGCGGTGTATCCTTTTGTACCTTTCTTTCTATTTGCCCTTCTTGTGCCGATAGACCAACAACCAATTTACAAATTTGCCAATTTCAAGATCCCATCCCTTGTCCTGCCAGGTCCCTCCAAGATATCGAGAACAGCATTGTCATACACTTGCATTAGTTAATAGCATTAGTTAAGAACTAATCCGAGTTCCTTGGCAATAATATCTGCTGCTCTCTCCCCGATTACCATTGCGGTATTAGCGGTATTTGCGCCGACATTCTCTGGTGCGATACTCATATCTACCACTTTAAGCCCTTGTACACCGTATACATTTAGGTTCTTATCCACGACGCCCATCTCATCCTGCGGCGCCATCTTGGCCGTACCTAGCGAGTGCCAAGAAGTTTCAACGCGCTCTCGGATGTACTGCTCGATCGCCGCATCATCCTCTACCGAGTACTCCAGGTCGACAACCGGGCCTCCCTTAGCAGGTTGATCCCACTTCTCAATGAGAGCCGCCTTAGAGCCCTCAGGGAACCGGGGGTGGCAGGGCGGATGTTCACCACGATACATAGAAGTCCGCCGCATGATTTCGCGACCCTTCTTATACGACCAAATCAACTTCTTAAGGTCTATGTCGTTTTCGTCGTTGAAGAAACCTGTGTCGAAATCGAGCGCATCGCTAACTTCGGGGCCTGTGATGTGCATATGACCTCGCGAATAGGAGTAGGCTGTGAAAGGCAAAATGGTCACGAATTGACCAGTGGGCAATACTGAAGAGTTGTCCCCGTATAATCTAAACACCGTGTTAGCACTCTATGATTTCCTGCCCAGTAATCGAGAGATGTAGATGATTATCAAGTTGGGTTCCGGGGATATCAGGTACTTGCCCGCTGACGACAACCATCACTATGAGTGGTCTATTAGGGCGGTTTTTGAAGTCTCTTTCCCACGAAGCCTGGAACTCGGGCCCTAAAGCTGCGGCTTCAGCATCCGTCGGCCTAATCTTGGAGGCGAGATCTACATAATTCCACCCGAGATGCGGGTGCTCCTGGGCGATTGCGTCTTTGAAAGACAGCCGTCCGCTCAGCAGAGCGTCGGCTGTTTCGTCCTGGGATAGAGATGTCTTAAATACGGAAGGCACTTTTAGATGGTCCTGGTAACCAGACCCGACCCCGGGGAGCTCCTGGACAACGGGAACACCGGCTCGGTCTAGTATATCCCTAGAACCGATTCCGGAACGTTCTAGTACGGGGGGCGTACCGCAGGCGCCACATGACACAATCACGAGCTTTCGGGCACGGATCGTCTGTTTGGTATGTGGTACCGAGCCGTTTACCTGGCCTTGGAATCGTGTGTTGGGTGTAAACTCTACCCCATACGCTCGTCTATTCTCGTCAAACAGAACACGCACCACGTTGTTCTCTACTAGAACGTGCAGGTTGGGATGTTTACCATCGCGTAGTCGAGGATGTATATACCCGCGAGCTACGTCCGAACGTTTTCCTTCGGGGGTGGCATATTTGAGCCAGCGTTGAAAGCCGTTGTTAGTATCTAGTGATTGGAGATCTTTTATCTCCGGGTACCCGACCTGTTCTGCGGCGCGCAGCCAGTCGTCCTCTATAGACTTGCCGCGGAAAGGCCCATCGGATACTTGGATTGGACCGTTATAGCCATGATGTTCTGGGTTTCCTGGCCCGTGGTAAGTCTCTATCTTAAGTAGTAGAAGAGTTGTTAGTAGGACTATCAGACATGTGAAATGTAGGTGACTTTAGGTACCTTCTTTAGGTATGGCCACAGTTCGTCTGTCGCCCAACCGGGGGTATTCCACGAATCGTAGTCATCGCGTTGAGCTCGCGTGTACCTAATTTGGAGAAGGTCTCGGTAAGTCATGCGTGGTTTTCTACGTTGCATTTACGTATTAACGTACATCAAGAAATTCATGGAGGAACCTCCGCCTAGAGTACCCCCTGAAGGGACGATATATTCCCGATTGGCAATGTGTTTTGACTTGGCAGACTTGTAGAAAATTGCTGTTTCTGAATCTGGTTGGAAATTCAAGGGATAAAGTGCCGGTGTTACTACTTTAGGGTTATCATAATTTTCCTGGCCACCCTCGATGACTAGAATCGAGAGCTCTGGATCAGCTTCGGCCAACCGTCCAGCTACGATACACCCAGCTGTCCCACCTTCATACGGTAATCTGTTAGCAGGATTAGTTAACAGTAAATCATTATTATTCCTTACCTCCAGCAATGATTATATCCACCTCCTTAATATCTGCTGGTAACTTCTGGTATAAACCCATATTGATTTTGTGAGGTAGTACAGCTTAATATATCATATATCGCTCATGACAGAAATATGACAGAACAATATAAAGTCTCATCTTGGGGATATCCGAGATATAGTACTCCAGCTACGGAATGTCAGATTACCCCAAGGCAACATTCCCCGCTTTGCTGCTGCGTTACTTGACTGCGAGGTCATGCGCGTTGCAGGTTGGGATACGGATTGGAGTAGTGCTAAACTTGAATAGGTGCCCGCGGGCTCTTGATTCGAACTATCCTGGTTCTCCGGATGTAAGCCAATAGAGAGGCTGTACATTTAATACGATGACCGCGAGGATACAAAGATGGTCTAGGCAGTGCTGCGGAGAGGGTGTTACGCATATAGGATGATCGACATCGCTATGCGTGTCTGCCCAGCTTACGCTGCCCTAAGCCAAATAGACTACTGCCGAGCAACAGTTACTCGGGACAAAGCCAGGCTCAGTCTATACTCCGCTCTTAGAACCGCAGACTACCAGCTGTTTAACTTCTCGTCTCATCTGAGTACACCTGCATTCATAAATAGAGCAACGTGGAAAAAAGAGGAATTGGTCATCTAACTCTCAACTATAAATATATAGGCTCCTATGAAGTCCATTGTCACCCCCTGAGGTAGCAAACGTCAAATCAATATAACGTCACGTAAATTTGTTCGTCTCGCAGGAAGTTTACAAGTATCATAAGGGTTTGACCGAGAGATGATTTAAATTGGATTCAACAACAGACCGTTACTGTAACAAATATAAACGACCCAACGCGTGAAGGTAAAACAACGTCGATATACTAACCCTAAATACCTAACCCTAAAATAGCCCTACACGACCCGCTACTAACAGATACAAATATCCTAACATATATGTCTTTTCGTGCTTATTTTTACACCGGGACATCGCCGAACGGAACCGCTCGCTTCCAGCTTGTGCCTGGAGTCCACTCTTTCGTCTCGTCTGGGTTCTCCGGGTTAACCGCATAGACCTTGACGTTGAGGTTCGGGTATTCGTAGACCACTATCAAGGAAATTAGCTGCAGTTAAGATTAACGTAGCGTAGGTTATTATCAATCATACTGAAAACCGATTCCGGCCTTGGGGTTGTGCCCTTCTTCAACAATATATATGCTGAACCCGTGGTCTCTCTTGCAAGAGCTTCGGACATTCGAGGAGCAAGGTCGTCTTGGGCAGAACCCGGGCCGCATTCGCCGAGCCAGTCATAGTATTGGTCATTAGGGTAGACGTTACCCCAGAACTTTCCGTTGATCTTGTTGGCATAGTTCATGGCGTCCCTGTTAGTGCTAGATGGGCTGGTGTAGAAAACGGTCTTGTCGAGAGTGATGCCCTGGTTTCTGATCCAGGTACGTATCTGGTCGACCGTGGGGCATGCAGCTTCGGCTTGGATGGCGAGCGAGAGCCCAGTAACAAATACGGCGAGGAACTTCATGGTGAATGATGAATATTAATGCTAGTGTGAAATATCGGCGTGACTGGATAATATGTGACTTTAAGAATGTTTACAAGGCGATGAGTTCCTAATGGTTTATTACAATCGTCGGATAGCTTGAGACTTCTCTTTCCTATATACACTTCGAAGGTCATGCCAATTGTATGGCCATGCTTTAAACTTGATAGACTATAAGCTGAGCCGCTCATTAACGCAAGAGCTATTCTAGTCGACATTGGCTATTTTGAATCCTCCAATCCACTCACTAGTCAATCATGTCCGTCTGAAGAAAGATTTTGCGATCTCATGAATATCATATCTCATCATATCTCTGTGAATAGTATATTGATCATCCGATCGGCGGCTATGGCATGTCTGGAGGAGCCTCACTAAGCTCCTTTGTTTGGTTATGCGCTTTCAGCTTGTCAGCTATCAGCCATCAGCCAAGCTTGGGATGATGGTTGGATGTATCAGTGTTGAGCCCCCGAAACTACGTCATTGTTAAATATGGGATATGGAGGCTGTGCAGATCGCCGAATCCTTAAGCAGGCATTTTAACTAGTAACTCCCTAAGAAGTAATAATTTTAAATGTAATCATGATATTTATTATTGTATTTTAAAAACAATACATACAAATAATACATACAGCGGAAAAGTCTCAACTCTCACCATCGCTATTATTTCCTTTCCTTTAGAAAAAATACCCCACCATGTCTCTCAACGAAGAAACCATCCGCGCAGCTGTCTACTCTGGGTCTATCGACCTCTTCGCTGCCCTTCTCTCTAAAGACCCTTCAATTATAAATTATCAATTTGACAGACGTGGTACACCGCTCGCATTAGCATGTCAGAGCCAACAACCGGTCAACTTCCTTGAGTTTCTACTTAAGCAAGGCGCTGACCCGAATCAAGATCCCGACGTTGCACCATTTCCGTTGGCTTCTGTGGCAGCTTTCTACAGCGACACCAGCGCTGCGGCACTTTTACTGGAGCATGGCGCAAATATAGAAAACACAGGAGCGCTTGCAGCAGCTGCAGGAAGAGGGAACGAAAGTATGGTGCGATATCTACTTGAGCATGGTGCGCAGCAGGATAAGGACGTTATAGAAGGGGGAATTCCTGAGTTGGCGTTGCATATTGCAGCGCGCAAAGGACACGTTGGAATAGTAAAGATGCTGCTGGAGCATGGCGCAGACATAGGGAAAAGAGACGCTGAGGGTAGAACGGCCCTCGAAGTCGTGAGAAATGCTGAAGAGAAAGATGGAAGTGATTTGAGCGAAGTCCGGAGCCTCCTAACTAAGGAGTAATTGGAAAGAGTTCTAGTTAAATCATTGTTTTAAAGTTAGATTAATTGAATAATTGAATCATGGTTTATTCTCGTAGCTAGCAAACGGGGATATTCGATTAATTGGAAGAAGTTACTGTAGGAAGTATCTGTTAAGAACCGTAATATTTTGAGAGACTGCTACTGTATAGCTCTATAGCTTCTTAAGACTGTTATTTACTATGTCCTCAGAGAAGGACACAGTGGGTTACCTTCCAAAATCTATGTAATTTGATTGGTCTAAAAAATCTCTAAAATTGTACATTCTAGTTCTATTAGCTGTTCTAATTGGACATGCCCTTGTCAAAAGTAATTCACTGCTTCCTTCTTGCCAAACCTGTTTGTCTTGTGTTCCGTATTCAACATGTGCATTTTTGGTATTTAGCATCCAACTTGACTCTGGGGCCGAGAAACACCAAAATAGGCATTGTAGTTTTGTAGTATTGATGACTGTTGTGATCCTACTGGGGGCCATTGAGTCTAGACTAAAAAAAAGAATTATGTAAGAGCTGAAGCTAGGGTGGCTGGGTAGCTCCACGCTGATATGCGCTACTCTGAAGATCCTTCTATTAATATTTAAACAAAACATCACATCTAGTAACTGATCGCGAGAAGTGTAACAATGACGTCGAAAGGAAGTGCCCAGAGGACCCAATGTGAAAGATGAGGCTATATTTTCTTACAAGCTGAGTAGAATAAGGATCAGGAACTATTGTAATGACATAATGCTAAGATTGAATTTATGATAGAGTTACGTACGATATAGTAAAAGACTACTCATCAACAGCATGAAGCTTTTGTATAAATTGAGATGCTTTTCCACCTTCAACACTTACTATCTGCATCAATCTACACACACCAACAACAAGAACAAGAACAACCTTATATCTACAATACCTTCGAAGTCCATCATACTTGATATCTCTTAACAACTCAAAAACCCATTCACTTCAAAATTTCAAAATGGTCCAACTCGCCCAAGTCGCAATTATCTTCACCACAGCTCTTGCTGGCTTTACCACTGCCAAAAGCTGCACCACCGGAGGCATCTACTGCGGTACCTATCTTCTTGAAAGAGGTGAGACATACTTGACAAGTTTTAGGCAGACAAGTTCCTAGAGCAACCAAAGAGGGCAAATGCAATACTAATGATGAGTGTTACAGGCGACTACATTAATAAAATCATCACCAACCTACGGGCCAACAACATGCCAACAGACGACAACACCATTAAGCAATCTCTATGGAGCTGCCTTGAGCACGGCGATATTCAATTCAAGGAGATGTGCACCAGGGGTTGCATCGGCGGCGATAAGAATGACGACTACTGCACCGGATCCCCCGACGCTGGAGGCGCGAAGAGGGGTGAGCCCATTTTCTGGGAGGCTTAAGTCTTATAAGATTTTGGAGATAGCGTTTCATCACTGTCACGAGGTGGACCAAGAAGCAAGGAAACAACTTGACAGTGCCCTTTTTTCTAGATGCCTCATCTAGAATCCCGACAATCACTTCCTATATTTCATTCTTCCGCACCTGTAAACTACCTATGTACAAGATAGAATAACTATGTTATAGCAATATATCACAGGATTTCCCGACTGATAATATTCCTTGAAATGTGCATTGATTGTATAGTCTTAATTGATAAATCTTGTTATGAACTTATACCTAACGATACTCATGACTTATATTGTTCGTTTAACTAGAGCTACATTTGTGAGTTATCCGGAGATAACTGCCAATTCAACAAGTAGGAAATCCCTCGAACATTCCTGTTAAATTATATATCCAATAGAACCTACCTATTCATACTATGGTGCGCTTAGTTCATCCGAGAGACTAATTCTAATAGTCCGTAATGTCCATGCCAGCAAATATTCTAATTACATATCCCCAATTAATCCATCGTTTCTGTATCATAGCTCATATTATATAGGATTGTTCCTATTTCCTGATCTCTCAAAATCTCACCTTAGGGTTCCATCCAGCTTTTTGCACTCTTACAAGAAGAAACAAGAAGAAACCGATAGTAGTCATAGTTGCTGCCCATACCTGTGCACCTACGAACTTACCGCCGTTGGCTGCTTGAATAGCTCCTCCAATTGGCGGTCCTGTCAAGGAAGCAAATGAAGAAATGCTGAAAGCCATCCCGAGTCGCGTTCCAACCATGTCGAGTCTCTTGGTGATACTGGCTAAGAAACCAATAAAGTTAGTACCAAGCAATTGCGGATGATTCAACACGTCCCAAGTCCAGTTTCAACTCCAAATAGAGGTATTTGGAAACTCCGACGCGTGAAGTAGGTTGAAAAGAGAAAGAAATAGGGCTCAAAGTCACTTACTGACAGCGGTAGCTATTAGGCACTGGAAACTACCAGCACATATACCATAGAAGCAGGCGAAGACATACAAGCCAGGTACGTTGTCCACTGCAAGCCAACAGAACGCCACGATCGCCCATGCGAGTGTAACAGGAACCATTACGTTAATTGGTCCAACTCGATCGGCAATTATTGGTGGTACGACTCGGAAGATGATTCCTGCTCCGTTAATAAGGATGACCATGATCGAAGCGGTCGAATACGGGAGGCCAAGAGCCTCTCTGCCAAACGAGGCAATCTAGATCAATCTGTCAGCAGAGAAGGTTTGCTTTGGGGCATCCAATACTTCACGGAAAACTCACGTAATAGAAAGAGAAATAGTTAGCCATCATCAGTGCGAAAATGCCAGCTACGACACCATTGTACGCAGAATCGCGAAAGGCCGCAAAATCGATTATGGGCCCGGATCGCCTAGGAGGTAGACGTGGACGCATGAACACGAGCACGATGGAAAGACAACCGAGGTTGATAAAAGCCAGTACTCTTGTTGTCCAAGCGAACCCTAGCGTTGGAATCAACTGCCTAACAACAACCGGATAAACAATACCACCAGCTGAGTTTCCCGTTGTCGCCAGTCCGACTGCAAGGGCACGTCTCTTCTTAAAATACGTCGCGACAAGGGCAAGGGACGGCGTGAAGAAGATCCCTGCCCCTATGCCCGTCAGGACGCCTTGAGTCAGCATCAGAGACCAGTACTGGGTCGAGATGCTCATTAAGAAGATGCCAAGCACTTGGATCACTGCGCCGACTAAGAAGGTCGGAATGAATAGGCCGGCGTCTAGTAGACGTCCGGAGAAAACGCTGATCACCAGGCAAAACCATATTTGCACGGACCCAATCCAAGATATGGTTGATGGAGACTGCGGTAGCGTTGATGTGTAGTAAGTCTGGAAGCTACCAAAGGAGTTGACCCATCCCCAAGTTGTGAAGATAACAAGCCATCCCACTGTGACCAGTTAGCGAAATCTTCTTTGCTATATTCTGAAATGTGCATACTTGCGACTTGCACCCATGCCGTTGTGCCACCATCCGGAGGAGGAGGGGGTTCTGGCCATGACCTCGTAGTAAGGTGCGAGGCCGCGTGTGTGAGTACATTGCTAGCGGTTCTTCTCAGATCCAAGGAAATCCTCGTGCGCTTATCTCTCGTTTCAGTCCTTTGCACAGCCTCGATGTCGTCTTCAGTTCCATGCTGCTGGGCGAGATGAACACTATCGTGAGAAGATGCATCTGAAGTAATCTCTTCTTGAGCTGTGGCCAATACTGGATGTTGCTTTTCATCAAGTTGGTCGCCGTGTTCTTGGCCATGTTCTTGGCCATGTTCTTGGCTAGCCATTGTTGTGGTTTAGAATGAAATGTGCTAAAGTAGAACAAATTAAATAAAAACTTTGAACGGCTAATAATTGGTAACTAGGCCAGATAAAAGAAAATAAATAGCACATGTTGCTGCAATAATCGGCTTAATGCTCCGCGGTCGGCCCCATTGGATAAGTTATTATTAAAACGAGCTTAATAATAGACTTAAAGAGCCTATAGGGGCTCCAACGGCTTCGATACCAACCCACCAACATGCACCGAATGCCGCACCGAAATCTCTCCTTTGTGGAGCTGACATAGGAATCCGGGGCGAGGGAACCGACCGGAGCGGCTCCATATGATCGTCGCAGGGGATCCCATATAATCATCACCTTTCATTGGCCAGAGACGAGCAATCGGATTGTTTCCATTGTACACCTGTCCCGACTCTGGCTCCCCCCCCCCTTTTTGCTGGATTCAATATATGGATTTTTTATACGAGCAACCCCTGATTCTATAATGTTACGCTTACGTACGAGCACGACATATTTCCAGCCCTTTCTGCGCTTGCTATGTAGGTCTGTATCTGATAAGTTCCCAGACCGGCAATATTTGGCCGCCTCCTTTGGACCCCTTATGCATGGACCGACCTCAAAACTTATCTTAAAAGACTAGAGGGAGGGTATACCGCGCGCGCCTATGTACTTGGAGCTGGGCACATAGTCCCAATGGTCTTGTTTAGGTACCTGTTAAGCGGATTTAAACCAGACAATCCCTTTTCTCCCGAATTTGAACTTAGGGACGCTATAGTCATCATGGCGAATTTGAATCCATACGGGCGTGTATCAAGCGCCGCTCTCGAACTTGATATTAAAGCTTTCTAGTTTCCTCCTAGCAAAGGTGATGAGAGGATAGTTGAAGCGCCAGATTCTGAGTGGCGATGGCTCCAGGCGAGTTTTCATTGCATGCTGTTATCTATTAACTTGAACCAATAGTATCTTTCTAACCAGCTGGTTGGAGACTGTTACGTTTCAAAGACAACCGGACGTCCTAGAATCTCCAAGCTAAATCTGAGTAACATTCTTCTCGCACGTACGGAACTTTTTCGGAGAGGGTTATAAGGATTCAATACGACGGGGGGGCTTGAGTCTCACTTGAGTATTGTTGACCCTGCTTCAAACACGTCAGGCAGAATATGTCCAAGGTAAGGGAGTATGTTGGCTGGAAGAAATGCTGAAGGGTAAGGGCAAGAAGTAGGTTACCTGTGTCTAATAACATGCAGGTTGAACCACAACGCCTAAATCCTTCGGGTTCGGCAATAGTTCCTAAAGTAGGGAAGGATTTCGCGTCTAGCGCCTCTTTATGCTGCGATGAATGCGCTATTACTACTCGACTTAAAATAGAAAGTAAAGTTACCGCCTAGCAATCACTTGTAACTGAGAAGTAGACTTCATACTCGCTCCCAATGTTGCCAATTGGTATCTTAAGACTTACATAGTAATGTGTAGAGTTTGGGGTTACTAATATTTCTTTTTATAGCTTGCGGCCGAAGCCAACATTTTATAAACTGGCCGTGTCTCAGAGGAAAATCAAGTTCGTGTGCACTTTTGCAACCTATAAAAAAGCAATCGAATCATTGCTATCACTATGTATACGGGGTAGAGTCGCAAGGGCTAGGAAATCACACGCTGCACTTGCTTGTGATGCATGCGCAGGGGCAAATTCCAGACGGGCTTGGTAGACAATTACCTTCCTCTTGTTGGTATGCGTAAGGTGTAAATTCAGCGTCGTCTCGGCTCGAAAGTCGGGTTCGTTGGTTCGAGCTTCGGGTCGGAAACGGGAGCTGAGTTTGAATACCCCTGGCAAATGGTTTTGTAAGGTTTCATCGACCTATTTTCGGTAATCCATGTGGCATTCCCCACGAGGCTATAGGAATCGTTTCCCTGCTCGCGACCCCAAAATATGTCCTAATTTCTTATCTGTAACTAAAACTCAAAACTCCGCCTCGTCAACACATATGCAGGGTGCCGTAGAAGCCATAGTTGTTTAGCTTCCTCTTCCGGATCAACCCACGAGGCTCCCCGAGACTCAGCTCACCGCACCGGGGGCTGAGGAACTTAGGATAAATATGAATGGGGGTATTTTCGTGAGAGTGTACGTGATCGTATTTCCTTCGTCATAACAATCATACCTCTATATCTCCTAGGAATTCCGAATCACTAACATGTTCGTGAAGCCGCTCCTTATGCTTAGCTGGGCTACGGCCTTTAGCTCTGTATCAGCGTCCATTTCACCATCAGATATTCTAGTCGATGTGCGGGATGCACCAGGCTCTTCATCCGCAGATACCCTTCGTGCTCTTCGACGGTCCCTTGCGGAAATAAAACTTCAAGGGAGAGATACGGTACTAAAGAACAGTACAGCTTTGAGTAAAAGTTGGAATGGTGCAACCCTACTTAGCATGTGAGCAGAACCGTAGCCTTCAAGCTACTTGATTATATATCACTTCGTTACCTAACCTTCCGTCCAGTGCTGCCCAGACAAACACTGAAAATAATGCTACAATAAGCGGTGGGGTAGACATAACATGTACAACATGTTATATCAAGGGAAACGCCACAGCAGAGTTTAGCATCGATGGAGACTTCAACGTGACACAAGCGCTTAAGAACTTCACAAGTGAAGTTGGAGAGGGAATCTTAAATACTACTGACCAAGTCATTGACTATATCGAAGACTACTTTCCAACTGTTTTCCACAACCTCGAAGACGGTATAGACCTAGACGACTTTGACTTCCCTCCGATAAATATCTCTTTCAATGTCGACGTCCCAGATATCCCCGAGTGTCACCTCCAGTTCAAGTTTGATGACTTAGAGTTATATATGCTCATCGACACAGTGTTATCAGCTGGTGCAACCTACAACTTGAATCTTTACTCGTCAAAAACACCCATCGGAATCTCGGCGAGCAGCGACTTATTCATAGGTGTTGTTTTCTCCGTCGACCTGATCCTGAGTGTAGATACCGAGATCGACATCAGCAGCGGAATTCACATGAAGCTAGAAGATGGCGTTGGCCTTGACATGGCTTTATTTGGACAAAATGTCTCAAGCATTACTTTGTAAGCAAATCGCCCCTTTCAACTTTACACCAGTTCGCTGGTGCTAATTCCAAAATTTCAGTAACGGAGCCAACTTTGAGTTCCTCCCGGTAACAGTTGAAAGTGCAGGAGGTCTTCTCAAGGCTATCCTTCGTATTGGAGTGAATGCAGGATTTGAACTCTCGACTCCTTCTGTGGTGATTCCCAGCTCCTCGTTTACGACGAAGGCGAGCGCTGGTGTAGGTGTTAGCGTGTGGGCTAATATCGCCGAATTTGCGACAAACATTACCGCAGCTCCCGAGGGTGACGATGAAGACTGTTCGTTAAAGGTTGAGCAGTCGTACCAGTTCGGTCTTGGCGCTGCTGCTGGTGCTACGCTTGCTATAGGAGTAGAGACATGGGGACCAGCTCCTAGCGTAAGTTGCTATATATCTTAACTCATCAGACCAACCTTAGTAGCTTGGAACATGGAACATGCTAACTTGAAACCATATTGTAGACAAATATCCCCATCTACACGACGACAATAGCCGATATCTGTGCCGTCCAGGGTCGCACTCAAACTACCACCGCTTCTACTCCTGCGATCAGCGCTAGAGCTGATGAAGAACTAGAAACGACTACGCTGAGTAAAAAGGTTACCTATACCGGCGTGGGCTGCCTGACTACAGGCTTGGTCAACTGTCCGCCGGATTTGCAGACTACTACGAAAGTGACGAGTACTTTGACACACATCACAGCGGTGCCTTCAGATTCAGAAGCTACGTTCCCCGAGACTACCGGGGCTAGCGCTGCTACTCTTGTTCCCTTCGGCACCAACGCGAAGAGCGTTGAAGCCACGACCGGATCCCCTGTGTCTTATGTGGCGCCTCCGCCAACTTCTCCGCCAACTTCCTCAGGAGATCCTACTGTTTCCAGCGAGCACCCGCTCGGCGAAGTTAACGGTGTTGATAAGAGAATCATCATCGGAGTTTGCGTCGGGGTTGGCGCGTCTCTGATCGCGGCAATCATTGCCGGTATCTTGTAAGTTTCTATCTTGGTTGCACCCGCTTCATCATCCTATTCGAATATAGGAGACCGTGACCTTCGTCGGAGTATATGCTAACAATCATCGACAGCTTCTGCCAGAAACGAAGGAGATATACACCGGTAGCACAACCCTATAAGGGAGCTGTCCATTAGTAGAAGGGAGAACCAGACTATGGAATTAACAAGTGGAATAGTGAGTGTTGTGTATTTATGATATCCTTTCGAGTTTTGTATACATAGTAGGGGCGTTTAGGGGTTACGACATGACGAGGCATTTGATGGTTATTTGAAGTTAGTATGTCAGTGTTTATGCATTTATCAAGATATCCTGTTTGAAAGTTATTATTAAATATCAAATATTATTCTTATGATTACAGGCTTTTTATGCAAACATATTTAACTGAGCTAAGTAGGGTAAATCTGAGCTTCGGTTCTTAAGTCGACTGAATTTGCTCTCTTTAGTATCTAAGTAATACGGAGCTGGGTACACTGTACTTAGATTCTTATAAAGATCATCTAATGAAACCCTTACTGTTGGGACCCTGAATCTTGACTCAGCCCCTTAATAATTTACCAGGGTCTTTGGGTTGCACTGATATCTTACAGGTCTATTAAGCTTTTGTTAAGGCTGAATGCTTCTTGTTGATTTTCTGGTACATATCTCATAGGGGCTTCAAGAGCTTCGGAGTTTAATTTAGACCTTTTATATAGGCACAATAACTTATTGTTATTCATCATTTGAAGGCGGGCATCGACGAAGCCTACATCAGTTTTGAGTTTTCTGTCACAAGTTAGCCTTAATCGTTATTCGCGTGCGTTCTACCTTCTGATATTCGTACAGCCTCGGTAAACTACTAACAACTAACAATATCTGATCGGCGTTCAATGAGTTATTGCTTCATTAGATCGGTTGCGGATTTTCGATACTGGGCGAGTTTTGGATATGTATGAAAACGTCTCTTAGAAGCAACGTACGGTGGAGTGAACCTCACGACCAACACGGTATTCAAAGACAATCATCTTCCC
Source organism: Daldinia decipiens (assembly GCF_022478715.1). Lineage (NCBI taxonomy): Eukaryota > Fungi > Ascomycota > Sordariomycetes > Xylariales > Hypoxylaceae > Daldinia > Daldinia decipiens. Next base: position 481,130 of record NW_026054552.1, on the reverse strand, counting down.
GGGTCAACCAGCTCAACTCTAATATCATCTCGTTGATGGCAAAGATGTGAACTTGCACACAATGACGTATTATAGGGGCTTGAAGATAGGGGTTTAAAGCTTGGACGGTGGTACGAGCTTTTACTTACTTTTACTTACCCCTATGCTACTCCTATTTGCAACCCCTATTTTTAGGTGGTTCTGGGTGGCTCTGGATGTATAGTGCCTGGCTTGCTGGCTGTTGTTGCGTTTTGTATCAGTAATAGTCCAAATCTCGGTGGCGGGGTGAGTAAAGGTAGGATACACCTAGGTACCTACCCAGGTAGGTACCTATGCAGCTATATTAGAACTAGAAAGGTTATATTGGAACAGTTGAAAGCGAATCGGTGGTGGAAGTGAGGGGTTCAAGGCTACCTACCATGTACCTATTAAGCGATTAACAACCCCACTTCAACCCCCTCAAATTGTGGCAGATTTGTAGGTGTGGCTGGTAGGCTAAATTTTCTAGGTACTATGAGGTAGGTACCTACATACCTAAGGTTAGGTACCTATTCTTCCCCTGGAAGCCTCACTCGGAACTCGCCTGACCGGGGCAGGTGTCTTCTAGGTCGCCGAGACAACTTGAAATGACCCGCAATTCTTTCCCGAGGGAGCGCTATATTCTGACCGATACTTTATCTCTTCTATGTATTCTGTCTTCCCTAGTTATCAGCAGGTAATCAAACATCATTCGATCGCTGTCGCTGTTACGTCGTTGCTTGCGCCATTGCTTTTGACAAGCTCGGTTTCTCGGCTGACATTCGGCTGACATCGTTGCTCGCAGTCGAATTTTTCGAGTATTGTTAAATCCTTTTTTGCTATTGGGTGCACACCTTCAGAAACATCGCCAGTCGTCAAACATCCTGCAAGTCGATCTTCAACCCCCGCCAAAATCTTCAAGCGCTGTCCACGATGTCGGGAACTATGAGAGGTACACCTAGTCGCGGTGGGAACCGAACCCCTGCCCCGTCGTTTGGGCCTGGCAGTCCCGCCAATTCCAACATCCCAAGACCCGTTAACGAAAGTCATCCTCACCCCGCTCCGAGCGAAGTCGCCTCTGGTGTCAGCGCAAGCAGGCAGAAGCAAAGCAAGCGCGATGAGGTATGAGTATTGCGCTTGCGCTTCCGTTACAACAGTATGGAAACTAACCTCTTGTACTAGGCCATCAGGCGAAAGCTGGAGAACGATCTCTCCAAGAAGAAGCATCACATTACGGGCCGGGCTCGGCACTCGCGCAAAGCCCCTCCTGGAACCGTCCTCGCCCTGAAGCCGAGCCCCGCTCTCCAGATCAAGCCCGGTACTACCGTCTCCGAGGCCGCGCAGCTAATGGCAGCCAAGAGGGAGGACTGCGTGTTGGTGACGGACGAGGATGACCGAATCGCCGGTATCTTTACGGCCAAGGACCTGGCTTTCCGAGTCGTCGGTGCCGGCCTAAAGGCTAGCAGTATCACCATTGCGGAGATTATGACGAAGAATCCTTTATGCGCGCGCACTGATACCAGCGCCACCGAGGCCTTGGATCTCATGGTTCGCAAGGGTTTTAGACATCTGCCTGTTATGGATGAGAACCAGGACATCTCTGGTATTCTTGACATTACGAAATGCTTTTATGATGCTATGGAAAAGCTGGAACGGGCTTATGCATCTTCAACAAAGCTCTATGCAGCTTTAGAAGGTGTCCAGTCAGAACTAGGAACCAGTCAGCCTCAGCAAATCATCCAGTATGTCGAAGCTCTTCGTTCCAAGATGTCCGGCCCGACGTTAGAGAGCGTTCTAAATGGGATGCCACCCACCACCGTCAGCGTCAGAACGACTGTGAAGGAAGCGGCGATGATGATGAAGGAAAACCACACGACTGCCGTGTTAGTTCAAGACCAAGGTCAGATTACGGGTATCTTCACGAGCAAGGATGTGGTCCTACGAGTCATCGCCCCCGGTTTAGATCCGTCGACATGCAGCGTTGTCCGCGTCATGACACCCCATCCCGACTTTGCGCCCATGGATATGACTATCCAGGCTGCTTTGCGAAAGATGCATGGTTAGTTTCCGACCAACTAAAAATTATGAGATATAAGTGGATATGAGCTAACACAGTATGCAGATGGCCATTACCTTAACCTCCCGGTTATGAATGACCAGGGCGAGATAGTGGGCATGGTGGACGTGCTCAAGTTAACTTATGCGACGCTTGAGCAGATCAATACTATGGGAACATCGGGCGACAATGAAGGCCCCGCCTGGAATAAATTCTGGCTCTCGCTCGATAACGAGACCGAGTCTATGGTTTCCGGCGATGGTAGCCATCACCATGGTACTATGGCGTCGCGATCGATTCTGTCCCCTGATGCCAACCGTGAGCGTTCGTATGACCCCGTTGCGCCTGGTGACAGTGCTTCGCATGTAGGTATGGAGTCGTCACCGATTCACTCTGCGGTAGCCCATCAAACCCCTGCCGATATCCCCTTTGCATTTAAGTTCAAGGCCCCAAGCGGTCGCGTACATCGAATACAAGTCATCGCGAATGAAGGTATCGCGCAATTCGTTGAGCACGTGGCCGCAAAGCTTGGCAGCGAGGTGGAGGCCATTGGGGGTATTCCAGAAGTGGAAGATGGTAACCTGAGTACTGGTGGCTTTGCCCTGAGCTACTTAGACGACGAAGGCGACACAGTTAGCATTACGACCGACCAAGATCTCCTCGAGGCAATCCTGCTAGCTCGCCACCATCACCACGAGAAAGTTGATCTGTTTGTGTATGATCCCGAGAAGCCACCAGTTACGGTTACTGCTCCTCAACCTGATCCTATCGCTACACCGGCTCCTAGTTCAGCCCCTTCGGAACTGCGCCGTAGACGGACGGTGGTAGAAGAAGACGATGAGGATGAGGATAGTGAGGAAGAAGACTATGCGACTGTTAGACGTCGTAAAAGGGCCCACACACACTCGGAGCCCGACCAGGTTATTGCCGGTGTGCCTAACGAGCTGTTACTGCCCGGCGCCATTGTCACTCTAGCTATTGTCATCATTGGCGTTTTCACCATCTCGAAAGCTACTAGCCGGTAAGAAGTTGTGTTTCTGAAGTTGGAGCATTGTCATTGGGAGGTTTTTTTTTTGGCGATTGCAGAATCGTTCGAGTTCGAGACGGAAATTTAGATTTCTGAATCCTCATGATGCATAGATTAGTAACTCATGCTTCTCTTGTTTGCTCTAAGTTGTTGTTTTTAATATTTGGGATATTGTGATTGTAATTATTTTTTACTGTAATTACTTTCGTTTATTTGCGCCTTGTTAATAATAGTAATATCTCTATTCTAATCCTTAAGCCAACGACGGAGGTTAAGATGTGCGAGCTCGAAAATTGTACTTTGTACCTAGGTTAGGAGGTACGGGCAGTTAGAAAGTGAGGTACGAAGATACTTCTAATTAACGATTTTCAATTGAGTGCAGTCCGATAATGATAAAGATAGCGATAGCGATAACGATACGGCACGGGAATACGTAGTGCCTGATAAGATCCTTGTTTAAGCTCCACCAAGGCATTGAACTTGGATCAATCCACCAGAAAAAAGGCATGATAGAGGTATGAAACCATAGTAGACGACAGCAATTGTCGCAGCCATGATTGTAAGAGATATGGGTGTTCGCCATGTCCGGAAGGCATTGGCCGCCCCTCTACGTCAGGCCTGTCTTCGCGCCCTTTCTACGCAACCGACCTCGACAGGAGTGCCCGATCTCACGGAACCGACCCTCCAGTCTCCCAATGCCAATGTCGATGTCAATGCCAGTCCGCAACATCCCTCCATATTCAATTCAAAGATCCGCGCCCCCTCGCGCCGGAAGAAGGCCGCAGCACCCGACACCACCGTTGCGGACTACAAGATGGCGCAGGAGCTGAAGGCCATGATCGGCAGGGTGGGCACCAAGGTCCAGCGCACGTATAGACCAGCAGACGTCTTCCTGTACCCGCCCGGACCAAAAGACGTCACGCTGGAGCTCCTCATGGCGTCGCAGGCGCACATGGGCCACCACGCGTCGCTGTGGAACCCGGCCAACGCGCGGTACATCTACGGCATCCGGCAGGGCATCCACATCATCTCGCTGGAGGAGACGGCGGCGCATCTGCGGCGGGCCGCGCGCGTGGTGGACGAAGTCGCGTACCGCGGGGGACTGATCCTGTTCGTGGGCACGCGGCCCGGGCAGACCCAGATCGTGACGCAGGCCGCCCGGCTGGCACGCGCGTGCCACCTCTTCACGAAATGGACGCCCGGGTCCATCACCAACTCCGAGGTCATTCTCAACGGCATGCCCATCCAGATGCTGGACGAGCACGACGAGCCCGTCGAGGGGTTCAACCGCCATCTCATCGACCGGCGGCCGCTGATTCCCGACCTGGTCGTGTGTCTGAACCCCATAGAGAACTATGTCCTGCTGCACGAGTGCGCGCTGGTTAATGTGCCCACGATTGGGGTTATTGATACGAATGCAGAGCCCACGTGGGTTACGTATGTTATTCCGGCGAATGACGACAGGTAAGACCAGTCCCCGCAAGCAGTATTTAAATATTGTTGCCGTCTTTTTTTTCATAACAAGTGAAACTAATACGTCTACTACGTAGTCTGAGATGCTTAGCCGTCATCGGCAGCGTGCTGGGACGGGCCGGCGAGGCGGGCCACGAGCGGCGTATCCGCGATGCGAAGAAAGGCATAGTGGCGTGGAATACTCCGTTAGACGTCGCCAAATTCATGGAGCAGGAGAGGGAGAGAGCTGAGAACGAGGCTGCTATGGCTGCCGAGGCGGCGCGGGGACGTGCTTATCTTTCCGAGGAGGACGACATTGGCTTCGGTGCCGGGTTCAAGCAGAGTCATTAAACTAGGGCGAGGTCGGATCCGGAACTGGATTGAACTACTGGACCTAAAGGACTCGGGGCTGATGTATGTGTAAACTGCTGTATTAGGTAAATACACATGTATAAATAAAAAGGAGGAGCAAGAAATCCCCTAAATGAACTCATGCTTCGTCTTGAATGTTTGGTATCATTAAGTTTAACTTATGTCTATATTTTACCGATTGCCAAGTCCTTGCTCGTGAGCAACGCCGGCTAGCTAGCCAACTTGAATATCGTATAGAGATGAAATAAGGTTCGCTCGTATGTATGCGGAATATGTTCAAATATGATGTAGTGAAATAATAACAAGGGGGTTGAAGCCGCGCGTGGGGGCTACGTTGTTCTCATTCCGGCCCGTTAAAAACGACATTATAGATACTGCTCCGTTTGACAGTATTACTGGTCCCTATGTCCCCTATTATGGGCTCTTCTCCTACTGCACTGGTAGTCGGCTTATCATGGGGATCAATCCCCTCTTCTCGCCTGGCGCCGGGATCATTTATTATACCGGCGTCAATATCCATCTCAGAATCGTCGCTTTGTTCGATCAACATATCTAGGTCCCTGTCCACAGCGTCTTGATCCTCGGGATGATCGTCCCCACCGTGCAATGGATGCGTTGTATGGTGATGTACCTCGCCATCAACGCTGTCGGTACCGTGAAGCAATGCCTGGAAGGAGTCTGGATGGTGATGGGAATGATGGTGTGTCTGCATATGAAAGGTTTCATGAAGGGCGGCGGAATGTGTATCTTGGGGGTTGTAAGGCTCATGCTCTGGCAGTGATGTATCTGGGGCATGCGGACTAGAGTGTACAACCGTGTCACCAGGGTGGAATGAGTTGAACGCGTGAGGATGATGATGGTGGTGTGCAGATTGTGATATAATCTGCGGGTCTATGGGGTGATACATATTCGTAGCTTCGTGTAGTGAAGCGAGAGTAGCAGCAGAATCGTGATGGAGCTGAGTCTGTAGAAGATGATGATGGGGTTGTAACGCAGCATCTGATAATGTCTGCATGGGTGGATTTAACAAGGACGTGATATCACTTGGGCGAGCATATGGATGTTGAGGACCAACTAAAGTTGGAAGTTCGCTGTGAGTGGGTGCTGGTAGCTCGAGGACCCTGTCAGTCGTATCAAAGCTTCCGGGTCCAGGAGCTAATACAGGAGACAATATTGACGATATGGGACTAACACCGATAGTGGCATTGTCGGAGTTTACATTGAGACGCCTAGTAGGGTTCTGAATGGAAGGTGTTTTGCTTGCTTCCTTGCATTGTTCACACGTCCTAATTACATCAGAAACAGTTTCCTTGATGCGACTCCAGTGATACTTCTCAGCAATAGTCGCCGTAGTCTTGTTAATGCCGGCGTGACCGCCCACCTCGTGGAGGCGGCGCGAAATATCCATCTGGCGGATGGGGTCGCTAATGACTTCCTTATCCTTAAGCATCAATACGTCGTTGTCGAGTAGCTTATAGTGCGTCGCGGCGCTCCGGAGCCTGCTTTTTTCGGCACGGTCAGATCCATTCGGGTAGCGCCCGTATTTGAGATAGAACTTGATTTTGTCGAAACGCTCTTCACTCACGAGAAGGGGTTCGCCGTTGCCTTCACCGGCACCGGGCCCAAGGTCCCGCCCGTAGATGATGGCGTCAATCAGCCGATCCGGGTATGACTTCAGGTTTCCACATCCCTTAACACGTCCGATGCGTTTAAAACCGAGCGCATCCCAAATCTTGCACGAGGCCACGTTCGTCTCATACACGAGGTTGAATACCGAGTAAGTATAACCGAGCTTTGGCGCCCAATCCAAGTAACTTTCGCCCATAAGACGGCCCACGCCGCGGTTTCGGGAAGCGTCCGTCACGAGAAAACCGCCGTTGCACACATGACTGCTCCGGCCCGGGTAATTAGGCTTTATATAGAAGCTGCCGAGGCATTCTCTTGACCAGTCCTTACCCTCGACCACATCGGCGGCACTCTCGATCTGACCGAGAAGCATAATTCCAGCAAAATTCTGGAACCAGTAAGCAGAGAACTTCTCAAGGGGCATAGGGTCTATCATGGGATAAGTATCCCCGCCCTCAATCTCCTTTGCGAATTGGTCCGAGAGGTAGGTTAGCAACGATGGGGGTACCTGATTGCGAGAGGCAAAAGGCACGACGGTGGCAATGGTTTGACGATCTCGTAGTGTTACCTGGCGAGGGAGGACGTTTGGTGGTAGCTCCGGCTTGTTGGGGTCCGGATAAGGGGCTTGCCCGGTAACACGGTAGATGGTTGGACTTGACGGATCATCCATAATTGCCGGCATCTTGTCTCCGAATCCGTGGTCCCGCAATGTGCCGAAAGAATTGCGTCACTTAACCTAGACATGTTACCTATCAACAATACGTACTTATTAAACACATCGTAAGACCTATCCTATTTCTTTCATCATCTCCCCTTTCCCCTCCTTTCCACAACCACCAATACATTGCCGTGTACATCCTCAAACAGACAGGTGAATCATTGCTTCTCGAATCATCGTGACTCGAATCAAGCGTATAATGGCCATCTTACCGAAATTCAAAATGACTGGTTAGTTTCTGGAACGCCGCTCAATGCTGTGTTACCGTTGCCACACAGTACCCCTCGATGTCGGTTAAGGGGGGTTTAAGGGGATTGGTCTAGGATTGTAAGGTGTGTGGTTGGCGATGATGAACTGTGCGTCGGGAAGGGAAATTCGTAGACGGTGAATATTTTAGAACGCAGTGCTAAATGAAAGCGCTACGCTACGGTAGAAGCTCGGGGACTTATATTTGGCTTAGACGAATACTTTTCATATGTAACTAAGCAATTATCAACGTTGTAAATCTGGTTATGAAGATATATAATTAGCCCGAATCCGTGAACACCAAGAACATTCTTTATTAGATGGTCTTTTATTTATTCGTGCCGTGAATATTCCTACATCATCTATGGAATAAAGCAGCTGCACGTAGCTTTGCAGGTATCATAGGTACATTATCGCGCCCCTAATGCATCGTTGACCTTAATATATGTTTACCGTCGCGGCATACCCCTTCCTCGTCCTCTTATCGCCCTCTGTGCTGCTCCTGGCGGCAACGGCTGGCCCGGCGCCTGCGGTTGGGCACTTTCTTCGTTCCGGATAGTTTCATCTACACCTAAGATCAAGCAACTGGCCTCAGTAGCCGACTGTATGGCATTGATCTTGACAAGGGCCGGTTCCCAGACGAACCGTTCCATCATGTCAGCAACACCCTCGTTCACGAAATCGACGCCAGCCCAGACACCACCTCTGCGGTGTTCCACGCGTAGTCTATTTAAGATATCGGTTGCGTCAAAGCCAGCGTTATCGCATAGTTGGCGGGGAATAACCTCAAGAGCTTTAGCGAAAGACTTGATGATGCCCTGTTGCTTATGCGGAACATCTTTGTCTGCGAAACGATGCAAGTATGCAGATACCTCCATCTCGCAGGCACCGCCACCACCAACGATCATATGGTTCTTGATGGCGCGCTTCACGATCATGATAGCATCGTGCAAAGACCGCTCGACCTCGGCGATAAATTGTTCAGCACCACCGCGAAGGACCAGAGTGCATGTTTTGGCCTCTGGGCAGTCTTCGAAGAAGTTGAATCGCTCACCGCCGATCTGACGTTCATCGAAGGAACCACACGTGCCTAAGTGGTGGGGTTGGATATCGGAGCAGGTTGACTGTATGGTAGCGCCGGTGGCTTGAACTACTCGTTCCATATCTTCAGAAGCGACACGGCCAGCACAGAATATGTCCCGATCAGCAAAGTACTGTGTTGCCAGATCTCCGATAGGTAGTTTAGAGAGCACCACTTTGGCGCCTGTTTGGTAAACTGCTTCTAGTTTCTTGTAGATGATCTGCCACTCGGCGTCGACGATTGCTTGGTACTCTGAAACTTGCTCGACTCGTACTTCGGCGTTGTCCTTCTCAGCCTTCAACTCTAGTTCGACGTTCAGACAGACGATCTTGGGTTTATTGAAAGACTTGGGCTGCTGCTCAAAACCAGCATACGAGAATGTCTTTTTGAAAGCTACCCCATTGACGAACAGGGAGTCAGTAAGGGAGCCGCCGGGGATCTTCTTGATACCAATAAGCTTCTCGTTTAAGTCGTCCTGGTCTAGCGATAGGACAGCATCCACAACCACTACAATGCTGTTAGCTTTGGTATGCGTAGGGGGGTTGGATTGGAGCAACACATACTCTTCGTAAAAAAGGGAGTATCTTTCTTGATCAGCTTGCTCGTCATAGCCGTGGCCGCTAGTTTCGCTAGGGTATCCTTTTTGTTGGACTCGTCTGTCCTCACCGCAATCTCTTTGATCTTGTTGACCGCCATCGTCGAAGCTTTCCGTAAACCCTTGATGATTATTTGGGAACTAACACCTTGCTCAACGTGTTCCTTGATTTCCTTGAGTATCTCGCCAGCAAGAACGACTACGGATGTCGTCCCGTCACCGACTTCAGCATCTTGTGATCTTGCGATATCGACGAGGATTCGGGCAGCAGGGTGTACAATATCGAGGAGCTACAAGGGTTTAGTGACATGATTTGAAAAGGGAAAGAAAGATCAATGAATCGTACCTTCATCACTGTTGCGCCATCGTTGGTGATAGTCTGTCTTCCATTTTCGTCCACCATTAATAAATCACCACCGTAGGGTCCCAGAGTCGACTTGATGGTTGCTTGAACGGCTTGGCAGGCATTAATATTTGATATTATCTGACCTTTTCCCTGAGAAGTATCGGTCCCTGCGTCCAAAGTTAGTTTATGGACGGTCTTCATTCATAGATCGAGGGGTAGCTCCTGGTCCTTACCTTCTTTCAGGACGATGATAGTGGGGGTTTGACCTCCGAAAGACATTTTGGCGGAGTGTATATGGCGAGTGGAGGAAGTGGTTTAAGTACAGGTAGAATTTGGTCGAGGGAGTTGGGAAAGTTGGGAAAGTTGGGAAAGTTTATTCGCCTCGAAAATCGCCAATACTTGCTTGACCCTCGATAACTTTCCGTTAGGTGGGAGAGCTTTACATAGGAGCTTCAAAAAATTGTTGCAGCCTCGCGGGGTGGGTCACATACAGCACGGGCCATGATAACCCCGGTATGTGGATATCGTCAACCCCTCATTAGTAATCAAAACCCACACTGCCTTGACTTTCCCAATAAAGCATACAACCTAAATTTTGATTGGTTGACCATCAATTATTTACATAGGTACCTAGGTACTTAGTCATCCAGTAGTGAAGAAAACTGAACCATGTCGGTACTACACTCATCATGGTCCCAAAATACATAGACAAGTCGACACGTTTGACAACCTCTGAATTCGTCCTTATTGAATCTATGTTTATTCTTGCTAAATCACGGATCTGGGGGGTAGGATCCCCTATACGGGACCGAGACGACCTCCACTATCGAGATATTAGTTATCATGTGCTCTCGCCGTTAGAGGAACCAGCCATATCCCATATCAATCGTTTCTTTAAATGAGAGGAATTCTCAACGTGAAGTTACGACGGGGTTCCGAAGATGCCAACGGACTCTGCAGTACTCCTCAAAGAAGCTGGTTTAGCTACCAAAAGTATTGGGTCATCCTCTATATCGGTTTGAACTCAGAATGGGAATCCAAAGGCTGGGATAGAGCTCATATGGACATACCCTAAGGTTCCGGCTATCTTCCAGGCGTGGTACGGGGGGTAACAAACCGGAAACGCGACCCCAAATATCCTGTTCATTTTGACGAACCCCTGCGTGAAGATGCCGCTCATCTGGCGTGTACGACTACTATGTTCTTCTTGGAAATAGTAGGTAATCGGGATACACTACTTATACACTACTTCGTGAACAGTTTGAAGTAAGGAGGACACAATGGTCTACTATATTATAATGGGATGACCAAGTGGTAAAAGTGGTAGATTATGAGGCACTACGAACAGATAAATAGCAAACGTAGATGCATCCAGTAAATTATTAATTCTATATCTTGCACCGAGGTTTTAAAATATAAATACAAAAAGAACCTAGAATATGAATACGAAGCAAATAAACAACCCCCTAAAATGCTTACTGAAGAATCGCTAGCCCCTGAGAATTTTTGCCGGCCAATTCCCTGACACTGAATCTCTGAAGAAACTTTGCTCTTCCTTGGCCACCAGAAACATCTAAGACGACAACAGCAGCGCCGGTAGTCTGGTTTCCGGGTGATAGAACATAGAGAAAGTTACCAGCTGCCGCGAGGTCGATGAAGCCCGCGTCACCCGTGTGGGATAGGTCAATCTGAGAGATGATGCTGGCATCCTTGGCGCTCATCTCAACGATGCGAGGCAGGGCAACATCTGTAACGAAGACACTCTTGGTAGCGGGGGCATAGGCAGACCAGCATGTCGCCTTCTGGTCGCTGAGGGCTTGCTTGCCAACAGTAGTTACGCCTCCGGTTGCCTGGTCAAAGCTGAATACCGCCGCTCCAAAAGAGGCGTCAGTAGAGAAGAAAGTGTTGGTTCCGGGGATGGCCTGAGACCCAAACAAGACTGCAGTGCCCTCAGGCGTGGTGCGAGTGTCGTGCGGACAATCCGAATTAATCTCGGAAACGGGCAGCGTAGAAATAAATCCCGTCTTGTTCGTCGCAGGGTCGCCCTTGACGATGGTAATGAGCGTTGACTCGTCATCGGAGAACAAGACTTGGGAGACGGTGTTTGTTGGGCCGACGGGCGGGTTTGATTGTCCGAGGTCGAAGGATAGCACGGACTTGAACGAGTATAGACCTCCATCATGGAATGGAGCGCAGGAGACACCGGCTTGTGTAGCGGTAGTCGCAGCACACAGGATGTTGTTCTTAGCGGATACTGCGACGGTGTTCGGGAAAGGCTTTTGGATATGAGTTGCACCCGAGCTGATGAATGATAGTTGGGTCGGGTCGCTGTCGGAGATTTTCATTGGGGTCACAGATCCACTGAATGCGTTGACGGCGAAGACGACCTGTTATTAATTAGCGTTCATCTCGAAAAATAGTGTATAAGTTAAGCCTACATTTCCAGATATGGTGATGGAAGACTGGCTCACGAGTGCGTCCGGAGCGGCAGGCTGTTTCATAGCATTTAGGGTATTAGACCCAACTCCATTCACCGAGCTCTTCTTCCCGGCCTTCAGAGTGCCATCTGGTTGGATAGGTAAAGCTATGATAGAGTTGTCGGCGTCGTTAGATAGGAAGTACACAGCCTTTCCAGTGGTTGAGGCAGCCGGTTTGCAAGAGGAGGGTCGGTTGATAGCATGGCCAGCAATGCCTTCAGCCAGCATCAAAGTCGTGAGGAAGTTTGCCTTCATAGTGAAGAAATGGAAAGTTAAGAGAGTGGATGGGCAATGAAATGTTTTGGTTGGATCTTGAGGGTATATTACTGTAGGAAAGGAAAAGTAATATTAGTAGAGCTGCTTGGTGTTGGTAGAATCTGATGATATTCATATTCGATATGGATTGGATATCTTGGTTATATACACATCTCAACCGAACCACGTCGTCGTTTATTCCAATGATACGATACTCTGGGGATCAAAGATTGGAATCCGAATTTCCCGTTTAGGACATCTCACTATTATAAGATTTGAGGCTGCAAACTACAAATTGACCAGGTATTGCATAGCACCTATGATCTGTCACAAAGGTTGGGCGGAGACTAATCTCGAACTACAGGTTGCTTGTTTTCTAAACAGGTGCATCCAATCGCATACGGATATGGTTTCATTCTAATGAGGTAGATACCCCTGCGAAGGATTCATCAGCAAAATGAGGGGCTGAGCAGATCTGAGACTACCTAACCTTAGGTACTCTTTGGAATCTTTGTAGTTTCCTAGTCTGGCCCGTGGATCTGTCAGTTCGTGGAGTAAAAACGGGCCAAAGAGATGAGATTAGTTACCTCTTTTGCTATTTGGACATCAGCATATCCCCACATTGACCAGGTATGTCTTCACGTCCATGAAGAGTACCTATGTAATATAAATCATAGTTAATAGGTACAGCTTTAGTCTGAACCTGATTATAATTATTCAATAATAACGGGTATGGCCGCGTCTTGCATAGCGACTTCACGGATACAAGGGGTAAAAAGCCTAGGTCGGATGTCTTTGCGGGGTGGGCTATTAATAGTCTGGATCTACCATATATGTATTATTCAGTCGCAATGAAGCTTACCTCATGCTGCAAATCAACTCTATAATATATAATGGCCTATCATAACTAGGTAGCTTATTAATATATTTGCGCTTTTATAGATGATTCTAATATTGTAACCTGCAGTTCTCATAGGCAGAGGTTCACTATTAATCTTCACCCAAGATTGTCACAGTTAAGATGCAAGTGATGAGGACATATTTAAGATTTCTACAGATGAAGGTGGAGTCATGAGATTCTTAATTGATCAACATCATTCCCAACATCAGTACTCGCAGAAGAGCTGAACATCTAGTTAAGAATTAATCAATATCCCCAAGACCGCGACGTCCTAGTAAATGCAGTGCTTTCTATCTCGGCCTGTAAATCAACATTTCCTCCAGTTGCGTCACACTACTCACATTCTCCATCCTTTCTGCTTCATTTCCTCTTCAAGTTCCTTCTCTTTTCCCATTCTTTCGGCCTTACACCCGTTGCAGATCTCATATCTCACGTAGGTGTTTTTCTTGACAATTTTGCACTTGCTGCTTACATCTTTACAGAAATCAAAGTCTGCCATAGTAGTACCCGTAATCTTCCCGCAATCAGGGCATTTGATCTCGCACTGATGTTGGGTACACATGGTGGCAGCTGTAAGGAGTTGATCTTGTTCGTTGAGTAGATCTTTCGGAAGACGTCGCGCAATTGCTAAAGGGGTTTCAATTTTCCTTGACGGGCTCTAGGTAGTAGTGAAGGGGGTCTATTTCGCTTTGGAATATGGTGCATATCTTCCGTGAGATAGGGGTTTATATATGGATATGAAAATAGTGAATGGTATTGGCGTGTAAGCTGATTTCCACGTACAAGACGTGTTGGAGGCGAGGTGTTCCGTTGACTACCTACCTAATGGCAGTACGATCACCAGACATGAGTCCCAACAGAGGTTCTTACACTTTGTTTAAGACACGTCAAGCAATGCATCACAAACATTAGCAACTTCCTCGTCTCTTTGTGTTTTCCTTGACTCGCTAGTGAATGGCTGCTGTACTACTCCCTTGGCTATTCTTGCTTACATTAACCAAATATAAAAATTGCTAAAGTTTCTATATATAACAATTATTCATTGTCGCGAAATTCCTTGCATATACTTCTCGAAAGTGGTAGATTTCTATCGCACAATGATGAGCAGAGTGATTCAGATGCGAACTTGGGATGCGTCACTACCTGTGTAAGGTTACCTTTTCCTATTGTACACCAGTGACGAAGGAGCGCGTGTACCCTTAGATTTTAGGTTTTGAATTGATAGAACTTGGAGTCTTAGCCTTGCAGTTGGCTCGCTTTCGCGACGCATAATTAGGGGTGCTGTGGATTTGAATATTTCAATTATGACTTCAAATGTAGCATTAGGTATCTAGTAATTACCTGATTTTGAGTATGAGATATTTACTATAATAATATTGAAAACAATTCACTGTTTGCATATATATCATGTATGTGTCACTAAGGATTGGATATCCAGCATTGCAACAGGAATTTTCGGTCCGGCCAGAGTTCTAATAATATTTAAAGCGAAGTTGATACATCTTGCCGAAGATACCATGGTTAATTATATGCATGTTTCCTTCCTTGAATCTCCATCCCGTATAAATATCTACGTTAAAGCTCTTCGATAACAGTCTTGGTGTATCTTGATGTGTCTTTAATGGTAATAGGTCACTACCTAAACTAAATTGCATGACTATATTGTCTAGACTATTCTTAAAGCGAAGACGTGAAGATATATCATCCTAGTTTCTAAGGAAGGGGATCCATGAAATAGAACACTTACCTATTTCATATAATCAGGGTAGTTTAAGAACCTCATAATTATAATACGGATCTTTTAGATCAAGATAATGACTATAAAATTGCAGCGTATTCTATGCTAAGCACTAATTTCAAATTGGGGCATTAACTTGCCTTTCATTTTCAGGGGTAAGCATTATTTCTACTAATATAACAATTGTATAATAATTGATGGGTAAATGATCCATATTTAGAAGAAAAGCTCTAGAAATTTTTTAGAAGCTGACGCCACCACGGTTGGGAACCCCCTATTTCAGCCTCGGTGATCTCCTTGTCTTCGTCTAAATCACGACGTCTCCCCGACTGTAAATCGATCTCCTCATTCTTCCATAATTTTGTTTTGTAAGCGAGTTTATATCCAATATATATCACAAAAAACAATGGCAACAGAATGTAGGCATCAACAAAGCCGCCGGCGTCCCAGGGAGAAAAGTAAGACCAACCTTGTACTAACGCCAGAAACATATTCGCTCCTAAGCCAAAATAAGCATTCCAGGGATACCAAAGAGAAATGTACGGTAGATCCTTGACTTGATAACCCTGTGCCTCCCAAGCTTGGCGAAATCGAATGTGAGTGAGAGAAATAGACCCCCAGACCAGGAAAGTTGAAACACCACTCAAATTGACAATGTACCCATAGGCTTTAGCAGCACCGGTTGAAACGTTCATCATAGATATGGCGCCGAATGCATTTGCCATAGTGATGGCGGGAATTGGTACTCCCCTCTTGTCCGTCCACCCGAGGAAAGATGGGGCCATTCCTTGCTGTGCCATATATAGCAGGGTCCGCGATGCAATGTAGATAGAACTGTTGATAGCAGAAATGCAAGTGATAAGAACAAAGGCATTTATGAGATGCACGCCACCTTGCCAGCCTGCATTTTGAATCGCAACGGTCATTGGACTCAACAAAGCGCGGCTGGTACCATTAACAAGCTGATCAGCATTTGCTGGGCAGGTGAGACCGAAAAAGAAGGCTGCGCCCATATAGATGAATATGATGCGCCAGAAGACTTGGCGAATTGCATGCGGGACAGCAACCCCAGGGTTCTTGGTCTCAGTGGCAGCCACAGCCACCGACTCAACACCAGCATAGAATGTTGAACAAAAAACGAAGACCTTAGCTACACCACGGAAGCCATCAGCAAAAGGTCCTGGGTCATGCCAATACCTGAAGCCTATAGCATCTGCCCCACTGATTCCGCCTGACACGTATCTACGGTTGTTAGCATATTGGCTGATGTTATTTCGTGCGGATCCAAACTTACACAATGGAAAATAGGTAGAATGCTACCAATCCTAAAAGTTTAATAAGAGCTAGCCAAAACTCAGCCTCGCCAAATGTAGAAACACCCAGGAGTTGGAATAGTAAGAAGGCGGTCTGGGAAAAAGTCAGCAAGGTGATTAAAGAAGTTGATTGGAAAGTCCAATAAGAGTAACCTAATACATACCCATAAGATCAGAAAATATCCCCATATGGGTACCTTGTCACTCCAGAATACGAGGATGCTACTCGTAGCATTATACTCGTTGGCAAGGACAGTGAACCAGATGATGAAGTAGTTCCATCCAACAGCAACACCAAATGCAGGATCCACAAACCGAGCCGCAAGCTGAGTAAATGCTCCTCCCGATGGATAAAGAGTGGTCAGCTCGCCTAAGCTTTGCATAATACTGTTTTTGAAGGTCAGCACCAGATAGATAGGTAGGTATGCATACTGTTACGGAGGGGCATGCGATGGTACCTGAAAGCAATTATGCCGATGACGCCGAAGCCAATCAACAACGAGGCCGGCCCACCGCCAGACAATGCGCTTCCGCTGCCGACTAAAAGTCCGGGTCCAATGATTCCGGCCAAAGCCATCATTGACAAATGTCGCGTCTTTAGGCCGCGTTTAACCCCGGACTCGGGATCAATTGAGCGGAAGTCATCCTGATCAGGTTCGTCATACGGTTGCAAGATGGACCGATCAGGGTCCTTGGGGCTACTACTCATGGTAGGAAAGGGTCACGACGCTTTGCCGCATCAAAACAACAAAGTTACAAGATTTAATAGTGAGTGAGTGCTTGCTTCACAAAATATTTCCTATTTCTTAGAGGAGAACCATACGAGCAGCGGACACGATGTTAGCGGACTCTTATGATATTTTGCGCTCAAGAAAAAAAAAAGAAAAACTTTGTTGGTTTACGGAAGTCCCTATCAGCTTGGCACTTGGCAATGCTTGGCATCAACTGTCCGTCATGATGCATGATGATAAATGTACTTCCAAATAAGCTATACTTTGATCTCCTTCTTATAATGCAAATATACATAAAGACCATTTTATTAAATATTATACAGTAATAAATTCAAGACTTTAAATTTATTTTGTCCTTGAAAAGACTATTCTCCCAATACTTTTGATTGTGTGATAACTCGTATAGTAAAAGGTATATTTTCATATACTTCATAATCTCAGAGCTGACATCCGCTCGGTATGGTTATAACTTTTGAAGGCGATTTCCGTAGAAAACTCGGTAATAATTGCGTTCAAGACGGCATTTGCCATTGGCGCGCAAAATTGCGTGATTGAGAGTTTGCGTCGTAAACCTTAGGTACCTACCTAGGTTAGGTACCTATGTAGAAACTCCGCGCCAAGGAGTCGATTCCCACATAGCGATAAGTCTATTGGAAAGGACCGAATAACCTCCTATATTCCGGGTGACTATCATTACAAAGACGGGGGTTCGATTCCTGGTGGAACTATTTTCTTTGGTATATCTTATCAATCAATAGTGAAACCCATAACCAAATAAAATAAGGTACGCGAGAAACTCCGTGCCAAGCTGATGGCTTATCCAAACTCAGTGATAAAGAATTGTCAGATTGACCACATTACCAAAAGGTATCTTGTAATGTCATAAATGCCATTACTTAATATGTGCGACAGGGATTTATAAGAATCTTATTATACTTAAACAAACGTTTGGTTTACCACGCGCGCCAAGCTTTTATCAAACGTATTCCCCTATTTCCATAGTTACTTCATTTCCCATGACCGGAACTACTATGCAGTAGCATGCTTCGTTAAGAACCCGTTAAACCTCTTGTAGAATATCGGTGTGCTAGGATGGGTCAGGATAACAGCAGGGAAACAGTGCGGTACACCTTGATAACCGTATATCTCAACGTCAACACCCGCAGCCTTAAGAGCTTCGGCATATGCGAAAGCATCGTCCCGGAGAATATCGTACCCTGCGCATTGTATCACTAAAAACAGAGTGAACGGAATACCAGTTAGTTATAATTAAAAGATTTGAAAATGGGACAGGGTGTTGTTTAGAGAAGGGGATAGGTGAGAATTCTCTTACACGCTGGCGGAAGATTCGTAAGTGATTCTGCAAGCAGAGGCGACTGCCTGTAGTCAGGTTTAGGGTTAGGATTATAGGCCCTAAGGAAAGCCTCCATCCTTAGGGTGCTAAGAACAGGATTTTCCGAGTTTTGAATGTAGCTGCCGTATTCATATTTATCCCGGGGGAAGAATTTAGGATGGCAGACCGTGGGAAAGTGAAGGACTTGAGCAATAATGCCGGAAATGCCATTTTTCCTAGCCATTATGGCCATGACCGAAGCCTAGGTAGTAATAGTATTAGCAGGTAAAACTACCCAATATATAGCCAAAAGAGGCACCACTGTGGAAGCTCACGAGGTTACCTCCCGCGCTACTCCCGGCAACAATGATCTTCTCTGGATTAACTCCGAGAATTTCTGCGTTCTCTTTACACTACAGCACAGAGTTAATAATGTATGACCTTTAATTGTAGCTCGCTAAGTCGGCGAACATACCCATAATAATCCATCGTAGCAATCTTCGACCGGCCGCGGAAAGGGAAACTCGGGCGCTCTTTTTGGGGTTAGCTAGGTCGAAGGAAACAGATGACATAAAATACATACAGTCGGTAATCTACACTAACTACAACAATGTTGGGATTTGTAGCCGCATAAACGTTTTCGGCACCGTCTACCTCATGTCGTCCGATCACAAAGCCTAAAATGCAGAAGGTCAACAGAGTATAGCTAAGGAAAGGGAGTTGTGTCCGATGTTCCATACCACCGCCGTGCATGCGATACACTAGAGTTGCGTCTGGCGCAACATTGTGAGACTTGTAAACTTTCAATTCGTTTAAGTGACCGTCGCGGGCAGGAAATTGGAGCAGCTCCGTCGTAATATCGCGATACCGATCGGGTCCGCCAGGGGGCAGAGCGGCGTCCGGGTCGCCTGCTGCCTGTCTAAAGGCCGCGAAATCGGGTGACGCCCAAAGTGGCGAATATGCAGCGTCGATGGCGGACTCAACTGCTATATACTCGGGTGTTTTTTCCGATAGATGGCCATACTTAGGTAAAGGCTTGAAGTCGGCGTCGAGGTCAAAGTATTCGGACTTATCCCTAAGGTACTCCATGATGATTTACTTGCGGATGCTCTACTGTATACTACAAAGATTCACCACGAGTATCAATAGGTTTGAGCTTTTGTAGGTCTTGACGAAGATTCTTATAGTTTTAACATTTTCAACTATTGGTCTAACTATACGACAGCTTTAACCCTGACAAGTCATTGAACGACACGGTTTCGCGTGACACACGTCCCTGCATTAAAAAACATTAACTTATGATCAGAATGAATCACTTTGAACAATCTCGTTCTATAAATTAAATCCCATAGCCTACCTATGTAGTAGCCTCAGGTGCATGGTTAGGCCAGGTACCTACAGGGTAGCATTGGGGTTAGCTGAATAAACAACGTGCTCAGCCCCATTGGGCTGAGAAGTGATTTCAAGTCCCATCATTATGAATCATAGTGCCAATGGCCATTTTAGTCGGAAATGCAGCCCTTGTAATTTGGTGCCCCTTAGCGCCCGCTGCATGCAGTACATCACTTAGCATACAAATTTAGGTGTAAACGTACGTAACTCTTATAGCCACAATTTTTATAATTGATTAATGATTGATAGATGTGTATAAGGTAGGTTTAGTTGGTAATAGTATTAGTTGCGCATCTGACTTCAGGTATAGCCGTAGATACTAAGATGAACCATACTACTCAACCTATTGGCTAAAAGGGGCTCATATATGACTTCGAGAAGGCACCCATGAATCATATTTAATACTACCCACCACCTACAAATATAAATATCGCTGCTCAACTTTAAGAATGTAATATAACGACATCATCATAACCTTACACAAAGCTCAAAACGACCTCTTTGGCTAAGATGGCTGAATTCGAACCACCAAAATCAGCAAGTAGTCTCCGCGTAGTGCCTGACACTCAACTCGACCTACGGCCCGAATCCGAAATCATAAACGAACTCCGTTCTTTTCGACCCATCACTTCAGAGAAGAATGTATGGGCTTTCTGGGATAAGGGTATCGATTATATGTACCCAAGCTATAGATGTACCGTGGTGAACTGGGTGAGAAAGCTCGGCAGGTCCTGGAAAGTTCGCCTTGTAGATCTTGTCGAGGACTCACCGAATAACATCTACAACTATGTTTCTGAAGACTGGTTTCCTGACTGTTTCGTAAACCGGACGATGGACGGCAGACATGCGGCACAACATTCTGCTGATCTCGTGAGGCTGCCGCTTTTATTCGAGCATGGAGGTGTCTGGATGGATGTCGGAAATATGTTACACACTCATCTCAGCCCCCTATTCTGGGACCACCTCACAGCTCCGGATACACCTTACGAGATGGCAGTCTGGATTATCACCGGGCAGATTAGAAAAGAATGGGGCAGCTTTGGAAACTACATGATGGCCGCACGAAAAGGCTGCATTTTTATAAAAAATTGGCACAACGGTTACAAACAGCTGTGGGAGGGACGCACCAATGCAGATGGTTTCCATCAAATACCCCTAATGCGGGACATCGGGCTTGCTGAGGGGATGGCCGATTGGAATTTCGAGGATAAGGTCAAAGAGATGAGCGACTACGTGGCGCAGATGCTTATTGGCGACCGAACGAGAAACCTGCTCGATCTGAACACGGACTGGAACGGACGCGAGTATTACAAGAACAAGGTATTTATGGTGGAGGGGATTTTGAACGGCGTGCTAGGTGCGATCAAGACAGAATACGACGGAGCTAGACAAGTAGAGCTCTTTACTACTCGGCTTGACGAACCAGATGAAGCAAAGAGGCAGGCGGCCGAAGCATTCATAGTAGAGATGTTGGAGAAAAGCCACATGTATAAAGTATACCATAATTCGGCAGGCGGGCTGCCCGCGCTGGGAGACCTTGTGAAGAAGAAGGAATTCGCGGATGCAGACCATAGGCCCGGCACCTTCGGCGAGATGTACAGGTATGGCACAGTCCACTGGGAGTCAACCCGCGGGGTAGAACGGTTGGTCCCGCAGATCGATGAAAAGGAGGACTTAATCCGGGCCACGCCTACAACTCCGGCTTCACGCGAATAAAAATAAGGGTTAGGATCACTAATTAATATAGAGCAGGCCTTGAGAATACCTTCTTGATAGGTAGAACGCAGTTCTTCACCTAAATATGCCGTTTCAGTTCACGTCAACATACCTTATTATACGCGGTATTACATTGTTAAACCTCGTAGTTATACACGAAGTAGAATTTGGAGGCCACATCGTGATATCTTCATTCTATGCCAAGACTTGTAGTTCAGAATCTATTAGGTATAATCAAGGTTTACTCTAACGCCATGGTTGTCTTCCAATGGGCTTCTATTGTAGACCAATATCGAGAAGGATGCACCCTCATGTGGCCGACGTGTGGCGAGTCATCGAACATCTCCAACATCGTCTTGTAACCCTTATTCTTTGCTACCTCTGCGTGCGCTTCGACGTCTTCCCACCAAATAATGTCGTCCTTCTTGGAGTACAGGTACGCTCTAGGAGCTTTAGGCGTTGCTATCGAGTGATCCAAGAACACCCTGGAGCTATAGACCCCGGAAGGCTCTCTTCCAATGGCCTTCTCAATGAGGTACATTGTATATAAGAATGTCCACCACATCCGCTGCGTTACTGCAAACGGCCATGGGAACCATTTGGCCGTTCCTACTGCCATTGCCTTCGACCACCGTCCTACTTCTTTGGCGAAGTCAAGACTGCCGGGGGTAGAATCGTTTATACATAGATGATGCGGAAGAGCCTTGTCTTTTCCGTGGCGCTCTTGGTAGGCGTTCAATGTTGCGGCAGCATAAATACCGCCGGTATTAGACATGATGTGCAAAATTATTCTCGCCGAGTCATCATCAGGAGTAGGAAACACGGTGTCGACAACAGGCATCATATCCTTCGTCCTTTGGTCAAGCGACTGATATGTAGCTGCAAAAGTTGATGATATCACCATCAAGATGCGAGCTCCTGGGAATAGCTTATTGTAGCCATCGACATATTTAGCGACATTCTTTGGGTGACCGTCACCCCATCCGTATATAATAATCGTTGTAGGGTGATCACTTGGTACTTTCTCGGTGCTTTCGGATGAATCTTCATTGCGGATGAATATCCAATCGGAGATAGGTGTAAACCCCGGTAGCCCCTTTTGCTTCCCTGCCATGCCTACAAAAGAGAAAGTCGATGAGTACGAACAAACTAAGATTGACGGATAGATATAATCACAAGCTGCAACCGAAATAAATAATAGATAAGTATAATTAGATATAATATTGGAAGAATTACAAAACTTGAAGTCAAGTCGTCAATACATAACAAGTCCGATTTGGTTAGTGTGATTCAACAGTGTGGATAGGGGTAGAGTGTTGTCAAGCTTGTCAGGCTTGTCAAAAAGTGTTGGGCGCGAAGGAAGAAGATAGATACCCTGCTAGCCGAGGTAAGTGGAGTTAACAAATGCCCAACACGGTTAACCAAGAGAAGCTAAATGCAATACATTTACACATTCAAATACTATCGTAGGTCTGCTGGCGTGGTGTTCAAGGAATTATATAGTAAAGTTATTATGTTATGTTATTCGGTTGGGGCATGCTAGCAAAGCACGACAGGTTGCAGTATTAAACGACAGGCCTCTATGTAGGAA
Organism: Daldinia decipiens; assembly: GCF_022478715.1. Classification (NCBI taxonomy): domain Eukaryota; kingdom Fungi; phylum Ascomycota; class Sordariomycetes; order Xylariales; family Hypoxylaceae; genus Daldinia; species Daldinia decipiens. The sequence goes on along the minus strand of NW_026054552.1, from coordinate 458,167 downwards.
CAGTTTCAACAAATCGCGGGATGGGATGTCGACTGACTTATGGTCTTATCGATGGGAACCCTCGAGCGAATTCTGGTGTTGGCAAACCAATCAATCATTACGAGGTAACTAAGAAATTTTCCTCTTCATCGATCAATACAGCACACGTAGCGATTTCATTTAATTCAAATGAAAATCTAAAATACATGATGTAGAAGCGGTAGTTTCATATTACAAGCCTCTCACCTGGGAATCATAAGCTCTCCCATGCATTTCTATCTTCTGATAACAAGTGCAAGTCGAATCTCCAGAGTCTGGATATCTAAGTCAAGAAGTCGCTCTAACAATTCTTCATTACGAAGAGCATCCCTCACGTTCTCATAAGCAGCCTCATTTTCGACGTTATTCCCGCCTGTTCCTCGAAATTCAAAGTCACCACTATCGCTATTCCAGATGAATACTCCCTCTTTTAAAGTGGTCAATTCCCACTGTCCAAGTCCCCTTTGCTGATCAGGCTCCTCGCCGATAATTAGCAGGAACTCCGTAGCTTTTCTGTACCACCACATCGCTTCTGGTAGCATATCGATGATGACGGGATGCAGACAAGCGCGCAGAGACACGGCAAGATGCTCAGGTTCTGATTTAATGACGAAAGGTTCACCCTCCATATCATTCGCGTTTCCTTGGTGGAGTGAATGCCACCTTTCGGGCATTATATATAATGCATCGCGCCGAGGGTTGAAGGAGCGCGAGAAAATATGATGGCCATTCTCGTCCAGTTTGATCTTGATGCCCTGCGAACGTTAGGCAGGGCTAATTATGCTAGTTTAGAGGATTAGGGATTCACAGTACTTACATGTTCGCGGAACCAACTCAGCGTAACAATACGAGCCTCTTGGCTGACGTAGAAAAGAGGCACGTCAAATTGAACATCGTCGTCCAATAGTTCGTGGTCGAAGCACATCTCTACATCGCCTGTCTCTAGCATATGACTCTCGAGTTCTAGCCGCCAACATCCTTGTTTGAAGAAGAACAGACTCGGCCCAGTGTGTTTCGGTAAAGCCTCGCGCCAAATTAGCCAGCGAAGTTCCGGCGGAAATTCGGGGAAGAGAAAAAATGTTGTCTCTGCCATCGCAATTAGGTTGTTAAGTAGTATTAGAGAGATAGGAGCTTCAGTGTTATACTTGATATTAACACGCTGCCTATATATTGCCTTGTTTGGTCGAAGCTCTGTTGTAAGGTTGTTGTTTAAGATGATGTATAGGTAGGTAGGTAAGTTATAGATGCGTCAATAAATCGCTGCTTGTAATATGGAAGGGGGGTATAAGAAAGGCAAGTCCAATAAAGACTATCTTAGGTACCTATATAATACGCGTCAAGTAACTACGACATTCAACATCTCGGTAGTAATTACCTGGTTAACTTAGAGTGTCGACATACTGAGCAGGAAACCAGTTCAAAGTATCGCCTCGAAGGATCATCTTCCCTCCCCCTTTCCCAAACTTCCTCTTCTCCGCTTCCCCCAAGTCCAATGCTCTTTGGGATTCTCAGCCAAAATTCTCATGGCCTTAGCATCGGCCGCATTTGGTCCCAACTCTCTTTCGACGGCTTCTACCGCAGCCAGCGCGTACTTTTGCGCCTTCTTCTCTTCACCGAATAGTGCAAAGTTAAGCGCCGCCCGCGTGTATACCCGTCCGAGATAGACATCTAGTCTTTCCCTTTCGTATAATTCTGCTAGTTGCGCCCCAGTTTCTGCAGTTACGATAGTCTGGTTGAAATTCTCTAGGGCGGTTTCTAATTCTTCGATCCTATAAATTCTCGCATCTGAAGCAGCGACCTCTTCGTCGCTCATGCTGCAGTGAGAACAAGCGCATTCAAACCCCCAACTTCGTAGGCGAGAACGACGCTCTTCTCGTGGGAGCATTAGTTCGATATAGCTGATACTTAGCTCCTGACCAGGCTCTATATCACGCGCGGCAACTGTGATATGAGTCATGTTAGAGATACGATAGTGGATACTAAGTGACGATATTGTTGTTAGCCATTTTTATATTTACAATTTAATTTCTGGAAATAAGCTTACTTTGGCCGGCAGTCATGATTGAATCGAGATACCTCCGGATAACACCCTAGGTGGCCACCAGAGTCGTTTGCCCCGTCGATGTACATTTGAAAGCAGTTTGTCTCTATTTTATCGTAAACGTCCTTGCCCATCTGGCCCATGAAAAGCTCTCGGCCTCTAACCGGAAGCTTTCCCACGGCGAGGTCGTATAGCACACCCCTGATCCCAGACTCCATTCCAACGTGAGGGGCGGTCTGCACCATCATCGTCGGGGAACGTATGAGAATAGTTTCACCTTTACGTATTTTTCTATCGGCAACAATACCAACGCCCTTTCCGGGAACTTCTGCCGCGTGGAACGGTAATGTTGCCGCCCCATTATTGGTCGTGACTGGGAAGTTGCTTGCAATTTTTGCATTTATTTCGCTCGTGATAAGTACGATGCCATCACCAATGTGGTCGTTTGAGAAGATACATGTTTCGTTTACACAATGCTCTGGGCCTTCCCAATCTAAGTTGGCCCCCGAGAGTTTGCTCAAAATTCGTTTCTGTCCTAATTCAAACCCAGCGCAGGTTCCGTCTCCTATTTCACCCAATGGGCTCCGAGGACATATTTCAGCCAGGTAACTTGCTCTAGCAAGTATCCCAAAGAGTGCCAGGTAGCCATAGGGTTCAATAGCGCGCATGGTCTTGTATGTGAGGGCCTGAAAGAAATCGCGCAAAATTAGAATAATAGGTTAACGTTATGCTCATCATTCTGCCCTGGTGAAAAATCTCGGATATATGAAGAACAACCATGTTCATTTAAGAACTATGAAAACAGGTCGTGATCTTCGAAGATGTTTCCTTCTCTTTGGCTATATACAGCTTTATCCGACCCGCAGTAAAAGATTCGGGGATCCCGCTACAACTCTCAAGCAAGAAACCAATCCCCGGGTTATGCCTCTAACTACCTCATGTACTTGTTACTTTGTTGAAACTAATTACCCGCTGTAGAAACATTGATTATTGATTTGGTGAGTATTGTGATCTACCTCAAACATAACTTGAGTCGTTTACTCAAAGTCAAAGTTTTACCCCTTGACTACCCTCGCAGGTTAGAATATATATATATCTTCACTACCTCATTATTGTAACCTTCTAGAGAATAACTGTTGGACTAAATCAGAAGTTACTGCCACTGTCATACTATGGCCATGTCAGTGAATCAATCTGTCACCCTTGAATTGACTTTCATATCGTCGGACAGTTCACATGAGCTACAGAGTAGAGAGGTAAACACAAAAGGTAAGCTACCAAGAGCCATAACAAATACAGCATCGAAAGCATTGAAAGTATTCGGGTCCATAGCCCTTCCCGAATCAAACCCAGCAATAAAGACTAATATCTCAGGGCTTCACTGCTCCAGCCTTAGCAAGAATGTAACCGGAGAACCCTTAGAGGGAATCCATCATGCATTGGTAAGAGTACCTAATTACGCCACCTTCATGGGCATGCCTTGTTATAAACACTTGCCAACTGCCAGACATATAATGAGATAGACCGTAGTTCCAAGACGTCCAATCCGACATACCGCTCCCTGCCTAGGTACCTACCTAGGTAGGTAGGTAGCAATGATGCCATTAAGAATCCTTATCCTGTCTTCCTAAACTAAGCTTCTTCACCCAACTCCAAGCCGAATTCTTCGGCTTCTTCTTCACTTCCCTAACGTTACCGATTCCGAAGCGCTTGCACTGGCCCTTCGTCGCGAGGAAGCACTCGTCCCCCTCCCAGCAGCACATCCCCGGGTACCACACCGCGGCGCTGTTCGTCAGGATCTTCAGCGTCTTGGACCCTTGCGTGCGCACCGCGACGTTGGTCCCCGTGAGCACTCGTTCGTCGTCGTCGAGCTGCATCTGCCCGTACAGGAGGACGATGATGCATTCGTCGGGCAACGGCGCTGATGCCTCACACCGTCCCCCGTCGTGCGATTCCGTCGCCGAGTACGCCGGGATACTTTCCCATCCGAGCTACAGCCACGTTAGCCTTGGCCTTTTCCTGTGGTGGCGAAACAACGCCCCGAGTTAATACATACGTGAGCGGTGATGAACTTGGCCTTCTCGCCCAACTCATCACGGCTGTTCAAGCCTTCGCGAAAAGCTTTCCTATCCGGAACGTCTGCTTTTCCTACGATCGTCATATTTTCTCCTGTTCAAATTCGAGGCTACCGGACGGCAATGTTTTAAAATGAAGGATTAAGATGCACGAGCCGTGCTGGACTTTCTAGGGGCTTAGGCATCAGGCTGTAAAGAATACCCCGCCTGCGATGGCAATGATACTTCGCTGCATACTACGTAGTGTAACGAAACAGGCCGGAATTCGGAGCAGGTAATGGTTGGATAAACTTGGAACTTTTCATAGGACTTTAACAACTGCGACACATGTCATATTCTAATCGGTGTAGAGCTGCGGTTGTTCGCGGAGGACTGCAGCGTACAAGGGAATAAAAAGAGCCGAAGTATCACGAGGGAGAAGCAATCGTGAAGGAATAGTACAATTATCACGTAAAGGTATATGAGCCTAGGACAATCAACATCGTTACAAACACGTGAAACGCTTAATAGTCCTAGAGTTATATTCTAAAGCCCCCCCAGGACTTCCGCGACAAGACTCTCTAGCATCCGGAGGCCGAACCACCTCGCCACGCCTTGATATACACCTAGCCGCCTGACCACCTCGCCCCTCTTAACACTCTCCGCCCACGGACCGCTACATGTACAATGCTCCATGAGGTCATTCAACCGCACGCTGCCGCACCGCTCACACTTCAGGTCTTGCGTGCTCCACTCCACCACCATACTCTGCACATCCGCCAGTAACCTCTCCTCGATCTTCAGTCTGTCCAGCTCAGCATCGCAGAATGGACACTGCCAGGTCTTGGCTGCCGCTGCCCTCCGTATTTCCGCCTCGTTGTTACCGGCAGAGGCATTTAGATCCGGTAGTAGGTGTTCGTCGCGGCACAAGTCCCAGTCACGGGCGAGGGTGCACTCGTGACAGCTCCATTGTGCTACTTTGAGGCTCTCGCTCGGATTTGCGAACGCACCCTCTTTACTAAACTCGCGCACCTCGAATAGTGCGAGCAATTCCTTCCTTAGCAACCGCGCTTCCATGGTAATGTTCTTGTCTAGTGACAGGACCTGCATAATGTTTTTTACGAGCTCAAGTACTGCATTGCGATTTTGCATGTTCTTCATGTGGCTACCTGGTAGAACCGGGAATGACCAGTCCGACGCTAGTTCTGGGTGAAGGAGCTCACGAGCTTGGGTCGAGACGAGTGACCTAATCTCCTTCTTGAGTTGTTTTTCGAAATTCTTGCCAAGAATGGCTTGCGAGATATCACCATCATCAGCTTGAGAGCCGTTGCGCAACGGTAGCTGCGTGAGACGTGGTGTCGCATCGGGGTCTCCGTTCACCATCAAGGGCCGTTTGAGTCCGTGCATAAGTTGTATAAACTCGACAATCCAATGCTGGAACGTGTCCTGCAGTCGAAGAGGTAGGAAGGTCTTTATCTGCCAGTTCATGATAGTCTGTAAACTCTGCTGCTCGGCTTCAATAACTTCCTGGCAAGCTTTCCCGCCGTAGTTGAACTCATCATACCACACTAGGTAGTCCCAATACTCCTTAATTTCGAGATCAATAAAGTGAAATAGCGGCTTGCTCTTAATACTCTTCAAGATGTATTGGCTGTATGCATATGCGTTACCTACTTCTGACTTTGTTGTCTGTAGAAGTAGTCGATTGGAATTCGCAAACACAACTTGAGAACCGACCCGACGGAAGTCCGCCATAAGCTGCTGCATGGCTTTGCGGCTCATCATCTGCACATAATACTGTAATGCTCGGTCGTACATGAAAGAGTCAGGAGACTCGACCCATCGTACTAGATGCTGGACGAGAATATCGGCCATAGGGCTACCCTTGCATGCTTCCGCCCACCAAGACTTGACCATCTCACGTAGTACAAGTACTCCGGCATTGGCAAACGCTGATTCAGAATGCAAAACCTCGTTGCCATCTGATGGTGCAGAGTCAGCAGCGGGATTGAAGGAAATTGAATCTGCACCTTCGAGTTCGTTGATTAGAGCTGATGTGAGTATAGTGTTAATAGCCAGATTCCGAACTTCGATATCGATACAAACAGATGCATACGTCCCGGGGGTGTTGATCGAGGGCATTGTGACCGTATCAAGTGGACCTGTCACATCATCTTGCTCATAGCCGGCATGATCTGGCCTGGGGCCCGGAGACCACCACAGCACTACGTTATTTAACTGCAACCGCCGAGCGTACGCAACGTCGATAAGGAACCTCGGATCGTCGCGCTCCAAGTTACATAAGGGTATATCGCCATACCTTGCTAGGGCTGTGAGGTGAAGAATCCATGACCCAAGATTGAGGTAGTGAGAAACAAGACGCTTAGCGACAACAGATTGCCAACCAAGAGGGGGAAGAGAGCTGTCTGCCTGGTCGTATCGAAGGGGAAGAATAGGAAACTCTGCAAGGGTGGGAATATCATGAACTAGTAAGTTTTGCTGAGATGACTGAATAACAAGCATGAGAGGCTTCAACTCATCCTTCTTCATCTTCTTGATCAGATCACTGATCTCAAGGTGTGCCTTTCGTCGCGTTGTCACCTGAGTTACTTTGAACGTTACTTTCTCTTGGTAGGCAAAGCATTCTTGCCAATTTGTACCCTCCCCTTCTTGTCGCCTCTTTGCAAACATCTCACTATAGATCTTCGTGACGTTAGGTAAGTCTTGCCCGGCATCCCTGTTTTTCTGAAGAATAACTATATGGGCTTCGTCTCTAGTTGAAGAGAATACACCAAAGATCTGCCTCTCGCCCGCGGTGATATGTGATATGTAGAGGTATGCAAGCGGATTAGAGTCCAGGTAAGCCTTGGGCTTTGTCGGCTTTACTAAGCTCCTAAGATCGAAACCTTGATCTAAGCCATTTCCAAGTACACCGGGCTGCCTCTCGTCAATGGTACACGAGTTGCCAAGTTGGAGCACTGCTCGAATGTTTAACGGGACCTGCTTCTCATATACACCTTCCACACTCGGGTGGTTGAACAGCAATGAAAACTTTTGGGACTCGGAAAAGTAAATATCTTCAGGGACGGTGATTTTGAACAAGTGTGTTGACGAGTGTCCATTTGGCAAGGTATGATAGACTTGTTCTACTTCACAACCCTGAACTTCGATGTCGGGGAGATCCTTGCCCTTGAGGTTTAGGAACACCTGTCGTGAGACCTTGATCTTGAGCGAGTGAACCTTTGCGTCGATCAAGACAAAGGCAGCTACCACGCCTGGGTTGTCAGTTGTTCGGAGCTGAAGTAATTGCCACGTATTCCTGAACGTAACTTCTGCTCTCTGGCGGAATTTGTGTTGGATGTTGCCGCTCGCATTACCACGACGATCACCAAAGAGGTGGCGTCGACGGATCCGAGCCTGCTTTTGGATCTTCCACTTTTTCTTTTGGTATTCCAAAAATGCTGGGTAATCATCAGAGGGATTTGGCATCTCCTTCGGGAGAGCCGCAAAAGGATCCGTATTCTCCTTTTCTGGTTCAGGGGATTTTCGCTTTGTTGCTGTTGGTGGGGGCTGGGATGCGTTGATAACTGCAGTTGTACTCTTCGGCTTTAGTAACTTGGTCCCGAAATCTTCGAGATCGTCTACCCTCGAACCTGTAAGATTCGTTATATCTTCTAGAGGTCCCTTGGCACTTGCGAAAAGATCGGTCAACTTTTTCTGCTTCATCTTGTCGTCTTTGATGTTGATCCGCCGCTGAAGCCAGTCTGGGTGTGCCACTCGCGGGACTGGGTTACGAACTTTCTGCAACGCGGCGGGAATGGTGATTAACTTTTGAATAACGGAACCCAACCGTTCTAAATAATAATTCCAGTCTAAAAGCGCCCTAGGGTCGGTATCGGCGGGTTCTTCCTTGAGCCACTTTGTCAAGTATGTTCGCTTGATCTCCTGTGCAGCAGAGAAGATGGCGACTGGAACAGCTCGTTCAGTAACTGGAGCATTCCGAGGTCTAGCACAAATAATATACTTGCAATTAAGACCCTTGTCTTTAACCATCTGCTCGCCTAAGAACTCTGCCAGTCGTTTGGCCGTCGTGATGGATGTGGATTTCTGGCTTCCGTATTCCTCGAGCGTCTTAGACATGCTTCTGTTTTCGCAAATGAGATCGATGAGTTCCTCATCAGCTAGTGTCGAGCCCTTATTGTCAAGAACGTCCAGCCATCTGTTTGCAACTTTTGCTACTGCAGCGTAACACTCAGTGAGAGTAGTTCCCTCTAAGAAGAACTTGAAGATTTGCTGCTGGAAGATCTTAATAAGCTTTAGTTCACCTCTTCGCTTCACCTCGAATCCCTTGAGCTCAGCCAGACTACCGTCGTCATTAAAAACAGCATATCTTTTCTTCAAGTTCTTGTCTTCTTCTTTCGATGTCGGCAAAACCATCGCCTTGTAAGGACCATCAACTTCGAAGAAGATTGAATTATCGCTATGCGTTTCATATTTAAACGTTTTTGGATCTACCAGAGTCTGATATTGGTGGTTCGTGAATTTGGCGTGGACAAGATGGTTTAACATGACGCAAGGATATGAGATAGCACATTTCTTGCCATTCTTAAGTTTAAAGACGAAGTTTTCCGGAAAGGTCGCAGGCAACATACACCAAATACCATCGGTATCGAGCTCGAGCGGTCGGCCAAGGCGTTCGACAAGAGATCGTGCCAACTGAATGATGGTTGCGCCAGTTAAACACGTCACACCGGCCATTTCCATAGAGTACCATCTCGAACCCTTTCGCATGACATAACCGTAGAACGAGTTTAAAATGACCTTGTGCGCAAGTTGTAGAGAGTCGTAAAGGACAATCATTTTCTTCGCGGATTCAACCTCTGTGCTTGGTGCTCCAGAAGACTTTAGAGACTCGGTCTTGCCTTTCCAGACTTTCGCTTGTCCTTTATAATCATATCGACGATCTCTGAAATCCCTGACGGTGTCAATATAGAAGGGATTTTCTCGTTGGCAAATAATTGCCTCCCGGACGATAGTAGTCGAATCACGGATCTTGTGATAGACCTTTTGACTATACATCTGCAACCGTTTCCTGATGAGACCGGCCTGCTCATCTTCTGGTAGCTCTTGAAAAGTTCGCATAGGTCCGCCAGGTCGTTTACCTGGGAATTTCTCATTTTCAAGCGCATGCCGAATCATGTTGTACTCGTCTCGCTTCGCGGGAAGGTATTCGCCTCTCCAAGCCCAGGGCATTCTCCTATCGCAAGTTTTACCTGGGCGATTGAAATCGCAGGCAGCGCAGTCCGACTCCTGAATCATTGAGTCTGGCTGCAATCGATTTGTTGTCATGATGTTAGGATACATAGAAGCAACATCCAAGTGGTAAATCAGAGGTCGCTCATTTCGATTAGGTGTCTCTTTGAGTTGTAACAACCGCGATGCAATCTGCTCTTTAACCTCATCATAGTTCGTAACGTCATCTAGAGACTTCTTTTCTTCGATTTCGATCACGAATTTAAGAGCCGCATCTAAATCTCGGAGCAGCTCGTCTACCGCACCGGGATCAACAGCAAAATTCACCGGAATATCTGCTCGAAATACACCCGCCTCGATACTTTCGACGTGGCCGCCGACATAAGTTTCAGCGTCAAGTAAATGCCCATCCCAGAAAGACTCTTTAGGTGACATGTGCTTATTGGGTAGGATGATTTCGTGCTTGTATGCTTGCACCATCAACAACATCTCACACAAGGTACCCGTTCCTTTGCGTAATACGTCATCGCCTCCTAGAGGTAGAATTGTACACAACGAGAAGATGAATGGGTGGATATACTTCATGTATAGGTAGTACGTAGCGACGGCATCTGAAACTGAATATTCTGCTAGCGTCTGAGGCCTTTCGCTTGCGTATGGTGTCATAAGTTCCGGATCGAGTTCGTCTGGATCGTACCCAAGCTTGGCAACGGTAACAGCCTTCAAACCTCGACTACCCTGGGGTAAGTAAGAATCTCGGTTGACCCACGCTAGACAGTCCATATGGACGCCATACGTGCACTTGTAGATGTCTTCACTATCTTTCTTCCATCCAATCTCTCGGTACATATCGATACCGTTAATGCTTGCTCTCGTTTCTACAAACGGCCAATCGAAAAAGTCCCCGTTGTACGTGGCAATGACGGTCGGTCTCGCCTCTTTGACGTGTGAAAAGAACCTCTCGATAACAGCTTTCTCGTTAGGCTCGTTAAAAATCATGAATGTTCCAGGGTATTCGGGTTTGGGGGTGTATTCGAAATCTGAAATGTCCTCCGACACGATCTCCCGATTCGTGATGAGGAAACCTTGCCCGTCGATCATATACGACATCATCATAATCTGATCTATGGCGGCGTCGGGGAATTTGAGAGGGGCTTTTGATGTCTCGATATCAAAGGCCATTACTACAGGGTCGGCTTGAACGATGTGTTCCTCATTAAGCGTTATAGAGGTAATGCCATGCTTTACTTCCACCCAATACCACTTTCCTACTCGAATATCTAATATTCTCATTAGCATAATATAGTGGCGTGGCGGAAGCTAGTGATATACACTCACCCATATCTATCATTACTCTTACGTGGTACGGTACGTCGTACTCTCTAATATCAACCACGTAGTCGCTAGCATCCGCAAAAGAAGCATTATGTCGTCCATCGTCATCTCGTGAATCATCAAATAGGTCGAATCCCGCTTGTTCGCTATATCTCATGTTAGTATCTTGACATTTGAGTAAAATCCTTTTGGAAATAGGGAGACTAACGATGCAACCTCCGCATAAACATCCACCGTGCCCATAGATTTCTTATTCTTCTCCGCTATAGGCATTATATCCCGCCTCGCATTCATTAAATCTTGTACGTTCCTAAATCGTAACTCGAGGAACGTCCTTCTATATCCAAGAAGGTGGTTCGGCATAGACAGGTCCTCCTTCTCGACTCGTCTAATGCTATGTACGACACCGCCACCTGGCACTCGTTTAAGCCATTCCTCGACTTCACCCTCTCTCCCTTTTCGGCACGCAATGACGAAGTATGGTTCGTATTCGACTGTTGCCTTGAACGTCTGTCCGTCTTCCTCGATAAAATAGCAGTCTAATGCCGCTCTCCCGCCAGGGGCGCGATCGTCGCCAAGTGCTACGGTCGTCGGTTGGACATTGACAAGCCATCCCTCTTTTCTTCTACCTGACTCGTATCTGGCAAACCCCATAGACTCATCAATTTGCTGCGCAAGGAGTGTCCGTTCGGCTTTCTCGTCGGCTGATGTAGCCTCGTTGCGTGTAGTCGATGCAGCAAATGTTCGAGTCCGGTTACCACCATGGTAGGCATTCTTGCCTCCCCGCCGAGCATAGCCCTTTTGAGGGCGGCGTAGAGATGTGTTGGGCATATTAGAGTCGGTAGGAGAATTGTCGATTATAGCGACGGTATCGTTATAATGCAGGGTATTTTGGGCGTCATTTGCGACGGCAGGGTTCAAATAAGATAACCAATCCAATTAAGATCCCGAGAATTATCTTGTTGAAGTAGTTGATGTTATAGTCTTCAAATTTGCTATTCGGTATGGTGGTTGTATCGGTTGTATCCAAAAGAATCCATAATCGATATGGAATGGGCTACAAAACCCCTGTCCCATTAAACGCGAGACGCGTCTTTGCATTATGTACGTTCGCGTTTTATGTACTACCATTGTCGCGTTCCTTAAAGTGCCCCTATATATGCATAGTAGTACTCAATTCGATTCACTCGTTTAGTTGAATACTCCCAGTGGGGCCTCTGCATAGCGGCGTCATAGCTCCAAATCGCGATTTTTATAGTCAAAATGTTGAACCGTAGAAACTTAAGCTTGGTATTTTGAGCGCCAGTGATGACGCAAGACGACAACGAGCCTCCTAGGGTGCGAGGCCCTCCTCCTGGGGTATCAGGTCCTCCTGATCATGTCAAGAAACCGCAGATCTACGAAATATTCCCCAGTTCAAACCCCGAAAGCCCTGCGAGCAAATCCACGGAGGGACAAAAGCGCACTCCTGAACCCAATATCAAGGATGGGATCCAGTCTATAAAATCCGACGACTTCCTCAATGTACACAAAATCCCGTGTGCCCGCCAGGGCCTTATGACGGGTATCGCATCGGGTGCGGCGGTGGGAATGGGTCGATATTTTGTAGGAGGTACCTAAGCGTACTACTTGAGAGTTCAAAATGCGCTTAGACTAATTATGTCCTCCAGGGACGGTACCAAAAGCAACAAACTGGGCTTTTGGTGTATTTTTCTTGGGCTCCATAATTCAATGGGAATACTGTCGTGCGCAACGAGCGAACGAGCGCATGGCCATGGCGCGCATAGTTGAAGTAATGGACAAGAAGCAAGCCGAGAAAAAGGCACAAGCTGAAGAAGTTGCAAGGTTAAGATTGGAAGCAGAAAAAGCAAGGCAAGATGCTGCTACAAAGAAAAGCTGGTGTAAATTTTGGTGATCTCAGTCGACCTGCAGATATTACAGCGAAAGTAAGGAATAGTTACTATACTATGGAAATTCGGGGTATGTCGCTGAGGTCTGTTCATATGCTATCCTTCGAAACCCATAAATCACATATCAACATTGACGCTTTCGACAGTCTTCCATGGCTCTGTTGGTGTGACTTATAGCGATACCGAATTCGAAGCCATGTAGTTTTAGGTTATTTTGCAAAAGGATAAAGAAAGTCGAATAGGTTTCAAATAGATAAAGGCAGCCTTGCCATCATGTCGGCCATCTAAGGCTATATATCTGCGCCAGAGCTATTCAACGCCCTATTAATCAAACCATTGCCGGTTATATCCACTTAACGCCCCAAGTCCAGAATTATTGCATTGAAATTCAAGTGGCAGAGGACGTATGCTGCTGACATCAAGTCGTGACCACAGTAGTCGGCTCTGCATCCGAGAAACGCACTCGTGCCATGGAATGTTTTCTCTCCAATTCCGCGACATTGCCAATCCGTTGTCGACGACGTTGACTTCTCTTCGCTCTAGCTTCGCTCTCCTCGCGTTTTCTATAATCGGCCAGCTGCTGTCTTCGTTTCTGCGCCCGCGCGTATGCCAAAGCAGGAGTTGGTCTGAAGCCGATACCGTTGATACCAGTACCGTCATCGTCTTTATCCTCGGGGTCATAGATAGTAATTTCATCCTCATGCCACGTAAGCGCGGCACGAATGGGATCAACGATGATAGGATCCTCCTCGGCCAAGGCTTCTGCCGTCTTACGCTTTGCTAAGGGCGGGGTGCCCGATCGTTTTCGAATACGCGACTTAGATTCCGACAATCGGTTGATGGACGGATACGACTTCTGCAAGCGGCCTGAACCTTCGGTCTTTTCTGTCCTCAAAATAGCAGGATCCACGGCTGTCTGTAAAGTGAATCGAGGGGACTCAGTAGGCTGGGTAAAGTCGGAATTCGTTACGTCTACTTCTCCCCCCAACACGACCTCAGGAGAATTTTGTAGTTCGGCGATGTCGGGCAACTTGACACGCTTACGCGATGCAGTATCGCCATCGTCAAGCTGCATGTCTTCGACAGACGTGCTACTTCTGATACCTCCATCAAAATCGAAGACGGTGAGCTCTGGCGAAAACCTTGGGCTATCAATTGTAAATTGGGGACTAGCCTCGTCTGATCCCGTTCCCGTCCTCGTTTCCATAAAACCAGTGCCATCGACCCTGTCGGTATCAATTACCCCGCCCCCACTTCCAAGAGCCAGTTCTTGGAACTTCTGAGCAACCTTACTTCGAGGACTACTGTTACCATCTTCAGGGGCATCGTTTCGAGTATTCTCCACTGGTTTCAGGGTCGGAGCTTGGAAAGAGAAGGTGGTCTTATGCAGACTATAAGTATAAGGAGAAGAGTTGAAAACGCGCTGCTCGTTGAGCACATCGTCGCGTTTGCGTTTGGGGGTAGCTTTCAGCGGTGACGATTCAGCCATGGCTCGTCTAATCCTTTAATTTGCCAGATTCAAAGTAGCAGGGCGTCTATGAAGCTCTAAGGGAGAGCTTACAAGACTTAGAGCTGGCCGTCCATTGGTGTACTATATTCGTATATAATCGGAAAATTTTAGTTAAGCATCTTGGGTTTGGATTGTCTGTCTATTCCTTTGAATCGGGATCGGAAATGATAATGAATAGCAGATAAGAGGTTTTGAATATTAGGTTAGGTAGACAAGTGTGAATCAGGAGGGTTAGCAAGACCGGTGAGTTGGTTGAGAAGCTACCTAACCTTAGGTAGGTTAGGTAGGTGTCCAATGTACGGTAAGCATTGGACGGCACCTGCAGTCGGATATAGGACAGGCAAGTACTTCCACGTGGGTATTACATGTAGGAAATAGCCACGCAGGTGCAGGTGTATCAGATTCTATGTAATGCGGGTGTCTTAGCTTGCCCTTTCCTGCCTAATGAGAAGGACGATGCCGTAAGGCTAAGGCGATGATTGGCCCAAAATATTATTCGTCCGGACGGCAGGTACTTCCGAGCAGACTTCAAGATTCCCTGGCATTTACATATTAATGTTAAGACATTATTGCGAATTCAAGCACAGTTCAATATACTTTACTCTACCGAATTATCGTATTATGCATAGTATCTCTAGTTAATTCTCCCAGGATTCCATTCCAAACACGATGGATACCTACATAGGTAGGTAAGATACCTGTTACCTTGTAAATAAACTTATGTACATACTCTGCAAGCGTGGGATGTTCTAACTTCTTGTTAAGTACATACATATGCACATCTGTAATACCCACGTATCGCGAATCCGGTTGTATGGCTCCAGAAGATCAATGTCGCCACGCCCTAACAGCGTAGGAATCGATAGCGTAGAAAAGTAAAGAAATCGCGACTTGCCTCGGTGGAATGATGAGGTAAACGGAATCGTATAATCCGCTTGTACGACCGTGTACGACCGAGTTACCCCGCCATACGTACATAAGGTAGGTACTACCTAAAGGTACCTAAAGTACTTACTACCCCACCATCTCATGATAGCTCTGGGTTATCGTATGTACTAAGGTTCAGCAGATGGCTTGGAAACTCTCCCCACACTTGTCACTTGTCTCGTGAACATCGTATATAGCCTGAATACCAATGCTTTCGCTACTGAGGCCGAGTGTTCCAATTTATTTCCCATATTTAGCTGCCATCCCGCCCTGAGTCTAAGAGTCTATTTCGAGCCTCCAGCTAACCCCCCACATCCCGCGAATTCATATTAGCACCACCAACAAGACAACTGTAGCAAACATCACCATGGCCGACGAGATCTCCTTCCTACCACTCGGCGCTATTATCCAATCCTTTAATGTTGGTGGCCTTAATATTGTCCAAGGCTTCCCGACCCAGGAGCTTTATGCCGAGCACAACAGCCCGCACTTTGGTGCCACAATTGGCCGTGTCGCAAACCGCATCTCGGGTGCCAAGGTCGACGCATTGAATGGAGGAAAGTCCTATAGCTTCGTTGCCAACAATGGACCGAACACCCTGCACGGCGGAAATGTGGGCTGGGGTAAGCGAGTATGGAAGGGTCCGACCCCGGTAGGCGTCCGCAAGAACATTCCCGGAATCGAGGGTGAGCTTAAGGGTGGAGAGACCGTCGAGTTCTCGCTTGTAAGCGAAGATGGGGATGAGGGGTTCCCCGGTGAGGTTCTCGTCAAGGTGTTCTACACGGCCGGCAAGGTTACCGAGAATGGAAAAGAGGTCATAGTTCTTAGCCAGGAATACGAGGCTGAGCTGGTAGGAGGTGCGGAGGAAACTATCATAAACATGACAAACCATTCGTATGGTCACCTGGATTCCTACGGATAAGAGCAAGAATGCATCATGCTGATATGAATAGGTACTTTAACCTCTCGGGTAAGCCAACCATCGAGGGAACTGTAGTCCAACTTTCTACCAATTCATATCTCCCTCTCGATGAGTGGGGTATCCCAACCACCGGACCAACAGCGTACTCTAAAGTCGCAACAACGACTCCTTTCACTCTTGGAGTCCAGGAGCCGGATTTCGACGACTGTTTCATCGTCGATCCTACCGCTTCTCCCGGTTCTGTGCCGATAGACACACGAGGTCTTCCTCTCACTAAACTCGTTTCCGCTCACCATCCAGAAAGCAAAATCCACCTTGAGGTTCTTAGCACGGAGCCCGCATTCCAGTTCTATACCGGCAAGTGGATTGATGTTCCGGCTGTGGGCGGAGCTCCCGCGCGCGGGCCGCGCAGCGGTTTTTGCGTGGAACCAAGCCGGTTTGTAAATGCTATTAACGTGGATGATTGGCGGAGCCAGCAGCTGCTAAAGAAGGGTGAGAAATTCGGAGCCCGGATCGTGTATAAGGCATGGAAAGAGTAATCAGCACTCTGGTGGTGATGGATGAAGAAGACGTTATTGGAAGACGTGAAGCTGCTTATGTGCGCTATGCTCACCACTCAAATCTAATTGAATATTTACAATTCTTTTTCGTCGCCTTCCTCAACTTCCTCCTTAGCTGGCGCCTTAGCCTCCTATTTTCTATACAATGCGGCCAGAAACTCGCTACTACTAGCTTCTTCCAACCCTTTATCCTTGCGCTTCTTAAGAAAACGCGGGAATCGTAGACTAAGCCCTCGATCCTGGCTCACTAGTCCAATAGCCGCAGTATATGTCGGCGATAATGTAATGTCGGCAAATGCCATCTCCCACACCTCCTGAGGTTCGAACCAGACATCTGGCTCGGGACCCGAGTACTCTACGAAACTGGGCTTTGTCTGGCGGATATTTTTATATTCCCTCCCGTCATTCTCAGCCGCCGCGTCACTACCCTTATCTTCTTCCTCTTCACCTCCCTTAACCCCATTAAAATTCAATTGTTCTTCACCAGAACCGTCGTCATAAAATTTCTTATTCGCCTTGTAGAAGGCATCCGTAAATCCGGATATGCATTTGCACACGACGTCTAGGGTCCCTGTTGCGTCGTTGCGAACGGCCATAAGTATAGGCGACCACCATTTCGCCTTGCGGCCTTGTCCATGCCACCCAGCTACCGGTACAAGATCTAGCGTGTCAAACGAGCTGCTATAGTCCTTCTTCACTTTAAGCCACGAGTCAAGGCGCCTATCGGGCTCGTAAGTGGCAAGCAATGGTTTCCGACGTGGCGGCTTCTTCTCTTGGTCACCGTTGCCAACCTTTCCTTTGCCTTTTTTCCCTTTCGACTTCGTCGGTAAAGTGAGGGTCTCGCTTTCTTCTAAGTCTTCCGCCACCCCGTTAGGATCCTCTGAGGCGTCACTAGAGGTGAGCAGGTTGGGCAGGTTATCAAGAATCTTAACCATAATACCCTCACATTTATTCTCTATGGCTTGCTTGAAGAAGTCCAGCACCCCTTCGGAATCCTGCGACGTAGCGTCGAGGCTCTTCACCCAGGTAAAATGGTACGGTATTTCCGTAAATAGAGATTGTAGCAGCGTACGTCGCTCGCGAAACGGCCGGTCTAAAAGCGGCTGGCCGTTCAGGTACATCAAATCGAACGCGAATAAGCAGACGTCAATTGTGATGCTCCCAATTGTAACGTCCTTCCGAGCTCGATTCGTGAGTGTTTGGAAATTCTTTAATTCCCCTGTTTGGCGATCCATCGCAACCACTTCACCCTCCATAATAAAGCTGCTGACACCCTCCCCGCGGAGCTTGGGCACTAATTCTACGAGGTCTGGGTATTTGTCGGTCATGACCTCTAGATGCCGGGAAAATATTGATACCTTGCCCTTATCGTCGCAGTGGACCTGCGCTCGTTGACCATCATATTTGAACTCGCATGCGAAATCTCTCCCTTGCAACTTCGTAAGCATCTCAGATAGATCCCTTGTAATACTCCCCAACATTGGCCTTAAAGGTATATGTAGTGTCAGATCGCATCTCATTAGCAACTCATCACACACTCCTATTTGGAGCATAGCAGGGATGAGATCGTTATAGTTGGGACGCCTTGCGAAACATGCTTTAACGATCTCCTCGGCTCTGCTCCACACGTCTGCGAGTTCCTCCTTTTTTAACGCCTTAAGCTCATCGACAGACTTTAATGGAAACTCCGCACCATAAGGCCTAGAAAGGAGAAACGCGCGCGATAAAGCGATCAACATTGTAGTTTTCACGGCGCCAATCCGCAGATGTTGGCATAGCGTACGGACAACATATCGACTCTCCTCGCCACCCCGAGCATCTTGGAGCAATCGATCCACGATACGCTGTTTCACCTCGCCACTGCCCTGCCCCTGGCTACTGGCTACTTTTACTAGAGACTGATAGACAGCTTTGATCGTAAGAGGCTTTGGCTTCCGTAGTGTAAAGCTCTGCTTCTTCTTCGCTTCGAAGGCAACGTCTCCCGCATCGCCGTACTTGTCGTAAATTGCCTTCATAGATCGATTGTCCAAGCCGCAGACATTCTTCAAGGCCTTCGAAATCGCTGAGCCTCCTAATCCGAGTTCCAGAGAGATATAAGGTGGTGATATTGAGTTTGTGGAAAGCCAGACCTACATACTGCAATTAGTAAGACATATAAACATAGAGAATAAACATGTAACGAACAGCTGGCAGTAAGCTCTCAGAATCTCCTTCGATAAGGACGCGGAGGCAATTGACGAGGGTATCTACTATCTTAATTCGACTAGATGTACTGTTGATGAGTACGAAACAGCGTGTTAGGAGTGCGTATGACGCATTACCACCATCGCTAGCCCAATGCTCCTGAAGCTGTGGTATATACTTCGAAGGGTCGAATGTAAGAGGACTCTCATCAAATGGTATGTTCTCTGAAACTATGTCTACAGAAGCTGTAACAGATTGTAGCGACAGAGTGCCTTTGCCCTTATTTTGGGCTTTCTTTACTCCTACTGGAGGATCTGAGGATGCTGGCGGAACATCAACAGGTTCAGTGATGTTGTCCGATTTAGGCGGATTGGGGACCGCTGCCACGGTTGAAGATCCGGAGGCGTGCCCCACAGCTTCGGCCTCCTTATCCCATTCAGCCTGGAGCTTCCGTGCGAGCTCCTCGTCCGTCGTCACCTGATCCCGCCCAGGATCTTCATCGTTCGGTGTTTTATCCTTTGGCGTTTGATCATTAGGGCTTTTGTTTTCCTGCTGCTTAGAGAAAAAATACTCCAAACCTCTAGAAGGTAAACCAGATGATTTCGAGTTGCCACTATTCAGCTTCCGCTTTTTGGCTGGACTAGGCATCTCAATCCCGAGCCCGTATCGAAATACTGCATGGATATAATATGCATGCAAATGCTACTTAACCATCAGCAGGTATGTAGTTATATCTAATACGGTTAACGCGCCTTTCTCGTATCGTATTCCGTGGTACGCTTTAGTCAAGGATAAGAAAATATTGATGATGTCGTTGAAAGGTGCCGGTAGTATCGCTGTGTTGCATTTGTAATAAAGCATTCAATTATACGAGAAATGTATCCCTCGAGGTACCTGCCTCGAGGTACCTAGGTACATAGACCACGGCACGGGTTACGTAAGACGTCAGTAACGTCGGTAAGGAATTAAGGAATTAAGGTTGTCGCGCGCATCGTAGCATTAGACTTTTAAAATCATTTTCTACTTTTGGTAATTCTCTTTTATCCGTGTGCAAATAGGCGACTACGCTCAAATCAACAAATCTAGAAAGCCACGCTTTTATTTTTAAAGGAAATAACCTGCCATACCGCAAAACTTATCCTAATACAGCCAGTCGGAAATACAAATCGGCTCCTACCATCCGTAGACCAAGAGAGGGGGCCTTTTCATAACCGGGCTCCAACAGAAAATGAAAACTATTCCAGTTTGCCGTGATTCTAGATCAGACCCCCAGATTGAACCACATTATATCGGCCTCTCGGTTCACAGGAACCACATGGCCAACGTTATGAGCAGAAATCCCAACCAAGTAACCACCATCTCCGTATATCATCTGAGTATAGCCTCCCTGTGGTGTATCCGTAACATTCTTAGTGAACTCAACACCCTGGATGGCCGACCACTCCTTCAGCTGTTCTCCAAAGTTTCTATAACTGACAAACTCATCCGCGGTACCATGGAAAGTTTGCAGACGGGGGTATCCTCCGTTCCATCTTGGGTTCATAGCTCGGACCATCTTTGCCCATTCCTCGCCCGTCTTAATATTCTGGCCTGTAGCGCATCTTGAATCGGCAGTCTGTGGGCTCGATCCGGGTGAGCCTGCCAGACAGCCTGCTGGGACACCAGAATAGCAAGATCCGGCCATGAACAAGTCCGGATAAGTGGCCAGGAGCACATTCGTCATCATACAGCCAGAAGACGAGCCTTGAACATAGATTCTCATCGGGTCTGCGTTATACTGTTTGATGAAGTACCTCATCATGTTTGCCAGACCAGTGCTGTCACCTCCTCCATCGACTGTGAGAGACTTATTAGAGGCAACGTCCTGTGATACCATTAAGTTAGCAAGCATCTCTTTCAACTTAACTTGAACAGAATACTATAATTCCACCATCAAACTCACCCAGCAGTTGTTGTCCATTCTAGTGGTTGGGTACACTGCAATAAACCCTTTTGCCTCAGCATAAGCGTCGAAGTTTGCTACTTGATGATAAAGAGCCCCCGTTCCGCCACAGAAGTGTAGCTGTATATCTTGTTAGGTTTTTTTTTTCTTAGCTTGCAGAAATGGTCAGGTCTTACGGCAAGAAGGACGGCAGGCGAAGGCTCCAAAGTTTTGGGAATATATGCATTCATGTCCAGATGTGTCGGGTTCTCGCCCCAGTCAGAAATTGTCACCCACTTCGCATATGAAGTCGAACATGAGAGTAGCCAGGCTACTGTGCCTGTGAGAGTGAATCCGCGCATAGTGACTTGACTTTAGAAAGTGCTTAGATGGATCTGGTTTTGGAAAGAATATTGTAGGATGTTCTACAAGTCAAAAGAATCCTGGGATTCTGGGATCTTGCTGATCCTTATATAGGTATTTATAGACTTGGGATATCTTGCCTAACCCTAAGAGTTAAGATACTTTGATGGCTGTCAAAACTCAACCTTATCCGAAATTTAGAGTCGGCTAATTGGGCGTCCCATGCAGGGGAAGCCAAGAGTTTAATGTAACCCGATGTACGATGCCATAGAGGATTCGAAGCGTGTAAATTCATACCAATCTCCGTTCCCCGCGCACGGTTCCATCACAGTTTATTTAAATGCCGGCCTAAGAAGCCGCGTCTCTCTACACAGACGCAATATAGTATTATGAGAATTCTAGGTAGTTAGAGTTACGCCTCTCTAGCCTCCGCAATTGTGACCAAGACATGCCTCAACGGCACCTAGGTTGTAGATGAAAGTTTAGGCTCTTTCTATCGTGACTATTCTTAATTATTTATTTACCGTATGGTTTGTATATTCCTTTCATCTTGAACAGCGCACAGGCTCATAACTCTATCTAGGGATACTACCTTAGGTACTTGAGGTATCCCGAAACGAAGAAGTTGGTTATGTATTTTACTAACCTCATTTTGGTAAGATGCGATGTATAGAACCAAATCTATACTATATTCCTGTATATATCCCTTGATATAAACGTGATCAAATCCTCGTTTATGCAACTCACTGCCCTCGTTTAGATGATTCTTGTCTCGTACGTCATCCGTTTGCAGGTAGCTCCTGTGGTTCACTGGGACGACCTGCTTCGTTACACGTCGTCTTCGAGCCGGTTGTATCAAGCTCTTGTGGGTAGCCAGGGACTTCCAACTCTGTCTTCACTGCCGAATTCCCATGCAACTCTATTTTGGATTGCGCTTTAACCTTTCTTTGCCTACGACGCCATAATAAAAACGCACTCAGCATGAGAATAAACACTCCAGAGCAAGCGCCTACAACAGGCCCAGCGATCCAGGCACGACTAGCTGGTGTGGCTGGTTCAGAGCCAAACGTGGGTGGCGGTGAAATACCAATCGCTACAAAGAATCAGCGGAAAAGCTACACCAGGTGAGATTAATTTGAAAGCAATTCCCTACCACTAGTAGTCTGGTTCCCGATACTTGTCGGCAACTCCAAATTAGGTATAATCTGGCGATATGTTGTCGTGAAGGTAAAAGTCGTTAGTCTCCCGTTGACTGTCCTTGGAATCTCGACGGCCGTAGTAGCCGGAATTTGAGAATATAGGGTAATGGCTGTTTGAAATGACCAGGTCGTTGTGACTCCCCCAATGGTCGCTGTGCCTATATCAAAGTCAACGGCAAATAACTGGTTATCGTTGTGTATTTACCTCAAGATACTGGGCTAGAAGGGAACCTGATACATACTAAAAATGAGTTTAGCATAAATTCCCCCCAGATACTGAGTTTGGGGACTTATATTGGATACTTTCAAAGGGTAGTAGTTCGGAAAACATACCCTGGTAACGTCGTTGTCACAATTTCATATGGAATCGACCTGGAGCTTGTCCAATCTGATCCTTCTGTAGGCGTAGTAGAACTTGGAGTTTGCGTATCACAAAAATATAGCCATTCACCCTCTTCTCCAGAAAACGCTGTAGTCCAGTTTCTTCCCGAGGCTTCTATGCAATCTTCACATGCCGTACGGCATTGCATAAAAACGGAGTTGGACGAACATAGCGATGGACTTTTGCCAGCGCTTTGTGCTTCAATGAGTGCATTGTCTGGATGTAGTTATTTTCTTATGGGCGTCGTTTTCAGAAATTAGGAAGTAGATAGGTGCTTACTGCATGTAGAATAGCATTGCGATGGGATTGGTTCTTCCCTTACAATCAATCGGTTTAACATCCGCATGACTTCTGGTGATCTGAGTATGAATGGTAAAAGCTAGGAAAAATATAGAACCAGAGGCAAAGGCAGGCTTTAAATCAGACCTTTCTCCAACATAGCGCCAAGGCCGCTATTTGACCCCCAAAAATTCTTATTTGACTCCAGTTGATTCCTGGAGCTGATCGCACCCTTTCAAACCTGCAATGTAGGCAAGGGTGGGTTGATATTGGTGTGCCACCAGCTGACGGAAGACAAGTGGTTACATCAACCATAATATAAGTTATGGATTATTATCTACTTCCTTGCCGTTCTATTGGATGCCTTGGAACGATTCAAGCACTATTATCGACAAGTAATATAATTGGTCAGAGGGGCTACATATATGTATCATGCAATGTTACCAACGAGGAAACGTACTTATTTTATTCAGAGGTGACGACTTTACTACGTGAGAAATTCCTAGGGACATGATAAGCGTTATTTCTAGATTTATACCGTATCGACTCTTATAGCACATAGTCCAGAGTGAAGGCTCCTGGGTGTATTTTAGAAGGGCACTTACACTCGTGCTTTTCCCTGCGACAATAACTACCTAGGTAGGTAGGTACCTAACCTAACCTAAGGTTATCACAGATCTGGCTATTATACTAAAGTGGGGTCTTAGTATTACCTCAGGTAATTAGTTGTAAGGTACTTATATAAGGTGATATCTCTACTATATATACTATATATCTGACTTAGAACCTCGATCAATAAGCCTCAGAGGTATGGTAACTCAACTCATGGTATTACGTAACCAGCTAAGCTCTATATAACGCGATCTCTAAACTATAGATAGCAGAGCTCGTTCTTAGTTCTTAAATCAATAATGTTATACATTTAGATCCACAGCACCATTGAGTGACAGGCCGTACTTTTCAGTATATGATATAGATGCTATCTACCTCTTTATACAATCAATACGTCACAGAAAGATAAGGTGCAATAATTGGTGTCCTTATAAAAGAATGTGCTGTTAGAATTGAAACAGTGGATACATGAGACTCGATCTTATATACTTAAACTACGCAAGAAATGCCTTAGAGTAAGTAGCTCTTGCCTGTGTTTCTAATACCACTTGAAATCTATTATGTATGTCTGTCTCCAGCTAATTACATTGGCCTCGCTAAGCAACATTCATACTTGGACTTCCCTGGGTTGCTTCTAGAACTTCTTGGAAAGGGAACTCATCTCTCATCTATCATTCGCCCGATTGATAGTCGTCTACCTATATCTACTTGGGTCGGGGCTGTGTCGGTATGTTCCGGATTAGTTCATTCTCATCTCTTATCTTAGCTCATCTTACCTACTAGCTACTTTAAATAAGGCTCTTATAATTAGGATGCGAGATACTTGAGTGTTACCGAGATGGGAATGACTTGCTGAAAGTATATCCCCTGGGATAGTTAGTCAATTTTTGAAGTTGGCAGGAAGTGGACTAAGAAGCAAAGAAATAACTTCGCTGTTCCACGAATAACTTTATTCTAGCTGCGTGAGCCTACGGCTATATTACATACCAACAGTGGTTTTTGTTCTATATGTCTCATCCAGAAAGCATCGCTTAGGTACACTTTGCATTAATAAAAAAGTGTTGGTCTGACACCGGTAGAACCTCTAGATCGTCTAATTGTGACCGTCTTTTATTACTCTACCTAAAGCTTATCGTGGATACCATGCCGTTCTAACCATCTTCATGGAACTCAAACAACTCTATCGGTACCTCGGCATATTGCCCCTAGCCTTACGACAACTGTGGATTTAATCACTATCGTGGCGCGAGGAAGTTAACAAGGTACATAGGTAGATACCCCTCATCAGAAATGCTACTTAGAAATGTGGCTGGATCTGCTATACCCGGATAGCTGGAATATATCACGGACCGTGCCACCCTTGTGCTGATCACGCAGTTGGCGAATATTTCTTGGCTCTGGAACAGGAATTTGTTTCATCCAAATCATTATTATCCGTGCGTTACCGATTTCTATAAATTTTATGTATGCCCACCGTGAGCCTCATTACCATTGTCATATTATTTCCCTTTAACGATCACCGAATCATCACGACTATATCGAGTATATCTTGAACTTTAACTTACTCAAGTTATATATTAAAGATCCAATTCAGAAATCCAACATGGTAAACCTTTTACGATCATTAAAGAAGCGTTTGGCGAAACCCCGCTAACCCGACGAGTAGGCTCGACAACTGTCACCGGAGGAAATTCAAGTCTTCAAAGAGCTCTTTGACTCATATGTGAGTATAGGGCCTTATGAGATGTGAGAAATACTTTAGTTTTAATCTAATCTCATTCTAGGACACGGATAAGGGCGGTTAGTACTTGAAGCTCATCAGAATGATGAATTCTGGCTATCATGTATGGACTACTGTCTTCTAACTATTGCCAGGTAACATAAGTGTGGAGGAATTTGCGAAAGTAATGTCTCAGAGTCCCGGAAAGCAGCCAACACCAGACGAAGTACAGCAAATCATCAGAGAGGTTGATCTCGACGGTGATGGAACTATCAACTTCAATGGTAAGTTTCATTATTCGCTAATTTATTATAATACCGCCTACGAAACATGAATACGAAGGGAAGACGAATAAGTCATATTCGGAAAGCTAATGCGCAATAGAGTTCATCACGATGATGACAGGCCAGACGTACCCCCCAGTAGACGAAAAGATCGACTACGCTAAAGCATGGAAGCAATTTGAGCCCTCCCTCAAGGGCTCAATTACACAAAGCCAATTCCGGCAACTCGTAGCGGGATTAGGAGAGCCTATCGGCGACGTTGAGATTGATCAAATAATTAATAACGTAGATGGAGAAGGCAAAATCACTTGTGAGTTTAGCCTTCATTCAACTGTAGACATGCCTCGGCTAACTGATATCCAGTCCAAGAGTTTGAAACTTTCATGAAGAATAGGAGTATAGTGGATGAGATCGTGAAGGGCTATCAGTGATCAGCTTGATGTAATGCCGCAGATGGCTAAAAGTGATGATTTGATGCATGGTATTGATGGTCCGAAGGTTATCTTTCGGCGGCATTATTATCAATGCTCTTGTAGAAGGGAGAAAATCCACGCACCCGGCAAGCCTCCTGTATCCGATGCTACTTTATCATAGCCTTTATGAAAATATAGATCATTGGAAACACAAGGCCGAACCCACCGACACTGCTAACGGAAAACTTTACTTAACTAGACTAGTTTAATCCTCTTCACCCGAACCACTTGCCTCCTCTTCTTTGGTATCTTCTGAACTTTCTTCGCTGTTATCAATGCTTGATTCAGTGACTGACGATGTCTCTGATTGGTCGTCCTCGTCCGCGTTGGACTCCGATATTGCGTCGTATTCTGGCCCCCTCTCCTCAAATTCATGGTCGTGCTTATACTCATGGACAATATCCAAATGGACATAGCATTTCTGACAGAGTATATAGCTGAAGCAAGTCTTGCACGCGTAACACAAACCCTTAACTTTCTAGAGGCTATTTAGCTGACCCATCTATTATGTCATATTTAATCACGGGGATACTTACCAGAAAACAACTATCGCACCAAGCAGCATCGTGTACATGGGCCGCTCTTGGGAGTCCTGGTTGGTTTTCTTCGTTCGGGGTTGGAATATCTTCCGATGATTGCCCCTGATCTTCTTTTTCAAGCCCATTTTTTAAGAGGTCAATAACTCCAGGATCGGCTCCAAAATAGGAGGCCATTTCAAGCGGAGTCCAGAGTTCATTGCCAACCGGGCACTGAATAGATCGATCAGCGTGTTGCTCTAATAGTGCCCTAGTTACCCCAATGGTGTCCTCGGCATCGTTGGCATTATCCTCAAATAGCCAATTGCCTCCCCCCTTGGCGACCCAACAGAGAGGCGTCCACCCGTCTATGTCCCTTTGGTCCACATCTACTTGAGGATTAAGTTCTATGATATGTTTGATAACCTCTAAGCCACCGACCTGGGCAGCCCAATGCAAGACACCACGATGAAGCTTGTCTTTTGCTTCGATATCAGCTTTTGCTTCGACAAGGATCCGGAAATTAGCAATACTATGAAGCGCAGCGAAATGAATTGGTCTCCGGCCTAAGGCATCCTCGCTATTAACGGAAACTCCTTTTTCTAATAGTAACTGGACAATACTTGATTTCATTCCCAGGGCGGCGGCTGCTACTGGGCTCCCAACGTAATAGCTCTTAGCATTTACATTCGCGCCTCGGTCGATGAGATACTTGATCAATCTTTCTGGGTCTTCCTTTTTACTATCGTCCCACGGGAGGCATGCTCTCATTAGGGGCGTGCCATAGCCTGATACTGCCATTGTTTCTATATCGGCTCCGAAATCAAGTAGTTGCTTTGCGATTTCGAAATATGAGTAACCGCAGGCTTCATGAATAGGGGAATCTGCGGCGGTAGGATCTAACCCTCTCATATTAGGGTCAGCGCCTTGCCCAAGGAGGTACGATACGATTGTCTCCTTGCTGGCTTTCGCCAAGGCTGTTCGACCCATGTTGTCCTGTGAATTTATGTTCGAGCCTCCTCGAACAAATAGTTGTATGGGTTTCAATTCATTTTCGAAAGCCGCCAAGCCTAGTGCAGTCTCACCTGCGTTGTCGACTTGGTCTATGTCTATTCGCGTACGGAACTCCATCAAGGCTTGAAGGCAGCCGCCTTCGATCCCATCGATCCCATCAATCGCGAGGTGAAGTGGGTTGAGACCAATAGACTCCTTGTGATTCAAGTTTGCTCCGTAAGAAGCTAATAGAGTTATTGTCTCTGGATGGTTGTAGAATGCAGCAAAAGATATCGCTGTATATCCAACCCAGTTAGTTGCTGTTCGATCAACTTCGATTTCAGTGTCGGCCTTATGTTCCAGGAGAACTTTGACAGAAGCTGTCCACCCTTTAGATGCAAGGAACATCAGTTGTGTAAGGCCACTATCATTTTTGAGATTAAGATCATTGGTTTTCTCTACCAGAAGCTGAGTAATAGGCGTACTTGAAGAGGCAACATGGAGAGGAATTAGGCCTTGGGTTGTTTGGACGTTCACATCTGCGCCTCTCTCGAGTAATAATTTCACCAGACCTTCGTCTTGATTCCGTACTGCCTCGTATATTGGTGTTCTTCCATCAACATCCGCGAGATTAACGTCGGGCTCATACTCTAGGAGACACCTAGCAAGGTCTTCAAACTGATTTCTGATTGCGATAAGTAATGGGGTAGCTTTCTGCTCATCTGTAGCGTTGATATTCACGTTATATTTAACCAGAAGCCTTGTGAGGCCGATCCGCTGTTCGGTTGTAAAAGGTAAAGTTCGATTTACCACGCCATGTAAAAGCGGTGACTTAAGAAGCGGGTTATTAGGGTCGGCGCCGTGTTCCAGTAGTAATTGGCATATCTGCACACTCCCATTGGCGACAGCATGATGCATAGATGTACCCTTTCCTATTCCACTTGGAGTATCCGGATCAACACCATGATTAAGCAATGCCTCAACACACCTCTCATTTCTATGCTTTGCGGCTATTTCAATCGGCTTCATACCACCAGGGTCCGGTTTATTTGGATCCGTTCCGAGTTCGAGGAGTTTTTGTACCGCTGTTGGACGTCCCCATCCGCAAGAAAAGCACAAAGGAGATGGCCTAGGAGTGCCACCGTCGTAAATGCTATGTTCTAGAATTTCCCTATTTTCTTTGGCAAGAAATTCTATTATTTCGACATGGCCTCCTAAAATGGCCGACGTCAGTGAATTCCCATCGAAAGAGCCAGAGTTAATGTCAGCTCCGTGCGTGACTAAAACTCTGACTGTTTTGAGGTGCCCAGATGATGATGCAACCCGTAGAAGGTCCATCGAAGAGTCGCCTGTAAGCGGGCTATTGCAGTCGATTGGACACCCCTTTGATAGCAAGGTTTCCGCAAGCTGATCAAAGTTTAACCTCGCTGCTCTATACAATAACGACGGTCCCCATTCGCTAATAGTATCATAAGAATCGAGTTCGAGGTAATTAATAAGATCGATTACCAGCTGCTCTTGACCACTTGGACCTGCTGCTTCAATAAAACGCAAGATGGCATCTTGGTCCCATGTTTTCGACCTGACGAGCTTTTGAACCTCTTTCACGTGGCCGTTGAGAGCTGCTTCAAGTATCCCCGCTTCCAAGTCTTCGTCACTTTCTGGCCGAACCTCCAGGCACCCAAGACTGGCAAGTGGTGGAAAGGGGGTTTTCCAGCAATTATCACTCACAGTGACAGGGCGTGTGAAAATCCAGAAAGCCTCTGGCCAACGTCTTAATCCAACTTCTTGGAAGAGTTGATCTAACTTTCCGATCTTTTCCAAACGATCTTGGATTCGCATATAGTGATGAAACCAGTATTCAACCGCATAGGAAAACAAATCACGAGAATCATCTAATATTATAATAGATGGGTCATTTTCCGCATGTCTGTCGATAAACTCGACATATCGTTCTTGAATACTAGGTCGTGAGAGGTAAGCTAGACAAGTAGTAGCAATTTGATGATGAGCATCGGCGGCAATCTCATGCCAGATATAGGTTGGTCCTTCTTCTGCTTTGGGTGTCATGAATATGTCTCTTATACGAAGGTTAGACACATGAATTTCATTGTTATCAATCCTGATAATACCAGCCAGCCAAGCAAGCCAGCTATAGTAATCTGGGAAGATCACTTCTATGTCTGTCTTTTCGAGTAGACTAGCAGATCCCCCATCCTGTTCACGACTGATAAATACTACCGTGGCGAGTTCCCAGATAGACAATGGCTTGGTTGAGTAGAGAATCCAGGATAGTATTAGTAGCAGCAGTGGCTTATCGGAAATGTTTCGGAGTATACGATCTATAATCAATTCGGGAGGAGTATTGGCCGTTATGTCATCTGTTGGTCTGAGAAAGTCATCCGGTGCAGCGTTCCTATTCAACGCTGTTCTTCGCACCAATTGCTCTTGGATTATCGAACGTGCTAGGAAATCAATATCATCGAACCACGAAGGAATTTCCCACGAAATATGATCGAAGTCGTATGATTGGGGCAGATCCTCGCTTATTTGCTGCCTCTTTTCTGTGTCCTGCAAAGAATCGAGTTGAATATCATCAGATGTAGGCGCTAAGCTAAGATCGAGGCTTCGCCATTCTGATAACTCATCACTTAGATTATCGGCTCGACTGGTTACAAATACTTTCCATGTCTTTTCATTAATAACCACAGCACGGGAGACATATTGAATAAACGCTTTCCGAGAGTTCGCATCGCACTCATCAAAGTCGTTGATGACAATACGAATGCCATCGAATCTCAATAGAGCCTGTTCGAGCCAATATATAAGGTCGTTTTCGGTCCAGGCTCGTTCAGTGTCCAGAAACTTTAAAGTCATTACTGAAGATCTCGGACTTGGGTGATGGCAGACAATCTGGGCCAGAAATGTAAAGAGCATCTGGGACAACCGGTTTCGCCTTATGTCTTGACGATCAAAGGTGAAGTAAAGTGTAACATGTGTCATAGCCGTTGGTGCTATTATCGCATCCAGCTGATAAAATACCTGCTCCGCAGTTTCTTGAATGTTTTCAATGCCATGCGCGTAGAGTAGCTGGCCACTGCGGTTATCAAACCATTCTCTATAAGTAGAATAGCCACGAAGCTGAGCCTTTAGGTTGCAGTCTGTGCGAAACGGTTCAACAGCCGTTGCGAGAGACACCAGGGTGTGTTCATGATCAAAGAGCCGTGGGACAAATTTTGTTACTGCGCCAAGTATTAGTGCCTATCTGCATTATAGGATGCCTATGAAAAGTCTGGCAGTCTGTCGTACCCCGTTCAAAGTTGCGAAATAGGTTGCCCAGTATTAAGCCAAAGTTACTTTGTGTATTTTCGTGTATACGCGTTTCGAATGGTGTCCCTAAAGTTAGGGTAAATGTATTAAAATACTGTTAGATATTAGAGAACAAACCCGCAATTTTATCCAGGTATATACTTCTGACCTCATGAACCCCGCTAGAAATCTGCATAGTAGTATAAATACTGATGAGTCGCGTACGAAGAAGCACTTTGGATGATATGAAAGAGCCGTTGATTTCGACGATAGCAGCGGCGAGCCCGGGTAGCGCAGCTGTTGACGGACGGAGAGGAATTTCAAGCTCAGGCGGTGATGTGAAAAGAAGCCGACTTAGACTATCCTGCATTCCCGTCAGGCTCTTACATCGGTGTGGGCAGTGGCTCAGAACCTTGATGGGTTAGATATATGACTAGAGATGAAGTATCCAGGGTTAATCACCAGCATTCGAGTATGATCTAAGATTTCTATCCAGGAGCCTAAGGCCTGAGAAGCTTGGGATAGTGCCTATGGGCGTCGTCGTTAGGGATGGAATCGCGGGCCAATATATAGAACCGACTCACATCTTTGACGATGATCCCTCCGATATCAAAGGCTACGAACATTACAACACGTTTCTAATAAAGTTAGTCGATGAGCTTCAAGGTTCGGATATTGTTTTACGCCGTATACTTACGACCTCATCGTTCCGCTGCCCTGCGATACTATCTAGAAGTTCTAGAGATAGTCTTCGAATAACACGACGACATTGGAGGCTGCGAACAACCTCATTTGGATCGTATTCGAAACGAAATAACCTAACATTAAGATTTGCGGAACGCGTATAATCTAAGAGCCATTTTGGCAAGGTGTCAAGCTGCTGGTAGAGATCGAATAGCCGAGGAATGAATATAATGCTATACGTCAAATCAATGGCATATTCTTCATAGCGCCGATGTGTACACACTCAATATATGTTATTCCCTCTTTTGGGCTTGTAGTTTGCGAATCCGGCTGATCAGGGTTTGGCCCGGGCGTTGACCACTGGAGTGATAGCCCCTCATGTCGAGGCACAGATACTTTTCCCTGCACACTCTCACTACCACGGACTGTGCTGACATTAGAATGTAAGTCGGGTCCTGGAGAAGTTGAATTCATAACTGGTTTCTCGGCAGCCATAACTGAGGAAGAGGAAGATGCTGTCACCGTGCATAGATTTGAGACGACATATCCATATTGTTAGCTGTGATTCAACGCAGCCTTCCCCAGTGGTGGTCTAAAATTCAGAGATATGTTATGGAGGGTAGACACTAAAGCGTGGGGCATGTGGCTTCGCCGAATGTGTACAAGTCAGAGTTGGGGGCAGAAAATCTGCCAGGCTCCTAAGGACCAACGATCGTACCTCAGCTTTGTTGCTCGACGTACTCGCACGGTATGATCTGTTCTGAAACACAATCACACATGCAAGATTATATTTTCTGTGAATAATATAGAAAGGCTTCGAGAAGATTTTATAAACAAGAAGCTATAATAGTTACGATGTTATAATTCGGCTAATAAGTCGATGAGTTTTTATTTCCAATGTTAATTCCTCATTTTACATGCAAGATCCCTCCTAAGTCACCTAACCTAGGTAGATATTTCATACACCACCTCCTAGCCCTTCTTGACCACGTCGTCCAGCAAATGGTGAAATACAACATCAGATAACTTTCTTAGATCAACCGATGCAAGATTCTCTACAGGATATCCATCTTTGTTTAGGTTGTTCGTCGGCTTCTTCTCAGGATCGAAGAGGATAGGATCATCGCTGCTTCTTGAGCCAAATAAATTCTCCAGTTCAGTTTTCCAATCCGCCTCTACATGGATTTCCGCGGTACATTGGAATTCGTTATTATCTTCTCTCTTTAGAAGTATAGCGGTTCGAAGGAATGACGGGATTCCCGTTTTCGTTGATCTGTTCTCATGTAAGATCCAGCTAACTCCGATCTCATTGCCAAAATCGTCGCATGCTGTAGACCCATTCAAGGTTGTTGCATCACTGGTGTCGCGAGAAATCACTTTCTCCCATTTCAGAGCGCCACCTAACTCCCCTCCGAACTGAATACCTGCATTAATTTCATTGCTACGAGTTGTCGACTCTTGTTGAATCGTCGGTAGCATAAGAAAGTGACCAAATGGGGAAAGGCTGTGAATTCTTGGAGCAACTTCTTCTTGCACCGAGCTACCAAAATTCAAGGAAATTGTCGCAGCTGTTATACGGCGCCCAGGCTTCACGGCGTTGAAACTAAAATCATAAACAAGTAATGTAGCAAACTCGTTAGAGTCGGGGTCCAGGAATCCGTGAACGACTTCTCGAGACTTGCAGCGGATAGCGACAGCTCCGCGCCGTTCAGTGACAGTTTCTCGCTGATATCGTCGCGATGGATTGGGATCGTTGCGAAAATGATAACCACTACCTTCGTCTCCGACCTCGTCTAGATATATGTCAAACGAAGCGTCGTCCATTCTAATCCTTTTGTAACTACCCAGGTACCCAATTATTAATGAGATATGCTAACGGATAATTTAGGTTGGATTGAAGATGGTGTCTGTGCCAATGTTTTGAAAAGCGTTTTTAGCGAATCCTTCGTACCGGAGGGTAGCCAAAGACGTGTCAGCTGAAACGTATTTTCAATAAAATTCCCCAAGCCACGTTTACCTAGTTTTATATATACCAGGTACCTATCTAGGTAGGCTATACTTATATCGAGGTATATCATGTCAAGTAACGTATTCCCCTTTTACCTTATAGGTCTTCATCTAGGCTAGTAACCATTTTACGCCTTAAGTTGCCTATAAAAGCCTCTTAACATTTGAACTAAATTTCTCTCCGAAGCTTCATTCACATTCCACCATAGCTTATCTCTTATGCCTTGCTGGCTGCTGATAGCTGATCCGCCTGAAATCCATATAAACACCTGTGAAATATCTTCAACCCCTGTTCAAATCTATACTCTTTTCAATCGTAGCGCCATTTTTACAGTATGAGGGGTAGAAAGCTGAAATGTTTGATGAAATATGTATAGACAGTGCGAGCTTTGCACCAATGATATCTTTCTCATATCTTCCTAAATTAAGGGAGTTGCGCTGAGTTACCTAAGGCATTAGGAGTAGCTGAGAATTTCGTCAACCTGCCAATTAGATGGACCGATTAGGCGCCACCCAGCTATCGCTTCTAGGGTGAGTGATACATGACCATTTCCGAATAACTAACCGAACCCTAAGTCGTGGGGTGAGATTGAGTTAACAGGGCTGAGTTGTTGAGCCTCTCTCAATTCAACCCCTCAGCCTCTATTCGTTCATATAACTCATATACACTACTTCATCAACGATACCGTCTATAAATGCTACGTGCTATAAAGTGTAACTACTATGAATTTCATCCACGAACATCCAGAGGACGATGAAAATGGCTATTCGACAGATAGCGACTCGGGTAGGGAAAGCTCCGGAGATGAGGAAGAGCATCTTGTTACTTCCTATGCCGTATCAGCAGAAAGGCTACTTAAGAGTATCTTAAAAGATATATCTGAAGGGGTTGAAGGCTTAAGTAAAAAAGAGGACTACCAGAATCTCATACGAGATGGGATATCGGCAGGGCGTCTCACCGAGCTCGCCGCGGACTATACTAACCGCACTGTACTGCATGATTTAGCCAGTCGAAAAGATGATATTCCCGACCTCTCAAGATTACAGGGTTTACTCGAGTTCCTCGTACAACATCCTAGCAATTTATTAGCTGAGAAGAATCAGAGTGGCGGCCATACACCACTACATATAGCGATAATAGAAGGAAAGGAGGATTTTGTAAAGTTAATTTGCGGTGCACACCCCAATATTGATTCCATTCTCTCGATACCAGACCACCTTGGGAAAAACTGTCTTCACGTGGGTGTCGAGCAGGAAGTAGAATTCCTCGATTACCTCGTTGGAATAGCTGGGGCACAGACGTTGAGTGCCAAAGACAGCAAGGGGAATACACCACTCCATCTAGCTGTGGAGTACGGGCACTGCAAGCCTAATCAGCTTCGAGTGGTGAAAGCTATCGTGGCGAAATGCGATGACATTATGAGGTTTTCCGAAGAATCCTACGAGTCTAATGATTCATGCGCGCTGACGTATAATAACAATCACTTGTCTCCATACCTCTATCATATCACAACCCGCGAAGCAGCCGAGGTGGAAAGGAGAAGAAGAAGAGAAGCCAAAAAGGCAAAGGCAGACAAAACCATAATTGAACGAAAGAAAACGCCGGTTTCTTCCAGGAAAGATGGACGGGCGAAGAATAGGGTCGCTCCGCCAGTTGCTCGTTCAGTTCCTTCAGATCCCAGTCAGGAGGCGCCAAGAGATCCTCGAAATAAGCCCACTATATCGGCCAATCTTGACTTCAATGAGGATTTTGGAAGGGACTCCTACGACATGAAGGACAACGCTATGCAGGCGACGGATCCCTTATCCTCAACTATACAAGGCCATCAGCTTAATGTCAGCAATTCAGTACAAGGACACAACAGTAAACCATCTAACCACGACTTATTTACGAGGTCAGAATTGAAGAAACGTAACTCAGGCCTAAAGCCGTCAAGTAAAGAGACTAGAGATGTCCGTCAATTGAAGCCGACCAAAGAATCTGCGGAAGAAATTAGGCATTTCCTTAAGTACCACTACCTTCGGAACCGCAGTCATGATTCTGCTATAGAGATCATATACGATCGAAAAAGCTCGCTAGGTAAGAAACCATGGCGCCTTTTAAGAGGTTAATATTTATTTTCCGATTCAGAAAGCTAATCTAGTTCAATAACAGATAGGCAAATTTATTTTGACCTCTCAGGATACACTACTATGACGCGACGTCGATTAATGACGGCACTTAAGCATGTTAGGTTCGATGATATTCTACAGCATGTAGAAGTGCCACATATAACTATTGAAGGTAATGACTCCTTGCCAAACACCCCTAAACTTCGTGAGTATTCGGCAAAAACGGAGTTAGGCGGCAACGGACGTGCGGATCTAGTGTTTATATTTAGATGGCTACGAAGCAAGGGTGTACAAACAATAATCCAGGTCATTGTCGACGACTTAGGGTCTACAGCCCACGGAGATGAATCAATTGAAAAAGCACTCAGTGGCTTTGGGGTTGAGATTTGGAATTGGAAGAAGAGGGACTTATGCTCCGAGGTAATCATCAACGCAGCGCCAAATGTGCAAGTCGTATATCTATACTGGAGTGGAAATAACGCCATTCTACGGGGTTGGTGTGACGAAGGTGGTTTGAAGAAATTGAAAGGGTTGCGGAAAATCCATATTCATGGCCAGCAGGTAAGTTGAGATATGGTACCAGATGCAGTTTAGCATGATAATTAACAGGCTCTAAGGGCTTTGACTCTTACTCTCGCACTGAGTCTAATCTCGAGTACTTCAAAAGTCGGATGATCACGACGAACCCAAATATCGAAATAACATGGGACGGACTGCAAGCTGTAAGAGAGCCACAGGCAGCCAGAGCCGCTCTCCCACAACTGCCTCGCCAGCCTGCCCAAGATCACTGGATTAAGTGTATGACTGAATTCAGAAGGTTTCTCTTTCAGGCAGAAGCCAATTTCAATAAGAGCCAGAATGTGGTAGTCGAAGACAAGATTGACGAACCAGTAAAGGTGGCGCTAATTGACGATGGTATTAACATTAATGAATTGGAATGTTATCCGGTAGGTGGGAGGAGTTTCTGCCCGAGAACAGAGGACAAGGCTTTCAATTATCCGTATTATGTTTCGAGCAGTGGCCACGGCACAGCTATGGCGAGCCTTATATATAGGATATGTCCACGAGCACAGCTCTATGTCCTGAAACTAGCGGACCATGTAGGTCGTGACGGGAGTCGTCAGATCACAGCTAAGAGTGCTGCACGGGTATGTCTGCACCCGCGAGCATATTCATATCGTAGTGGCAAATATTGCTGACTTTCCTAGGCAATCAGCGAAGCCGTAAGGATGCAAGTCCATATCATCTCAATGTCTTGGACTATCGACCCCCCTAAAGACGAGAAAACACGAATTGAACTAGAAAGTGCGATTGGCGAGGCAGTGAAGAAGAAAATTCTCCTTTTCTGCTCAGCAAGCGATGGCGGAGCAAAAGAAGACCACAGCTACCCTTGGATAGCAGCTCGTGACAGGATTTTCAGAATCGGAGGGGCACACGCATCAGGCCGAACAGATGATGAAGTCGGCAGTACAAGTCAAATAAATTTTACATTCCCCGGGAATGATGTTGCCCTGGAAGGCGTCGGTTTAAACCAAGAAGTGAAGTATCGAACCGGTTCTTCGGTTGCTACAGCACTTGCTGCTGGTCTCGCCGCTCTAATACTTTACTGCGTTCAAATCCGAATACTGCGTGGGAGTAAGGAGGATGCCGAAGTATATAAATCCTACTTTAGACAATTAACGGATCACGACCAAATGGTGAAGGTATTCAGGAGAAGCATCGGGGTTACAGAGGAAAGTAATTATAAGTATATCGCAGTATGGGATACGTTCGAAAAGCCTATCAAGCTGAGCAAGGAAAAGGATCCAGAAAGATGGATTGACCTAATTGCTAGGGTTGGTGAAGAGCTTTGTATGAAAATTTCAACTTCATAAATCCTACTCGAAGTAGATAGCTTAGACTAGATCGCCAAATGCCACCTAGGTACCTACCTACCTAAACTAATATATGCTTCGTTAGATACTACGTTAGGCATATACATCAAAATCAGTATCCATTGGTCACCGATATAAAGGGATAGAGATGTAAAAATATTAGGCGAGGAAAGAACAATAAATCACTATAATAATAGTTAGGGAATAATAAGCTAACCTAGTAGAATTTAAAGGGAAAGCTCTGATCCAGCCACTCATCCAGCCGATTCCCTTTTAGTAAACGACTGTACCGAAGCTTCATAAAGTGACATCCACTTCCCCTGCAACCCTGCTCCTCACTCAGAACACCCATAACACCAGCACCAAGACCTTTCTAGGTGATACCTCTGACTTACTTCTTCTGGATGCTTTGGAGGTATGTGAAGATGCCGTCAATTCTCAAGTTCTGGTTCTCCTTGTAGCCCGGCACGTATCGGTCACCCCACGGCTGCAACTGGGTGTCTAGGTAGGCATAGTTAGCACTGATATCAAATTCACCCGTTGGATAAGTCTTACCCCAAGTGACATCCGGCTTCCTAGCACAGATAGCAGTGAAGGTTTCGTTGGTCGCCTGAATCAAATCGAAGTTGGGGTATTCTGCAACGATGCTCTGCCACGTCTGGTTGCTGACACCTCGCTCCGGGCCGTTGTAGTCTATAGCAATGCCCTGACTAGTCACAAATACCTCGGGCTCCTTGTAGTATCCGATCGTGCGGGTCGTGTGCAATGCAATGGCGTCGAATACCAGCTGGATACGGCGGTGGTCCCAGTTCTCATCTCCGTACTTCTTGAGGAACTCTGTCGAAGCGATGGCTCCGTCAATCTCAAATCTCTTGTCCGAAGAGGTGACTGGAGAGTCTGGGGTTTGGTCCCAGCCAAGATCATGTAGAATGGCAGCCACGGCTTGTACTTCAATGTCGACGGTGTTCAGAAGCGTCTCGTTATTGGCAATGATTTGAGATCCAAAGAGCCAGGCGCGAAGCTGGTGCTTGTAGGTAGCGTCATCGCTGTGGTTACGAGCGAACTCCCTTGCAAGACGGACGATAGGCGTGTCAATAACGGTAAGTCCCGCTATCGTGGTGTTCGGGTAAGGAACGTTTCCTAGAACGGGTATACCACGTGGCCTGAATGTTGGTGCGTATGGGTAAAAGGGGGCTGTGGCGCCAAGGCCAGCCAAGCTGGTGAGAAGCAGGAGGACGTTCTGAGTGAATTGCATATTGGCGGTTGATGCGAAGACGAGTTTGTTACCGGATCGACTTGTTACTAGTTGTTACTGACCTGATGATCTATCTAATTCAAGAAACGACGACCTTGATGACCTATATATATACACTTTTCGAATTATTGACTCCGGCATGACGGACATTATTCATAACTCCATGTCAACCTGTCAACGGCTTCTAGAACTCCTCACGTAGTCATGCGAGTAGCCATGTTGTTGGCCGACCAGGAACGAATCTATCACACCAACTTTTGAGAATCTCGAAAGCGAATTGTATTGGACAGAAATCCGATGACATAGTAAGAAGAGACATGAATGCTGTAAGGGCGTCTAAAGTTAGTAAGTGAAGAAGAGCTGAGAGAGGGCAGCAAGGCTCACCATCTGATTGGTGCGGGATATGTTCTATCTCCAATCGCGCCTATAGGTAACATTTATATTACTAGTGTGACCCCGCCGGAGATATTTGACAGCTTGCCAGATGTAACTTACCTTATGCCCGACCATTTCGCGGACGAGGGTACGGTTCCGGAGGTTGGCAAAGGCTTACCATCAACAGCGACGCTGTGCTGTATAGAACTTACTAAGGACCAATAGACGATCCCTGCTCAGAAGCGCATATACAGTAATGCTCCCCAACACACTGGGTTGATGCTGATTGTAGCACCTAGTATTGCAGAGAGCCAAAGTAGCAGTTTGCAACTCAATACGGATTAGTGGTATATTGATCTCGATCAAGCTTCCTAATATATACCATATCCCTTGGCTGCATCGAAGTCCCTGCATGACATCTCTAGGCATAAGGCTCACCGCGTAAATGATTGGCAAGACGATATCCACCTGGCATGGTCCAAAAAGCTTAACGTCCTAGATGCACGATGCGAATTTCGGCCACCGTAAATAGCAGCTACAAAGTCTACGATATCTTGCGTGCTCCTTGCGTGCTCCTACCTACCAGATCTATACTCGAATCGATTGGCGTGGCAAACCTTTTTTCTTTTGCCTATACAGTAAAAACTCTCTTATAGCTTTTATTTTTGGGGTAAAGCAGCAATCTCCAAATTGACCCCTCGAAAATACCGCCATCGCAAAAGTCCATGGTGGATTCCACCAAAGCCAGTCTGTAGTATCTTTTAGTGAAGCTTCTCTCACTTGGATTCCAACCCCTTTCTAGTTATCTTCTAAGGCTTCATTATAGTGCCATTATAAGGTATATATATAGATTTCTAGCTTGCTATATAGACATAGAGTCTAACAGATAGGATAATGTAAAATGCTATCTCGAGGGAAGATTCCTAACCTTCCTAACCAGTATGTACTTGTTTTATTGTATCTGGTTGGTCCGATATCGTGCCCCAACGGAATTACCTGTAGTGTCTACCGTAGTCCCAAGAGCGTCACCGCGAGAGCCAAGACTTCGAATTCGTAAGGAGGCTTGGGGATTCAGCGCGAGTTACGTATAGTAACATGTTGAGCCACATTCTAGCAAATAGAAGTAGACCTTAACCACCTACCTTATGCCACTACCCCCTAGAGAAAAGGATATTCAATATTCTTAGACCCATCAAAATGAGCCTGATCGACAACAAGCTACTCTAGGTCAACATGAAAGAACTCAAATTCCCTTCACATACTACTTCACATACTACTTCCTGGCGTTTTGAGCCTCGATATGTTGAGCTTTTCATCTAATACCCTGGTCGAAAGAAGTGATTCCTGTTCCAATTAAGAAAGTCGCCAATCTGTTCGTTTATGCCAAACGAATAGTGCTTAGTCTATAATATAAATATCTCCAGCATGACCAGTCTCGTAATATTTACATCAGCGTGCGTATCCATCACGTACTCTGTGGCAGTGCGCTAACAGCCTAGTTCTCCATATTAGTAGATATGCCTATACTCAACCTCATCGGCTCTGGACCTCTAAGAATAATTGGTTCTAAATCAGCCTCTCACCTTGAATTTGTCACGTCGTACGTGTCTTGGACGGCAGTGTATCTTGGCCATCGTGGATCCCTTACGCATTTAGGTCACTTTTTAGCCTTGGTATCGAGATGGATCCTACTGTTTTAAGGAAGGTATACACGCTAGAGGCGCGTCATTGCAATGTGATGTATCATCGCCTCCTTTGATCTTCAAGTTCTGGGTCTCGGTCTTGGATCTGGGGTTCTTGGCATCCAACAGTTTCAGTTCGGAGCTGCTTCATTTCCTTAGGTAGATGATTAGCCCCATAATCTAGAATTATTGCTACCTCACAAAGACGAATATTATTTTATGATAGTGTAAGATATATTGAAAGGACTACTCCTAGAATCTATATAATCACCAAGCCATCGCTATTTCATTCTTCTCTATTCTAAGCTTATCCTTGTGTTCGATTTAATTTTGGAGCCGTATTGCGTTGTATCACGGGCGTTACTCTGAACTATGGACAAAAATATCGCTCTAGCCTCAGATAAAAATACCCCTTTTCTTACAGTTAATTCGCCATTGTTTGCCAAATCACTTGAGAAGCCCACATCTGGACCAAGCGCCAAATATGAGATCGACGAGAAAGACATAAGTTTCAGCGCGAGCGGGACTCGGGCAAACTCCCCAGACGCTTCCATACATGATGGCAAGGAAAGTCATGATATCGAGAAGACCGAGGTTGGCCTTGGCGGCATCGATATATACGATCCGAATCGCCCGAGGATCAAGTTTTCTCAAAGGCTGTAAGAAACAATCGTTAGCCCGGATCAAAATTGACATAGTTTACTAATCATTGAGTAAATTAGAGCTCACTTCACTTGGGCCTGGTTTACTTTATCTATGAGCAC
Source organism: Daldinia decipiens (assembly GCF_022478715.1). Lineage (NCBI taxonomy): Eukaryota > Fungi > Ascomycota > Sordariomycetes > Xylariales > Hypoxylaceae > Daldinia > Daldinia decipiens. Next base: position 416,650 of record NW_026054552.1, on the reverse strand, counting down.
CGGAGGCCTAGCACTCTTGATTTACGCTCAACCTCACCAATTCCCCGGACTTCGACAAATCGGATTCGTTGTATATATCACGAACATCGTGATATTTTTTGGTATAGTCGCCGCTATGATCATGAGATTTGTTCTACATAAAGGCACCTTCAAGACGTCTATTACCCATTCTCGAGAGGCATTCTTCGTGCCGACGGTTTTTCTCGCTATAGCAACTATTATCACAGGTACTCAACGCTACGCTATTCCCGAAGAAACCACATCTGCAGTATGGTTTATCTCCGTTCTGTTTTGGGGATACGTGGCAGGTTCGCTATTTGTCGCGATAGCACAATATTCCTACATATTCAGAACTCACCAGCTCGGTCTCCAGACTATGATGCCAACTTGGATCTTACCAATATTTCCCATCATGCTCTCAGGCACAATCGCATCAGTTATTGCGGAAACTCAACCCCAGATGAACGCAATTCCAATTATCGTGGTTGGGTTGACGTGTCAGGGCTTAGGATTGTCCGTGGCATTTATGATGTATGCTCATATGGTAGGACGTTTAATGTCACGAGGTAAGCTTGCTATATCGATTAATCCAAGAGACTATTAGCTAAAGCACTTTAGGCATGCCAAACCGCGAACACCGAGCGGGTTTGTTTATGAACGTTGGCCCACCGGCATTTACAGCCCTGGCAATTATCGGTATGGCGAACGGTCTGCCTGATAACCTGGATATCAACGTGGGCATGGTGCTTGATATGAAAATTATTAGGCCTATAGCAGTCGTGGGTGCCATATTTCTATGGGCGCTCTCCCTATGGTGGTTTGGTATTGCGGTAGTGTCGGTCATCATGTCGCCGCCTCAATATTTCCACCTTAATTGGTGGGCGATGGCCTTTCCAAATACAGGCTTCACATTGGCTACGATTTCTATCGGAAATGAGCTCCAGCATGAAGGCATCCGCTGGTTTGCGACAGGAATGTCTATCTGCCTACTCGTTACATATTGCGTTGTGCTTTACAATCTGGTCCGAGCTGTTATCATTCAGGATATCATGTATCCAGGTCGCGACGAGGATGTATTGGACACTACGGACAACTAAGGGGGTTGATTGGCACCTCCTATAATGCAAATACGGACCGTTAAGAATATGAATATTGGAGAAGTGGTTAGATTGGAAGTTGAATATTAGAAGAAGTTAGCTCACGGAGAAAAGGCGAAGATATGATATTAGACTTGGAGGGCATAGAATCATAATACTGGTTATAAGGGTATACACTCATGCATCAACTAGCGTTAGGTACATATAGCTGCAACCTTTCATAAATCTAACTTGCATTATGATCTAACTCGCATTATGCAAATATTAGCTGCCACATTAGCTGCCGACATGAAGTGGGGCGACCTCGTCCCCGGTTCGCGCATGATGTATTATTTTACGTGGGCTTTGATTGGATGACCTCATCATTTCTCTCTATTCCCTCCGCTTTGTGATTGAGTCTCGAGTCTCTCAACACCGTCAACGCCGCCAACTCGCCTCCTGCACATGCTTTAGCTAGCAGTCAATTGACGATGGTTTACCAGACCTAGCTGATATCGATCTGAATTATTACCAGAGACCTATTATACACATTCCGCACGTCGACTGCCGCTGACCATGGCTATCGTCCGACGAATCGCATTGCGCCAGAGATTCCTTTTATACCGCCACCCGAATTCCACAAACCATCTCACTCGTCAATGGACTAGATTAGTTAGCACCGAAAGAGGAGATAATGATGCAGGGCGCAAGCGTGGGAGTGCAGGAAAGTTTCTGGGTGGAATGTTGGTAGTCCTTGCGGCTGGAAGTGCAGTTGTTCTATATCCGTCTTTCACCAAAGAACCCCCAAAGCCACAACAAGCCGTCATTGAGTACGAGAAGTCCCGACCGCCTAGTGAGTCTAAAGAAGAAAACCGGGATATAATAAGTAGTCAACATCTCCAAGTCAAGAAGAGTTGGGAACACCCGGGCGTTTATGCATGGGGTTCCAACTCAGGTCGAGTAGCTGCACCCGATTCAGCTGACAGCGTTATAAAGACGCCACGAAGGATACCATATTTCGACGGGATGCTCCTACGAGATATGAAGCTAGATCGCGACTTTGGGGCGGCGATTACCGAGAAAGGCGACCTTGTGCAGTGGGGTGTGGCTTTCTCAAAAGCCAACCCAACTCCTGCGGAAACGCTGAGAGGCAAAGATCTTGTCAAGATCGAAATATCGCGTGACCGTATAATTGCCTTGGGAAAGAACGGAACTGTCTACTCAGTGCCTGTAGCGAGAGCCGATCAGACTTCTGGCGAGAAGTCACATCAGACGTCCTGGTTCTCCTTTTGGTCCAGCCCGGAAACTGTTAATTATCGACAGCTTAAGCCTAAGAATCTCAGTTGGGGTGAAAGCATTGTCGACATTGCCAGTGGTCTAGAGCATACTCTACTCTTAACATCTAAGGGGCGCGTCTTCTCTGCTGCTTCCAGCACGTCTGATTTTCCCTCTAAAGGACAGATGGGTATACCGGGCTTAACTTGGGCAACTCGACCAAAAGGGCCTTACGACGAGCCACATGAAATTCTTAGTTTAAAGGGGTTTAAAATTGGAAAAGTTGCCGCTGGTGACTACCATTCCTTAGCACTCAACGACGACGGACATGTCTTCGTCTTCGGTGACAATACTTCTGGTCAGTTAGGTTTCGAAGTGGAACCCCAGTTCCCTTTTATTGATGCTCCGATTCCTTTACCATTTACCAAAATTTACAGCGGTTCGGGACAACAACCGCGTGTGACGTCAATTGCAGCCGGCGGTGCAAATTCATTCTTTACGGTGGATGCGAAGCGAGTTGCCGGGCAAAGAGAGGACGCCAATTCTATCAAGGACATAGGCCGAGTTACCGCCGATACTTGGGCTTGTGGCTCTGGTATTTGGGGCAGCTTAGGTACGGGTAAATGGACACATGTTTCACTCGGCCCTTCCAAGATCAAATCGCTCTCTGGAATTTTTGAGTGGGATGAAAAGACGGATTCAGTTGTCCCAATCCGCCTAGCCCGATTAAGCGCTGGTAGTACTCACGTAGCAGCAGTGATGGACAATGTTACTTCAGTTGATGCATCTGATATCAGCTCGTATAATGATACAAACTGGGGTGCAGATGTAATGTTTTGGGGTGGCAACGAGCATTACCAGCTAGGGACAGGAAAGCGGAACAACGCCGCCTTGCCAACTTACATCGGACCCCTAGATGGTGGGGAGGGTGACGCAGAGAAAGGACGACAGGGCGAACAACACAGATTTCAGATCACACCTCGAACAACAGTTAAGATCGGCGAGGGCGGCTCGGGAAGAAAAGTCAGCATTGAGCAGCGGGTAGAGTGTGGACGTTTCGTGACAGCTGTATATTCCGGAGCATAAAAGTCGTTTATAGGGACTTCTATGGATTTACCCCTTGGTGTATATTAAATCATTGTCAAATGGGATAGGCGGTTGGCTGGAATCATGGACTTGGATTAGAGATGCTTGGCATGAGCACGAGGTCCTTTGATCATTCTGGATCTATATTGATACCCCCTTCTCAATCTATTCACACATGTAGTTATACATAACATTCATTTTACAATATCCCTGCTTGGGTTTCTCGCATTTGGCCCTTCTTTAAATGGTCTCTCAAATGTCAGCTCGGGTCGAACTCCAACCGAGCGCGCGATTAGTTCACAGGGCTCACACAGATATGTTATCGACCGAGTCGTTATATATGTAGATACGTTTCAATGCTTTTGCTAAACGAATGTCACGCTAGGTAATAGATTGTTTTTATGATTCGTGTCGTGTTGAAGGTTCCCCGCACCGAATCTGTCAACTCCGGGGCGGTATTGTACCTTGATCGGCCCCTATTTAATTTAGATATTGTCCATTATTCAATAATCTTGCATTGCAGTTTAATGGCTTCCTGTCAGTAAGTCACGAGATCGGCTCTTGTCCCGAAATCCCCGCCAGTTTCCCCTCACCACTCGTCGAGGAGATTAAAACATCAACTAGAAGCCACGCTGAGCGTCTTAGGTACCTAGTTATCGACGTTGTAGATGGTTATCCGATGAGTTGCTATATAAGGCCAACTGGACTATAATCCTTTGATATTCTCAATTGTTGTTATGGTAGTCCTCTTACCCAGGAATAAGACTGAGATACCACCTTTCGATGGCCATGCCTGGAAAGATTCACCCAGCATCGCAGCCAGATTGGAACAATCTCACCGTTATTCATAAGAATACCCTTCCTCCTCGGGCCAATTTCCACATATATAACACGATACAGGATGCATTAGATTATGACAGCACTAAATCCAACACTTACTCCCTCTCGGGGACTTGGAAATTCAAGCTCGCCGAAAACCCATTCGAGGGCCCCGGGGGATTCGAGGATCCGACCTTCAACACAGCAGAATGGGACAACATAACAGTGCCTAGCATGTGGCAGTTAAACGGCTACGGAAAAGGACCTCACTACACCAATGTTAATTTCCCTATCCCTGTAGACCCGCCTAATGTTCCACTCGACGAAAATGAGACTGGATTCTACGTCAGGAAATTCACAGTCCCTGAGAATCTCACTGGCTTACAGCTGAGACTAAGGTTCGAGGGAGTAGATTCTGCCTTCCACGTCTGGGTGAACGGAAAAGAAGTGGGATACCATCAGGGGTCGCGGAACCCAACCGAGTTCGATGTCACGGATGTAATTCATCAGGAAGGTGAAAATACTATCGCAGTTCGAGTTTATCAATATTGCGATGGTACTTACATTGAGGATCAGGTAAGATATATCATTACGAAGTCTCTTAGTCCAGTCAACCAAGGATAATGAAAATGTCCTCTCATTTAGTTCCGTCTCAAATCAAGTATTTCTTTTTTCTTTTCATGTATAAGAAATTGAGTCCTACATTTCTGACACGCCTTGCTTGATAGGATCAATGGAGGATGAGCGGAATGTAAGTTCAAAAAACTCCCTAGGCGCTGTGATAAACTAACTGGTAATAAGCTATCGCGATGTTCACCTTCTTGGCTTTCCATCAGAGTCGCGTGTTGAGAACCTGTTCATACAGACAAAGTTAGACAACCAGTACATCAATGCCGATCTAAAAGTCCGGGTAGATATCACCGGGTCTGGTAAGCTTCAAGTCGATCTTTGGGACCCATCTAAGAGCAAAGTCATTGCTACGGAGACAAGAATTGTATCTCAGGGACGCGCCGAGTTCTCTCTCCCAATACAAAATCCTTCGAAATGGACGGCAGAAACACCGATACTTTATTACCTTATTGTCTCTTTGAATGATACCAGCTTCGTTGCTCATCGCGTGGGGTTCCGACAGGTAGAAATGAAAGATGGCCTAATCAAAGTCAATGGCCGCCGAATTGTCCTCAAAGGCGCTAATCGACATGAACATCATCCTAGACTTGGGCGTGCTGTTCCATTTGAATTCATGAAGAAGGACCTTATCCTCATGAAAACTCATAATATCAATGCCATTCGGACCTGTCACCAACCAAGCGATGTTCGTCTATATGACTTAGCTGACGAACTGGGAGTAGGTTATCTACCTCATAATGTCTTCATGTCCCTACTATCTCTAACAAGAACAGTTCTGGGTTATGGACGAAGCTGATCTTGAATGTCACGGATTCGAGTCAATATGTACGTTAATACCCACTTTCTAAATTATAGACGATATTAATATAGATCCATATAGGCGATGCCGCACTATCTCCTACTAATAGATCACTTCCGTTCCGCGAGCGACAGCTTCTCACCCGGACAGACGCAGCTAAATGGACAACGGATAATCCCGCTTGGGAACATGCCTATGTAGATCGCGCGAAACAGTTAGTTTATCGCGACCAACTTCACCCCTCTGTTATCATTTGGTCTCTAGGAAACGAAGCCTTCTTTGGCCGAAACTTTAAGTCTATGTATAATTGGATCAAATCATATGATGACAGCCGACCCATCCATTATGAGGCCGATATCTACGCCGAGACTATGGACATGTATTCAACAATGTACCCGCCGATAGAAACCATCATTGAGTTTGCCAAGGATGAATCTAAGAGCAAGCCCCTTGTCCTATGCGAGTTCATTCACGCAATGGGTAATGGACCAGGTAACATTAAGGAGTACATCGACGCTTTTTACGAACATCCAAAGCTTCAGGGCGGCTTTGTATGGGAATGGGCGAACCATGGTCTCCTTACCAGAGATAAGGAATCCAGTGATGAATTCTATGCTTACGGTGGGGATTTCGGTGACGAGCCTAATGATAGCAACTTCATCATGGACGGGGTGTTACACTCTGACCACACACCAACCCCTGGATTAATTGAATATAAAAAGGCGATAGAACCTATAAAAGTTGTTGGCTACGCGTCGCAGACAGCCACGGTCGTAAATCGATACGACTTCATTACTCTTGATCATCTCGGATGTATTTACGTGATCTTGGATGAGGGCAGACCAACCTCTTACACCGGGAGTATCGAACTTCCATCTGGTATAGAACCTGGTCAAACTGCTGAACTGGCACTCCCATCTCTACCCACTGATTTAATTGGAGAAGGGATATTGCAACTATTCTTTTATCAGCGCGCTGCAACTCCATCCCTCCCAGCCGGATTCGAAATCGCCTTCGAAGAGATCCCACTCAATAGCCCCTCACTTCCTCTCGCTCCTCAGCTTCAGTCTACAGACAAAGTGACTATTACAGAAACATCGACTCTTTGGATAATTTCTAGCCCGGCTGCATCATGGAATTTCTCGCCGGTTCATGGAAAACTACGATCCTTCGCAAAGAATCACACCGAGCTCCTAGCCGTGAGCCCGGAGTTTACCGCTTACCGGGCACCTACGGATAATGATGCGCCACAAGATGGGCGCGACTGGAAGAATAGGCTTTTACACCTCGCTAAGTGCCAGGCGCGCAGCTGCACGTGGGATATTGAAGCCAATGGGCACGCCGTCGTGGTTCGAGTACAGCAGCGATTCGCTCCACCTGTCCTTTCGTGGTCCATTGATTTAGACATCGCGTACACGTTTTACGCATCGGGTGCGCTCGTCATACGTGTGAAGGGCAAACCGAAAGGGTTGAATTTGCCTCGTACGTTACCGCGCATAGGACTCACCATAGAGCTACCGAGAGAATGGGCCAGAGGAAATAAAGATGCGGCAGCGGTAACTTGGTACGGACGCGGCCCAGGCGAGAGTTACAGGGACAAGAAGCTGTCACAGCGTGTAGGCGTGTATCAAGTCGCCGCAGTATCCGAGCTCTGGACCGACTACGAGTACCCGCAAGAAGGCAGCAATAGGACGGACACGCGGTGGGTAAAGTTTACGCATGCTGGCGGCGAATCTATCACGGCTTCCTTCTCGGATCAGGGTGATGCTGGAAGTAAGCGGAAGCTGTTTGATTTCAACGCGTCGCATTACCGAGTCGCAGACGTAGAGGCGGCGAAGCATCCCTATGAATTACAGAGGAAGAAGACGGATAACGTAGTCCTTAGACTAGATGCAGCACACCATGGATTAGGAAGCGGCTCCTGTGGACCTAGTACCAGGGATGAATACTCGTTATTGACAGAGGACTTTGAGTTTGAAGTGGTATTGGCATAGGGACTTTTTAAGGCCCCCATATTCAATCAATAGGTATCGTCTCTTTAAACTTCTTAAAATATCATCACAGGTATCTTCACCTTAAAGACGATTTATTAATTTCGACGTATATGCCTGAGTGTATGAGTACCTCCTAAAACTGGCCAGATACGTCGGGTTCACTCAACACTCATGATAGGATATGCAGTTCTCTGTCTGATACAGATCCTTCCGTCATAAGCCGAGTACTATTAACCTACGTCGTTTGATTGGCGAGTGTGGACATGCATGCCCAGGTACCTAAGTATGAAGCACAAAAGCGCCCCCATATTGCAGCACATAGGGCTCTTCCACACAACTGTGCGTTACCGTTGTAGTGCAATTATATTCCACAGGAACCCCTCTCATCTATCCTTGAAGTAGCAAGATATATGACAAGCCGTCAAATATTTTAATACATTACCATCTCATCCCAACATACGGCTTTATTATTTCCAAGGTTCATTCCTAAAACTGGAGGCAAAGCAGGATCCCGAGACGAATGTGGCACCGCCAAACACGAGTAAAGGACATCACGGTGCCATGAATGTCTCCATGCGAGATTCTATGACCCTTTATTAGTGAGATCTACATTGTCTACGGAGCGGCCATTGTCCTTAAATCAGGATCTCTTGAAAATGAGCTCGTCAAGCAGCCAACACAAGTTTCGATGTCTGGACTTGCGCGATGCATCCGGCGCAACTGGGTTTGATGCAGAGGTTTGTCGGAAACAAAATGGAGTTCTTGTGGAATCAGAGGAACATGGTTCTCCGTCAGACGATTCAGCATTATCATCCAAAAGGGACGATTCATTTTCTTCGCTATATGATCTCAGCGTTCCGTCGTCACTTGGCGCAGATACTCAAGACAGCGTATCAAGCATGTATCGAGATGCTACTCCGATTGATACGCCAGAGCTGCCTCAAGAGCCTTCATTCCCCGGTGACCCTAGGTTCCAACTCTATCAAAATTCCGCCCAGCACTATAGGATTTCATCTTATGATGCAGATATGGATCTGTCACTCACCATGTCAATCCCCAAAAGGGTCAATTATTCATATCCAAATACACCGGAAACAATTAACGGGCTCGTTCCATTTACATCATTAAGTGAGACAGATACTAAGCTCAGTGAGTCTGGGAATCGGGATCCATCTCTCCCCGATTTGAGCTCGACGAGTGTCAAGGAGCAGGTGGCGTATGTTTCCACGTCGCCCAGGAACTTGAGCCCAAGTATGTATAGTGTCTTTTCCTTAGCGATAGATTCCAAATAGATACCAGCTGATTCAATTTCAACGCCTAACAGTATGGGATCCTGATGTGGCCGATAAGGCAATTGAGGGGTCATACTCCAAACAGCAAAATACTACTAAACAAAGAAGTCCTTCAATAGAACTTTCCAAAACTATCGGAAATCATATCGACCCTTCAATGCCGAGTCCCTTGCCAAGTACATTCAACAACTCATATCCATCAAGTCTAGGCAACTCAAGTAACGTAACCGAATATGACTCAACGAACTCAAGCGACTTTGAAGAAGAAATCAATGGGATGGACCACGGCATTCTCCAATCCCTTACACCATTGAACAAGACTTAGACGTCTTGGCCTTGGATCAAGCCATATTAGACCTGATATCAAGGACTTTTAAATGATGACGCTGATGAAGGAAAGGAATGACTTGTATTAAAAGTGGATGATACTATGTAAAATGGGTGTATGCGACCATAAATGGTACTTATACTAAGAATATGATCACATGATCAGGGTCAAGGTCACCTGATACACCAGCACCAGTTCACCATCCATACTAAAAGAGTTGTTATCTATCTTCTATAGGCAACTCAATCTATCGGGAGGTCGGCCAAGCGAAGCCGCTTCCGGAAATACGACATCATGCCCTCAAAGTCGCATAGCAACCCAAAAGCAGTGCGACTCTCCTAGTAAGGACTCAGTCAGTTTATCACGGGGTAAAAGAAGGCGCAAAGACAGTGGCCAGCATCAATCAGGGGATGAGGGAGACGAAGACAGATACCCACACAAGAGGCTTCACTTAGACCGTCCTGTTGAAGTTCAACCTACATTTTGGGCGTGTCCGTTCTCTAAATGGAAGCCCTTATCATATTGCAAATGTCGTCAGTATATCCTAAAGGATATATCCAGAGTGAAGCAGCACCTTCGTCGATATCACGAGAGACCACACTACTGCCCTGTATGCTGGGAAGTATTCCGAGACGAAGACGGGTTTGAAAGTCATATTCAAGATCGTACTTGCTCCCCACGACCAAAACCAGACCTAGAAGGTATAACTACAACTCAACAAAAGCAACTCGAACGTCGCTCCGATAAGCAACTCTCAAAGCCGGAACAGTGGTACGCGATTTATACGATATTATTTCCAGGTCAACCGCATCCAGACAGTCCGTACTTAGAGAGCGACTTATCTTCCGAGCTATTGTTATTACAGAAGTTCATAGCAACGGATGGGCTAGAAATTGTGGAACGTAAAGCTCGGGAACATATACCGCTAGATTTAATGCCACACGAGGATGAGGTGCTAGCCTACTCACAGACCTTATTTCAGCAAGCAATACCAGAGATACTCCAAAGATACGACGCCACTAGACCTATTAACAGCGGTCCTGAGATACTCAAAAGATCTGGGTTATCTTCGTTAAATGGAAACGATTGCGACTCCGGATATGGTACATTATCCCAAGTAAGCCAAGATATAAGTACCCAGAATAAGAAACTGGACACACACAAAAAGCAGGATCACGCTATAACGAATGGGGTCGACCACATTGGTTTCGACTGGACATCAATTGATGGTGTTCAGATACAGGCCTCATTAACGAAAAGTCAAGTGACAGCAGATACAGCCCAATCTCAAGATTTACCTACTGTTCAAATAAGCCTCGAAGGAAGCTCTCAGAAATTTACACATTATGGATCTCTAGATTTACCATCCAATTTTACGTTATATCCCTGTGATGAACACCAGCTCTTTGGATTGAATGAGAGCGAAGCAACATTAGCTAACGGCACATACAATTGGGATGCTGCTGTCGGCGCCATATTCGATAACAATAGGACTTCAGGGTCGACGGATCATAGCTATGAATTCTAGAATTTAGGCTACGGTCAAGAGTTAGACACGGCTCTAATATGGATACGCCAGTGCTGCAGGCGGACTGGCGGATTGGCAGATAAAAGGGGGTCGAAAGATGCGGGACATCAACATCTATAGGGTTTATTATAGGCTGATTAAGTTGTGAGCACTTACAGTCATTATATAATCATAACAAGTAAAATATCTCTTCACTAACGGTCAACTACTTTACAATACATATTTTTCTTTATCGATTGGGTGATGATATATATTATATACAAAATTTACTTCGAAGGCTGCGAGTTGAGGGATAACTTAAATATTCCATAAATCGTTCACGCAAATCTCCTATCCCGTACTATTGAGTCCGGCAAAATGGAAACACCACTAGAAACCCTTACTAGTAAACATTTCCAACAGTTACGTCTCACCCCGGCAGACTACTTTAAACGTTTACTGCCACGACAGAATATTTAAAAAGGTCGCAGTTACGGATAGTACCGGCCAGCCTGTATTCCGAGTCGAGGGTACAAGTTTTGGTACATTGTGGAGCTAGGGGCGTAAGGTCTTAGACGGCTCCAATATTCACTTATCCGACTTCAGCCATAAAAGCGTCGACATTAAGAACGGCTGGATCATCGAAAATCCCAATGGTGATAAGCTCTGCTTGCTAGTGCACAAGTCTCAGATCACCCATAGCCACTCAACTATTGACGCCGCCGCCGTACGCACCCAAGCAGGCGAAGAAGTTCTAGTAATCATGCGGCGCCGACTATAACTATCAGCGTTGATGGCACCTCTATTACTAGCATCCACGAGGTTGAGGATAATGGCATGACTTCTCTAGGAACTCAAGACAGAAGTGTCTGGGAATGGAGAGCAGCTTCGGGGTTTGACCTAAGCTTAGTAAGTATCTATTGACTTATTGATCTCATTTCCAGTTATAAGAAGTTGTGGTTCTAGTAACTATTATAGATTATGATTTTGATGCTCTGTAGTGCTGAGATGGGACACATGTAAAGGCAATGATGAGCCGAGGGTGAGATATGGTTAGGCGTGTTGTTGGTATTAAAGTCAAGCTTGTATGTTATATAGAACTTGTTCTGGTGCTGAATATTAAACACTGCGAAAATAAAAATGCCTATGAACTTGTTAAAACCGAAAATTTTATGGATAAATTGAGTTATACAATTCGAGAATTGTCCCTGTTTATAATGGGAGTTTCGGTAAATATCAATCTACAAGCCTATGTGAGAATATAAAAATAAGTTAAAACGGGTTTCTAGGCTTAGCTACATTGCCCAAACGGATATATTGCTCCAGGTACCATACGATATAAATAGTTCCCGAGTTAGTCAGACTACTACGAGACGCTGGCTTTAACGATTCCACCCACCTTATGATTATAAATTGGTGTCAGCCATGCTAATATATTTAGGTACCTAGGTACCTAGGTAACTATATTGTGGGATTAATTCCATTTGCCGAATATTATATACTAATGTATATATCTACGGATTAACACTCATAACACAACATTCATAAGAGAACAACCTAATATATTTCTGATACTGTAATTTGATACAATACATCCAGGTAAGAGAATGTAAGAGCGGTGTAAGAAGAATGCCAATCCAGCACATGGCTAAGAATATTCATAAACTAACCAATTACATCGTCGTTCATCTACTAGATTATAAAGCAGCTGACGTATTCCGTCTTATTATAACAGGCATTAGCTTAGGACTACTAACATATGTAGCCATGGAATACTAGCGAAGAAGCTATCTTAGTGGAGAAAACTGTCTATATAAGCGGGAACTTCATCAATCCAGTCAAGTATAATACAGGAGATTGTACTTACAAAAAGTGTTACCACCTGAGAAAATATACCTCATTTAACAAGAGCTGAGGACCGAGAGGCGAACAATTTGCGACTCACATTTTGGTAAATCTCTACAAAATGTCATCACCTTCGAGAGAACAACTCTTAGAGACTGCCAAGCTCTTCATAGAGGCGTTCAACGAGTTCACACCCGAATCAGTCGTGCGATACCGCAGTCCTACGTGTAAGCATCGACTGCTTCCGGCATCCCTAAACTCGCCGCCACAAAGCAACGCCGAGTTCGCAGGCTTCATAGCAGCGCTAAATGCCATTATGCCAACGTTTCATCTCCGGATCGTTGATGGAGGAGAACCAGTGGTAGACGAAGTCACTCGTAAGGTCGTATTGCATTTGAAGTCGAGGTCCGAGACGGCCATTGGGCCATATGAAAACGAGTATGTTTGGATCTTAACATTGAGCAAGGATGGTAAACTCGTGGACGATATTTTGGAATTCGCGGATAGTTTATATACTAGCGACCAAATACCGAAGCTGAAGAAAGCGGCCGAGGACGCAGCTAAGAAGTGAGGATAGATCTTAGTTAGATTATCAAGGCGAATAGAGGGGACTTTGAGAAATGAGGAGTATGTTGAAATGAATGGCCAAGGGACTATGTCATATATATAAGAAGGACCTCCCTACTCACTCATACAGTTGATAGACTAAGTCAATATACAAGTACAGCTCATATACCGCATCTTTCAGCATAGTACTAGTACCATCGGCCTAGTGCCTCGCCTTTCCTCACCGAGAGCCCAACTGAAAGCTTCCGTTTTTTTCTACTGGGTCTATTAGGTATATTAGTAAATGAGGAGCTATCGAAGACTTACGTACGGCCCAGTGCCCAGATGCTCCGGAAACCATGCGGGCCGGAACAAGATCCACTGCAAGCTCTGTGACGGCCCGAGTAGTTTGCCACACCGACCATTTCTATTACTATTCTGCGCCGGTAGATCTGCATGAATATCCCGCAGCTAAAAGGGTACATTATAACTGCTGTGGATAACAATCAGGTATAACGACCGAAACCCAGTAGTTATATCATTATCCTATGTTGTGCTTAAATACTTTAGGTACTTATTGGACGCAAACGAATTCATCATTATCACCATCTTCAATTATAAGTCTATCCCATACAAAGCGTTTACCAACTTGCTTTATACGACTTTATTGAACAGGATTTTATTGGGAGACACGCGAAGCGCTGCGATGACACTGGCTTTAAAATTACCTAAGATCGATATTTTTCTATAGACGAGTTGTGGTTATGCTCTTATTATTCGATGACGTTGATATGAGTTTTCCTTTTCGGATCTCGTGGAGACCGGCCTTAACTTGCGGCATCCTTATTGGTGATATATATTCCCATTGATTGCTTGTCACCTATTATTATCATCCAATCCCTCGTCATTAGGTAGAGCACTTGCACTGGTATTAGAGCGATGTGCTCTTATGTCCTCAAATGCAAGGGAGACACGGTGGAGTACCTTATATGTACTAGGGTAGGACCAATCAAGCAGCTTAGATTAACATATGTAAGACCCATAAAAGGTCTTGTCGATAACCGTAAGAGGCCGGATGTTTATGATGGTTATGGATCAGCTACGTCGGGATTTATGGGGAGACGGCCCCGCGTGATAGTCGTATCGACAAGGAAGCTACTCGCTTTGGTGGCAAAGTTTGGGGGAGGTGACTCTAGACCACGCGATGGATATTCATGGGATTCTAAGGGGGATCGACACTAGCTGCACAAATATGTAGACCGGTCTAATATACAGGCAGCAGACAGATTCGTGTCGCGAGAACAGTACTCTAACGTCTGCCAATGTCAAACTAATCGAGAACAACCGGTTATGTATATCATCGACAGCGATCTTCGACTTCCGGGAGAGCTATTACGTATAAGCATACCTAACGTATTGGTTTAAATGAGCAATCCTCGTCTTGAGATAATGTTAGCATAACATCGCAACCGGAAGAGACCACCCAGGTAGGTAGGTAAGGCGATCTGGATCGTGGATAAGATGAATTTATCAAATCAAAATAATCATAACAGTTCGGCGATCTCGATTGCCCCCGCGTCCTTTTATTCTGAGTTGCGAACATGTAGTCGGCTGATAGCCGCGTGTTCGAATCCTGGCACTACCGTTAACATGTAAATTTCGTATATGTATCAATTGACGGCACGAAGTGTCAAGTATGAATTTACAAATCTCATGTGAAAATGGTAGCCCGCTTTGCTCTATCTATAAACGATAATGTTGATAGTTAGGTACATAGTTCAGTTGTCGCTGAAGGGCTGGAGTAAGGCTGCTAAATCAGAAGAAAGGAAGCAAATTGGTCCTAATGACGGAACATCCGATTCGGTACCTACCTGATAGTCACCTGACGGCTTGACTGGACGCATACCGCATATATGCATCCTACATGTAGATAAGCTTAGCACTCTGTATAGGTAATTTGGGACCAGAAAATGGCCACTATGGCTCGGTGTGGCTGCACAAAGTGAAAAGTCGGGACCATCCAATCCACTAAAGACAACTAACGACCAGGGTATACCCCCGGGTAAGCATCTAAGATCTTCTAAGAAATAGCAGATCGAGATTTTACAAATGCCCTTATCCTCTTTGGGTCGCCTATCGTATGACTTCTGACCTAATAAGGCCTAATGAGGTTACAATTCGTGGAAACAAGTAGCTTACCTCTTAGAAGTTAGAGCCATACACAGAGCCATAACTGCCATGAGTCCTTTTTGTCCGGCATTCTTCGATGTCGAGGTGAGTGTCAGATAGGTATAGGTCACCACATACCACCCGAACGCGCAGGCTCTGTTACCTTATTTTAGATGGCAGGGTCTTCTTCGATCTACGCCCTCCTTAACGGCCAGAACGGCAGAACGGCTACCGTCCGTATGCGATTGGTTCGTTAAAGTTCGGCTAGACTCTAAATGCTCTGAATAGACTTCTGCTCACACACCGCGGGTGCATGGCTGGCCCCACAGGACCCTTGATCGGCGGGAAAAGGTACGTCGCTCTGTACGATTCCAGCAGGTTACGCTCGATCGTGAGGAAGCTGCACCCCCAAGTGTATCGGTCGTAATGATTGCTAAATCGCTTTTGAATCTGCGAGGAAGGCCAGTCCGAGCACCGAAGGGGCCTCGCCAGGCCCTACGGTGGGTAGTTACTGTTTTCGTAACCCTCATAGATCTCGATGCGCATGCTATTTCTTCAATACATAGTCCCTACATATTGTTTGTTTGTTATACATAACAGCAGGGGAAGTAAAGGTCTCTTTTTTATTTTCTACTAATCCACATACTACCTAACCATTCCCTAAATGTATGCTCTTGCCATCCTAGGTACATACCTACCTACCTACCTACATCTTAACTGCTTAAGTAAAGTACCTACCTAACCTACCAAAATAAACGAGTTGAAGCCATTCGACTGATCCCGCTCAATAATTGTATGCATCCACCATCTATTATACTATTATTATACATATGCTCTTCCAGCTCGGCTGCGTTTTGCTCAATCTGCATCCGGTCCAATACAATCTAAGCCTTCTCAATACGAACTAAATCTTAAGCTAAGGGAGAAACTCTGCATGTAGGTATGACGTTGCATCGTCGACTTTTCACGAATCCCAACCCCCTTTGGGTTACCGCACCCTAAATGCATCGCAGCGATATCTTGCAGAAGCGTTTCCATCGAATTCTCGCACACTCTTCAGCTACTTATCATCGACCCATTCATTATAGCCAATATGCGCCTGCAGTCTCGCGTGAATGGCTGCGATGCGCTGTCCACCCTCCTCACCTAGATAATCATTCCCTCATTCTTCTAAGACGCACCCATGCAAAACCATCCTGCTTTTGCTTGCCGTACTAACATATCATGGGAAGCTAGAACATATTCCCTGTTGACGACTATGTCGCTACCAAATTCCTGCTACATTCTCAGATGACCTATTGAAAGTTCATTTATCTCTCGCCTCTCAATATACTAGTATACGAAGGTATTAGCGCGAGCAGTATGGCCGACTGTAAAGATGCGCCCATCGCACCGAGTGTTACATATAACAATCCGAGACGAAAATCGCCCGATGCCTCTATAACGCTGCAGTATCACCGACAAGCGAGAAATGCTTCCAAACGGGACCCCCAGATAGCTAACCCGCCCACCCATCCGACCTTTTCTAAACCGCGGAGGAATTCTTCTGGAGACAGCAATGAAACAGGTATAAGCGACCCGAAGAAATGGTTTGATACCTCAAACCAGAAAGCAATGCACACAACCGACATCGACGAAGCTCCATTCTATCAAAAAGAGACAGATTCTTCCAATGAGGAAGTTGCAAAGTATGGGTTACCGTTGCAGAGTCCAGCATACCGAATCCGCCCGGTTGGACTGGCACATAGCAACCAAAGCGCTGATGAATTCCGTTCCGTAATCGATGACCTAACAGTTGAAAACAAACGCTTGAAGGAGGAGCTGAGGAAATATAAACAGATGGGGCCCGACTCGTTGCGAAGGGACAAGCTGTTCGAGGTTAAGGTCCATGGCCTATCTAGTAGAAAGAAGCGGGAGCTAGAGGCTGCACTACGGGATTTTACAACAAGTCTCGAGGATTCGAGTGTCGGACCCTCCCCAAGCCGGAAGAAGGCGTCAGGCAAGTTAAAGAATGTCCATTCGTCGACATCCAAACATGCGTCGTCGTCGTCCGGGTCTAACTCAAGACCCGTTGACTCCGCGTATGCATCTATGTCGGCTGGACCAAGCTCTTCTGTCCCGTTCCTTCCCGGTCAGGCCAAGGCTGCGCGAGAACGATCTGAACAGAAGATCGAGAATTATCTACGAGATATCCCCGAAGGTTTATGGCCGCGACCTACCATCATGACCGAGAAGGATAAGAAAAAGCTTGTAGTTAAGCGACTCGAACATCTTTTCACGGGCAAAATGGCCGACCCAGCAGAGCATATCTTGTTACCTCAAGTCCCGGAACATATCGTCGAAGACGTGGAAATGGGAGGAACTATCAATAGAGCGGCAGCTCCAAGCGATACGATGCGAGAAGCGCAAATCCAACCGCGAGATTCAAGTCGGAAGGAGAGCAGCTCACGCGACAATGGATCTGCATCTAACGCGCATTCACACTCAAATGGTGACCAAACAGACACAAGGGATAATGGCAACGGCAACGCAACTAGCAATAGTCGCGCGAATGAGAGCGGTAACAATACATCCCCGCACATATCAACGTTACTACCGGAACAGCGCCCTACACGACCACGCGACTTGGACCCTGATCGCAGACAGGTACCATCAGAAAACATGGATTACATACGTCATCTGGGATTGGTAGCGCCCGAGTCGCAGAAGCAATTCTCTGCAAGGGATGTGTCGCCAGATGCGGAAGGATGGGTATATCTCAATCTGCTGTGCAATTTAGCGCAGCTGCACATTCTCAACGTGACCCCAGCTTTCATTCGTAATGCGGTATCGGAGAAGAGCACCATGTTCCAACTGTCGCCTGATGGAAGAAAAATCCGCTGGCGGGGTGGAATCGAGGGTACCAAATTTAGCAGTGACAGCGGTAGCTATTCGCAACATAACCAATCAAGCGATGACACGGACGGATCGAACGATCAGGAGCAAAGAAAAAAACAGAAAACGCAGGGATCTGGAAATGACGTCAACGCGCACAAACCCTCAAAATTCGGTTTGGGCGTACAGCAATCTAATTCATCCGAAAGTTTCCACTATAAACCGTTATTTGTACACCATCAGACATCTTCGTCAGACGAACAACCATCGGGGGGTGACGAGACCGGCTCGTCTTTTGGGCCGCCCGAGGAAAGCAACATGGGGGGTATGGATTCTCGTTGGGGTCAAAGTGGCGTATCAGGTATCTCGCAGCGTAAGCGCCGTCGCGACGGTGCAATTATTTACTATAGCGGGGCACCGTTCTGCACAGACCTCTCGGGTGATTTTGGAGAGGGAGAAATCTCCCCGGCTACTTATGATATGACATCATCAGGGGACCATGGCAACAAGGGACCCATGCAGCCCATGCAGCCCCACAGCCTTGGCAACACCCGCCCACAATTCAGCCGCTCCACGTCAGGATCGTCGCTTCCTTTCAGGCCGCTTAGTACCTTGCAGTCTCGCAGCACGTTGATGGAGGTTGACTATTCCGATCCACCAGAGTTAACCTCGGCTGAGACAGATGACGAAGACATTGAAGCTGATTTTTCTTGGTCTGATAGCAAACAACATGCTCCATTGTTGAATCTCGAGGCTAGTGGTTTAGGAGGGACTTACCCCGAAGATCATTTTGTAGTTATTGTGCCAACACGACGGCCGAAGCACGCCTACTACGATGAAAACAGCGCTTCCGAAGACGAAGATGAAACCCCATCAATTCGACCAAGCCTCGTTGGGCGCTCGGGTCAGGAGACAACAGAGTCTATCATTAACAAGTTAGCTAGCATGACGACTAATTCGCCAGCGCCACGCCAGATCTCGAGTGTCGGAGCACATGCCGTCCAAATCGAATACCTGCCTGGGAAGATTCGTAGACTAAATCCCGTACCTCTCCCACCACCCACCTTTTATTTTCCAGCCGACCAATCTGACCTCGACGAAGACGAGGATGAAACTATGGACGACTCTTCGGAGAGCCTTATAAGTAGGCAGGCTATCGTTGAAGATGGCCCAAGCTCGGATGTTGACTTGTCTGGAAATGATGAGGAAGACGAACACTCCGATGACGGTCAAGACTACGACGCTAGCGGGAGCATATCGCCCGAGAATATGGACGAGCGCCCTGACGTCAGCCAGCTTCTACGAGGACGTAGTATAAGGATTTCACAAAGATCCGTCACTACTGGGAGTTCAGCAGCGACTGCCGGCGGAGCTGTTAGCGGCTATAATAGTAGTATTGAGGACATATGAGAGGAGAGCCAAATTTGCTACGTGTAGCAATCTAATATTGTGCTGGAAGAGTACCACTTTGAACGAGAGGCATACTGTCAATGGATGTACTTCTATTTGCTATTTTCTTAGCATTTGGGTCGGCGTATAAATTTGGCGGACTACTTTTACAATGGGCGGCATCTGAAAACGATCCAAGGCGGCAACGGGGATCGATTTGGTATTTAAAACTAGTAATATTGCTAGCATGCGTGGCTACAATGACACAGTGATACACCAATTAACAAGTCCAATTAACAAGTCAAAGAACGGTATCTTGGGTATTTCCTGGCCTCGAATTATACCTAAATGCCGATACGGCAAAATTGCCTATGCATTTTCTATATGTATTAGGTACTTTTATACTTTACTAGGAGGTAGGTATTTTAGAGAGTGTGTCACGTGATGCTTACAACTACTTCAACTTTAATTTGTGGAGAAACATAATCCGTACACTCACCTGGTCTAGGTCGACCTTGGATGTGATATTTCAAGGTACAAGCTCAACTTCAGAACAAACATTACTAAGGTAGATACATATTCTTTTTTAATCTACAGATATCGACAAAGGTCCATGTAATTTTTATTTCTATCTATTTCAAATCAAAAACCCCTATATGTCTTTTGATTTCACACAAAAGCATCCACAACAGAAAGCTCTCATCAATTCGAGTCCTCTAAGTTGTCGCCGACTTGCGCCCTTTACAACTGCCACTTCAAAGTTTCGGTGAAGTTCGTCGACAAGATGAATCGAAAGGATCATTCTAGTATTCTAGGTATGTTATCTGATCTATTTCCTCGGTATCTTTATTCTGGATCCACAAATGGACTGGTCGGTTGCAATCCCTGTAACAACGAAGCGTCAAGTAATCTCTAGTAAGGACTCGTGGGATTGATTTAATAAGATGCGCCTTGCGCCTTGTGCTCATTATTGCCCAACAACCTCTTGGTCACAGCGGACACCACCGTTACCTAGGAAGCAGTCATTGCCTGAGGAGGCATCCTTTCGCTACAAGATGGATATATTTGAACCAAGTTCGGCCTATTATATACTCTTATTCTATATACATCATAAGCAACATCTTGGTGTCTATAGACTACAAGTCGCCTTATCCTGCTCCATCAGTAATGCAGCATGGCTTCCACGAACACCTTCGCTGACCTAATCTCGCGCGTCGACAACCTGGATCTCAACCTAGACGAAGATGTAGACGCTATGGCCTCGGGTTTTGGAAAGTTGGATATCAACTCGTCCGAGAAGTCCCAAGATGACCCCAAAGAACCGGACGCATCAGTCGAGCCCACGGATCTGGAAAATAATCCCCCAGGCTTGAAAAGCCATGCCGAAAGCTACAGCGGAAGAAGGCTAACAGTAGCACATTACTAGACCGTCACAACCGCGCCATCGCGCAGATCCTGTCGCACTTCCGCAACATGGTCATGGCTGCCACCGCACCCATCTCGCAAGGCGGCAACGTCCTTGAGCTCGCTGCGCTCAACCGCATGACCATGGAGACCGAATCCGCTGCTTTGGTGTGTACCTCTGCCTTTGACCTCGCCTTCCCACCATATCCGCCTTTCCCTTTCCCCTTTCCTATTCCTACTTACCCCCACCTCCCCATACAAACCCGCCCCCACTAACACCCTCCAGATCTCCGAAGTCCAAGGCCTCCTAGCCATCAACCGGGAGATCAAAGCCCTATGGATCCGCGGGCCGCTCCGACAGCCCGGCGAGAGTGACACCCGCGAGGCTGATCTCGACAAGCAGGCCGCCGACGTCGCGCGCCTGTACGACCGCGCCATCGAGATGCGGGAAGCCGCTATCCGCCAGCAGAATGCTGCTAAGGCCGGAGGTGATCTCTCCGTGAGTTCCTAGGAGGACAAGGCGGGTTGTGAGAAGAAGGCCGGCGCCGAGACTACGGATAGCGCTGCGAAGGGGAAGAGTGATAAGAATGATATTGGGGATGGCGATGATGCTGGCGAGAGAACCCGCCTTGGCCCGTCGTCTACTGATAGCTAGAGTGATTTGCCATGGAGACGGGGAGTTAGCGAAATCTTACGCGACTATGCACACCCAATATATCCTTCAGCGGCTTATCGATCATAACAGGCCGCAATAGATCGGTGTAGCTAAGATGTTGAGCGCCTGAGGCTCGATACCACAAAGGTTAATTTACTTCACCTCAGTGGGCTACATAGATCCATCTGGGTGTAGTATGAAAACATTGACAGCTTATCCTCCAGGCAATAGCGGTATTCCACTTCCCGGCATTATTTATGAGTCTACTATCAAATTATCCGTGACTCCCAGCTAATGAACTAGCCCTCGAATAGCTTAAGTCGCATATGCGCGACATTATGCTTTACAATATGATCAACCTTCGCCCTCATCAGGATTCTCCTCCCCATCATCTCCCAACTCCTCCTCGAGCTCCTTGGGTATCGATTCCATCTGCCCCACCCTTTGCTCCGCCGCTTCTATGCCTCCTGCAGTGAGCCAAAGGAAGTAAGCCTCTTTGTAATTGTCGATTTGATGGAAGAACGTGTGGAACCTAACGGCTAGAATTAGTAAATCCGCACGTATCCTAACACTTAGCAAAACAAGAAGTTCGACTTACGAATTCTCCTTCTCCTCCAGCTCAAAGATGCGACGATAAATCTGCGAATCCTTAAACTCCTGGATCTCCTTTTCGTATTTGCCGAAGTCGAGCTCCGCCAAGTAGTACTGTTCCCGGGCACGCTTGTTATAATTCTCGAACACGGGCCGTTCTAGCAGCAGCCCCAGACTAGGAGCCTTGGGGATGCTAATGCGGGCGGTCCCGTAGCTTTCGTCGATGCGGGACAGGGGTGTGGCGCAGCGTGTGACGAGGACGGCCATGCCGACCATCTTGCGTATCTGGTGCATCATGAAAGATTGCCCGTGGACCTTGAGTGATAGCCATTGCGTGTCGTTAATCTGGACGGGTTCTGGGTTTGCGATGAAGGACTTGATGGTGCGCTTTGCCGAGGGGTCTGAGTGGCTCTTCTGGATGGTGTAATTGTGGAAATTTCTCGTGCCTAGATATCGATCGAGCGCTTCTTGAAGTTGGGATAACCGCTCGGGAGTAACGCGGTATCGTCTCTTTGCGGCTACGTATGCGGCTTTGATCTGCTTCAGGGCGAGATCTACAGGATGAATCTCCTTAGGTTTAGTAGTTTCTGACTCATCAATGTCTTCAGCCTCAGTCATCAAGATATCTGCCGATTCTGAGGCTAACTCTGCTGCTACGGTCGAGCTCTCTACTGGAGTATCCTGTACTAAATTGGATGCATCCGTGGGCTTGTCATCCAATTTGGTTCCAGTAATTTCACCCTTCGTCTCAAGCGAGTTGTCTGTAGGCTTCTTCGAAGACTTGGGCCCTGCTACCTCGCCTGAATTCTTGGCGCTGTATGTTTCTTCAGAAGTGTGCATGCGTCGTATGACAGTTTCCCGGATACTAGAGTCTAAACTATCCAAAATAGGTTGGATATCGTTCTTCTGCACTTCTTCCCAGTAGTCTTTGACTTCGCCTAGGCGTTTCGCATATTCTTCCTCGAGACCCTTCTCTTTGATGGACTCGAGAACCTTTTTGCCAAGGAAGCTCTCAGGATGAGGAGGTAATAAACAATAACTCGGCATTAAGTATTCATACCACCTAGAATCGCAAGATTGGTAGCAGCTGAAAGCATTGTTCGTACGTTGAATACCCCATACTCGAATCTGAGGCGGCAGGTTGTCGTTGATATTCTTTACAACGTCTGGGTCCTCAATGATCAACTTGAGAGAGATCATATTGCCAGCAGCATGGACACCTTTATCAGTTCTCGCACATCGTACAAAGCTAGACTTCCTAGGATCATCGGCATTAGCCTTTGATATGGCCTTGGCCGCAACTAGCGCAGCGAAAATATCTCCCTCGATCGTCTTTTCCTTGTGGTTGATTTGTAGACCGTGGTATCCCGTGCCAGCATATCCGATCATGACGGAGACTTTGCGCTTTGGTCTGCGTTCTTCGGCCGCGATCTCTTCTTCCGGGAACTGAATGTTCATATAGCTGGAGTCGCTATTCACGGCGGAATTTCCATTCTCGTCAACTCTCCTACGCTTTCTTTCTTGCCAACCTTTCTCGTTACGCTCGCGCTTATCCTTGGGTCCACGACTACGGGCTAGTTAGCAAGCATTGGCTTGGGTTCATAGAACCAATTAGTTAAAAGTAAGACTTACCTATCCCCACCGCGCCCATTGCCTCTACCCTTCGAGTCCTGACCTCGGCGGCGCCCGTTAGAGTTGAGCTTTCTGTTGGCGTGTCTGTTTCCATCATCGCGGCGGTTTGACTTTGTAGTGTCTGAATCGACCTGTAACTCTGGGTTCGCGGATAGACTAGATGTAAGTTTGGGCCCATTGCCTTCGGAACTTGCGGTTGGCGCGTTGCGCGTATCAGTCTCGGCCACCATCTTGAAATGCGATGGTGAATTCGCATTATCAGTACAAGTGAAATAAATTATTTGCGGGTTGAGAAAAGTTCCGGCGGCAGTTTGCGCAGTAAACTTTTGGGGGAAGCAGCTCCATTATCGATAAGGATGAATGAGGGGCGCTCGATAAGGTACTTAAGCTACTTAAGGCACCTATGTAGGTACATACCTCCTATCCGTAATTCATTTAACCGATTCAGCGTCTTGACTTGGAATCTTACCTTCAACTTCCACGGTTCAGGGGAGAGAATATCATATTAATCTTAGATTCTTTGGAGAGTTCCTTTCTGGTGCTATGTAGTTTAAAATTCCAATTTCCAACTTTCCATTGTTACAATATACTTCGTACTCCTTGAATACAATCCAGCAAACGTTCTCTAATTTCTAAACTCCCGTGGTCTTTAAACATCAAATACAATCTCAATGACTGAGTCATGAGCACCACGAGGCTTCGTGATATTCACGATACGAAGTCTCTCGTCGGACGCAGCCAGGAGAGTCTCCCAGTTTCTTTTGCTACGCTCTTTGCCGTTAAATCCGGATTTCATGAAGATGTCCGCGCTCCTAAGATCAGAGTTAGAAAGGCGTTAAGACTAAGAATGGATACTCAAAAGAGTAAAGGAGCATAAGCTATTAATTATGACTTACCTCTGCATTCGATCTTTCAACCGATTTTCGTCACTCAAGTTGGGAAGAACAACCTCAGAAAGCCAAATCTTGCTCCCTTTTTTAAGAGCTGGGACCAGGTTTTTCAAAATTTTGGCTGCGTACTGATCGCTCCAGTCATGGAAGATATGGCGAAATACATATACATCCGCATGATAAGTTACTTTCTCGGTGAGGAAGTTGTAGCTCTTGTATTCCAGTCTGTTGTTAAGGTCCTCGGGAACTTTGGCATCGGCGACAACTTCTGGGAGATCTAACACTACACCTTTCTTGACCTTAGGATACGTGCGGAGAACTACAAACTCAAGAGTTAGCAATATGCAGTACATGTTGTCCTAACCAAAGAAAAAGCAAAGAGACAACGAAAGTGCTCGAAAGATTGAAGCTGAGTCTGGAAATGATCATACTTAGCTGGATTACTTCACCACCAGCCCCACCGATATCGACAACAGTCTCCGGGCACTGGTATTTATTTGCCCACGGCAAGGTTTCGACGAAATACGACGACTTAAGAGCCGGAGCTTTGGTCGAAACACCCATGGCAGATCGAAAGCGGGCAACTCGTGTCTCGTCTTCGGCGATGTAATCGAAGAAATTCTTGCTTGGATCAACGATCTCCTCTTTGTCAATACCTATTTCTTTAATCGCTTTTTCCTCTCTAATTGCTAACACCGAAGCAGAGTGTCCTGGTTCCCCGCTATCTGGGAACCGCCGCATGCTTTCGGCGAGCTTTGTAACGCCGGACAACTGCTCGTCGATAATTAGACCTATGATATCTTTCATTTCAGGCACAGTAAACACCGACGATATGGCGTTGTGTCTAACAGACATATCAGGAGTAACTTCTTCGAACATGTGAAATGTGATAGCGGCCTGGACAATACGACGCGTATCCTCTTCCGGGAGGCCACAACTTTTTGCGAGCTCTTTGTATGATATCTCAGCATTAGGCGCAAGAGGAACATGAGAGGCGATGTCAAATTCATATAGAGTTTTGAAAACAGCTACTACAGCGGACTTGGATGTGTAAGTCAATAAGCACAACTACCATGGATTCTCAAATAAGGCTCGACAGGCGGTAGCTACATACCGTTGGTAATAGAAAAGATAAGAGATAGCCCATCGGGCCCATCAGGCGAATACGTAGTTCTTCGATGGTTTCAAGAAGCTCGTCGAGGGTTCCCTCAAGAGGAGGAGACAACTCGATTTGTGGCGGTGCTCCGAATGCAAGCGAGAACTCAGCCCCAGGAGATCCTTTCAACCCATCTTCCAATGTCCGCGTATTGCGTTCAACAATGAATGAAAGTTCAGAAACGGATCTCAGGGGTGCCATAGTGTCGTTAGGGGGAGCTCTGTTGAGTAGAGAAGTGAGAGAAAATAAGTCAAAATACTAGTAACTAACCTAGGTACTTGAGGTAGTTTGAAGTCTAAGGAATATGAAGACAACTTATCAATGTCTTTATATCTAAATTTAATTATTAATTCAAGCAGAAGACTTTAAATAGTTGTTCAAGTCATAATAAGGCTCCTCTTATGGTTGATGTTATTGTTATCCCCGAATCCGAATGAATATGCCGAAACTAACCGACCTGCCCCTATTTATTTCGGTATATTCCACGGACTCCGGTCGTTCAGCGCATAATATAGGATTGTAGTATTCTCGACTATTATTTCCTATATCATCTATGAGTCATGTTTATTCAATATTATTTTTATAGTCAGTAGCTTTAAGAGCGAGAACGAGAACGAGAGCATACGCGTACGCATACGTATCATCTTCCGTGACTCATTTTTAAAAGTCGTCAAAACAGAGGTGTACTATGGTATATGGATCTGGTGAGTCTGACAATACTGTAGCAAAATAATCAATATGTCATAGATCTAAGAGAGGTCTGGTTTGGCAATCTCTCTTACTGAATCCCGGAATGTCAAAGTTACAACGATTATTGCCGAATCTCTAGAATGTTGACACGACCGGAACATGGAAATATTATGACAAGGCTACCTTGTAATATACTTAGGTAACCATGGCTCTATTAAGGTACCATTTCTCTTGCTTTGCCTATAGAATAACCTAAGTTAGGATAGGTACCTAAAGCTCCAGGGGTTGAATATTTCCCGCATCGTAATGTAATTTGGACCAGTCTCTTCCTAGCCGATCCAAACTATTACACCTTGACATTACCTACTCAAGTGAGGCGACGCGGAAAATTACTTGACTATATTCCTAATTCTTCTCGCTTCTAATAGGTGTAACGGAAGTCGGGTTGAGATTCCCCCTATATCATATGTTAGTTTTGAATCCAGCTGTGGCGAAAACGAATGTCTTACATCGGTTGATTCAAGATACTTCTCTCCTCGGTCGGCTTTCTTGTTGTCTAAATAATAGGAGATGTCTAATAGGCCTACGATAACGATTGATAATAGACAGCATGCTATGCACGCATATAATCCAGGTCGGTATCCACCAGGAGCATCTTGGGATCTAATCACTCGTCAGTATCGACTGAAAATGCACTTCGTATCAAATAGACCTTACCTAAAGACAAGACTGGCAGCAATTCCTCCAATACTAGCAAAGCTGACCCAAGACGCACTTGCAAAGGCTCGCTTCCATTGTCCGCGGATGTTGTTGGCTTGGTACGCTAGCGATGCCGGGACATTTGCTGTTGCTCCGGCGGCAACGAGAAACGAGCCAAAGTATCGAACACCGTTGTTGGGATGCCATCCAAGGATAGGTAGGCCGATAAGTGCTACAACCATGTTGGCGACCACAATAGGGCCACGCGAATGGTAACGATCTCCAAGCCAGCCCATGATGTACATGTAAATACCCGCGAACGCATATGGGGGTGCGATAAGGGTAAGCGAAATACCGCGATCAAACCCCAAATTCGTGTTTAGAATAAGAGGTAAGAAATAGGCCAACGAATAGGTCATGGTGTTGGTACAAAAAGCGATTAGAGCGTACCCCCTAATAGGGTGTTAGTCGAAGGAAAACCCATTCAGCATACCTTTTCCATGCAAGGAATGTTCTTTTTCGGCCTAGGATGCTTACCAGACTCTCAAATCTAAACCGCCCTTCAAAAATAGACTGATCTTAAACTTGGGGGCTTCGACATCACCACGGTCGGCATTAACGCGCCGAACAATCCACGAACGTTCTCTATCGCTTAAGAACTGCCAAGATATACGATTGGAATCGGGGAAGTCGACCAGGAGCCAGTAGCCAAGAGAGGCTAAGAGGCAGGTGATGACACCTGGATGGATGTTAGTTAGCATTCAAGATACACTCCATAGGACCGACATCTCTGAGATACCTTCAATGATAAAGATCCATCGCCAACCACTAAGTCCTGCGGTGCCGTCGAGTTGCATCAAGCCGAATGCGAGAATTCCCCTAAGCCCCTTCAGTTAACGACTATCAATATATTTACATCTTGGGAGTGTCCTTACGAGCAGGCCGAAGCAACGCAGCCAAGAAGGTAGAAGACCGAGTATCTTCTGCCCATCTCATCTGAATATTTCGTCAGATGCTTGTCTTCATCACATTTGTAAGTAACCTATTAGAAAATAATCTTACATCGAGTGTACCATGTCGACCTGCAGATAAGTTGATGTTAGTTCCCTAGGATGTCAAGCCCCGGTGGAAGATGTGATAAATGAATGTTAGGACATACAGTAAGTATACGCAGCCGGGGAAGTAACCAGCCTCGAAGGCACCAAGGATTAGTCGAAGGGCCATGAGGACTTCGAATGACGGACTGAATCCGAATCCGATCATAACGGCACCCCATGCCAACGTAATGGTGGACAGGAAGATGCGTGGGCCAACCTTACGGATCAGGATGGTCGAGGGCGGCTGGAATAAAATGTACGTAACGAAGAAGACGAGGGTAACGATTGACTAGAAGCAAAGGCTGGTTAGCGAAACAAGATCAAGGGAAATGGTGAGGGCAGAAAATTCTTACATATCGTTCACCAACAAGTTTCAACTCCTCGTTCATTCCAGCAACGGCGGCCGCAGACAAATTGGTTCGGTCCATAAGACTGACGCAGTACAAGACGCCGACTAAGGTGACAAGTCGACGGTCGATTCTCCATATAATCCTCTTCCCCTCCTGTTCGTCAACATCGTCGACGACATTTGAAGATTGGGTCTTCTCCCCTTCAAACTGTCCGACTTCAATTTCCGCCTTCTCTTGATCGCGGTCCATAATTAAAGCTTGCGTATAACTTGCTCAACTAGGGAAACAGGCAGGTTGGTACCAAGGGTGTTGTTTTATAGTCCTGGCGGACTGGTCTGGGGTACGGATTAGCACGGGGACAGACCCCGTGGAGAGAAGAGACTGGGGAACGAGGGGTTAACCGGGGTAACTTGGCAGCGATCCCCTGCGCATAGGAATGGAGACTATACCGATGTTTCGCTTGTAGATAGCTCCAAACTAGGTAGTTGGACCAAGTAACTTGTTTAAGAAATACGTTGCTGGCCATTGGCTGTTGTAGTGTGTGGGGAAGAGAATGCCCGGTTGCTACTCAACTAGCGGAGTTAACTACCAAGACGGGGCGGTAGATATCTGTTAAATCTAGATTTTGGTTGTTCGGGAACTGAAGTCGAACGCGTGAGCATGACATTAGACTCGCTCGCGTCAATTCTTAAAAGATGATCGGCAGAATTCTTCAACGAGCGTTACACATCACTAATAGACGCGAGAGCGGTATCTTCAACGTAGCTCTTGGTGTTACACGGGAAACAACCCATCGTATCGACAGATGTAATTTACCTACTACCTACCTACCTAAGTACTCTTTGTTTATACCAGAAATAGAGAAATCCGCCAAGAAGCTATAATAGGTATATCACAATGCCAAGGTAAAACTTGGTGTACCTAGTAACCTAACCTAGAATACTAACTAACTTGTAGTAAACCTCGCCGATTCAGCTCAGGTAAGTACCTAACCTAGGTACGTAGGTAGCTAAGTTAACAACAATGAACTACCAGTCTACTTTGCCGGGAGCACTTGTATTGATAGTAGTAGGTGTCTAGGCAGTCTAGACCCGCCCAAAGTGCTACGATAATTGTTGAGAATGCGGGGAAGGGTGCCGTAGCTATACCTCGTTAGGTCATTAACCGATGCATGGGGTATTGCAGCTTGGGGAAGAATGCGGGGATGATCTCCAGATTGTTCCGCTGAAAGGGGACCAGGATCCAAAGAACTATTGCGGATCATATCTCCATATGACTAGAAATGGGTTCGTCAACAAGACTTATGATGAAATAATGTGAACAATGTAGTTACACCGCATGAGTTTTTAATATAATATTTTTTCAATACAGATATCTCCGATCTTATTTCGTGACGAGATATCACAGGTTTATGAAAGCAAGTTCACAAGAGGATAATTGGATCTAAATGATAGCATAGCAGAACAAGTCATGCTCTGAACGTCGCATAGCATCACAATGATTTCGTAGACACTTTATTCGAACTAGAGTCCTATATGCTGATGATAGTCCTGAAGCTTCAATATCTCATGCAAACACTCGCAAGCCTAAAAGAGTAACAAATTACGACAAAATATTGTGTAATGTAGGGTATAAAAACGCATCTCTTTATTGGCTATTTGCCCAGCCCTGCATAGCGGGCCAACGCAATCCTCCCGCCCCTTATAAATGGTACCAATTGCCACATCATCTACCTCCTTATCAAATAAACCAGCCCACAGGACGATACCTTCAAGTAACTTCCGAACAGAGTCATCTGCATACCAAAGTCAAAATGGGCCGCTGGTCACACCTCGACACAGACGAAGAGCGCCTCCCGCACGGCGTCAAGCGCATCGGGTACGACGCCGACGACCAGGAGTACACATTTTTCGATACCTCGGACGGCAGCATCTGGGTTGGGGGATACAACGGCTTCACGAAATGTATATCGAGGCTAGACTAAGTTGTGAGCTTTAGTAACGATAGTAAGGATGAATCGATATACATCCCGACTGAGGAAGTTGAAAAAAGCGGCCCGCGGCCGTCGAGCACTCCGAATTTAAAGGCTTTGCTTAACTCCTTCGTGGCTGTTGGTAGGCTCGCTCGAATCATTGTAGCGCGGAGAGGACCGGGTGCGGATCGCAGGCTAAGCCGTGAAGAACGGAGGCGAGAGCGCCGCGCCCGTGAGCAAACTAAGGAGGAACGGCTTCGGGATGGGGAAGGGTTCGGCGAGAGGGAATTCGAAGGGAAAGAGTTTATTTAGAAATAAGCTATTCAATGGATCTGCTACTTTAGGGACTCAGCATTCCTCTTATGCTGTTCGAGCTGGCTTGGAAAACTTAACGACATTTTATTCAGATAAATTCGGGGTAAAGGGGCGTGGGCATATGATTCAAATGAGACATGAACGCTTTGAATTGGTTATAACTGAAGCTATCACCTTACCTAATAATCACCTATAATCTGAAGGCATACATATTCACGAAGTAAGGGATAAGACAGATAATCTACCTATCATTCCTCTATATAACTCTATTTTTAGACCTAACTTAGATATTGACATTATTCGTTAAACGTTACGTCGTCGTTTATATAATCGTGCGTCGGTGGGACAAGAGCTCATCGCGATAACAGACATATATAGGTAGGTACCTATCCAATGACAGCGCTTCGCTCATGCGGCATCTGCAGCGTGGGAATTAGTACGTATACTTGAAGCCCTCCACGCCCTCAATGAGTATCTTTCCTTGCGAAGCGAGCTTATTCGCAAAGAAGAAGTAGGCCGAGAAAGCGCCCACTATGGCAATAATCAGGATGTGCGACCCAATGGAAACCCACACGGCAGTCATATAGTGCGGTGCCTCCTGAGACCGGACGATGAAACTTCCCGCGATACCACCCGCACCATTTAGAGCCGTCACAGCGGCGGCAGTGAATGCGCGTTTCCACTGACCGGCGATGTTATTGGCTTGGTAGGCACTGAGAGCCGCCCAATTGCTCACGTACGCGCCAGTTGCGAGGTAAGTCCCGACGTAGCGCACGGTGACCTGTTCAGAGAAGCCAAGCATGCAGAACCCGACGATCAGAGTGATGCAATTAAAGATGATAACGGGGCCGCGGAGGCGAAATCTGTCGCCGATGATAGATGACAGCAGAACAGGGATGGCTGCATAATAGTAAGGCGGCGCAGATAAAAGGATAGATTGGTTCTCGTCGAATCCCATGCCATTCTGCAAGATGATAGGCAAAAAGTAAGATAGCGCAGTCGATACTAGGTTCAGTAGGAAGAACATGCACGCGAAGCCGTAGACCTTTGGGTCGCGTGCGTGTACGAAGACCTTTCCCCACGAGAACGCATCCGGCTCGACATCTTTACGGTCCGCATTGATGCGCGCGACGGCGAGTTCTTGCTCCTCGGGCGTGAGGAACCAAAAAGATCGGTGCGCCTGCTCGGGGAAATCCACGATCCAGAAGTACGTCATGAACCCGATGATAATGGAGATCAGGCCCTGCACCAGAAACATATAACGCCAACCTGCGATGCCACCTTTGCCATCCAGCTGGTTAAGGCCGAAATTGACGATGCCGCCCGTAGCTAAGATGACGACTTCGCCAGTCTGCAAGAAGGCAAAGCGTGTCTGCTGCTCTCTCCTCGGATACCACGTCGAAATCAGATACGTCAGGCCCGGATAAATACCGCTCATACACATACCGAGGAGCACGCGTAGCGCAATCATCTGTCGCCAGGTCTGAATGAAGGCGGTGCACATGGTAATGAGGCCAAAGCAGAAAGTAATGAAGGAAAACCATAGACGGGGCCCGAATGTACGAACGGCGAGCGTCGAGGGTAGTTGGAAGGCAATGCTCGATATGGTGAAGATGAAGATGCTAACGCTGAACCGGTTACCCGTGAGGTCCAAGTCCGTCGGCATGGATGTCACTGATGCAGAGCTGATAACGCCCGAATCGAGTAAATTGAGCGAACAGAGTATGCCGGCGATAGTGCAAAGTCGCAAGTCGACCTTGAGCCTAAGCCGTCGTTCTAAAGCTCGGCGAGTTGCGACACTATCTATAACATCTTCCTCCTCCTCTTCCCCCCCGGTGAAGTTGCGCTCAGAAGCGACATCTCCGTCGTTAATAATTTTAGACGGAGAGAAATTGCTCTTCCGTTGATCCTCGGAAGGAGGAGTTAGAGACGAAGTCATTGCCTAGGCCGTGGATAAGGAACGCCGGTGCACAAGCGAGTAAGTCTCAAAACCGCCGGCCAACGGAGAGGCCCTTGACTCGATGTCTTTATCATATAGTTGTAGGTCAGGTACCATACAATAAGAGATTCTATGTAGAAAAGTATTTCCAATGTATATTAAGCAAAAGTGGAGATACCGGTAATATCTTACCAATCAAGGGACTATTCTTTATAATATTTAGCGTATTTAGCCACTCTACCGTTACGTTTCTGCTCTTACATATGATGAAATAAGAGCTTATCCGGTGCTGGTGAATCATTTCCGTATTAAACGGAGGCCGGGTCTAGAATCTAGACTCAACGAATCGAGCACATTCCACGGACCCATTTATATTGTAGCATTCAATAGCAATCAATTGAGGAACAAGATAACGAAGAGCAGCTGGAAAGATATTCAACATTCATATTCAACATTCAAGTATCCGATAGGGTTGCTGGATGATAGAAATTCTTAAACATTTCTGTGGTACGGATTTTGAACCTCATGTAGAAAGAGGCTGAAATATAACTAGTTCCAATTGATTCGCCCAGTTATTGTGATAGTCTTAGACAAGTTAGCCACAGCTGTTAATGAAGTTGCACCGCAGACTTAGATGAGACACTTAATATACACCAAGTAAGACATAGAATGCCAAATCTTTGTCGGAAAGATTGGATAGGTATATCATCTCATCCCGATTATTTGGATCTCGAGAGCCTTCTAATCTCCCAAGAGTACCTATCAGCGTATCAGCTCGATAAGTGTCGCCGAGTTCAAAATGAACCTCCCAAAATAACATTTCCCTGCGATAGCCTTTAGTATAGCATCGCAGGATATTAAAATATCCTAAGATTAAAGATTTCCCAGATTGGAAAAAAAAAATTCCAAAATTTCTTTTCCTACTTTGTCATAGGGTTGAATAACATCCTACACCTCGCTCATCAAACCTGTGACGTGCTCTCCGCATGATATCCCAATTTCCATCATCGTCGTATGTATAGGCCACCCCTACCAAAGGCCTGATCTTTAAGTTCGCTTCCAGTAGTGCGGACTCCGGCTAGATGCAGTGGAACGCTATCAACCCGCTTCTGCACTTGTGATATTATATCAATATATTTATCTTCGATAGTCCTGGTGCTCATTTCCGATTTGACTCTACGAAGAGTCATATCGCACTGCCAATTCTCGCGGCTCAGACTTGCTACTGCTGTGGCTATATCTCGTGTAGCAGCGGCTGTCCTTTCTGCAGGTGGCTGGGAGTTATCAGGCTTTGGTATGGGTCTTAAGTATGACATAACTACGACCTCGATATTAGCGTTCAAAAACCTAGCTTCGCCAAAGTCGTGGATAATGTGAACTGCGACTATGTTCTTAGGAACTACTCGAGGCGGTGCGTATGGTGAAGGCCCAATAGTGATAAGGGCTTCATGCCAACCGTATGAAATGTCTTCGCTCCCCTGAAATGGTTGAATAGCAGCCCAACCGATATAAACACCATTGGGACGTAGTAGTAAATCATTCGGTATGCCGGATAGGTTCGCTGTTGGTATCCCGGTTTCGGTTCGGCCTCTACCAGTTCCTTGAACTACCTTGCTAATGAACCGGATTGGATACGGCTTCTCTGGTCCACTGTCAGCACCGACAATCCGAGGAGGTGCCTCCAGCACCCCCTCTGTCTGCAAAGACCCGTAGGCGCTATCCCTTTCTGCGTCAAAGGCCTCTTCTGCAGCGGTAAGCCGTTCATTCGCCCTGGAGTTCTCGTATGCCACAATCGCAGCTTCTTGAGCTATTAACCCCGGGCCATATTTTTCAATCTGGGCCTCTATGACTTCCCTCGCAGGTCCGATGTACTTTTCCACGGTAATTTGGCCTATTACTGATGCTACTTTCAATCCGAGTTCGATAGGCATAGTTGTCAAGCTTGCACCACGCAATACGCTCACATCTGATGACGTACTAGCTACGCGAAAGACGGGTGAGGGACAAAGCGTCTTCTTTGATCCTTCACCGGTGCACATGACAATACGCAAATAGCCATCTTCTGCCGAAGCGGGAATTCGAATAACACACGTTTCGCGGGCTGTTTGTTTAGATAAATGCCTATGGGATGTTGCCTTCTTCACAAATTTCTTAATATCCCTTTGCCATGCTCGCTCATCCGTTTCGGGGACTTGAGAAGGAAGAGCTGCGAATGACGGGGTCACTTCAATCCAGCTTCCCTGTGCGCGTAGAAGAGCACTAGCAGCCATACCCATATTTCCAGAGAAACCCTTCCTCTGCAACCAGAACGAACGGTCAGCTGGCAAAGGCTGATCTGCAAAAATGGTAATGGCGATACTCGTAGACGGTCCTCGGTAAAGGATCACCCCGGCCGAATGGCGGAGAATACTATAATGCTTAGTTGATTCGAACGGGTGTGATATAAGCCCACCGGCAAAGTAGATGGTCTCATTGACAGCCGCCTTCCATATCGAATGACCGAGATTAGAAGTATCTGGTGTTGAGACGCCGGAATTAAGTGAGACTTCTGAAGGGCTAGAAACAAGGGGAATGGATAGTTCCCTTGGAGGGAGGGTTGGGGGGACGGCAGGGCTGATATCCAATTTCAATTCCTTGGTTTCAATTGGTATTACGGGTTGCTGGTGAGGATTTGGCAGTTTAGTTGGTTCTAGATAATCATCAAGAAGATCGTCAAGGATATCATCCGCATACGGGGGAGGTGGTTGCGGATTAGCCGATGGGACCGGCTTCCTTCTGATAGTTGTTGTAGACGACTTATCCATTTGTTCGTTGAGATTATATTATATTATTATTAGCGAGCTGGGAGATAATTCGACATTATGAGAAGGTTGCTAAAGAGGGAATACTAATAATATGATAGACGTTGTCTTTTCTGAAATGGATACCTAACTATACTGTATCCCGTCAAACAAAGAGGTAATTATTAAATAGGTAGTTAGTTTCACATAATAAATATATTACGTCTTGAATAGAAAAATAGCGTAACAAGTTGAAGAATGTACGGCAATGTCGGATGAGAGACAAATGGAATTGGAATTAGGGGGTTTTTATCGATGCTTTGCCATTGGAAGCTGCTTGGCGACCGCGACAGCTCGGCTTGGTGCCCAGGAGGTAAGTACCTAAGGCTAGGTTAGGTACATATGTACATAATGCATGCAACTGTATATAAAATCACTCCACTAGGTACATGTAATTCATGTGGGCTGGTGGGGCGATACATCGGCACTTTGGAGTTTGTCAAGCCGTGATTTGCCCACCCACATGATCCAGCATTGTGGTTCCCCCGTAGCATTACAGAGGTACCCGCCTATCGACTGCCTAAGCTCAACCTTAGCTTCTCCAACTTCTTTATAGCTTCATCTCTCTACAGCGTCATCATTCATTACCCATACCCTTTTATCGTACCCTTTCGTTT
The DNA here is from genome assembly GCF_022478715.1 of Daldinia decipiens. Taxonomy (NCBI): domain Eukaryota; kingdom Fungi; phylum Ascomycota; class Sordariomycetes; order Xylariales; family Hypoxylaceae; genus Daldinia; species Daldinia decipiens. The sequence goes on along the minus strand of NW_026054552.1, from coordinate 380,174 downwards.
GCTACCTGAGGATGTAGAGGCATTGGCTTGGCCTCTGGCTTGGTACCTACTTTACATCTTGGTCCCGATACCATAATTCCGATATCATTCAACATGGCATCTATCACCAGTCCACATTCGTCGGCGTCCGTCTCTCGCCCTACATCCCAACATGGCGTCCCCAATCCCGTCGGTTCGATACCTGTCGAAATCCTCGTACAACATCTACTTGATGCCAAACGCTCGCTTAATTCTATGGGCCTGGTCGTGCGCGCTGATGGACTCGTTCACTTGGCAAAAGAAGCCCATGAAGAATCCGTAGTTCTCGCCGCGCAGTCGGGGTTCATCCGCCAAGGTATAAATGAACAGATCCGACTGCTACAGCATCTGCGACGAAGCATAAATCGAACATACGACAATGGAAAACGCGAGTTCAAGCAGGTCATCAAAACCTTAGATGCCGCTCACGGTCGACTCGAGGATACCATGAAAATACTACGGGATAGGATCGTAGATAGTACATTTAGACCGCCTGGTGAGGGCAAAAAGAATCTGTTGGATTTCATAGATGAGTCGCGAGTAGAAGGAATAAGTAATGCTCTAAAAGAAAACATCCAGTCCTTGCAGGTTCGTACCACGTTACTCATAAGCTCTTATTCTATATTCAGCCAGTCCTAACCCTTTGCTAGGCCATCCAGACGTCGTTCGACGGTGATTTACTCCGGTTCGACACCGACATGCGCTTACTTAGTAAGACCTTATCCGGCGCTCCATCTTCCCCATCCCCATCCGCTTCGTCTTCGGAGCGTTCGTTACCTCAGCTCTTCTCCTCGATGATTGATAACTCCCACGCCATGGCCGAGCTCCTTTCGTCATTGACGAAACACTTCGACCTATGCGTAACTGCTGTTAGGACTACGGAAGGCGGGGCAGCCTTAGCTAGGATCAAAGCTGCCGAAGCAATAGACTCCCAAAGTGGTGTGAACGTGTCGATATCTGGTGTAATCGCAGAGCAAGAGTCACATATGCCCGAGGACGATCCAATTTCCCCCGAGGATCGTGCTCAGATGCTTGAAGTAGTCATGCAAGATGCCTCAGAAGTTGACGACGTAGTTCGAGAACTTAATATACGTTTACAATCCATGGAATCCGATTTCGCAACCATTGACAGCCAAAGAAACCGAGTTAAGGCAGTCTACCGCTCAACCATCGACGCGTTTAGAGTCTTGGAGGATATTGGAGCACGACTCTCAAATTATATTTTGGCCGAGACGGAGTTTCGCGACAGGTGGAACGAGGAACAACTGGCGATACAGGACAAGTTGCACGAGATGGACGAGTTGCGAATTTTCTACGAGAGTTATTCTAATTCATATGATGGGCTAATCCTAGAGGTCGAAAGGCGCAGAGCGTTGCAGGAGAAAGTAGTAAGCATATGGAAGAAGGCGAAAGAAAGTGTTGACAAACTTTACGAAAACGACCGCAGGGAGCGGGAACTATTCCGGCACGAAGTTGCAGAATATCTACCACACGACCTCTGGCCTGGTATGGACGATGACATGGTCAGATGGGAAATTATGCCCGTCCGCGATGGCAGATCTATTAGGCAAGATGAGATCGCAAATCCACTGAATCTTGAGGGAAGCGTCGTCGAAGCTACAGAGACAAGATATGGTCCAACATCAGACCTATAATATCTAGGCGTAAGATAGGCAAATCAGGTATTTTTCGGGGGCGTTTAAATAGGTCATTGGCTAGGGTTTAGATTCGTATGGTAGGACATAAGTCCTGTAGGTTACTTGGATGGCGTTCGGCGTAATTTCATCTCCTTTTTGAAGATCGCCAGGTTATAGGGATGGTAGACTAAGTGCCTAGGTACCTAAAGTAGCCAAGGTCAATACTGAATTTTTAGTCTTGAATTTATAGCTAAGATGCATCTTTTGTCTTCCTATGCGCCTCTTCTATATATTTCGGGCTACCCATCTTCTTCAACTACTTGACTGTTGGGTAAGAATCTAAGCTGATTTGCACATATGCGTGCTGTCAGACCCACGGCTCAAAGTGCAAGTCGAATACTATAATCTATCGTCTTTCTTCCTAGAGTTACTATAATTAGATTGCATAAGTAGGTATCTATTGGGTTAGGATATAATTAGGTACATTTAGTAATAGACATTAGTAGATAGCAATGCGAGATTTGGCAGATGTCAACATGACGAAGATAGATTTTTAGATTGATAAGCTTGAATTATGACGTCGTAAAGGGGGCAGTTCGAAGGCTAGCCCGTATACTTCGTCAACAATAATCTTTTAAAGTACAGTTGAATAAATGAAATCATCAAATCATGCTAAAAGCTTCAACACCAACTATAGCCCAGGATATCGGTATGCTGCCAATGCGCCGAATAATGCCAGAGAAAACCAGTGTAGGAAACCATTGTAGAAAGCCATATGATGCAACGTCTTGCGGGGGATACAAAAGCGTACACGTATTGATACACCTCAACGCAAACAGTGAGCTCGAGTAGTCCAAAGACTACGAGCACACAACTGTCTCACCTCGAATACACTGGTGCCTGGGGTGCTGGGTATAAAGAGGACCAATCCGCGCAGCGACGCTGCGATCAGGTCGAGATCCGAGGGCATTCGGGAATCTCATATGCGGACCTGCTACGAGCCGTCACCCAGCACGACCCAGGCTTCTCCAGTGACGGAGACTGCGTCTACGATATCTTCCGCGCCAGTATCAACATCCGCATTACTCAGAATATCGACATCCTCCAATAACGCCCACTCGTGTGATTCTTCGTCCTCCCCCTCTGAATCGGAAACTAAATCGGAGAAATCAGCGGCCTCCGGGGCAGCCTTTTCAAATGAAGGTGCTGAGCTCTCCGGGAGCTCGTGGATAACTGAGAGTGTTGTATCCTGGTATGATCGCGTCGAAGCATGGTTGTCTTCATGACTGTCTTGAGTTACGGAGGCATCTTCCACAGGAGTAAGGATTTCGTGAACTTCGGGAACAAAAAAAGGACCGGCGTCTATGTCCGAACCCAAGAAAGCGTACGAAAGGTCTAGGTGCAAATAAGACTGCTCCTTGCGCTGTTTCCTTGCTCGCTTCGCTAGACGGATTGAGTAGACAGGCTCATCGTGGACGATAGCGTCCAAGCTGAAGTAGGAGCCGCGTGAGAGTTCATCGTCATATAGAAGCCCCAACTTATATAAGTCAGAATCATCTTCCACTACGTCGGAGTAGAATCCTTGCGTCTTGGGTTCTCGGAAGGCTTCCTGGCGTTCAAGCCGGGGCTTGCTACGACTGCAGTCGGAGGGTAATGCAAAGTTAGGGTCGGCTGCCAAACGGCGGCTGTCCTCGTCGTCGAACCCCCATGCTGGATATGAAGGCCGAGGTCTTCGCTGGCGGATGACACGGTTATCGTGAACTCTACTAGCCCTAATAGACCGATTGACTTGGTCGTACTTGAAGGCCCGTTTGAAAATTTGTGGTTCTTGTCGACTTCGCCATCTAATGAGTGCAGGACTCAGTCGAGGCACGCGGCGCCGAAAGGGTTGGTCGTCAGGGAGAAGTGATGATGCAACGGTCGTCATGAGGGGCGATTTATTAGGATATTTATAAGACTTTTTATTTTATCTGTTATTGTAATATTGTAAAATTTAGGAACACGTAAAGCAAAAGCAATGTCATGGGGTGAAGGACGTAATGGATGCCACGTGCAGGGCGCTGATAGCGTAGGTATCTCGGTGAGGATTAACAGAGATAGAGGGAGGCGGAAGCTAAGAGAATAGATGCATATTTATAAAGTCTACCTTTGGGCGTATGAATCATAAGGATGTCTAGTTTTAGCCTACTTATGAGAGAGTCATCGAAAGCCATGTCGTTTTTGATACCATACCCCCGGTTCCCCGGTTCCCCTGCCCCCCCAGCTTCGAGGCGTGTAAGACGATTGGCTAGATGGACGAGTTAAGGTGAGTCACCGGATCTCATTATCACTTTAGCTCAAATAGAGAGACGATAATGGATGGCACAGCCTACTAGTAGCAAGGCAGAACCGCCTCGTCTTGGTAGGTTACTGTAGAGTAAATGGCACTGGGGCCTAGAACCAGGCAGGGAAGGTGTCGAAACATGTCAGATGAGCAACATGTTAGGTGTATGGTGTCAGATATTTAGGCGACTTTTGGTTTCAACTCATGGACAGTAGTGCATAGGTACCTATACATAGCATCATACTGACTCTAACGTAACGAGGTTAGGGGCGATAATATGACGAGTTTCTAGGTTAGGTACCTTAGGTTACGGTTTAAAGTAGCTGAGTTTCGTAGGCAACAGGATAAGTCTTTGGTGCAACGAACCACTGATTACGAATCACTTTAGTCTGTCTTTTAAAAGAATATGTCTTTATAATTGCATACCGTGTTAGCGGTACCTAAGATAAACCCCAGAAAAATCAATCTAGGGCCAGCAGTCGCGTCATCTGAAGTAAGATCCACCCATTAATTACATTAGGTTCAGGAGTTACGACATCGTACATGACCCTTCTTTTTTTATGCTTCTTCTATAAAATCATTTTTCATCCGAATAAAAACAACCAAATCAGTCAACAGAAGATCAGACGACGTTTTGTCAACTCTCAAGGCACTGAATCCTCAAATCTGTACGAGCTTACCGTATTAAATAGTACTTACTTGCTACTCCGAAGATCGAGAGATATCAAATGCATGTAATTAATTTGTACATATGAGAGCGACGATCCCGACCGACTTGTCACATTTTAATAAGAAATCCATAAATTCCCTTACGACAACATCCACACACTACATTGCCGTCTCTGGATTGCTGCCCCTAGATCTACGTGAATTTTAACTAATGTCGAATTTAATGTCGAATTCATCCGGTTCGTCAATGAAAAGACATAATTCGTTTACGTCTTTCTCTAGCTCTCCATCTTCGTCTTTCATCTCATATATTCTTCGTCCTGATTGAAAGACTACAAACATCAAACGGATCAAAATGCCTTCTCCGATGACTAAAGCCACGCTGGCCGCGGCCGGTCTATCCAGCGCATCCAACATCCTGGCGCAATTCCTTGAAGCGTATCGAGACGGACACCCCTTTGTTTTCGATTTCGCCAATTTCCTCCGCTTCGTTGCCGTCACCTTCATTACTGCTCCCCCGAATTACATGTGGCAACAACTGCTAGAACGCAGCTTTCCTGCATATGAACGAACGACATCCATCGGTGATATTGAAAAGCAGGGCATAAACGGAGAAGATGTGCGAGCGCGAGGAAATGTAGAAGAACAAAAGCCTAAGCTAAACTTGCGAAACACGTTCGCCAAGTGGTTCATCGACTGTATCACCCTCGGAGCCATTTTTAACACGGTCGCATTCTTCATACTCATGGGTATTTTGAAGAGCCAGCCCGTAGCCGAAATCGCGCAGAACATCAGGACAGAGACGATCCCCGTCATCGTTGCCGGATATAAGATCTGGCCGTTCGCCTCCATCATTAGCTTCAGCTGCGTGCCGGTGGAACGACGGATCGTCTTCCTTAATTTTGTGGGACTCTTGTGGGGGATTTACATGAGTCTCGTCGCCTCCAGAGTTTAGAGGCGTTGATCACGATCGACACGTTGACATCAGCATGAGCTGCATGATGTCCACGCGAGACTGTAACGATGTATATTGATCAGTGCATATTCCGGCGGCACGGATAGGATCATCTCATGGAAGTTGGTGGAACCTTTTGTGTATATTTCATATTCAGGTATACCAAATCATGCAGTCTGGAACCCGGTTTTTGTTCCAGTCTCAAGTTTAAACGGACCTATGCATCTTCTTGAGATATCCTCGGGGTTTCTTATGCAGTTAATAAGCTACAATCTTCACCATATCTTGAATGCCTCGTCCATGGAATCTACAACTTGGAGACGTGATTTAGGTGCCCTGGGTTCAGGTTTGCCAGTGTATCTCGCCCATTTTTGAAGATAACCTACGGATTTAAATAAGAAGACATGATCCTATATCAAAAGTCACATATCTAATTTTATGTTGATAGAACCCATTACCTTACATCAGAGTACAATCTCCGTCTTCTCTCTCGTCGCAAAGCTTCAAGATATCTATGTTCTTTAAGAATTCCTGCAGTTTCGGCCAGGCCTCTACGACTTCCTTCTTAACTTCGACTTGGCTGAAGATCTCGTGAGCTTTGGCTTGTTCGCAGTAATTATTTACGAACTTGCCAAACGGCGAATCCCAGCCGTACATCTGAGGAATATGCTTGCGCAGCTCAAGCATCAAGCCCCAGAAGATAACGCGTGGTTCTAGGCCATACTCAGCAAGTTCTCTTTCCGCCTGTGGGTGCGTCGGGCCCGCGATCATGCTGGACATCAATGCTAAGGTCTCTGTGAGAATTAACCGTTCTGGGCAGAAGGGTTGGGGGGAAATATTCGGCATTATCTCGACGAGGAGCTTGAGCCCTAGCTTGAGCGCCTTGTAAAGACTGCTGGATTCCATGTATACGCTAAACAGTCGACGACAAAGCTCGGGCACAGGCTGCCGAGCCCAAGTCCACATTCCTGAGTCGATGCACAGATGAAGGGCCTCCTTAAGATCATTTTCCAAGGAGTAGCCGCTCTCAGAAACATCGAAAACCGATGCTTGCATAGCAGCGAGTCTAAGTTGCGCCCTGGATTCATCGGTTCCAGCTAAGAATTTCCCCAGGTCTGCCCTGTGACGCTTCACTAGACCATCTGCTACCTTACAGTACTCCTTGGACAATTTCTGCGGCGGTTTCGCGAACGTATCCTCGGGGGAAACAGGACACCTTATGCACTTGGCACATTGGCAAGTGAAGTAATAAGCCTTTTTAACATGCGCTTGCCGCACCCAAAATGGGTTCGTCGTCTCGGTATATGCCATGAATATCTCCTCATCTTTCTTAATAGGTTTCAACGCACGTAGTATCGTGCTTGGCTGGTTGCAAACGCGGACCACGTTCGGGTCGCAGGAATGGTTCGCACTGCAAATCAAGAGGTCAAACCCGCGGCCATAGTGTCCGGCGTCGAGCGGAGAGCCTATCTGGAAACTGTTATACATAACCTGCAAATAGATGTCAGCTTAGAATCACATCATCTCACACTAGTCTTAGGGACACACGTTAAAAATAAGGTCTCTAGCAACAGCTTCAGCATCGTGACCGTCAATGGAAGGTTTTCCCGCATATGTCCAAGCTGCGTTAGCAAACATATTGAAGTCATCGAACTTCTCTCTATCTAGCCGACGAATGTCTTCAAGATGGTTGCTATCACCAGCGACTGGCCAGAAATTCAAGATATCTAATATCTGTTCCCTCTCATCGCCGGTGCTACCTCTGAGGCGACCAAGGAGCTTGATCACAGCACGTACACCCATAGGCACTCAATAGCAATAGTCAGTATATGATTTTAGGTGCTTCTCGACCAACCGGGCGGTAAGGTTCTAGCTCTTAGGCCAGATATGAAGAGAGAAAAAACCCGGATACATACAAGCGGGACGGGTACTTGGAGCTAGGATATGACATTCGTATTTATGCTCGCGTCTCCAAGCCTTACTCTGGCATTTCTTGGAACAGTATCCTACTCGGCGGCAGCGGGTACATTTCTTGATCTCAATGAGCCCATTCGGAAGCCCCATGGATGCTGCCTGCATGCGCTCCATAGGATCAGTCGCGCCGCGCTGGAAGCACCAGCCGCAAGTATCTTCCATGCGATCCGTATCAAGCTCAGCGAGGAGCGGCTGGTCAAGAAACACAACTAGGTCACCCGGCCCAAAGTCTTGGCAGGCGAAGAGGCCGCGCCCGGCTCCGTTGATGGACGATTTTTTGACCTCTACTTTGCTATTTGGCGACATTGTTTCCGTACAGTTTCTTTTACCACAAGATAGAAGAAGTTAAGACCGAACAGAACAGAGAGGCCTAGGAGGCTTTTTCAACTATCCTCATTATGATGTCAGCTATACCACAATTCCACGTTTATCCTTGTTGTTCTTGATGGTGCACAGATCGCAGTTAAGCTCGCACCTCTCATCGTGCCAGCGAGACACGGTAGGGCATCTCTTAAAATCTAAGTTGCCTATGGCAGTTTGTTCAGAAAGTTCGCCATCAATCCTGATTGGATATGCCCTACCTGTAGGTTTACTCCACCGTGTCTCGTTGGCACTTGAGGACATAAAGTTTTTGATGCTTGGCTAACCAAACCGCCAATAATTTCCAGAATAATATGCCAAAAAAGGTGGTTCTATCACGGCCATCAAATCATTGATGTAATAAGTTTGAAAAAATTGGGGGACACTCATGAATACAGTTCGAAGCAGTGGCGTGGTAATGGTTCTAGTTAAACCCTCAAGGGCAATCGTTTATGTGCCTCAATAACATACCAAGAAATATTCGAAAAAATAAAAACAGGATTCTACAAAAAGATACAATGCATACGTTCGCCAGCCTCTACCTGGTCTAAATATCTGGACCATCCAAAATATAACAACAACATAATCGTTATCAAGTGTATCACTCTATGCAACTGATATCACATGTAATCATAAAACGCCTCTCATTAGTCCCAAGAAACCAAATATTTGACCCCGCTCCTTATCAGCCAAATTTCTCCACACGAAGTTGAATATCAGCCCCTAATCTAACAGCATCAGCACAAGCATTCCTTGCAGTCCTGTTCAGGCCATCGGGTCCGGAGACTACAAATCCAATCTTACCCTCCGAGGCGGCAGTTAAGTCGGCAACGTAGCCAGGGATATCCGGTCTGCCTGCTTGAATCGTCGGTTCGGGGATAGTGACATGGACTCCAAGCTTCTGTAATTCAGTAATTCTCTCCTCTGGTACCCAGGAACGTTGGGCTCGAGAGTGTATTACCCAGATTAAATGGACCTGCCTCTTCCCGCAATGGCTTGTTATTAAATCCCATGCCATGGGGAAGACGACTGCAATTCCGGATCCACCAGCGACGAGGACAGCATTCTCGCATGACCTCAGCATATTAAGGGGGTCCTGGGACCCATATGGGCCGTCCAGACGAACAGCGACCCTCGAGTTTAAACGTGCATGGTTTAGAAGGTCAGAAGTGAAGCCGGATTGTACTCTGATCAATAAACTCAACCAAGCATGGCTAGGCGAGTCTGTAGGGTCCGTCGCGGGTGCAGCGGACGCGATCGTAAATGGGTGAGCCTGGAGAGAATGGCTACGGCCGAGTACTGGGACTGAAATAAACACATGATCAGCAGGGCGCCAACCATACCGGATACTTTGTCCCAAGGAACTAAGACACCCTCGTGGTTTAGATCTAGGTATGTCCCAGTCCATGGAGAGAAGGAATGTCTGGTCATCCTCTAATACCGTAAGGTCTGCTGTAAATCTTGTAGACTTCATCCACAAACGCCAAACAAGTCTATCGAGGAGGAAAATTGCCAGCGATGCGAGCACATATGGCCGAGTCGTAAAGAAATGCATATATACAAATGCGAGGGCCGCGACTTGTAAGACTACATGCGAAGCTAGGAAGAGCTCATACCACCTTTGCCGAAAACTTCCGAGAGATGTAAAGTAGAGCAACTCATATGACACCCACGCCCCAATACCCCAAAGACATAAAGGGTGGGTAATAAAGGCGTAGAAGCTGCCACTCCTCAGCCAAGGAGGCTCAAGAACAAGCCGCCAAAGAAGCATTCCAAAGAAGTGGACTACTGCTTCGAAGCACATCAGCTCGCCAACGCGGCGATGGTAAATGTTGAGAGCTTCATAGGAGTGGCCTGTAAGGAGTCTAAGCGGTTGGTTCTTGGCAGCGAGGAGGTAGAGAAGAGGTAAATTGACGATGAATATTATACCAGCTCGATCGGCGAAAGCAAAAAAATACTTTGAATCTAAGGGGACCTGGTAGAATTGGTAGAAAGCATTAAGACCCAGAAAGGCCAAAACGAAAAGAGACGTCTCATTTGACGGCAAGGTTCGATTAATCAATGGGATTGGCCGAGGTTGATACATCAACAGGGAATGCAAACGCTTAACGACACGATTTCCCCATCCAACCGACGGAGGCTGGCGCCGTCTAGATCCAAGGAGAGGTTGCCTCTCGACGTCGGTGTCGACAGCTTTCAGTGTAATTTGGGATGATAACGAGCCCTCTAGAGTACTACTGGAAGACGATTCGGCCTCGTTCGCAGCCTCGTTCGCAGCCTCGTTCGCAGCCTCGTTCGCAGCCTCGTTCACAGCCTCGTTCGCAGCCTCGTTTGCAGCCTCGTTCGCAGCCTCGGAATCGTCGGCCGTGTTTCTGGTAGAGCCTTGCTCGAGTATGCACCATCTAGACTTCTCTCGTATTCTCTCGTTTATGTGAAGTAAAGTAAATAGCAAAAGCACTACTAATAAAATAATGTTGTAGGTATAGACGATAGTGCGACCGTCGAGGATGTAGGCAATTAGGTCTCGTAAATACTCGAGCCTTTCGGGATCGATCGGAATTTCTCTCACCGGAGGGGTATCGTTGAATGAAGCAGAAATGGCATCTAGACCGGGAGGAAGACGCGATGTCCTCAGGCTTTCCCTGAAGATGTCGAGAACCCAGTCCTTATCAACTTGGTTGACGGACATCGTTCCTCGATACTAAGTGGTGTTTAGTGTAAGATTTAATTAACAGGGGATTTCGACGCAGCAAGATCTTATCAGATTGATAAACATTCAGCTAGTGCTAAAACTGCGACATCGGGCACATGACAGCGTGAAGACTAGGTTAGTAGATTATCAGCGGATCTAATGCAATATGTACCTCCTAACTTGGCTGTTAGTTATCGTGCACGGACTAAGAGTGACTTAATTTTTAGACACATTCAGGGGCCATGAAATATTAATATTTTCCAAACTGCTGACTTTGTTGTCATATTCAATAGAATCCAGGTTACACCTCTTTTAGAGATTCAAATCACAGATCAAGAAATCATACCAGTCATTCCACGTCACCCTTTCTAGCAAGCATATTTTCAAATTGCACGCAATTCTAAATTATAACAAGACTTCATTACGTGAAAAGGGGTTCCAGCCAAAGCGATATCTTGCTCAGCCTATAGTCAAAGTCTCCGCGGATCTTATCAATAGCTAATATCTCGTAAGGATGATAAATCAGAAACCTAGAGTAAATGATATTCAATTAGAAGTTGTTTACATGCCTTCTAAATTCACTACACAATATTCTAATATATCCAATAAGTATGACAAACCGTCATATATTAAGTCTATCTAACAAGTCTATGATGCAAATTAGGTAACATAAATAAGAAGGTAAATCCCTAGAGAGTATTTCCGAGCCCGAGGTTATCCGGTGATAGTTTACAGGATGAGCAGCCGCGAGCTCCTAAGACACCCCGTCTCTTTTCGATATCGCAACATGAACCCTCTTACAAGACGGCCGTGACCGAGGTCACTGGCACCTCAAACGAGGTGGCGCTGGCGGGGAACTCGACGGAGCCGGAGGCATTGTATCGGGCATCGCCCTCATTCCAGATGTGGAAGATCGAGAGCTTAACGAGATCGTCCGCCGAGGGGACTTCCCACACCGACTCCACATACGAGCCAGCAGCCGGATCAGTTACGGCCTCGCAGTTAGGAGTGCCATTTTGCTCCTGTAATGTGAGTTAGTACTTGTAACTTACAGCTGTATGGCTTAACAACTCTAAGAAGTGCCTCGTGTAAAGGATCCCGGATAGATAGGAAGTAATTATTTGGATAAAACATACAGCAGAGAGAGGGTGGCAGACGGCACTGAATGCCGGAGCACCTTGTACGTATTCCGCGGGGGCTTTAATGTTGAAAACGGCTGTGCAGCCACCCTATAGGTTTATCAGCAGAGGTTAATAGGGATCTCTTCGGTTTACCTACTGGGTGGAAGCACTTCTGCTCGAAGCCATCGGCGGGCCAAGTAGCTAAGACCTCGCGGGCAGCAAGGTTAGGAACGGCCACCACGGAGGCAGCGAGGGTAGAGATAACTGCAAGAAATGAAGTGAACATGTTGGCGAGTTGAGGGTAGAGTTATGTGGTGATTGAAAGGTAGATATAGTTGTAGAAGGTATCGGGAACTTGTCTGTGATGTAGAACGATATCAGCTTGACAAGAGGGGCTGGTAACTTTTATATATAAAACTTTGGGTTCATTATCCGAAGCTACCCCTGTATAGATCTAGAAGCTATGTATCTCAATTCGTCTCCAAAACCATGCTATGGCGGTGAGGCTCAACCTCGCGCCAAGTCAATGAGAGTTTACTCCAACATTAAAACTTTTGCCTTGATGAACGTGAAAATTTCCGGATCGGGTGTTGTTAGGCTACTTTATTGACTCTTCGCCCAAATGTCCTCAGCTGTGTTCTGCTCTCGGGATATAGGTAGAAGCTTGAATCTGGATTCGAAGCTTGAGTGGAGACTTGCATAATAAAAGGCACAAGGGAATCAATAAATAAATAAAACGCTACATCTAAAAGAGTACTATAGTGCATCGCAACGTGGCTAGTTCCGGTTTAATCGATGCTATTGGCCTTGGAGATGGTAGCTCCGTGTATAGCATTGAAAAAGGTTCGCATTGTTCCTACACTGGGTAGGCTGGGTACGTCTGAAAGGTACGGAAGAACAGGTTCAGCATCTGTACCATAAGAATACCTAGGTATGCAACCAACCTTGTACTTTAGGAAAATCGTTTCCTTCCTTGCCTTTATTTCTCTGTTCTGTTGGTTTAGGAGAAGAGCTAAAAATATTCGATTTTGCTGACGCCGTTATTAAACAGAGGCAGACCGGGGTACCATATGCCGGGTATTCAGCCTCGGTGCCGATGAGGCTGTTCGCCCCAACAAGATCGACTAAGAAAGGCATTCATTCCCCGGAAAGGATGGGTTTAGATTTGGTTAGGAAGATACGATCTATCAAATCGCAAGGATCCTCCCGTATGTCTCCACTCCAAGTCAACTCCAAGCAAGATCAACTAACATTTCAAAAACCCTACTATTTTCTTGTTTCTCTTGTCATTGATAGATAATCAAAGCTATCTTATATAAATACATTCATGAAAAGGAATACTCTAGTCCGTATTCTTACTCTAGCTATAACTCCATAGCTACCTACCTAAACTAGAAAGGGGCGAAGGCAGGTTCTAAGTTAAATCGTAAGTTGTATCACAGCTGCTCATACAAAAGATGACAGGCGGGAGATAGGCTATTAATGTATGTAGTTATGAAGAGTGGGTTGGTTAAGTAGGGCTGGAAAACGCTAGGGCCAGGAAAAGGAAAAGGGGCTAAAGAATAGCAAAGGGCATCTAGAGCGACGATCTTCTATAATAAGGCATGCAAATCGATAACGTACCAATGAGAATGACCTTTTAACCCCGCGACACATTTACGTTTAACGAATGGTACATTAGTTTCGCCAACTGTGACATATCGAACGTGTGCCCTAGTAATGAGTTGGGGGATAAAATCCGCTGCTCCCCGCCGCCGATCCAACCAGCTTTGATGTTATGAAGTTGGTGCTAGAGCATGTTTTTGCGCTCGGCGACAGAGAAAACATCTGATTAAAAGTCAATATAACCACAACGGATTTAGCTGCGGACAATGTAACTGAAGCTCTCAGCTGCGGGTACTAAGATGGGTGAGCGCAACGTATTGTCAACAGCGCAAAACCCCTTTAACGTACATTTACCAACATAACTCATCGTCAACCGAGCAGTATCGCGAACCAATCCTCGACAAGATAAGAAAAACATATTTGTTTTTACGCATTAGGTAGTTTCGAAAGAATATAATGTTACACTACAAATCTAAGAAAACTAGTTGAATTAAGCTATGTGGTATTCCCCTTAACCATAATCAGGTACCCGTCCCTAGTGTATCTTGACTGGGGTAATTGTCTGGAAATAGACAATTCGCACTAATGTGCATAGCCTACCTACTCAAATCCCGAGAGATTTATAAGCCCGAGGCACCTGCAGGATGTTGGAGTAGTCAAATTCGATATGTGATCAGACCTCGTTGTCATCAAGAACTAGGTATCAGTTGTCGAGGAGGAAATGATGAGCAATTCCCGGAAATTAGCGGCTTCAGGATGGATCGGTTTATACTCGTGCGGTTCTGTAATATCTTTAATATACTGCACGAATGTTACAAGTGTGCCACTATAGGAAATCCATCCGCAGTGAGTTTACGGATGGAATACTAGCAAGAAGATTCTGGTAGTTGTTCTAACATGCGATCTCATTGTCGAATGTAACATATTTATCATATAAGCCCTTGGACTGATTTTGGTCTTTCCGGAAATATACAACTGAGAAGTGCACCAACATATGGTAGGATTCTTATAGCCTATAAACATCTTTCATCCTCTCCGCTGTATACCTACCTACGCTTATATCTGAACGAGTTGTGTATTCTTTGTTAATATTGTTTCAATCAAGACTTCTAGAGATCCAGGTTCGCCTCATTGTTCCGTAGACCGTGAGAACATGAGAGGTCATATGACGCATTCCGCCAATAATAGAGTTGGTTAAAAGTGTACATAAGTACCTAACGTTAGTAAATTAGGTAGCCATGCAAAGGAGATGCATGTTTTATAATTAAATAGCTTAACCCCTACCTAACACATATATTAAAAAGCCACGTTGAGGTGGGCTGCGTGAACAATGACGAACTAATAAACACGGACACCTCCAAGGCAATAAGCCCTAGATGATATGAACATAGGATAGTATTGACCCCCGAGCTCACTTAGATATTACTCGAACAGTCCTATAGCCGCTGCTTTGCTTTAAGTTATAAGCAGGAAGGTTGGGTTGTATACACACGAAATTAATCGATTGGAATTCAACATCGCAACAACAAAGGGGCTACTGAGAGCTTAGGTCCTCCTAAGATGCATCACGTGTGAAAGAAGCCTGCGCCTAGTTGTGAGATAGCACAATAGGCCTAGGGAGACGGATATCAAGCTGTCTAGGTGTCCTATTAGAGACTACATCGACTCAACCGAGAATATCGTTAGGGAGTATGGAGTAAGTCCGTCTACGATAGGCCACTCGGCTCCAAATTAGCATGTCGTATGGTTCATGATAGCCTAGACTTGGCTACAGTCCACTAAAGGTTAAATAGTATTAAATCCATTACCTAGAGCCGGCATGGTATTTACTCTTTCGTCTCACCACTCTACTTAAAACCACCGGGGAAAAAAAGGCATTCTTCGAACCACTAGACCTCTTTGCCTATCCAGAGGTTCTTGATTTTTACGAGATGGAAGGAAGTTAACGTAAAGTTGGTGATATACTGCTATTGGGATAGGGAGAGCGACTATATGTCGAAAAGCCATCTCTAATCCCTAAAGAGATCAAGATTGCTCTGATAATATCAGAATTTCCGTACATTTCAGTTTTGAGCTTTCGCTGTTTGTATCTATCCCCATACATTATGCATAGCGTATCAATTAAAAGATAGTTCTACCAGAGTGTCTTTGATACGAAGATAGCGACCCCTGAAGTTCATAAGTAACGTGTTTGATATATTATTATACATTATCATCCTGGTGGGCCTCGAGAGCGCATCCCGTCGTCGTTAGAAATTATTCTTCGCCTAATTAATGGCTCGGGGCAACACAACTTGCGTTCTTATCTTAGTGATCAACCAGCTGTAGAAGGAATTGCTTACTCGGGCTGACAGCCGTGACGTGCGAGGCGGTTCGCAATGTGAGTAGTTCTCCTTATAGCTGGCTATGGAGAACTTCTCAATTGTCTCAAGACATTCATTCGACTACGTGCTCCTAGTAATGCCTTTGTATGTACCTACTCAATCTAAAGGTCAAAGGAGTGGCTTTCTCTATGTCCATCGTATGTAGATCAACAATACCATTATACCCCGTAGTTTCGCTAGAAGTAGACGTAGTGATTTCACAATGAATGAAAATGGAATCGACAATGTATTTGCATACTATGGTTCTAAGGCTAGTATGCGATTTTGGGCGGAGAAATATCTTTATTTTTACGAACTAGTCTGACGAAAGTAGATCTATCCATGAGAAAGCCGAACCGTGTGTTTGTATATTTCACCATTGTAGCTGAGACGATAAATCTGATAGTAGAAGTTGTTTCTCATAGTCTAGTAAGATCCTTATTAAGAGATCCGTTGCGAATGAAGATAGAACCTCTGTGAAGGAACTAATGATATCTGGACTACGAATAACGCATTTGTGCGGCTACCCCTATTTACCGATCTGATGTAATGTCCATCAGTGAGGAATGTCCATTTGGTATAGTGTAGTAAGTCGTCTTGCAATTTTACTGGAGAATGCTGACTACCTTGTATTTGAGTATCTTCCCTTACAGGAGGTGATTTGTACTGGACGAACTCGGGAAACGATACGGGCACTTACACGATACGTTTACTTGATGAAATAACTTAGGTAGGTACTTGGCCTTTATGAATTGTAATGTTAGTAAATCAGTAGTTGAGAAGTTGTGATTTTGCGTGATTGAGCTATGACGGTGCAATATGTCGAAATAGGGGCTCGTAATAGGGGCGTGCAATATTGAAACAAGTGCACGCACGTTCTTGAGAGAGCTTAACTACTTCGTACTTAAGATTTAGTTAATTAAAGATACAATACGAAGTACACAACGCTATCGACTGATTGCGTGCTCAGGGGTAAGCCTGAGGCCAACATTAGTATCTTAGGTACTAAGCTTAGGTAAGTTTTAAGACATCTAGAAAATGATATCTGTAACCTGCATGTATGTAATTAGATGAATGTTTCATTACGGAACGGCAGTGGCTGAATCCTACGGGTGATATAATACCTATTGTTACGCAAACGACGGAAGATTTCGTGAAAATGGCGAGATCAAGCCACAGGGGGCTGGCGGCTGTCGGAGTTCCGGTAAGGTAGACTGGTGGAAGGAATCGATTACCTAATAGTACTGTATAATACAGTATATCGGACACTGTGTTACCAGTTTCTCATCAGCTTTAAAGCCTCAACCGGACTGGCAGACTGGGTCTATTTTAAGGTGTCTAGGTGCTTTAAGGTGCACCTACCCCAGACCCACCAGGCTATCCCTGAGCTGTCGAAGCCCCGACAGCCGTAGTGGGGCCCGGTACTTCGGAAGGTTATCGGTCTAGTATGTCGCCATTCGGGCCCCAAAGCACCACAAAGGTGAACAAAGCAAGACCCTAAGACCCTAAATGCAAATTGCTTTGGCGCTGGTCTGGCGGCTGGTCGGCTCTTAGGGGACAGGATCACCACTTTTTTGACCGCTTCGATGAGCCAACCGGGCCAACCAGTCAAGACCAGCCAGCGCCAAACAATTGGAAAGCAGGGAAAGTAAGGAAATGCAGCTTTGGCCGATTTCGCCATCTTGTTCTACTTGACGTGCAATTGACCCCGTTCAAGTCCGTCCCTCTTTTTTTTTGCTTCCCCGGCTTTTTGGCCATCAAGGCCGTCGATACTTAAGAAAAAAAGAAGAAAGAAAAGAAAAGGGAGGGAAACTAAAAAAAAAAGCAGGGTACACCATATTATTATACCGAGCCGTCTAGCCCGTCAACCGGCGGCATACATAGTTGGATTGCTAGATCCTGGGGATATTTGAGACTTGAGGGGGGGCCTGCGAGATCCCGCTCAGTCTACGACAACCGAACGGAAACGAGCGCAAATCTGTACCGCACTTTGTACGGTTTATCATCGACCCAGCACGCCATCTTACCGTGTTTCACCGTAGCCCTCACCATACTCTCTTCGATGGTGCAATTCGAATAAGATCTTACCTGGGCTTTGTCCTTGCACCCGGCCACCAATCCAATTTCCCTCAACTTTCATCATCTATCATTATGGATAGCCTGCCGCCAATGCCGATACCCAACGGCCACGAGTCGATGTCGAGACACGATGGCCCCATTTTCCTGCCAGACGATATCACACCGACGAACTTGAACAACATATCCACCATCAACCGATCTCGTCTGCAGAGACAGTCCTTGTCCTCCGTACCGATCGAACAATCCAAACCATCAAGGGACAACTGTGACAGACGAAGACCCGAGGGTGCAGAGGACTCCTCCCGACTACCCAATATGTCCCAACAACTCATGGGTCAATCTGTTACTCCCTTTTTACGGGAACATATCCCCGGGTTGTACGCACCTATAGGAAAGCCCGATCTTCCGTCTATGGCTGCTATTACGACGAAGGACCCTAACAGTAAATATTGCTACCGACACCGGCCAGACTCCAAGTGCCGTAGGGCTGCTGACGAGACCAAGATGGGGTTAATTCAGAGCGTATGTTCTTGCCCGCCACCTGGTATAACATAGCTCTTCACCGATACTTATATTGATGTATAGGAACTCGAAACGCTACCTGCTGCCGATAGACAGGCTATTACGAATGTTTGGTCATTGTTTTCCGCTGCACCTTCAAAGCACCGCGAGCTTATGTTGCAAGGCATCATTACTCAGTGTTGCTTTCCTCAACTATCTACAGTGTCCCGTGAGGTCCACGAGCAATTAAAGATAGACTTCCTGTCTGCTCTACCAACGGAGCTATCTCTGAAGATTCTGTGTTACCTTGATTGTTCTTCTCTCTGCAAAGCTGCCCAGGTTAGCAGAAGGTGGACCCAGCTATCTGGAGACGACGTCGTGTGGCACCGTATGTGTGAGCAGCACATCGGACGCAAGTGTGAGAAGTGTCAATGGGGTCTTCCGAGATTGGAGAAGAAGCGGCTAAAGGAATGGAAAATTCAGCATCAAGCAAACATGAGCAACCATCGAGCATTATTGACGAATGGTCAGGATTCTGCTATCATGACGGTCGTCAAGCGTGCCGCGTCCTCCCTGGAGGATAAGGAGACTGATTCCTCGAAACGTCAATGCGTTAACGGTGTCAGCAACCAAAACAAGTCGTCAGAAAGTACCCAGAAGTTTCGGCCGTGGAAAGATCTATACCGAGAGAGATATCGCGTTGGATCAAACTGGCGGTATGGGAGGTGTACCATCAAAACATTTGGGGGGCAGCACACGAACGGTATAACTGCTCTGCAATTCGACGACAACATGCTTGCTACGGGCTCTTATGATTCGAAAATAAAGCTCTGGGATATCGAGAAGGGCGAGGTCATTCGGACTCTCCACGGTCATACGATGGGAATTCGAGCCCTCCAATTCGATGATAGGATGCTTGTTTCTGCGAGTTTAGATGGTACGGTCAAAATATGGAACTGGCGAACGGGTGTTTGCATCAACACCCTTAATCACCAAGGCGGTGTCATAACCGTGCATATGGATGGCGGTCTTTTAGCTTCGGGATCCATGGACAGGTCGATCAAAATATTCAATTTCAAAACCCAACAGTCATTTACTCTACGCGGCCACTGCGATTGGGTAAACCACGTTCGCATTGACGCGGCTTCGCGTACGCTACTCTCCGCCTCCGACGACTGCACTGTGAAGCTTTGGGATCTCGACTCCAAAGTCTGTATCAAGACATTCGAGGGTCATGTCGGACAGGTACAACAGGTTCTTCCGCTTCCAGACGATTACGAATTTGAAGATGAGGCGGCCCGTGATGGCGATGCCGTCTCTGTAGCTAGCAACCGTAGCGGCACGCCTCCAAACGGTTCGTCATCTTCGTTTTCGAGCACCCAGGATGTGGATGAGGAACGGGCAATGTATGGACCCATCTTCCAGAACGACCCTGACCGACCGCTACCTCCACGCTATATGCTTACGGGCTCCCTTGACGCAACTATGAGGCTCTGGGACACAGCAACAGGAAAAAGCCCCCGAACCTTCTTTGGTCATGTTGAAGGTATCTGGGGACTCGCAGCTGACTCTCTGCGATACGTTACTAGTGCCAATGACGCTACAGGTAAGAGTTTGAACTAGACTTGACAAAGATTTTGAAGCATTTGCTAATGTTTTTATCGATGTAGTCAAGGTGTGGGATTCTCGAACCGGCAAGTGCGAACGAACATTTACCGGCCATGCCGGGCCAGTAACCTGCGTCGGGCTCAGCGATAGCCGGATGGCGAGCGGAGGCGAGGACGGAGAGGTGCGGTTATATAGTTTCGAGGGCGAACCGTCAGAAGTCGAAGAGTTCGGCACCCCTGCTTAACCTTTTTGAGCGCATTGCTGGGTTATCTGGTTTACCCCTATTCGAACTAACATTATTCATGGATTGATTTTACAGCGGGCTTGTTTCACGGAAGGCGTTTACATATACCACAGCTGTTAAACCAGCTACAAAGGGATGAAAAACTAGCCAAGCTGGGAGGCGACAGCTTATTAATGAAAACTTGACGGCATTAAGGAAGGTCGGCGTCCAATATTTATAAAATTCCAAGGCGTACTGGATAAGGCTTAGCAACACAGTAATATCGCTTGCTGAAGGGGTGGGTTTTATTTAGAATTAGGATAGGGTACGGTCTATTTTACATTGTCCAATATATCAAAGAAAATTAATTATCTACTGTGATGTATGAGAATGAGAATAATGTTTTGATATGCGCCTTGAATCTCCCCACATTTTGCTAACCCGTATATGCTGCATGCGAGGCCGGCTTAAACTGCTTCTTATAAATGATGGCCCTCTGCATCCCGCGGCTGAAAAGCATTCCATATTAGATGGATGGCTCTGATTTCTCGACTGTCTCAGAAGCTCGGCCAAGAAACATTCCAGCTGCATTTCTAACCTCGGTAAGTGAAGTATTAAACACGTTCATAAACTCATGCTCTTACTAGAGCCTCAAAGAACTAGACTACAAGTGACCCCAAAGAACATCTCTACCCGGTAGTATCCGATATGAACCACAAGGTCTAACTATGTACCTAACGTAAGGTGTTGGTACGTACCAATTCAAGATCCCTGTCGAGTCTGATGCCCCGGCCTTCTCCCCCCGCAAAATCACAAGCTCGGCTCTCAGTCGGTAAACACACCTTTTTCGACGTCACAGCTAAAGAATCACAGGCCAGAACTTGTCAATATTCCAGCTATCGCAGCAGATAATGCGAATAAGGGAATCGAGATTATGAGATACGGGGATACTTAGTATTAGCTAACTAACCAATAAGCATAGGAATCCTCATGCTTGAAAGACTCTAAAGGGGCTTAGATCACTTCCCGCCGGCCGTCAATGGCTAGCATAACAACATGCGACTAGATCTCCGGTTTGCCGAACGAGGGCTGATCCGGCAGCCCGTCCACACCAAGACGAAAGGGAGCAAATCTTGGAGTATAGTGTACACACACGCGCGCGCGCGCGCCCAGGTTAAAGTTTCTGCTGTCATCACTCGTCGTCGATCTGGCCCCCTCGACCCCACAGCCAATTGCCTTTCCTAGTACGTACGAGGCCTAGACCTAGGGGGAGAGCACGAGATGATGGGCGCGTCTGCGTCCCAGCCGCGGATCTTTGGTGCTGGCGAGTTAAGTCACTTTGCTCGACTTCTCCGGTATGGCGGGCACGCAGGTGCATGTCGACTGCTGGAGCTCGGCAATCCTCGTACCTGGGCCGGCCTGGCTTTTTATATAGATACTTAGATATCCCGGCTCGAGTTCCTGGCTCGGGGTCCTCTTGTGTGTTTGGTCGTCTGTTTCTCTTATTGCTCATGAGTCATAAGTCTCCTATACACGCACATACCCATACTCGTCAGACTTGATGCTTTGTGCTTTGTGCTGCTATACTCGTACCGAGCTCCCTTCTCTCACGTGCCTCTTCTAAACTCGGTATATACTAAGTACCTACCTGCCTACATCTCTTTGTTGAGAGGACTCCTTCTTTTTCTCGGTATTACTTAACAGCACGTCGGTGACGGCTATTGCATGTGGTTACCCTCCTAGAACTCTTCATAGTGCTTCGCCCAATATCAACAACATAGCTACGAACGGAAGCACGATAGTGTATAACCTGGGCGCAAGCCCTATACTAATAATACATAATGGCGACAAATGTAGGAGGAAAAGATGGCAAGGCGCCACCGACGGCAGCGACGAATTTGATCGGTGTGTTCTTGGACCATACCTGCTCTCAGAAAAGCCAGTTTACTATATACTAACATGCATCGAAACAGCTGGCGGAGGAGCAGGTATGATGGAAGCTCTGGCGTGCCACCCTCTCGGTTCGTACTCCATATCCATATCCATATCCACCGTCCCATCATCTTCTCTAACAGCAGTCCTTCCACGCAGACACAATAAAAGTACGAATGCAGCTCTCACGACGAGCCCGCCAGCCCGGCGCCCCCAAACGCGGGTTCATCCGCACAGGAGCCGAAATCGTCAAGCGCGAAACGCCGCTAGGCTTATACAAGGGCTTGGGCGCAGTTCTAACCGGCATCGTGCCTAAGATGGCGATCCGGTTCACGTCCTTCGAGGCTTACAAGCAAATGCTGGCCGACGCCGAAACGCGCGCGATCTCCGGGAGCGGGACGTTCGTCGCGGGGCTCGCAGCAGGCGTAACGGAAGCCGTGGCGGTCGTCACGCCCATGGAAGTCATCAAGATCCGGCTGCAGGCGCAGCACCACAGCATGGCAGACCCCCTCGACATACCCAAGTACCGCAACGCAGCACACGCGCTGTACACGGTAGTGCGCGAGGAAGGCTTCGGCGCTCTGTACCGGGGCGTGAGCCTGACGGCGCTGCGGCAGGGCAGCAACCAGGCCGTCAATTTCACCGCGTACACGTACTTCAAGGAAGTGCTGCTGCGGTGGCAGGACGACAAGGGAGGGAGCGCGGTGACCCTGCCCAGCTGGCAGACTACGCTTATCGGCCTGGTGAGCGGCGCGATGGGGCCGTTAAGCAACGCGCCGATCGATACGATTAAGACGAGGTTGCAGAAGACGCCGGCCGAGGAGGGGGTTTCGGCGTTTAAGAGGATCAGTTTGATTGCGAGGGATATGTTTAGGTGAGTTTGTTTCCTGCTTCTGCTTTACCTTCTATTTGCTCGTGTGTCAGTGCTAATACGGTATTGTATGTATGTATGATATAGGCAAGAGGGGTTTCATGCGTTCTACAAAGGCATCACGCCGAGAATCATGCGTGTTGCGCCAGGCCAGGCTGTAACGTTTACGGTGTATGAATACCTGAAGGACAAGTTGGAGAAGAGTGGACCGAGTGTGTTGTCGGGACAGAGGTATGAAGAATAGGAAAGGGTGTATGATTTTAAGAGGCCGGGTTATGTACTAGCTATAGCATTGTAGTATTACTGCGATGGGGACCCTTGGGCTAGGCATTTTCGATTTCATCACGTCGGTGATATATCATATCATATTATGAAATATAGCGAAATATAATCGCATTGCTTCCGTATCTCCTATGGGTTATGGGTTCACGCTAATTCCAAGTTCATCCTCGCCAATATGCTATATATGTGATAGAAACAATCCGTATGGGACGTTTCACCTGCCGGGTCGCTTGGGTCTTCTGAAAGCTGTTTTAACCTCCGCCTCTGGGAATAACTCGGACGTAACGGACTGTTCGGTGATCTCGCTCGGATCCTCAAGCTCGAATTTCTTCTCAATATGAAGCCCTGCCTCTTTTGTGGCCACCTCGAGTACGGCACGCTTCATTAGCGGGTACATCATTCGGAACTTGATAGCTTTAGTTCCCGCCGAGGCGGGACACGTGTAGAAGAAGAGTATGACGTTCTTCTCGTCTCCTCCGCTCGGCGGTGTGGCTTTGTATCGGAAGAAAGTGAAGCGAGGTTCGGTTGCCGAAATGCTTTTCACGAGTTCAGGGATTGTGGAAGGTGAGGAAGAATCCTGTAATAGCTCTACGACTTCGGTCTCGGGGTTGATTTTCTATTTGATTCCTGTTAGTGCGCATATTCCCCGATTATATTCCTCGAACTCACAAGCATTACTAGTCCGGTTCCCTCCTCGCGGCCTAAAGCGCTTAGGGCAACCAACGCATCAGTAGCGACAGGCATGTTCATGGTCTTGCTGAGATGAATCTCACGAACACCCGTACCGGCACCGGCTTCGGCTTCAGCTCTTTTAACCTCGCCCAAAGTCTTCTCCTCTTCGGTTAAGGGTGCCTCAAGTTGATTGTGACGGTCGTGCTTCTTGAAACCCTCGACGCTCAGCTCTTCGGCCATGGTAGCGAATATTGTTTCCCGAAAGTGATCGGATCCCAGCTCACGCACCAGCGTCAACCGCGTCGACGCGAACAGCATCTTCTGCCGCACCTTGGCCGTGTCGGGCACATAAGTAACAGCTATTAGGTACGGAGCGGTGTCATATCTGCGTAGAATGATGAAGAGGGGCTCATCGGGTTTTATGTAAGAGGACAGCTTCGGAAGGTCGGCATCGAAACTGCTCGATAGAGAGGACCGCGGAAGTGTAGTTGACGCAGTGAGGGTCTCTCCGGTGATAGTCACAAGAAGTCCAAATTGTGCCGGGTCACCCAAGAACTTGTTGAACTGAGTGACGAGCTCCTGAGAAGCTGGAGTTGGCGAAAGTAAGCTAAGTTATCTTTAAGTCAAGAATAGGGGTTGATATAATACCAGATATTCCGGACTGCATCCTGGGTTTTCGTTAAGACCTTGAAGTCTCCTTATATTAAAGAGGTCTTTCTAGAACCCGAATAGAAATACCTCTATAGATCAACGATAGCAGACTATGTTAGGTACTTATGTGCCTGGGTAGTGTTGTTAGTGATCCCACCTAACACAACCCGGCTCGCAGGTCTGAGGATGTAAAGTAAAAGATATTAGGGCTGGCGCGGCCTAAAAAGTTGCAAGGATGCCCCTCCATCAGCCCATCGCTGCAACAGTGAGTGGTGCGGGGTGCGGGGCTTGAAGGGGGATACTTGCATAAGTGTGCATACATCTGATAATTGTTTTATAACAGTATGACCATATGTGATAAGTGCATACTCCCTTCCTATGACCATGTTTAATTTAATTTCCAAGTCTTCATTCCTAAACATCTTCTCAAAATAACAACTCTGTATCCCTTGCTTACCTAGGTACCTATTTGTCTACTTTCTCACTCGCCTCTACCCATGCAGACGTGTATCCGAACGGAACCCATTTGATTACACTTTCAATATGAGAAATCAAACCGCCCTCAACTTTGATCAACTGCGGAATCATGTAAGTCCCCGGAACACGACCTGCCGGCGACAGTGAACCGGGACCGTTGGCAGGCTCATCCACCAGAACCACGGCTAACACGACTCCTCTCTTATTATCTGCAACTAAGATTCGCCGATCACGCACTGTCGTCGTGGTATTAGAGAGGCCATTCGGAGCCGGTCCCTTCCCATCTAGCTGATCAGCACAAGTCAGATCCCCCTGGCCAAAGTTGTCACGCCTAGTGCACCCTTCTGCAAATGGCACTCCCTCGCTTGAATGCTTTTCTAGGCCATCGAAATATGCACTCAACAATTCTGGCGGAATCTCACCGTTGGTGCTATATTCTTGGAACACAGGATCGAGGATACTTGTAGTATTACCCTCCCACTCCACTGGAAGCGGCGGGCGCATAAGCGTTACTGTTCCGCCACGACTATCGGTAGCTTCTCCACGCACAACGTTCGCTTCGATCTCCGTTATTTGGCCATTTTCGACCTTGATACGTAGCGAAAGGACTCCCGGTATACTATGCTCCGTACTGAATCCCCAGTAGCCAGCCGTCCCGCTTTCCGAGTCGGATAAGACTGCTCCATACCCGTCCGTCCAAGTAATTGCTTCTAGTGTCTCCCATAGACCATCTCCGAACGCTACAAATTGGCCATTTTCTGAGTATCGTCCACCCTTCGCTAAGGGTAGGCGCGTGTGGTCGTGGACCCGGATCGCCATGAGTACATCTCCCACTACATTCTCGAGGCAGACCTGGTCGCACGGAATCGGATACGTGGTAAAGTTTGTGCCGGGCCCGCTGAGATCTACGGGTGGAACATCGGGAAATGCCGCTCGCATGTTATAAGGAACTTCGGTTAGTGTCATTTCGATGCGATAAAGCTTCTCGCCACGCAAGCGAAATCCCTCCATGGCTCGCAACGAACGAGGCGTTTCGAAATAACGTGGGATTGGCGAGGATGTGCCATTCACGCTAGGCAACGATTTCACCGTAGCATTATGATCCAGAGTAGTGATAGCAAAGACGGCCTGGCGCTCCTCGTCCACTACGGGAAAGTGACGTTCCCGGATTCTTGTGACAAAACCAAGAAATCCTGTCTGGAATTGCTCCTCGCAAGTTAGGGAAGCGAATGCCGTGTCGTTAGAGTGGCCATAAGGATCACCGGTCTTGACGTTTGTCGTTTGAAGACCATCTTCCAGACGATTACATTCTTTGTCGAAGAAGCTGTAGTCACCCTTGGGGTCGTTTCCCTGCATGCCGGTGTAATACTTGTTGGTTTGTGAGATCAGCTCGTCTCGGGGAATCCGTTCCTCGGGCGGTACAGCTTCGAACCAAACGGCTTCCGGCTGACCTCGTTGTTCATAGAGCTCCGCGCCGCCCGAATCACGTGTGATTTGTGATTCGATTTCACTTATCTTTCCGTCCTCTTCCACCTTGAGGCGGACAAGATAGATAGCACCGACACCATTCTCTATAATGGTAGTGATGATCGCGACCTGGCCCGCTTCGGGATCAGAGAACGTGTGGCTGTACTTCCCCAGTGACTCCACAATATGCCACTCGCCAGTGCCGAACGGTAATATTTGATCGTTCTCTACGTATTTTACGTCCGGGGTCGTCGGCAAACTCGATGGGTCGTGGGCTACTAAGGCATTGAGGTAGTCTGAGATCAGGCTTTCCAAGCAGGATCTCTCACAGCGTTCAGACAGTGTCGTAGAGCTGAGCGCCAACACCGACAAGCCGGCCCCGATGGCCTTGCGAATCGTAGTAATCATCGTTCACCTTTCTCGCTGTATTCCTACCGACTTTGATATTTTCCAAATCGCGCCATTATGTCTTTTAGAGTTAGGTAAGGATATTCCTTACATTGCGCCTGGGGAAGTCCTTTTAACATGGCAAACATTCTCCGCAAAAGTATATGCCGGCAAAATTGGCCCTCATATCCTCGGCGCGGGGGGTCTAGTCCAATGTGCGATTGCTGATCTCTTGGATTACAAGGGTAGTTATTTTGCCTAACCTTAGATTACTTCATTAATATAGCTTCACATTTAACAGATTTCCTATCTGAAGTACTCTTTTAGGCTCAAGGGGTGCTATAAATAACCTCGCACTATCAACCAAAACAACTGAACCACATGGGACCCAATAACATGCGTATTAACTACTTGCAGCCGTATGAAGGGTTCCGGATTGGAAGTTCTTAGGTAGTTCTTATTTACATACAAATTGCGTGAAGCAGGAAGATGCATATTGAGTTAGTGCTGCCATATCATTCCCTTGAAGTCAGATCAAAAGGAGAGGTAACTACCTACCTTCTAAGTACCTAATTAAGGACGAGGTAGACATTAAATCAGAAAATTCATACAATCGAAAATCAGAAATATACAATAAAATGATAGACCAATAGCCTAGAATTTCGCGTGGGATATATGAGGTTTAGGGTGGCTAATCTAAGGCTGAGAGACCTGTTCATAAAATCCGTACCTATGTGACCACATACCTGTTCGGGTTGGAATGTGTTGTGGGGCGTGACCAATTATACCAAGAACCAAAGTGTGCTAAAAGATGAATGAATATTGATAATATATGAAAGTAAGGCTCCGGAGCTACAGAAGTTCGCAATAAGTTATACTCGAAGCTTAAGGGGTATATTGGTTTTGCTAGCATTGAGTTGACACGATAAATGGTAGCAGTTAGAATCTAAATCAAGGTTAGGAAACAGGATAAGTGTGTATAATTCATTTTGTATGGTCAAGATTGGCACTCTCGAGTCTTTCTGCTTCTTATCATATTTGTAAGACCTTTCTATACATGGGTACCTCTCAATAAAGCACCTCAAGTAGTAAGAAACGTCTCAACACCTCTTCCCCTTTGAGCTAGATACTGATATTGGCTGCATGCAGGATATATTGGGAGACAATTGTTAAGTAAGATGAGCCGTTTCTGTCAAGCTTTCTGGTATCAGCGCTGGCAATATGATCTTCGTGACCTCCGACAAGCCACTCAGCGGCATTGAAACCTCCTTTGACCAATAAGACCGCTGAAATGCTCTGCATTTGAGTACCTGCATCGTAAGCTGCATAGCTTCCACCCTACGACACCCTACCCGGGCGGGCATGTACCTCTCATGTACTCCAAAAGAACCAAAATGTGCCTGAAGGAGGCTCCTAAGTAAAAAGATAAGAATACCTCAGTGACTGTTCTCAAAACTACACACGCGCGACCTTACTTTGTAAGCCATATTGTCTTATCTCACCTTATCTGAACGCTCAAAGCCTCATCACTATGACCGACTACAACCAGGTACATGAGAACGAACTGGGCAGCGATGCCTTGGCCAACAATCCTACTTTTCAGCATAACACTGCATATTACGACCTTCACGACCCAATGAACGGTCTTCCTGCTCCTCAGGCTGCCCCACTTTCGGGAGTACAGCTGCAGGAGCATGGAAGGTAATTTTTTTTGTTAACACGGAAATGCTGATTCGATAACGGGATATTGCATCCACGGAGAAACAATCTATTCTAGGGCACGGACCACGGACTTCAACTACACTATATTTAGACTGACCTAAACTATATCCGGTTACTTGCGATATTCGCTAAAGCACCCCACAGCAGGATATGGTCAAATCATTGCTAGATATGGTATGGTTGAGGCGTGTGGTCCGTGCCCTATGAATTGTTTCTTAGTGGATGCGGTATGTACGTAGGTAGTCAAAGCCACTTCCCATACGCTTCCGCTATAGGAGCCTTGACCTGCGTTGACTCCACGTGCTACAAAACCTTCGGGACGAATGAGCAACTCCGGAAGCATGGCGAAAAAGAGGGACACAATGCTTACGGATGTATCTGTGGCACCACATTTACTCGGCTTGATGCCCTCAACCGCCACATTAGCTCCAAGTCTCGCAATGCCGCCCAGTACTTGTGCGAATATTGTTATGCTTACCAAGGCGAGAACGCCTTTTCCCGTCGAGACCATCTTACTCAGCACTTGAAAGTTTACCACAGGATCGACACAGCGGACAAACTTGGCCAGCACAAGCTCAGGAGGTCTAAGAAGGCTACCGTCGCGCCTGGCCCCCAAGCTTCTATGCCTTTGATGCCCCCCTACCCTTGCCCCGTACTCGGTTGCCCTAAAATGGGATATGACGGTTATCTTCGAAATGTAGATCTTGATGAACATGTAGTTATGATGCATCCTTCAACTTTGATGTATCCCTACAACACTCAAGAGCATGCTTTCGACCAGCAGTACCAGGTCCCTATGCAACCAGACCAGCAAAACATCGGATCCGGCTCGATCTAATAAGGTCGTAGACCTAACTGATCTGAGATATAGTCCGCCACGGTCATACTCATTGTTATTGTTGACAACTGGCTCTTCTTAACGAACTAAGCGTTAACATCCGACGTCATCGAAGGAGCAAGACCTTTGAGTGCGCTTATGCTTCATCTACCTTTCTACTATGATACTGAATGTTTGGGATGGTCACCATGTAGAGTCTATAGACTCATTTTCATCTTGGTAAAAAGGAGGGACTTTAACGATGTTAACGACTTTCCTATGTATCTTGGCTATTACTGCCATAGCTCGCTCTTTACATGGATATTAAGTGTGTTCTTCCTATTAATACTTTGTTTTAACTATATAACTACCTACCGTGACTATGAACCTATCGATAAACTCTTCTGAATTATGATATGCATCTATCATGAATTTGCGTACACTAACGATTAGGATGAAGCTCGCTCCTGTGATCTAGTAGTTGGCACTTACACAATACATTTATTTGCTAGTGTTAACCCTGACGATGGCTAATTTATAGAGTATATAGGTCTGTCTCATCTAACATATAGAAATGATTTCATCTCTCTATATTATTGTATTATTAATATAGGTGAAGTGTACCTTCATATCTCATATAACTAACAGAACGTTTAGTTGTTTTGATTTAACATTCGCGGTGCATCGTGCATCTTGTACGGACCGATCCGAGCTTCAACCGTCTGGCACGGATGAGTAATATGGTCCGTGTTTTCTTGGCGGAGCTCCGTGCCCCTTTAGGCCCCGGCCCGGTTGGCCGATTCATATCTCGTTTGGCCCCTCGGACGCTACGCTTTGTCTCATTGGCCCCGGGATCAGCGCTAATTGGAGAATGTTGGACCTTATTCTGGGCAATTTACATGAAATTATATTTTCCCCTTTGCTAGGACCGGAAATGACACGTTGGGGATTTGCACAGTAAGATTTTGAAAATGGGTTCTTGCAAACATAATGATTTTGTCGTCCGTTGCAATACCTATCTGAATTTCTTTCCAATTAGTTTTCCTGCGTCTGGTTACGCAGGTCGTGTATTATAATGCATCTCCAAGTTCGCAAGCATAGACGCACCTTAATCCTTCTTACCGGCGTCCTTGTAGTATGGTGGATGTTATCGGCTTCTTTTTCGGGCTTGTGGATCTCGGAATTCACCAGGCTCGAACGGCATATGAACAGTGATGCAACCTCTCCTCCGATCGCATTAAAGCGAAGTAGCTTCGATTGGAGCACCGTTCCCTTCCATTTTCCGGCAGAGGAAATAATTCCTTTGCCAGCGGGGAAGCCCCGTCGCCTACTTGTTCAGGCTCAATTTCATTCCGAGGCGTCTGTCGATAGACAGACTCGAGAAGCAAGGCGCCTCGATGTGAAGAAAACCTTCCTCGATGATTGGGCCGCATACAAGAAGTATGCGTGGATGAAGGATGCACTGAAGCCGATCTCCGGGGAATTTCAGGACCAATTTAGCGGATGGGCTGCGACTTTAGTAGACTCCCTCGATACCTTATGGATTTTGGGTTTAAGAGAGGAATTTGACGAGGCGGTCGATGCAGTCTCTAAGATAGACTTCGGTCGATCTAGCTCCGCAAGAGTCAACACATTCGAGACGAACATTCGCTACTTAGGAGGTCTGCTTGCAACGTATGACCTTAGCAAGCGAGATGTCTTGCGTTTGAAAGCTATCGAGCTTGGAGATTTGATTTACGTAGCTTTCAACACGGAGAATCGGATGCCCGTCGACTTTATTGATTTTCAGGCCGCCAAAACTGGGAAACTTCTATCTGTCGAGTCCTCTGTGGTCTCGGCCTCTCCAGGAACGCTGTCTCTTGAACTGACGCGGCTCTCGCAGCTCACAGGAGACCCGAAATATTATGATGCAGCTGCAAGAGTAATGGACGTCTTCTACCGAGGCCAAAACCAAACTTTGATACCGGGTCTGTGGCCTACCTACGTCTCCATGAAATCCCAAGATGTCATAACGGGGAACTCGTACACTCTTGCTGGGTGTGCTGACAGCTTATATGAGTATCTTCCCAAAGAGTATGCTCTTCTTGGGGGCATGGAGCCGAAGTACGAGATGATGTCTAAGGGATTCTTGGAGGCCGCTAAAAATAACCTGCTCTTTAGACCTATGGTACCTAACAACATGCAGATACTCATTGCTAGCAGTGCTAGTGTATCTGCTACAGGTGAGGTGACCTTGGACGAGGAAACTGAGCATCTTGCTTGTTATCTTGGCGGAGTCTATGCGCTGAGTGGGAAGCTATTTGGTAACCCAGGATACATCAATATTGGCGCCAAGCTGACGCTTGGTTGCGTATATGGGTATCGGTCATTTCCAACGGGGATGATGCCCGAACGACTGAATATGGTAGCTTGCAAGTCGTTTGAAGATTGCGAGTGGGACGAAAAGCGGTTTGACGAAGAGAAACAGAAGCAACACGAGTGTAAGTTGGTGCATAATATCCTAAATTATTCGTTTCCTCGTAGCTTTCGAAGTAGTCAACTTGATTCATTTTCTGGTCTTGTAACTGACACCTACTGATATCTGATGATATAGGGAAGGATCATCTTCCTCTTGGATTTACTACTGCTAAAGACCCCCGATATATATTAAGACCCGAGGCGATAGAGAGTGTGTTCATCATGTACCGTATCACCGGGAACACAGTTTGGCAAGATATAGGATGGGACATGTTCATGGCTATCGCGAACGGAACCAAGACCGATCGGGGGACTCACGCGGCCGTAAAAGACGTGACCCGCATAGCGGATGTTCTACCAAAAGATGACTATATGGAGGTGAGTATCAATATGCATGGGTAGGCATTTACCTTATAATGCTGACGTTTAAATACAGAGCTTTTGGTTAGCAGAGACTTTGAAATATTTCTACCTGCTCTTCTCGACTCCCGACGTCATTAATCTTGACGACTATGTGCTCAATACCGAAGCACATCCTTTCCTCAGGCCCAAATGATCAAGCCATTTGGTTGAATAGCGCCTCCTGCAGTGAGATTACATGTAAATACCTATCTAAGGTTAGTTATATATTTTCTTTAGTGTCCCAACTTGCCATATATTTGTAAGAGTATTCTGTAAATCCTACTAACGTGCTGTAGCAAACAGGAGTAATTCCATTCAGGCTCAGTTCAAGTGCATCTTGGATATTTGTGGTACAACTTTCCACCGGTGACTACCTAGGTACCTACCTAGGTAGGTAGTCAGTTAAAAAAAAGAAACTATTTTCTCTAAGCCTTTTATATTCTACCTAGTGTCATTCATGGATGTTGAAGTGATATGAGAAACTATGCCTGTTACTTTAGAAGAATCTAACATTGAACTTATGGCGAGATTGCTATAGGTGATGCTGCGGAGCTGTTGCTAAACCAGCCTTCAATAGTTTTCCAGAGACAAGATTTCGAAGCACTAAAGCCATGAGTAGTTGTTTAATAAGGCCGAGGCTATATCTATTGTAGTTAGTGTCTGTATGATACTCCGCATATCTCCAGCTTCATCCTTGGCCCTATACGGACTTCTCCGCAAACCCCACAGAATATCCAAATTCCAAGCATTCTGAAGTCACATCGTGACCTTGCGGCGGAACAACATTACGAAAGTTAGACCGAAAGTCCCATGAACCATTATATAAATACTACAGGTGACTTCGTATGATCATGATCATGTGCTCATTAGCCACTCAGGATTCGGAGCTCATCTTGAGGGTGCCTCATCTTCAACATCTCAAGACACGATGAAGCTCACACCAGCGGTTTTGGCGGGAACCCTTACCGCAAGGCAAGACATCGACTACAATGCGGCACCGCCAAACTTGTCAACTCTCCCTAACTCGACTCTCTTCGAAACATGGCGGCCGAAAGCGCATATTCTTCCGCCATCTGGGCAGATAGGTGATCCCTGTATACATTACACCGATCCCGAAACTGGGCTCTTCCATGTCGGTTGGTTGCATAACGGTGCTGCTGGTGCCACGACAGACGACCTTGTTACGTATCATGATGCCAATCCAGAGGGACGGCCGTTCATAGTAGCAGGCGGGAAGAACGATCCAATCGCAGTATTCGATGGGTCGGTCATCCCTAGTGGCATCGATGGTAACCCTACCCTTCTGTATACTTCTGTGAGCTTCCTACCTATCCAATGGACTATTCCATACACACGAGGAAGTGAGACGCAATCTTTAGCGGTATCTCGTGACGGAGGTCGTAACTTCACGAAACTTGAACAAGGGCCTGTTATCCCATCACCGCCTTTCGCAGTCAATGTGACAGGCTTTCGCGACCCTTTCGTCTTCCAGAACAGCCGGCTCGATACCGAACTTGAAAGTGCTCCTGGAACTTGGTATACCGTTATCTCTGGAGGTGTCCATGGAGAGGGGCCTAGTCTGTTCCTCTACCGCCAGCACGACCCAGAGTTCCAGTACTGGGAGGAGTTGGGCCAATGGTGGCATGAACCCGTCAACACAACCTGGGGTAATGGTGACTGGGCCGGTCGGTGGGGGTTTAACTTTGAAGTCGCCAACATATTCAGCTTGGATGAGCAGGGCTACAATGCTGAAGGCGAAATCTTCACAACCTTTGGCGCTGAATGGTCGTTGGACCCGATTGTGCCACAAGTCTCGGATTTCCGCGAGATGCTTTGGGCAGCTGGCAATGTTTCTCGCGAAGATGGAAAGATCAAGTTTCAACCAACTATGGCCGGAAAGCTTGACTGGGGAGATTCTGCATATGCTGCTGCTGGCAAGGAGTTACCGGCAACCTCGAAAGCCTCCCAGAAAAGCGGCGCCCCCGATCGGTTCATCTCCTATTTATGGTTGACGGGAGATTTCTACGGCACTCTGGACTTCCCGACTAACCAGCAGAATTGGACCGGTGCACTCCTGCTCCCGCGTGAGTTGAGTGTGGGAAAGATCAGCAATGTCATCGACAATGAACTTGTTCATGAAACTGGATCGTGGCGGATTAGCAGTAGCGAGTCTGGTGTCGTTGAACTAGTGACCTTAAAGCAGGAGATCGCGCGTGAAGCACTGGCCGCATTAACTAGTGGTGGCTCTACGGTTGAACCAGGTCGGACTTTGAACTCACCAGGCGCTATAACATTCCAAAACGTTCCCGAAAGCAAATTCTATGTGATTACTGCATCGCTTTCCTTCCCGAAGGCTTGTCGCGAGAGTGGTTTACGAGCTGGCTTCCAGATCCTGTCTTCTGAATACGAGAGCACGACCATCTACTACCAATTCTCCAACGAGTCCATCATCATCGACCGCAGCAATTCCAGTGCCGCGGCAAAGACGACGAATGGCATCGATTCTCGTAACGAAGCAGGTCGACTGCGTCTATTTGACTTGGTGCAAGATGGCCAGCAGGAGATAGAAAGTCTTAACTTGACCATAGTGGTCGATAATTCCATTGTCGAGGTGCATGCTAATGGGAGATTCGCGATAAGTACTTGGGCTCGGTAAGTGTCAACTCTTGGTTCTTCATATTTGACATATATTCTAACTCATTAGCAGGTCTTGGTATGCTGCTTCCCGAGAAATTAGATTCTTCCACGACGGTGAAGGGGAAGTGGTATTTGGAGACGTGACTGTTCACGAGGGGTTGTATGATGCTTGGCCCGATCGAAAGGGCGAGCAGTAGGGTAGCAAAGAAAATAATATTCAACCATTTTTAATTCCCTTTCTTGGCAAAGAATAAAGTGATAATCATGATGATCTATGTAGTAGGGATTCTCATCCTTCATCCGCCAACAAACTCTACTAACTCGATGATCACCTTGTTACTACCCGGCTACACGAATTATCCTTGAAGTGTCAGAACTTGAAAAATAAACAATCGTATGTCGTCAAAAAAAGAACAAGGAGCGTAGAAGATACGCTGCGCCACGATAGGTTTCATCAGACATACATATCAGCCCAGGGCCCAATCAGCCGATTGGACCATCGTATCTCTCACCAATTCCGCCTGTTATTCAACCAATCATATACACGATAATCTCGGTGCCTTGGGCGATCGGCACTCCGCCGCCTCTCCTCTAAACCCAAGTCGTGTGGCTTTGGCCCATTTTCTACTTTTAGGTCGTATTTTCTTTTTATACTTTTATACTTACGGACCCTTCTTCTCTTAATCGTCAGGCCGCTTCTCGACTTAAATCGGATTAACCTGCATGTAGTCCAAGGCAGCAGTATAACAGCTTTGATTTATTTTGAAGCGCCAAACATTCAAAATGGAGCGTCCACCCTCTGCTACCACCTCTAAGATGTCCGTCACTGGAAGACGAGATTACGGAATGAAGTTTATTGCAGATATGGACGACCTCGCCGGCAGCACTATTAACGTCGGTTCGCGTGGGCAGCCGCCTGTAAGCGGATCTCACGAATCAGTCAAATCATATGGAGGCACTCCGTATTGGGAGAGGCCCACTGAATTTAGGAATACTAGAAATGATGAAGAGGACGTCGATGAAGGGTGTCATCCGTTCTGGACGTCATGGTGGGATATGATTAGGGGAATAGGGTTAATTATGGCTGGCATGTTGAAAATTCCTTTTACTATTGGGCACGGCATAGCGAAGGCGCTGCATTTCACCCCGACACTATATAACGACACCACTGTTCGGAAGTGGTTTCAAATCACCGGTTTCCCATCGGGAATCGTTGCTGCCGTGCAGGTAAGAGTTTATAATCACCTCGCCTCACCCACAGACTCTAACATGTTTCACTATAGGCCCTTTTGTACGGGCTTCTCGATGGTTGCACAGACTGGTTCGTGTTGCCTTACATATGCGCCAGAAAAGATGGATTCCTCGGATTTTTTAAGGGGTTCATACAAGGACTTGGTAGTATAGCATTCAAGATATCTGCTGGTGAGTTTAGTCTTAGCTGGTTCTTATCCCCCACATTCAAGTCGTGACTACCAGTCTAACAATAACAGGTGTCATAGGATTGGTATCGCATCCGTTCTATGGTATATATAAGGAGGTGGCAAAATTTAAAGTGGAATTTAAACGTGAGTGTCGGCCTCAACAGGGTGTTGGGTCTTTGATATAGTGTTCAACCCAATCTAAATTCACTAATCGGCCTAACTGTCTCGCCAGGAATCCCCTTTCAATCTGGGCGACGAGTCCAGAAAGAGAAAAGCCCCGTGTAGGCGGGTATAACGCCTTCCAATTCGAACTTGAGATGAGCTCTTGCAGTCAATCGACCGTAATTACGGGATAGGATCACGGAGTAAGCATAAGTTACTGCTCACGGAGGCGTATCAATGAGGCGTTTCATGGGATTTAATGGAGCATATCTGCGTACCTAGATACCTATAGATATACTTGTGACCTGAGTCACAGTGTTTTCTAGAAGTCATGGCTTGGGTATTCTGGTTGACGATTGTGTAATACTATCATGTAACGACCATCTTTCAAAGAATACAAGAGAGTAAATAACCGCAAAGCTGTTCTGCAATATAGCTACAAGTTTATGGTTAAGTCAAAGCACCCTTACAGGGGCCACCCTAATGAGGGCCACTTTAAATTTTTAAACCTTCAAAATAAGTACTTTAACTTTAATTTAACGTTATTTAATTAAATTAAATTTAATTAATTTATAATTTATTATATTTTAATAATAATATAATCTTTTACTATTAATTTAATTAATAAGGTTTTATTTTCTAAATTGGTATTGGAATTGTTAATTATAATTATACCATTTAATTTTTAGGCTTTTAATTATTTTTTTTTTTATAATAGCTTTAATATTTATAAACGTCAAATTTAAGTTAAATAATATTTTATGCCGTTTTTATAACTTTGCATTTATTAATATCTTTTTTAAATATTTGACGCAGGTTTTTATTATGGTTAATTTTATAATAACTTTATTAAAGGCTTTATTAATTTTATTAAATAAAAACTTTATTACGGGTTTAATAAATATTATATTAATTTTAAATAATTTTTTAACTAAAATATTAATATCTTATAAATTTAAAGGTATTGTTAAAAAGATTGGGGTTATATTTTCGATAAAATTAGGCTTTTTTGGGTTAGAAATAAAGCTTGGAAGGGTTGGGGTAGTACCAGAAACTTTCTGGAATATAAACCGATAATTTAATAGCTTATTCCGATTTTTAGGATAAATTCCTATAGCTTTTTAATTAACTAATATATTATATTTAATTAAATATTTTTTTTGTATTATTTAATAAGTTGTAATAAATTTTCTTTTATTGGAATTAAAAATATAATATAACTAATATATTTTAGTAAATTTATAATAATAATTTTATTTTATTGATAAAAATATATTTACGTTAATAATTTATAAAACGTATAATAAATATACTGGAATAAAAATAACGTAAACTTTATTTATAAAACATTCTTAAAAGAATTCTATTATAATATAATTATTATAGCTATTAAAAATTAATAATTACTATTATTAACAATTTAATAACCTTATTTTTTTTAAAAAAACTTTATAAAATTATTTAAATATAATATTATTATTAATTTAACTATTAAAAAATGTAATAAATTTTTAACCCTTAAATTTAATATTTTTATTGTTAAAAAATTATTATTATTATATATATTTATTTACATATATAATAAAGAAATTTAAAAATTAATTATTACTATTAATATATTTAATAATTAACGTTTAAATTTTATTATTATAATTTTTAATTATAATACATTTTTTATAAATTTTACTAATAATTATTCTATTATTTCTAACCTTTTCCATAATCCTTATTTCGTTAATGTTATACATATACCTAACCAGGATATTTTTAATCTTAAAAACCTTAAATTAATCGAAAAAAATATTAATATTATTAACTATAATCCCATTAATTTATTTATAATTAATTAAATAAACCCTAACCAATTTAATATTAAAATAATAAAATAAAAATCGTATATACTAATATTTATTAAAGATATTAGGTCGATAATTATAAGTTAATAATTTTTTTACGATATTTTTAAATTAATATAAAAAAAGCGTATGGTTAATATAACTTAACGTAACGGCCTAATTGGTTAATTTTTTTTCTTAATACTTCAATAGTTTTTAACGTTTTTTTAAATAATCGTTTTGTGTTTTATAACTCAATATTTGGTCTGTAAAATAATATTATAATATAAAATATTTTTTAAACGCTTACCGTAAGGATACGCCGTCGAAAACGTCGTTTATTACCGCAACGCAACGTAATTAAGCTAAAAAAAATAAGCATTTTAAAATCGTAAAAAAATAAAGATTTAAATAATAAGTTTTATTTTTTAATTAATTAAAAACTAATAAAATTATATAATAATTTATATGTAGACTTTATCGCAAACGCGTTACGTTTTTGAGGTGGCCCCCACTAGGGTGGCCCCCGTAAGGGTGCTTTGACTTATTGGAAAGGATTACCTATTGTCTCGAATACCTCTTAAAATGATAGTTGCATAATGGTCTATTAACCCCTAGTTAACCAAAATATTTTAATATATGTGCAAAGAGAAATGCGGGGCACCAGGGAACAGCCGTCGATGTTATTATACCTATAGCATAATGCCCCTGGAACAATATTGTAAAGACTCATGTTTTTCATTCCAGTAGATCTTTTACTGAAGTGAACTTAATTTCGAATACCATTATCTATACCATTATCTATGTTGCAAGCAGATAGAACATAACCGGTTGTAGTTCTCTCAAGTCGTATTAGAGGGTAACAGATGACGCAATTTTGGTGTGATATTGCTCATTTCTCCCAACTTGATTACTTCACACTAACTAGGTAGTTATTGGGACATAATTGTAAACAATGCGATACAACAACAATAATAATAATCTTATTGCGCAAGTACACGAGTAAGCGAGTCCAACAAAGTTGCTCTGACCTCAAGAACAGTAAGCATGTCGACAACTACCGTTACGTTTGTGACACCGAAGGCCCCCGCGCCGCCGGGTCAGCCCGATATCTCGTATGCTCCGGACTACGATAAGTGGCAGGCCCGAGCGGCTCGTCGACTCAAAGAGGGGAACTTGCCGACTACACTACCAGAAGGTTTCCCGGTGCAATTGAAGGGGGATTTAGTATGGGAAGGTGAAACTGTAGCAGACACTTATGACTGGACCTATGTTCTCAGTGACGAACAGCTTGATGAGATAGACCGAGCTGTAGATCACTTCAAGGGTAGGTTGTGGTTCTTCTAGGTACCTAAGAATTATATATCGTGATCTCTTACTAACCAACTCCATCAAGGATTGGGTTTGTTGCTGGGCCATCTCACGGCAGAGACGTTCCCGCTCCCGAGCCTCCACGCAGAACTACGCCGCCTGTCCGCAGAATTGCACAACGGGCACGGGTTCTTCGTGATTCGTGGCCTGCGTGTCGACGACCACTCTCGGGAGGAAAATGTCATCATCTACGCAGGCATTTCCGCCCACATTGCTGCTCAGCGCGGTCGGCAGGATCACAAGTATAACGGTCAGAAGGCTGATGTGGTCCTCAGCCACATCAAAGATTTGACCTGGTCGCAGAATAATGGCTCCATCGGCAGTCCGGCCTATACTACCGATAAACAGGTCTTCCACACGGATTCTGGCGATATCGTGTCTTTATTTGCCCTCGAGACGTCGGCAGCGGGTGGTGCTAGCAAATTAGCGAGTACGTGGCGGGTATATAACGAAATTGCTGCTACTCGTCCGGATCTTATCCATACCTTGTCTCAAAGTTGGGATATGGAAGTGTGAGTTGTTTCTCAAGACGCGGTCTCATTTGCTATCAGATTCTCCCGAGATTGAAGCAATGAAGGTGCATCAGTTTCGACAATAACTAATCCGCGTCCTAGATTCGAGAAAGCCGATAAGCAGTACGTGGAAAGACCGCTGCTGTATCACTTCCCTGGGACAGATTCATTCCCCGAGCGGGTTGCTCTACAATATGGCCGACGATACTTCGTTGGCTTCGGTGCTCTCCCACGCAGCTCTAACATTCCGCCTATTTCAGAGGCTCAGGCTGAAGCTCTCGATACAATCCATTTCCTAGGTGAGAAGTACTGCGTGAATACCAATTTCCAAAAAGGAGATATCCAGTATATAAACAACCTCGCCATCTTCCACGCAAGGGACGGATTTACCGACACGTTAGAGAAGCGGTAAGCATGCTTTAAAACCCCGTGTAGCTGTGAACGCGTTTATCTGTATTGCTGACGAAGTCTATCCTCTTCATGCAGTCGTCACCTTTTACGTTTATGGCTGCGGGACCCAGAAAATGCTTGGCCAACCCCTGAGGCTTGGAAGTACCGTTGGGCACAACTTTACGAAGGTGTTACACCAGAAGGACAAGTCTTTCCTCTTGAACCATTTATTCGTAGTGCTGGAAATAAGGGGAGATGAGGTTGACCGCGTGTGCGTGATCTATCTCTACACCAAAATGCTAGGAAAGCTGCATATCTATCGCTGTGTTGAAAAGGAAGCCTCTCGCCA
The DNA here is from genome assembly GCF_022478715.1 of Daldinia decipiens. Lineage (NCBI taxonomy): Eukaryota > Fungi > Ascomycota > Sordariomycetes > Xylariales > Hypoxylaceae > Daldinia > Daldinia decipiens. The sequence continues at coordinate 339,232 of NW_026054552.1, read as the reverse complement.
AGTGGCGAATTCCTACCCTGTACCTAAAGCCAAAGACGCCGAAACGCATTATCAAAAATCTACTCTAGGAGAATTTCATAATCGTCCTTCGCAACCCGCACAGGCTCATTCCCGCCTCCATATTTACGTCGGAAAAGTTCGAAGATGATTAGACCAGCACTGGTACTTGGCACCTGTCGTACTGTAGTAATTTGTTAGATGTATCTCCCACCAAGCTGATATGACCCAGGCACTGGCTCATTTACCGCAGGAAAAGACTTACTAGTGTTCCACCAAAATCCACGATATAACCATCGTGTCAAACCTTTCCCTTCCAAGGTTGCTTCAGTGGTGCATTTAGTCCAAGTTTCTTGGTAGGCGTGATAATAAGCCCGGAGCATGCGCCACTTGCGTCTGGGCTTATCAGGGTTCGCGGCTCCTGAGTTTCTTAACTTCGCTGCTTTAGCGTCGAGATCTTCTAGATGGTCCCAATGTTCAACTTGAATGTGGTTTAGTGGATGAAGGATTAGCTGTTGGGTGAGCGAGGCCGTGAAGCCAGCGAACAGCAGGAACATCGGCTCAATTGCGTAGTGCGGACGTATGACGACCGGACGGCTACCATCCTTATTAATATTGCCCTTCGAGTTCTTGTGAGTGGGTGGTCTCTTTTGGGCCAACACATCAACAACGTCAGGGTGCAGTCCACCATAGTACCACGTGATGAACCGGTAGAACCCTTGGGCCTTCACAAACTCAAAAGTGCTAAAGAAAACTGCGCTCCCGAAACTATCTTTTAAGAAAGATAGTCCCCATCCTGCGAAGATCCCTCGTAGTCCTATTTCCCTAAGCTTTTCTGCCGAGAATGCCCACATGCTCCTCGGTTTCCCATTCTCGTTGCCAGAAATGAGATCACGATGGTCATATCTCGCCTGTATAGCATCAAGCGGGGCTGCGACAACGCTTTGAATGCTTCCGGCTATGAATCCTGCAGTAAAGGTATGGATCGGGTCTGGCGGAGGAAATATCCTCTTCGGCGCTCTCGATGTCTCCTCATGGAGCTGAGCTAAGATATGTAAATAACTAGTATACAGCACAGCGCCAACTCCAACATTCGCCATAAGAGGCGGGAGAATCTGCTGTGGTACGACGCTCCATCCGTGCTGCTGAATGACGGACGCAAGTAAGCCCGGGGTAGTACCTCGTGCCCACATCCATGCTTGTTTGAAGGTGAGGCCCAGCCTCGAGGCAGTTTGGCTATTAGCAGCAGCACGGGCTAGTAACTCCGTCTGAGTCTGGTGAACACCCCGGGCATACGCAAGATAGTCGACACGTGTCCGGAAGAAGGCCTTGACGGGAGCCCTGAAGTAAAAAGCGATGGCCTGGGCGCTCAAGGCTCGAACACCGGCGGCCGACGCGGCAGTTGCGGCATTATTGCGCGACGGATTATCTGGACCTAAATCGGATGGTATTACAGGGAGAACCCCAGTATATATATCCCGGGGTGAGCCATTAATATCATCGCGGCCTGGTGGCATTGTCCTCATAAGTCATTTTGAGGTTATGATGATGGATGAAGTTTGACCGAGTTTGGAAGAGTGTTTGCGGGGAATCGTCGGGTGAATAGTTTGTTGCGAAACAATGAATTAGTTACATTAGGTAATATTAAGTATAGGTACATAAATATTATTATGCAATATTAAAATGGAGCATCGACATCGTAACTGCTTGTAAATCTTGCCCTTGAACTGAATTGAATAAGGAAACTGCAATCAATGTATTAACGCTGGCTATAACATTACGAACGGCGCAAAGATACGATGGCTAGAGTGAATAACGGTAAATGGCGGGTTTGACAACTGAAACTACAGGTACATAAAAGCCCATACAATCTACTAGCATGCACATGTACTCCATTCTGAAACTGTACGGCATTTAAGTTTGAACCACTTATTCCATGTGACGTCAGCAATTAATCCCAAAAGGTTACCCTAAGACTCAATTTTGGAGGTCTTCTACTCCCGTACAAAACCAATTGGGGTACCTTAATCAAGTATCTTAGTCTTACTGGTTTTAAGCCCAAGCATAACAGACTCCAAGACGTCGTAATGTATTAATACCATACTATATGGATTAAACAAATATCCGTCTTCCCTTTTGGATTTTCTTAACCCATAATCTCTAGTCGCCTATCATGTCCATGTCCTCTACAACTTTGTCTCCGCAGCAATTAGGGGCTTTGGTCGACATTCTCGTTCACCACGAGACTTACTCGGAAGCTGAGAGTTTCAAGAACCCCGAAGCTATCGAGCAATATGGGTATCCATTTGATCCTCCAACTCGCGACCGAGGTAGTAATGCAAACGGAAAATCGTCATCTCCACTACTACAACTTCTTCTTACTAGATTAATTCTTCCCATTCCTGGAGTCAGAGATCTTCCCCCAGAATTCTGGACTACCAAGTTCCGAAGTATTATGAGAAGATTTGGCGAGGCAGAACTGTCAGAAAGCTACGATAAAGGGACACTAGGGAGTAGAAAACGGTTGGCCTCAGCCGCCTCGGTCATTCACGAATGCATCACTAGGGGCCTGTTAAGTGGCATACCAAATGATGAGCTACCGAACCTGTATGGCCGATATGACACCCGTACAGCAGAAGACCTTTCTAGGGCTTGGGATGACGTGGTTCAACATTTAGTCTACGGGAACTTAATCGACGAGTTATTCGATCACTTCACCAATACTGCAAACCTCGAGGATCATTCACCAGCAGTTGATGCTGCTGTTAATCTCGCTATAATATATGTAGCTACATTCCTCCACCATCTTTTTGTCCTCTCAGCGGAAGGCCCCTATTTACTCAAGTTGATCAATAACATTCATGGATTGATCCCATACACGGTAATCGGACAAACACTGCGCGTTGGAAATGCTGGAACCATGATCAACGCTATGGTTAGGTTATTTCTAGCCAAAGTCAGCGTCGGTGCAATTTCGAACTGGCTTGGCTTGACGCAAAATGCTTCAGATGGGATGAACCTCTTACAAAGGTGTGTACTTGCTAACAGATTTGGGATGAACTAACCTAATCATCTTTAGGATAATATCTTTAGTGTTAGAATGGGATACCAGCGAATTTCGCAAGGCTATCGATAATATTAAGCGAAACAAAGATAGGCCTGGCGAATCGTGCTTAACCGCAATCGACGAACACCTACAAGCTTCTAGGGACCAACACGAATCACTTCGTGAACTGAGTAAGAGGAATGAAAAATCCATAATCGTAGCTATTCTAGAGGTCAAGGACAAGGCGTTGCTAGAAACGCTAACAGAAGAGCAACATGCCCAATGTTTGCAATATTATTCAGCTCAACTCGCGATTCGAGATAGGGAGAAAATTACCGAAGTTCTCTGCCGCCAGACCCCGGATTTAACTACAACTATCGTGAGAGATGTTGTGTCCGTTTTCGAACCTATGATTCGAGACATTCACAAGAATGTTGACATACGCAAGCATCTTAGCTCTGTCGAGAGCTTTTTGACAGACTTGATAGAGACAAGCAAGCCGAAGGGGCGAGATAGCAGCAAATCACAGAACAGTACTACACCGCCTTCCGTTGAAGATTATGTCGCTTTATTAAAACGGAACCGCCAGTTAGCCTACGACTATCTACGCGACTTCGCTGAAGGGTGTCCGGATCTACGGACAACGTGGCTAAATTGGGCCAAGAAAAGCCTCGAGACTTTCCGGCGGGCCAATCAAGGTAGCAACTCTCGCGATCCCAAAGAAATGAACAGGAGCTTGCAGGATCTGTTTGGTAAACTCCCACCCGACCAGCAGAGTAGTGTCAGAGCCATCATCGATGACCACGTTGAATATCTCTCTACATCAGAAAACGTATCGATAGTACGGATGCAGAGCATTATAGATGGCCTAGCTTCATACGAAAATAAAGAGATATGTGGAAGCATGGGCGGTCCGGGGGTGTACATAACGCGTTGGCACTGCCTGTTGGATAAGACTATTGTTACACCAAACACACCAAGAGGCCCGCCAAGAAGTGGAAAGGAAGTTAAGGGTGTAAAAGCTCTCGGAAAGACTGAGTCTGTCGCTAAAACAGAGAATTGGGACCCAGATGCTCTTACTCGGCAGGAGGAGCAGGTGTGGCCCGAACCCCCTGACGTTTCGATCGTTGTTGATGCACTTAGCCCTCAATTTAAAACTCTAATTGCTGATATCTCAAGCAAAGGTCTATCGCGTAAGTAAGAGGAATAGTATTGGAGATAATTACTGCGAGCATATCGAGGTTCTTTGTTATATTGTTACCCATATACGACGATGGGGCTAATACTACGGAAAGGGTTGATATGATAGAGGCGTTGGATACATTGCGGTACGATAGAACATATTAAATAGTGGAATTAGAGGCTACCTATATAACAATCAAATAACGGAGACACGATATTCTTAAGGGAAAGATGGTCACAAGGAGGGGCTAGAGGATGATAGGATTTAGTTAAGGCCAGAAGTCAATGAATATTAGAATCTATTAATACACCAGACAACACAAAACCAATTGTTACTTCAAGACTAAACTGCCAATGATGCATACCCTAAACTCCCCCTTTTTTTGCTCTTATATTTCCAAACACTGCCTTCCATTGTGTACGAGATCATGGAATGGGGGCGAACGATGATGATAAGGATCGGTGGCGTAGCCTAAACATGAGTACCCGTTAGTAAAGATGTAGGTTAGAACATTACAACAGAAAAAGACTGGTAATTTTACCTCTAGTTAGCACCGAAGCCGCTGAAACCACCGAGGAGTCCAGAAAGCCCGCTTTCTTCCTTATCGCCCTCCTTCTTAGCCCTTGACCCTTCAGCAGCGCCCTTGGATCCCTCGAAACCAGCCTTTGAGCCCTCGGCTGCAACCTTGGATCCTTCAGCTGCGCCCTGCGAGCCTTCGAATCCAGAGTGGGAGCCTTCGGTACCCGATTTGTATCCCTGGTTGCCGTGCTTGGAGCCTTCATAGCCGGCCTTGGATCCCTCGAATCCGGACTTGGATCCTTCGAATCCGGCCTGGAAGCCGTCGGCCTTGTCCAAGGAGGCCCTGTCTGCGCTGTTGGCGCCGTTCTTGTTGTTGTGGGCGACACCGTTCTTGGAAGCGCTCCTGTCGGCGCCGTAGTTACCGGCTCGGCTGCCCTCACTGCCGTGTTCGTAGGCCTGGTGTTGTTCCTCCGCGGCCTTGTGCCCCTGCTTGGCAGCTTTCTGGCCCTCCATGCCAGCCTGCTGTTCGTCCTTGTTGGCGAACTCGCCCTCCTTATGAGCCTTTTGGCCTTGCTCGCCGGCTACCTGGCTGCCCTCGACGGCATGCTGTCCTGCTTTTCCGGCCTTCTGGCCGGCACTGCCAGCTTTTTGGCCACCCTTCACGGCTCCTTGAGCACCCTCGGCGGACTTGTGGCCCTTCTTGGATTCTCCCTTCATGCCGGCAGCGCCAGCGGTGACGCCGGACACGGTATGAGGGACGGCTCGGGCAGTATTCTCAAAGGCCTTGCCAGCGGGGGCTGCGAGAGCTCCGGCACCGGGCACCGTGCCGAGTGGTGCGGTGTTGGCGGCTGCTGCGAGCAGGGTGATGAGAGCGATGATTGCGCGTTGCTGCATTTTGGATGATTGATTTGGAAAGGGTTAGAAATCTCGAAAGATAGAGAAGTTGAATAGTCGAATTTAAATTTGAAATACAAGTGTAAAACTAAATGAGTGACTGTGAATGAGTGACGAGTTGGTTGATGGTGCTGAGTGAATATTCCCAAATAATTCGAGGATTCTGATGGCTTTTGTATCTGAATGACTCTCAATATGATTTCAAGGGAATGGATAGCCCTGATTTTACTGCATACCTATCGCCCCTTGATTCTCAGTAGTTGGATTGGATTGACTCATGATTTTGTAGTATGTCTCAGTCCACACACGCACAAAAGATTCATATGATCGGCACTCGAGGGATAACTGCAAGACTGAGAAACCGCAATGTGGAATTCGTTTAAATTATAAAGGGCTATTCTATGGAACAATCCTCCCGCTTGATTTGGAGCATGCCCTCCTACGATGAGTGATCTATTGAAACGGCTCTCCTGGAACCTATCGCCCACAGGTTAGCATGCGATTGAAAGAACTATACGTCGTTCGTAACTATAACTATCGTATGCTTAGTCCCTAGCTTGTAAAGCTGGGGAATGCCTTCCCATCGTCCCGAGTATGATGGCGATGGCTAAATAATTATCACCTATCTACATCACGATATTATATTCATTCCAATTGCGATTCGGGAAGTGAAGTCTATTAAATCTTGTGTTCTGATAATTTATGCATCGTACCACTCGGAATGGGGTCGCTAAAACTTGACGATGGTCTTTACAATCTCGCTTTTCAACTGCTTAACCGCGACGTTTCCGATGAATACATGCCCATATCCACCATAGTAGGAGAATCACGGCTCCGGGCACGCAGATAAATACCGCTATCCAAGGGGCAAGGCTCCCTCCTCTGGGTGGCCAATTAAGGGATGGAGGCGAGTCTTCCCTTAAGAATGTCCCTGGGCACCAAGGAGAGGGGGAATCATTAGCGACACCTTGTGGATCAGGAGAGTCCTGCTCCGAGCACTCGGCGCGATGTGTGAGAAAAAAGGGGGCCATGACTGCTGACAAATGATGCTGAGAGGTAGTTGATTAAAATGCGTCTTCTTTCTTCACCACTAGAAGATGTACGAGATTAGTGACCGTCTATATAAGCTTGGAAAATAATTTCGTAGTTTCTGAACAATCTAACTACACTTTACTATACAATAGTTCTGTATTGTAGTATATTTTAGGTAGTCACAGGCATAAAGCCTTTGAAGAACTGCACGTGTAACTCCCTAAAACCGAAAGAGAGTGATGTTCTTCTTTGTGCATCAGCCACGTTGATTGCTTTTATAACCTTATGAATCAAACAAGGTGTCGACGACTCGCTGCGTCATTAGTTATACATGGAATTCAACCTGGGGCTTTGCACTGCGACCTTCCGAGAGTATGTGATCTTGTTAGTTGATAGACTATGAATTGCGGTATTCAGAATAGTATTTGCAATATAAATCCAATGACTTGACTGAAATGGTTAGTACTGTATATGTGTCGGCAGATAGTAACTATTTCACAATTGGAATAATATTAGTAACTGTAGAAAACGAGGCAGTATCTTTCTCTGAAGTGGATAGTCAAACATATATTACCTACCTGATACATGATGTTCTCTTTTGTCATGACGCGGCAAGTTTAAGTGAATATACTATATAGAACATACTAGAATAGGATTGGCTTCCCGGGGTTCCTTTTCTCCCCTTTTCCGACGAGTATTAATATACGTTTATGAGAGTTTTATTCAATGTAACTAAGCACTTTGTTCTACGTGTCTTTGTTCATACGTCAAGTTTGTTATAAAGGAAATACTCGTGTACCTATTGGTTAAAAAGTCTCGAGACGTTGATTGGAAGTTATAAATTGTATCTATTTCCCTACGCGCATGTTAGCTAATGATTGAGTTCTTGGGATGTAATATTATGAATAAATGTATTTAGTATACTGTTAACAGGTAAATATAACGAGTATTACATATCTAATCAATCTGCTTAATACTCGTATCTGCAAGTTTAGTCCTTCTGGGTTTGGATTCTCTTTCATTGTGGTGTGGTACGAAAGTGGTGCAACTCCATGTGGTAGATCTGCGCATTGTTTGCATATATTTGTCGAAGATATTACACTACATAATCTGGGGGATGAGCAAGGAACCCAGAGCAGTGGACATTTCTGGAATCTTATGCCGCACTGGCCGAATTGCCAAGTTAGTAGAGCGGAGCGTCATCGGATCCATGCACATCATAAAAGCAAGCATCCCGGGTTATTGCAATACTTAAAACAGGGGCTTCCGCCTCACTTTGGAGAAAAGTTTACTTCAATCTCCTATGTAGGTTGAAAGCGTTGTCTAAAGTTAGGATTCGGTCTATCTAAGACCGGCTCTCATATTGTGGCCGCTATGTTGTCTTCGCTGTTAACGGCCCTCTTCGTATCGCCGCTTGTCGCATCTGCCCCCTCCAGTCCTACAGGCAATTATGCGCAATCACCACCGGTTTTCCCCTCACGTAAGTCTATATAGGCCCTAATAGTCGCGTCGATTTGTTCACTTATCTGTATTCATAGCACCTGGGAAGGGGGCGGGCAGATGGGCCGACGCGTACGATAGCGCCAGCAGTCTTGTAAGCCAGATGACGTTAGAGGAGAAGGTCAACGTCACACGCGGCTTCGCTCTTGGCGATAATACCTGCGCCGGTAACACGGGGACAGTCCCGCGACTCGAGTGGCCGGGTATGTGCCTGCACGACGCAGGTAATGGGGTTAGAGCTGCAGACCTCGTTAACTCATATCCGTCGGCAATCCATGTTGGCGCCAGTTGGGACAAGAATCTGACGTACCAAAGAGCTTTTTATATTGGCCATGAGTTCAAGGCCAAAGGTGGTAAGTATACAGAAAGTCTTTTATAGTTGTTAGGGCAGCTGGCTTACATCTTATCAGTCAATGTTGTGCTTGGTCCCAATGCAGGGCCCCTGGGAAGGACTCCTTTAGGTGGCCGTAATTGGGAGGGTTTCTCTGTTGACCCTTACTTGTCTGGGCAGTTAAACGCGGAGACAATCATTGGCCACCAAGACGCTGGCGTCATTGCAAATATCAAGGTATGAATGCAATGCGAATCATCAGAATATCATCGAGTTGCTAATTCTAGCGTCTAGCATTTTATCGCCAATGAACAGGAGACGTACAGACGACCATACTTTGGGGTTGAAGCTATTTCAGCAAATATTGATGATAAGACGCTTCACGAACTCTACCTCTGGCCGTTTATGGACGGAGTGAGAGCTGGTGTGGCTTCGGTTATGTGTTCCTATAATAGAATCAACAACACCTACGGCTGTGAGAACAGCAAACTCTTGAATGGTGTTCTTAAAACCGAACTTGCCTTTGACGGATTCGTACTCCTTGACTGGAACGCTCAACACAATCTCGAGAGCGCGAACGCAGGACTGGACAGTATGCCCTCATACTCACGAGCCCCTTAACCTGAACTATGGTTACTAACTTATGATATCATAGTGATTATGCCTGGAGGTGGGTTTTGGGGCAACAACCTAACCGAAGCGGTTCGAGACGGATCCGTCAGTGAAGATAGAGTCACCGATATGGCTACTAGGTAAGAGAAAAGTTGAGCCCAAGTTCATTGCTAGTCAGCTCAATACATTTAGGATTCTTGCAGCATGGTACCTTGTGGGCCAAAACGGCAGCAACTTTCCGGCCCCTGGAATCGGGATGAAGAATCTCACTTTACCTCACGAGCAAGTCGATGCCCGTACTCCTGAATCAAAGCCGATTATATTAGAAGGTGCGATAACAGGGCATGTTCTAGTGAAGAATAATGATGCCCTGCCTTTTAAGAAGAACCCGACTATGTTGTCCGTTTATGGCTATGATGCTACGATCCCTGACACTAAGAACACGGATACTCTTTTCCAACTAGGTTACACTTCTTCATCGGAAATGGGCCAGGCAGTATTGGGCACAAATAATCATTTTAACCAGGCTGCTAGAGGGGGTACTATTGTGACTGGTGGAAGAGCCGGTGCTAATGCGCCAGCTTATATCGACGACGTAAGGAGTTCCGATTCCTCATTCTTCATTCTTGCTAACTTTTATGCAGCCGTTGAGCGCCATTCAGCAGAGGGCAAGAGTTGATGGGACATGGGTCAACTGGGATTTAACTTCACCTAATCCGGATGTTAATGCGGCATCGGATGCTTGCTTGGTCTTCATTAATGCTATTGCCACTGAAGGTTGGGATCGAGATGGGCTTCACGATGACTTTAGCGACGGACTTGTTCTAAACGTGGCCTCTAAATGTTTAAACACCATCGTCGTCATACATGCCGCAGGCATTCGTCTCGTAGATCAGTGGATCGATCATCCTAACATCACTGCAACAATTATTGCTCACCTTCCCGGCCAAGACAGCGGAGAAGCCTTAGTCCAGCTCCTTTATGGAGAGGCCGGATTTTCGGGGAAACTACCATACACGTTGGCGAAGAACGAAAGTGATTATGCAGTATACGCCCCATGTGGTCGCGGCCCGTCAAATACGACTGATCCGCAATGTGACTTTACTGAAAAGGTCTACGTTGATTATCGCCACTTTGACGAGAATAATATAACACCACGATACGAATTTGGGTACGGTCTATCATACACGACATTTAACTATTCTTCGCTCTCAGTCGAGCCCCTGGATATCACGCCGGAGACGCAAGGATCCTCTACTCCGAGTAGCGACGAAGCTTTGTGGGATATTGTGGCTATGGTTAACGTGACAATTACCAATTCCGGCAAGGTATCCGGTGCAGAAGTAGCGCAGCTCTACCTCGGCATCCCGAATAGCCCGCCGAAGCAGTTGCGCGGCTTCGAAAAAGTTCCTCTCGTTCCAGGGGAGTCCGCCGAGATCACTTTCGAACTGACAAGACGTGATTTAAGTGTGTGGGATGTTGTCACTCAGGGCTGGATCGTACAGGCTGGCCAATATGACTTATACGTCGGTGCTAGTAGTCGGGATATCAGATTGAGAGGTAGCATCGCGGTCTAGTGGGCAGCAATGCGCTTTGATACAGATATACTGACGAAACAGATCACGATAATTTCCTAATAGCTAGGTACTTAGTGTAATAGTACCTAAGGCACATGAAGAATAACTAATATTCTTATTTTTACTTTCCCTGAAAGTCTCATCTTTGCAATTGATCAAATATCCAGTCCCAACAAACGATACTTGTAAGTCTGCTATGCGATTAATTTCGTAAATAATCCTTAGGCTCCAGTAACACATTCAAGCAATCACCCTTCCCAATAATTGGATTACACCGCACAGCCATTCCACCTTCAAACTACGCAGAGTACCTACCTAGTCAATATGCCAGCGGCTAGTTAGCCCGTAGGTCTTAAAGTCAATACTGACGACTTGAGCGCCGCTAGCAAAAGCCGAGTCGCGCATGGACGTTCTATCATTACTTAGAATTGTAGTCAGCGGCTTATTCGCGCGCGTACGTACCCAGTAGCTCGCGCCAACTTACCTCTGGATATTTTCTAGACCAGTTTCATTCCGTGGGTTATTCAGCTTCTGGAATACGTAGCGAATCTCAGCGTCGAGATCATCTAAGAGCTCATTATCGTTCCATGGAATAGGGGGGTCCCACTTCGGGTCCCAGTCTCAGCGGGTTTAAACTCCAGCATAAATGGGATCTGCATATGATTAGGGTATCCATGAGGCCATTTATTCGCTATAGTCAAGCGTAAAATAAGGGTATGGCAACTAGGCCAAATATCGGCGTCTGAGATGTGGAAAGCCTTCACGCCGGGTTGGTTCATCACGCCCTGTAGCAGCAGCTCAATTCCTGAATTGCGATCACAAGGGGCGTCGCGTACTTTTCCCCCTCCGGATCCGCGAAGAGGTCAAGCTCGAAGCTACGCACAGACTGGTACGAGGCTTGTACGTCAAGCCCCGCGTGTAGATGGTAATAATGATGACATTATGAAGCAATTGGGCTTGCGCTTCACGCGCCTCTAACGGGGACTCTCTGTGATGAGAATTATGTGTACCTTTATAAGAGAAACCACAATAGGTTTCCAACCTCCAATTAAGTCAGAAAGGGATGTATTAAGGAGTAAGTTGAAGCGGCGAAAGTCGACCCTTACTTGGATTTGATTCATTCGAATAGCACGAGACCACTTGAGACCATTCCTAGGATAATAGCGATAAGCAGAGCCGCCCTTGAGAACTAGATTGACGGATCAGAAATGTATTGTTCAACGAACGCATGTTATCTTGGTAAAAAATACGTAGTGCGAAGTCTCGTAGGCTTAAGGAATGGGAAATGAATATGGCAATGTCAAAATGCCACGGGTTTAAAGCCTCTAAGCGATAGAATTTATAGGTGTCAAAATGCAAGGTGGTGGGACGGGGATGCCAAGCTTCTGTAAATAGGAGCGCGGTTGAAGTAGTGTTGAAAGTACAAGGTGATAAAAGTCATGATTCAAAATTGATAGTCATCAAATATACATATAGGTCTGCTATATTCTGCCTCCAACAAGGTAAACACTGGCTCCTGCTTGGATTTCGGAACACATCTTACTCATTATAACTAGCACTATGTTCTTAATTTGGGTTGATAGGAGGTAGATATAGCTTCCGTAGAAAAGTAATTGGTAAACTTCTTCCACTCAAACAGTTCAAAAGAAGAGCTACACTATAACACGGCAACAAATTACACGTACCCAAACATGCGAATATTGGGACTTGTACCTAGGCTTAAGATAGTCCGATTGTCTTGGATTCCATATCTCCAAGGGAGTAACCGCAGCAGAAAGCACCAGAAATAAATCAAAGAATCCGAAGAGTTTCATAATTATCCTTCTCATATACATAAAAGTCTCATATCGTGTTGCGCGTGCACTTCTCCGAACCCAACCAAATTGATAATTAATAGTTCCGAATCCGCGGGTGACCTTCTTAGACATAGGCTACGCTTCTGCTTCCCTTGCTCCTGTTATAGAAGAAGGTCAAAGCGACAATGGCGACTCCGAAAATGAAGCCTAAATATTCGAATACATAGTCGGCCTAGCAGATGATTCAGGGTTAGTAAGTGCCCTAGCTAGATGCTCTAAGTGTTTTACTTGGAATGGAATGGATTTGTGTTATGCCTTAAGTATATTGGCATTCTGAGCGAAACTTAGAGCAATCGAAAGATTATAAATAGGTACTGACCTGCACTCTTTGACATCGGCCATTCATCTCACTCCTATCATCAGGTATACCCGGACAGTAAGTTGTACCGGCAATGGTCCCACAGCCACCATTCAAAAGTTTATTGATAACCATCTGATAGATGCTCTCGCTATCATCACTCGTGCAGCTAGGTACGGGCTTTAAAGCGACTGTCAATGCCTGGCACAGCGTGATGTTAGCATATTTATATCTATCACCGGGCCTGAAACTCCAGATTTATCCGGCGGATTCACTTACAATGGCGCCAGCAAGGTAAAGCGCTGTGGCAAGGCCATCTGCTCCCATGGACACTATGCTGGGAATCTTATCGATGAACAGGGCGGCAATGCCTATCAGCGAGACGAGTATACCGAATGCGCCGCAAAAGCTTCCAAATGAAGTTTCTGCAGGGGGGGAGCCTTCGACTTGGTGCTTCGCAAGGGTTACTGAAAGACCTAGTACTACTGCACCGGAGATAAGCTGAGCTTCAATGAGTATGACAATACCTAGTGTAGTAAGGGTAAATATTTGCGGGACATACCAAGAAGCCTCGAACCCCTAGTACTGCTAACTTGAGCATTATGATGTAGGTAGGAAGAACGTCGAGATATTATGGACAAAAGAAGTATACGGGGGAGTTTGGCCGTACGAGTATAGTCAGGCTATACAGAAATTGGATTGAAGAAACTCTAGAAAGAACAAGACAGGAACCGAACAAAAAGGGCACTGTCCTAACCTACCAGTGGTTCATATATATACTGCAGTCATACGGGCTTGGACATATAGAGGATATTGACTCATTGCTGCAGTGATACATAGTCCCGAACGATATATGTTGGTTTCAGTGCAGCTGCCCAGCCGCTATCACTGCAACATTAAATTCATGACGGACATGGGGGATTGAGGCGAAGGCAATCTTATTTCCAGCTTGAATTTAAGGCTTGTACTTGATAAACAATTCCTACAGATACGAATCCAAGTCGAAACAGATCTAAATCATTGCATTGCACAGCATGTCAACCGAGTTGGGTTCCAGAAGAAAATAGCATCCTGCCATGCCAAATCATCATGACATTTTATTCATTGTCTTGAAATATACGGTAGCTATGATATCCGCGTTTGTACCTATGGGTAGTACCGGCGCTGTTGGTTTAAATTAGAGCCATGGACGGATCTATAATGCGACGTGTATGGTTTTATGGGGGATTATAAAAAAGCGGTTGGTTGAAGATATGCAGGCCATCAGCCCCCTTCTTTAGCAAACCCCACAACTCGAAATATCTTCAACGGGTGTAAGGATGCATCTGATTTGCTAGAGCTGCAGCCTGCCGCATTTTTGTCTTGGCATAACAGAAAGTCCTAGATTGAACATGAAATTTTACCCAATACATGATACGTGGTACTGAAAACGGCTGATAGTAAGGAAGGTCGTAAGGCGGCGCAGCTTGGGGGCCAAACGGTATTAACTAGGTAGGATAGGGATCGACCGTGTTTTTGATGTCTTTATTGAATACAAAGTGCCTATTTATAAACCTTGCAACCTGAGTCACCCACTCCATGTCGAGGCCGGATGTCCTATCGGTGAAATAACAAGAACAACAACAACAACAACAACAACAACAACAACAACAACAACAACAACAATCATCTACCACATCCGCCTCTGCTCTCGGGTAGAGTCCATGAGCCAGCCTAGAAGAGTCTGCTCGATCGATGCCATCCCACGGGTATGTCTCCTCAACTGTTCCTTAGTTAGGTGAGTCGACCTGCCGGCTTTGGTACGATACCAAATTGTGTCCTCTATTTCCGATCGAACCATGGCGTTTAGCAGTGAAACGTGGATTTGGTGGCGCTCACTTTCAGCCGAAGCCTTGGATAGGGACTCGTTGGTCTCGCGTGTCACGAACTCAGGCCAAACAAGCGCTAGGATGTCGTCTAAAGCTTGTCTAAGCCCCATGCTCATATGTTGATCTCTATGTGCCCGATGCCCAGCTGCGTCTAAAGGTACGTGAGCGAGTGTTCTTTGCCGGCATAAGACACACTCGTCGGCAAGAGCATACCGGATATGCGATCGAATATGCCTCCATCTACACTCCATACAGTTTTGCGGATCTCTTGCGCCTTCGGGGATCGTCAGGGGAAATGTGTCCCGGATCGGATTGTCGCCTTCAACTGGGATTAGGGCTGGCGGGATGACGTGGCCGCAGCCTTGATATGCCATTCTAAACCCACAAGACGGGCAGACGAGGTCTGATCCTTGCGCTAAGAGGCTCCTGATGCATCGATCGCCAAAGACATGACCACATGCAAGAGCTACAGTCCGTTCGATGTCATGTTTGATATAGTCGACAAAGTTTCGATGTAATTGGAGATGTTCCTTTGGGGGTTCGATAGAAGAAGTAAATTCCCTAGTGCTCTTCGAGATATCCAGTTTGCTCTCCTGGCAGATCGCGCATACGCTTTCTATGGCCACGCCCTCCGTGTCGCCTTGAGTGTCGAGGAGCTGTTGAAGGTAAGGGAGATAGTTGCTTTTTTGTACTTTCGCCATGGTATTTTGAACAGTCTTTATCCTTTTGGTCTTTATCCTTTTGGTATATCGCAAGATGATGTACTTCGACAGAAGCGCAGGCGCAGGGACGGCCTGCCGAGTTGCATTTGTATTCTCGCCAAAATAAAATCAACGAGGTTAGAATTCATATGTGATACCGGACAACACAAAGCTTCTTTTTTGACTTATAGACAATTAGGCACAAAGATCCAAGGCAGTTCTTTGGGCCACAATACAATCCCGTTGTAATGGGTGCGGGGGGGGATACTGAGTCGTGTTTGCGACGATGACGCCCGTCAATAAAAACATACAGAATCATAGCCGCCTAATAAATCGACTACCTAAATTAATGGACCAATTGATGTAGCAACCATCCACACACAACCACGTCAGCGCGTCGTAAAGTCCGCCACGCTTGTTTAAGTACCTTAGGAACAAAGTTTGCTGTCTTTCACAACCTCAGACTTCTGAAGACGCCAATAAACTATCATCTACGATATTTAAAATATTCCGTGCAAAGCAGTGAATAGTTTTTAATCCTTTCTAAAATCTAGCGACGTAAGTTAAGCTGTTCCTAACATAATTCTTTATTTTGCCCAAAGTGTCTGCATCTGCCAATGAACCCATTTCTCGGCACTGACTATTGTATTTCTAGTGTGTAAGGCATACCTGCCCAAGGTATCGTTCAACTATGCTTCCTTTGTTCATATCCTATAGCAGTACCATACACAAGTCCAGGAGAATACTAGCCTTGAACAGGGAAAAGGGGTTCTCAACCTCTCGCTTAAACAACATGAATTAAAAAGTACCTGGGGAGAATGCAGTTATTATGCATTACGATGCTAACTATTTTATGATAACAAATTCTCATGACATCTAAATCAAAGCCTGGGTAGAAACCATATTCCGTCCTGAATAGGTAGCATAAGATAAGCTATGTGACTACTACCTAGAACATGGATAGCATAGTTGTTATGGTTTACCTTAGAGTAATAAGCCTCGTAGAGTCTCGGGGGCAACGACGCTACGCGCCGTATCAAGGGTCGCTAAAGAGTGAAGGTATCGTATAAGTGCAGTAATAGTACATTGTATGACTAGGAGAGTAAGTTATAGCCAGCTATCTAATGAGTGTATATGGCAGCATAGCTAGCCATGTGGGGTTAGTTGATGGCCCTGCCTTTATCCATGATGATAGTTCTATATACACTATGATGATGAATATTTTCTTAAGCTTACAGCTTCTGTATAATCTCGTCCTGAATCATCTCTTCATCGTCATCATCGCCATCTTCAAATAGCCCGCGAGCCTCGAGATGAGCCGCCTCAGCTTCGTCGATGGTCTGGTTAGCGTAAATATTGCGCACAGCAAAACTCCCGATCTCGAGGTCGCTGGGGGAGTCTAACCCTTATTGTTAGATGCTTGAAATATATAGAGACAGTTTAATAAATGAATATGAAGAGTACATACAGATAGTGGCGCCACTGCGAAGTTGATAGTATCCACCCTGCTCAACCTCTGGTTCTAGCTCGAGGTCACGCTTCACCGGCTTGTTGCCTTTAGTGAAAAAATTGCCGTCGCTCTTGCAATTGGGTTTGCTAGCACACTATAATTTCCGGTCAGAAATTTCAAAATTCGGGCCTAATCCTTAGGACTGTGCTATAAGGATCGAAATTCTTCTTGACTTCTATGAACAGAGCTCATAGTATTAGACTAGGGGTTTACTTACGTATTTATAAGGCTTAGCACCTTCGAAACTGAAGCTGAACTTGCACGGGAATTTGGTACAGAGGCTCTTATTTCCCGTGAAACTTTTCGCCTGTCCGCCCTGACCTGGTTCATCCAATACACTGATTAGCACTTGATATGGAGATATGCATAAGGTCTTTTATATGTAGGTAGTTTTCTTACTGTTGTTATCAATCTCTGGAACGCAGCGGAAGATCTGATTGCCCTTGTCGGCTTCCAGTGTTGAAGCTAAAGGAAACTCATCACAGCCAGTCTTTCCTCTGAACTTTTTGTTTTTTTTACAAACTAAAATTCGCCTGGAGTTAGATTTAATAACCATGACTGATAGACTTCCACGTACTGTTTTGTTTAGTAGGATTGCACCCAGCTTTTTGCCGTCTCTGCCTCTTTTTGGCCTCGTTGGCTCCATCAAAAGTATAAGTATTTTTCTTAAAGTGACACTTTGTGCCTACTCTTTCGTTAGCACTATAGCCGAATAATAAACTTCATCACGTACCAAAGCACTATAAAGGCTGACTGTTAGGTCACACTAAAAAGGAAGTTATTCAAACAGGTATATATAGTGATAAAGCTAACCATAGTATTACAAGTTTCTGTCGAATCATAATAGCTAGTTAGAGCGTAGATTATAGCAGATAGGATACGAATTACTTACCCCTAGCACCCTTTCGGGGCGTGCCATCCTTTCCCTTGTATGGTGAGCACTGGACTACAAAGGTGAATTGAGCTCTCGCTGCAAGCTCGGAGTGGCCCGTAATATCTCTCTGTTCAAGGCCATGCGGGTGGATTACTTCGGATGAAGCTATGACTACCGTGGCAGAATATAAGAGAAGAGAAATAGGGAAGGAAAGTAGCTTCATTATGGAGAGAAGGGGACCAAGCAGGTAAAGATGTAAATAATTTTCAATTAGGAGATATGGCAATATGGAGGGCTTTAAGACTTTGATTCGAAGGTTTCATTGATATTCCGTTCAACCACTCGAACTAGAACACATCTTGAGCAGAATATATACCGACTCGAGTCAATAATAGAGGATTGTTTCCCCAAGTCTCCTTGTCTTAGCTTTCTACATTTAGAAGACAGATTATCCTAATTATAACTCAGTTTCTGCGATAGATTGGACTATCTTACATACAGGATCTTTGTGGCTTCTCATGAGGTGAAATTAGTTCGCCCCTAAAGGCCAAGGAGTAATACAACAGAAGAGACATATTTCTAAATTCATATAGGCAGCTGTAGCTAGAAGGCTGCACCCGTATGACGCGAATACGAGGACATCGACAATAATTTACTACCAGTTAATTGGATAGGTCAACTACAAGACTGCACCTTGTACTGAGCGTAGGACTTGTGCTTATACGGAGAGCATCGAGAGACGGAGAATTCGAAGGATGAAACAATCAGCAGAAGTAAGCATGTATCACCTTCCATTTATCCTGCCAAGTACAATTTAGTGGAAGAGAAACTAGGCAAAGACTGTGCGTGTTGCGGGCATATTAAATACTGTATTGCCTCTGATTGCCCGAATTTATGAGGATTATTGTCACAGGCTCCTTTTTTTGAAATAGGAAGTTCCTCTATGCGAGGCCTTTTCGAGCTTTTTATTGGATGCATCCTATGTTCTTGGAAGATGCTCACTTCTATCTTTTTGTCGAAATACGTATCGTTTTTTATATTATATAATTCCTCAAACCTTCATAAATTCGGGCTATTGCGGCACCCCTCCCCGCCGCAGAATTAAGGGGTGCCCTCCTTTTCCCAATTTTACGAGGGATATTGTCTTGGGGGCCTTTTTTCGAAAGAGAAAGTTCGTCCGCACGGCGTTTTCTGAGCGTTTTGACAAGAGGGCACCCTCTCGGTGCCCTCATGTTTATTGGACAGTCATACGTTAACATTTCAGGTAAGGCGAAGACACATATATGCAGGTCCATGCCTAACAATGAAAGGGGTGGATAGAAAAGTACCTATTAATAGAATGTTACACGACAGATAAAGCCTCTTTTCCCCTCTCGATACAAATACACTCATATCGTCATCCTTGAGGAGAAAACACATTTTCTTTCCTCAAATAATTTACTGTGAATTAATCGCCATGGCCGTGCCCAGCCTCGACCTAGAGCTCCCGCCATTTCGGCCGGAGCTCACCAATGTTCTTGGCCAAGCTGATTGCACAGGCGCATCTTTCGCCATCTACAGCATGACAAACAGCGTCTCCGAGGCCCGAATTAACGAGATCGCCGCCATTCCACAGGGAGAATGGGAAGAGTTTGACATGAACACCAAGTGTATCAAGCCGGCCGTACCTACCGCCAATTTTGCCGGCAAGACCTTGAAGGATATCGTCGATGCACATATTTCCATGGACAAGGAGCTGGAACCGCGAGAAGGCGGGGCTCTGGCAGCCGGATGGTGGCCTCACGTCTTCATAGTGGTAGTCAACGAAAATATTGAGGATCATGGGCTACTCCTCGTGTATGGCTTTGAGCCGCTGTCGGGTTCGGATGATGAGCAGGATGAAGGGGCAATAGGGCCTCGGGAGCCTACGATGGGAAAATTCTTCTTCAAGCCAGAGGACATGTGCAATATCCTCAGTGGTATCGCATTGTCAGGAGATGACTTAGATTACTTACACGAAACATATGATATGGATAGGGAGAGTGCGAGCGAGGCCGAGGACGATGAGGTAGAGGAAGAGGAAGATGACGATGTCGACTAATCACAGGCGACTAATCACAGGGCTATGGCGTAATAAGAAGGTGGTTTAGGAATCTAATGATCTAGAAGTATACACAACAGAGTTTGATGGTACGGATTACTTAATATTCCGTACTTCATATGCTATTATATCTGTATAGTGAACATTAAAAATAACTTCAAGCACTTCGTAATATCTGATATTTATGGTAGTTAAAATAAGATGTGGTAGCTGCCTTGAGCGGGACGGAAAGTCTGGTAATAAAACAAAGCGCAACTGCAGAGAGCAACTGGCAACATGCCGACGGGCTAGAAGAGCAGAAATCACAACTGGATTGGATAGGTAGGTAGGTAGGTTCAACGAAAACATCCACTCGATATTAGGGGTAAGCCAGTGCCTTAAGCCGGGCGTCTAGATGGGACGTGGGCCTTTATCTAACTCTTGGTTTCTGTGATTCGTCACGAAGGATATTATGCAAGGTACTCTATCACGCATTGACTTTAATAGTGTATAACGTCTATTGATTGATGCGATATATGTTTCTCGGAGTTCATGCTCGATCTAAGTTCCCATACATAGGTAGTACATAGCTCTGGGCAAAATCCTTTAGCCCAACGACAAATGCCTTATAAATTCCCACCCTAGAAACCCTGCTTTGCGACTTGAGCCTTAGCAGCAGCGATAGTCTGAGCGGAGTTGGGGTCGACGAAGCCGCAGCCCAACTTCCCGTTTTGAAGCGACGCAGCTTCGGCGGAGCAGACACCTAGGCCTGTGGTTTGAACTTGGGCGCAGCATGCAGACGAGCAGTCCTAACCATTTGGTGTTGAGTTAGTAACCAAGAGACCTATCGAAACGTTGCTTCATGAATGCATGAATGATGCATAAAACTAGTACTGACAGCATTAGAAGTGCAACCACCGGTGATGAATTGTTGTCCGTTAGCCTGGCCTACGTTTTTGGCGCCGGCATTGTTAGGCGTAACTTGGGCCAAAGCTGCGACGGCGACTAAGAGGCGTAAATAATCAGTATCTATGTAATCCAGACAAAGAACTTTAGTTATGACTGGACTTACGAGTCAGGAGAGCGGCAATGTTGATGCGAACCATTTTGACGGAGGAGGATTTTGGAATAAATCGAATATACACTAATATTTAGATGTAAAATGAGCGACACCAGGTCGTAAGAGATATTTTATACAGTGAAGAATGGAAGATATGTTTATGTGCGAGATGGATTTTAAAATTCTGGCATCTATTCATCCGGAACCTGTGTCTATTTGTAGTTTTTCTTCAGTTGAGTATTGCACTAGTTTCATTCCAATTCCCCAGTAACCAACAGACGATGAGCGTCAATTAAGCTCCTACACCAAACCCCCAAGGTCGATCAAACGCGCTTGGAGTTGACATGTAGGGTCCGAGAAGAGCGATGGCGACACTCCCGGAGCCGGAGACACGCTAGGTGAAAGTCGACGCGGCTCAACCTCGTAAGATGCGCTCTGACGTCCGTACTTCAGCCGGAATTGTGCTTGGCGTGAGATCGGCAAACCCCAGACTAACCAAGCTAATGGGTTTTTTGCGCATTACTACTACATATGTTGCTCTGATGATCTGAGGATCTGCGACGTGCTCTGGACGATATAGTGGGTTCGGCAGATAACCTGGCCTAAGAATTGCGTTTCATATTTGTCCCATCAGACGACTCTTAGACGAAAATGTCAACATGAGAGTAGATCTATACTCTGAGTGATAGATTTGGCGGTTAATGCTTCGTATTGTGTTACTCAATTGCCCCACTCCATTATTCGTGGGCTTAGAGCATATTGTATAGAGTATGAAATATTGTAATTCTTGAGCGACATCTCAATCCGACATACAATTCCTTACATGAATAATAGCAAAGCTTTATTATATTTATTTCCTCTTGGTATCAATGTAGATTTGGATTTAGGCTTCGCGAAGGAGAGGGGAACTTGTAATATCGTGGGGTAGCAAGTATACATAGAGAACAAAGATGGTAGATATATTTATAGGGAGCATAAGATGCATGTCACTCAAACTCGAGTTTGATAGTCAGGAATAGTTAGTTAACAGGTAGTTAACTATTATAGTCAATAGGTATTACGTAAGTTTTGGTTCTTAATACATAACTATATCAATAATTGTTACCTACCTAAGCATGGGTATTAGTGAACTCGTGTGCTGGATAGGAGAGGTTTAGGTATGATGTTGACTCCACCATATCCCCGCCAACTCGTATTCTGTTAATATCTTGTAATGTTAATGCAGGGTTGACACCGTGTTAATTTAGCCCCTAGGGTAGCAAAATAGGAATAGCAGATATTTAGTTTTGAGTTACTAGAATATACATAGATGCATGATATCAACTTAGAAGCGAATAGGAAGCCGAGGACCTATCTGACCAGGCCAGCAAAGACTTATTACTGACAAATTTTCAATAATGAAACTGGCTTAAAGGAATTATAATAGCCTAGTTATAATTTTTAGATGGGAGCTAAGTACATGTTAAAATTCATGATTGTACGGACCGGACCGTCTGCTTAAATTTAACTAGAGTACTGTCACTTCCGCTTAGACCTCTACGATGTGTACCTTTTTTATTATTGTATATGGTATATTAAGACTCTAGGATATTAGCAATGTACTGCAAACACTTGTGATACTATTATTCCATCTTCGAGAATATACACTATTTTTAAGACCACCGTACTTTGCAGCTGATAATATCCTATTGAAGCCCTCGAGAACGTGACCCTAGAGGCTCTGCAATACCAGTCATATGTTATTTGTTGAATACACGACCGCTTCACTATACTGACCATACTGATTAACATACTAGTGTAGCACTTGATTATATTTTAAATCTCGGGATGATTACTCTAGACATGCGGCAATAGGCCGTTTAATTCCGGGCGGGATTGAATGGTCGTGAAATCTACGAGAAGCGAGTTTTATTCGACATGATATCTTCCCAATATCGTACATCGGAATCCAAACGCTGTCACCGGGGATTGTGCAACTCAAAATTTTAAGCGAACCACTCAGGTTTCGAAAGTTAAATCTACGAATTCGACAATTGGCTAGAAACAATTTGAAGACTCAAGAACTAACTTAGATTGCACTAGCACATGTCTTGGATTTTGCTTCAAACTAGGTACCTATCATCCCACGGACATTAGGAGGTCCGTTTACATTTAACCCCGAGGCTTTTCACAACTACCTAGGTTAATCGGCTACATTATTGGCTCGTCCCAATAGTTATGGACATCCCCTGTGCTGCATACCATACATAGGAAGATAGTACTTATAGACACCTATGTTCATAGTTTTTACCAAGATATCCTCAGCAGAATTACCCAGTTACAGGTTAATTTGACTACTTTCGTTGATTTCTTTATCAAGGAATTAAAAATGGACTCGTCCGGATTGTTTCGCGTGGATGGCATGGTGGCTGTCATCACCGGTGGTGGAAGTGGTAAGGTTTTAACACTTCCGAATCTTTTCTGATCCCATCTAATCTGTTTATAGGTATTGGACATATTATGGCCAGGGCATTTGCAGGGGCTGGAGCAAAGAAGGTCTACATTCTAGGACGACGACGAGAGACTCTCGAAACCGCCGCCACTGCACATCCCAGTATTATTCCTGTACAATGTGATATTTCGACCAAGGATTCCCTCCAATCCGCAGTTGACTTTATCACAAAAGACATCGGCTATGTGAACTTGTTTATCGCCAACTCCGGTGTTCTCGGTCCACGGGCAGCCTGGAACAAGGGAGCATCCATCTCGGAGCTTCGGAAGAACCTATTTGAAGAAGCTTCCATGGAGGAGTTCAGCAATGCCTTCCACGTAAACGTGACTGGTACCATGTTCTCCATATTTGCATTTCTCGAGCTCTTAGATGCGGGTAACAAACGGGCCTTGGAAGGGGGGTTCGGAGCTCCGATAAAGGAAGGTAGTGAAGCTCCTTCAATCCAGGTATGAAAGTCTTGACAAACGCTCAATACTCAATTACATTTGCTAAAATACTCCTAGAGCCAGGTTATCATCACCAGTAGTATCTCGGGATTTAGTCGATCATTCCTGTCTCCGCCTGCTTATGCGGGAAGCAAGTCAGCGCTTGTCCATCTAACTAAGCACACAAGTACAGGTCTCAGTGGGCACGGTATTAGGGTCAATGCACTTGCTCCAGGGCGTAAGTTTCTTCTCAGCCATTTCAACGATCCAAAGATTAATTGATCTGCAGTGTTCCCTTCTGAGCTAGCAGCAAATTTGATAGGGTCACGCGATCCAGCTACAGAGTCGGTCGACGATCCTAAATTTATTCCAGCTAGAAAATTCGGAAGCGATGATGAAATGGCTGGCGCTGTCCTCTATCTGGCCAGCAAGGCAGGCTCTTTCTGTAATGGATTCATCCTCGTCAATGATGGCGGAAAGCTATCGACCATGCCGGCAGATTACTGAAACCTACAACGAAGTATTGTCGTGGCTCGCGTTGATCCATCTGATTTTCATACGTCCTAACTTCGCCCAAGACAACCCAACAGCTCGTAGATAAGTTCAACGGAGTAGGCAAGTGTCGGGTTATATTACTGTCTGGAGCCGAGACAGAGAGAACCGTACACAAAGCCGGGGAAGCTGTATATAGGTTCTTCTGGTAGATAGTTAAGATAGAAACCGAAATATGTAAACCTGGCACGAGACACGAATCTAAATGGGGAAAGCCAGCACAGCTACCTGTACATATCTGTAGACGCAAAAGAAGCGAAATGATTTGATCCCGATAACGAAAGCTCACAAGCTAATACTGCCGTGTCAAGGACCCCAAAGTAACCAGAAGACCCTGAAACCCTTGGTGTAGCAACGATCTAGACCCTTGGGATACATACCGTACCACCGATGGGCAGCTTATCGCAGTCAAGACCTTCATTCTTGTGGATGAGAGAATCGAGTGGGACATCATGTCCCTCGGCAATGGCCCAGCATGTATCGCCAGGTTTGATCTTGTACGGACTGCTGTGCTCTCCGCAGGTAATCGGTTCGATCCGTTTAGTTGTACCGCCGATGATCCAAAAGATGAGGATCAGGAACAGACCGACCAGTAAGAACCAATTGAGCAAGGGCATCATCTCATGTCTCCAAGAAGTATGTGGTCCCTTGGAGGCTGTGTGCAGTGGCTCTGTTGCATCATGTGCTTCCTCATCACCGTAATGTGCGTATGTTGTATTGACGCGATGGAGTTCACCGTATTGGTTACCGGGTGCGCTCTCCCAGATAGTGCCCTCGGCATCGCGGAATGTGTAGGTTTGGGTATCGGAATCGTAACCAATACGCTGCATGCCCTCCGGGAGGCGTTCCTCGTCGGTATCGTACTGCGACCAGCGGCTCATTGTAACGTTCTAAGTGGAGATAAACAACGTTAAGAATAGACTTGAACTGGTGAAACGGGGTGCTAAACTTTAGTATGGGAATTTAAAACAAGCTCGCTACCTAGGTAGGAATTAAATAAACCAGAATTAGAGCCAGAATTAGAGCCAGAATTAGAGCTGGCTTGTTCAATGAATCGGCTCACTTGGAGGATGCGAAATGTAAAGTCAAGCCAACATCGTAAGGTGTCACGCGGAAGAAACGGAAAGCAATTAACTAACCTAGCAGCTAAGCTTACGTTATTACATCAATGGAAAGCTGTTTCAAGGGAAACCCCTGAAACGTCTAATATGTGCATGTACCTGCGTACGTGTACCTATCGCTGCTGTTGGAAACACGAGAGACGGCTAAAGAGATGGGTCTAAGCATATGATATGACGTCAAATGTGGCTGAGACTTTCCTGGAGATCTTCCATATGTACACAAGGTCACATATCGACATCATATGTAGCACCTCTCTTGCACACGTGATCGACAACAAGTCGGCAATTATTCTAGTGTATGTTCAGCTGGCAATCAAATCCATCGAACGGGTCATGTAGAATCTTGAAAAATAGGGGGTTAAGCAGCCAAGCTGCAGTGTAAGTATTAGATAGGATATGTAAGGTACCTATCTGTCTGATATACAATTCTACAATTCAACTCGACAGATGATGCAAACGCTATGGCAAATAACGCCGGGAATATGCCCAGGGGAAATATGTCCCATATCTCATATCCCATATTGGGACAATGACTGTTGAAAGTAACCAATTAATCCATTCCCCATACTGCCAAAATCACTATATGCCGATATGCTAACATGCAACTTTTATACTTGGTTGCCGTTTTCTTGTACTTCGTCTAATGTTACCAAGTTCGTCGTCCTCTTCGTTGTACATTTCATCTTCGAGGCCTGGTTCAGGGCGTACTTTTCGAGGTCGGCCTCTCCCCCTTTTCTCTGGAGTCTCCTTCTCAGGCGTAGCTGTAGTAGTCATCGAAGGTAACTTTCGTCCGCGGATTCTTGCTTCGTCCTCCGCTGTTAAGAATCGATGAACTGTACGATGATCTAGGACACGCTCTTCTTTATCGTGTTTACCCTCTTTCTCAGTTTTGGGCCACTGGTAGCCGTATAACTTAGAGTGACGCTCGCATCGTGGACAGGAACTTCGCGTATAATAGGCATTGTACTGCACAAATGGCTCACTACACACAGTACAATGTATCCAAGCGGTGTTAGGCTCGGAAAGTAGCACTGGGGTAAGAGTATAATCTCCTGGAGTTCGGGTACGAGATGGAGGTGCAGGCTCCTCGGTTGCGTGGCTGGCAGTTGGAAGCTCGCTCTTTGGCGGTCTACCCCTAGGGCGGCCTCGCTTGGGGCTAGGCTGTTTGGTTGAAATCAAGGACCCCGTCTCCTCAAGAGCAGAGGTAATGGCTTGCGTCGAGGTGGAGATGGGTGTAATAGCAACTATAGGGGCTGGAAGTACTACGATATCTGATGAAGGTTCCTCAACTTGGCTAGTTGGGGGGGTTAGTATAGCTCTATCGATTTGAACAATGCTCTCAACGGTAGGCAATGGTGCGACAGCTATCGAGTCTTGCGCTTCAAGACTTGAAGGTGTGTAGGTGATCTCGGAAAGTGGGGATGCTTCCAAGTCTTCCTGTTTAAGAGAACCAGTTAATAGTTTCGCAGGCGTCAGGGTCGGTGACTTTAGGATGGGCTCTTTAACATCTTCTTCGGGCGTTGTGGCATCCGTCAGAACCATATCTATACTCTCCCCTTCCGAAGAGTTAGTACTAGTTGAACCCTCGTCGCTACTTTGTCTAGATAAGCTTAGAGGAGCTGGTACAGCCTCAACTTCACACTGCAACAACTTCGGTTTTTTGTCAGGAGTAACCGGTGGTGATTGTAGCGACTCGAACTGTCTCTTTCGCTTTTGACGTAAGATGCCCTGGGGTGCTGGAGACCCAAATGCAGATCCCATCTCAGAATCTCCTTTCAACGTCCTGGATCGGGTCTTTAAAATTCGGGGTCGGATATCCGGCGTAACGGAGGGGGTTCGGGATGCAGACGCGCAACTATCATCTCGTCTCCTATGGCGTAATGAGTATCCCTCCGCAGTAGTTGTTTCAATGCTCTTCTTTAAGGCTATGGTACCGTCGGCTGGTGCCCATCCGTTTACCAAGTTGTTTTCACATGTCCGGCATAGGCACTCGCAATTGTCGGCTCCAAAATAGTTCTCAGAGTATGTGACGGTAATCTCGTCCCCTACTTCAATATCCCTTGCAGCGATGATCTCAATTCCAGCTTGACCAGTGATCATTAGACGCGCATTGGCTTCACAGTCATGGTTTGCGAATCGCGCAGGTCCCATGAACAAGCTTGCGCATTTGTTCCTTGCACTAACTACGATACTGAAATCTTTCTTCCTCTTGGAGAGTTCCTTCTCCTCCTTCTCTGTGATTAACACCTGGATACCCGACAAGTACTTGACTGGATGGCCTTTCTTGACAAACTTTCGCGCAGTCACTGCTGCTTCGTGAGTAACAATGGTATATCGATTCGTCGAGCTAACCTCGAAGGGACAGTCGGGCAGGTAGATTTGCATGTACCGACGAAGATGGGCGCGGAAGTCGGCCTTTTCTTTCGGAGTCCTGAGGGCATCATGAAATTTACGCAGTCCGTCTGTCGCGAGTAATTTAGACTCAGCAATTTCGATATTAGGGTCGACAATAAGATGAGATTGGATAATCTTAGCGATTTCCTCTTCTTTTACACCTCGCGAAGGGTGGTAGGATGGGCGGTTCTTGGGGATTGCGGTCCAGTAGTATGCCTGGAGAAGATGGTTAGTTCTTCCTCGTTTTACAATGCACCATCGCTGTTGGAGAATAGGTCTTTCCACTCACATGGTCAACAAGGGCATCTGTTAGTATATCGTCGTATGATGATAATTGCGAGAGAGTGATCTGCTGCTTCTTCAATGCCGTAGACGAGTTGGGAGGCATTGCGACACGCAGCTTTACCCAGCCAGACCAAGGAGGGATTGCAATACAATAGTATGTATGAAGCCAAAACAAAAGCTCTAAAGGGTCTACTGTGAAGTAATGTGCAGATATGCAGGACGTGATCCTAGGATAGATGAATTATATTTACAAGTTTTCTCCGGCCCAAGGAGTGTCCGACTTTTTCATGCAAGTAAGATGTGAGTAAGGTGGAAGGGTGACACCTAGTTGCAATGGGATGATTTTTCTGGGCTGAAATGCAGTCAAGGGGGGCCGAGTTGAAGTTGACAAGTGCCTCCGAGCGCCAGCGCATACGCTAATCAATGCCTTTTAGAGTTCTTGTCACAAGCCTTTCGAGCGAGATAGTTGGTATGGACAAGAAATGCAAGTTTTATGATATATATCGTCATGCGAAAGTTGAGCCGGGGCAAGGGAATGAGAGGATGGGAGAAGAGGGTATATTGGCTTTTGACCACGGCAATTCTCATTGATACCAAAGAAAAGACCAAAGAAAAGCTGTTAAGTACGATGAGGGTAAACTCTTAAAAGGATAGTCGTCGTTGAATAATAGAGGAAACCCAATTGGAATGATCTATTTGTGAGCTCGAGTCTAAAAACCAAAAAAAGAAACAAAGAGTAGTTCTAATTAATCTATCAGGAACCGTGGGTGAAGTGCCGCCCCCTGTTGAGTCGGCGCAAAAGTGAGAGTGCAAGAAAAGTGGGAAAAGAGGGTGGCAGGTCAACCAAGTCCGGACCCCGGGGAGACCTCTGATGCAATCAGTCGATCAATTCGGGAGGGAAGTCACTAGCCAGATTAACAATACCAGGGGTGTACCACCTACCTAATCTAACATAGGTATAGATTGCTTAGCCACCGCATCTTATAAGCCTCATCTGATGGAACCAGTAACCCTAACTGTACCTAACGAAGGTCCGGGCCAAAAGTCTTGTATATACATGTGGCGGTCCCTGACACCGTATTCGAACATCATCCTTTCAAGGTATTAATACTGTGTCGGCTACCTGCTAAGCTACTTAAATTTAGCGTACCTACGCTGAATTTAAGTACCTAAGCTTACCATATATTTATACATAGCGACGTCAGCCAAGACCACATATTCAAGATACAAGGCCTTAGCTAGTAGTAGCTTTTTAACGTCGCGTCGCGTTGCATTGTTCTCTCAAGCCTTTAAATCCCATTATAAATTCATCCCTTTATTTTACGCATCTTAACCCACTATGGAAGATCAAGATCGGTCTGAAATTATCAGAAATAATCCCATCGGTAACAGCCTCGAGGATTTCTTCACGTTGTTTAGTTCTTGCTGCGAGAGCAGAAATATCTGCTCCTCCGGAGAGGCTCTTGGCCAGTTTAGCGATAAAGGTAAGATAGGTGAATTAGCCTTCTCGGCACACCTCTACTAACTAACTCATAGATGTGAAGGATCTTATAGCTAAGCTCCTGCAGGGGCTCCAAAAAGTTGATGTTGCTCAACTTTTACCTTCTCGGACGCGTGGTCCTCTTCAAGCCGACCTTTTACGGCTTCAACTCTCGCTCGTTTCCGGCGACCTCGACTTCGACCGCGTTAAGCCCCTTTTGCGAGCAGTTATTAATAAGAAGTCCGACGAAGATATTTGGGCCCAAGTTTATTATACTTTTACCGAATCTACGCTGCCGCCCCGAACAATCGCCTCTCATTTTCAACAGACGGCGTCGTCTCCTAACATGGTCAGTCTCGTAAACTCTTCTGAACTTCGCAAAAATATAGATAATATACTCAAAGAGGAGCTTGGCCTCATGTGCGTTAACGTCCCACGGTTTTACGAGACCTTCTTCGGTAATATTCTGAATTTAGAAATAGCATCTGGAGCCATTTTTGAAAGATGCTGCAAGGAACCAGACCTATTCTTTCGCGAAGGATGGACTGGATGGCCGAGAGATGCCGAGGAGTCAGCTGTTCTAAGCTGGCTTCAAAAAATAATCAAACAAATTGCTCTGTGGGCTCAAGACTACAAGCGAACACCGACACGAGGATTATTGGCAGAGCCAAACAAGCCGCTCGGGGGCTCAACAGCGAAGCGCAAACTGGATGTTGGTATTGTGAGCTGCCCCGAGGCCTCAGCAGATTGGTCCCGGATTCTTATACCCGGAGAGCTGAAAAAAAATCCAAAAGAAGACCGGAAAGACGGGGCATGGTTAGACATCGGAAGATATGTAAGGGAGGTATTTGCCATGCAAGATACCCGACGCTTCGTTTTAGCTTTTACTCTCTGCGGATCTTTCATGCGCGTGTGGGAGTTTGACCGCCTTGGCTGTATCGCCTCGACGCAGTTTGATATCAATAAAAACGGGCTTCAGTTTGTGTCAACAATTCTCGGCTTTTTATGGCTAGAGGATAAGGATATAGGATTCGACCCAACTTTTGTTCGGTTCAATAGCAAGCGGTATATTGAAATAAACCGGGATGGAACACTAGAACGCATCGTAATCGACGAGGTAATAGGACGAGTGCCTTGTGTCGTAGGTCGGGCAACCACATGCTGGAAGGCTCACCCGGAGAGGGACCCATCCACGACACTCGTGATCAAGGATTCGTGGCAGTACCCCGAGCGGGACGTAGAAGGCGATTTGTTATGCATGGTATCCAAAAAGAACGTCTGTAACGTAGCCAGGTACTATTACCACGAGACCGTTCTTGTCGATGGCAGTGTTGATGATGTTCAACACGGCGTTCGAAAAGGGATAGATATCACCGAAGCCTCCAACTACCAGCCGCATGACTTAGATACCCGTAGGATTTCCCAGATATCCCAGGGTAGCATCGCCGGTCAGAAGAGATCATCTAGCCAAACTAGCGAGTGCCTGCCGTCGAACAAAAGATCCCGCTCAGAGTCTTCAATCAAAGCTAACCGCAACACACTACCAAATCGCATCCATCGACGCGTTATTGTTCGCGATTATGGACAACCCATCTACAAAGCCAGCTCGCGCGTAGCTCTTCTTGCCGCATTAGAAGGCTGTATCAAGGGACACGAGTCCTTACGCAATGCCGGCATCCTGCATAGAGACATTTCAATTAACAACCTCATGATCAATGAGGATAATAATGATAGTAACCCCTGGTCCTCTTTTTTAATTGATTTAGATCTTGCTATAAGAGAGGAACGAGAAAGCGCTTCGGGTGCCAAGGAGAAAACCGGCACAAGAGCTTTTATGGCTATCAACGTTCTTTTAGGCGAGCAGCATTCTTTCATGCACGACCTTGAGTCTTTCTTCTGGGTGCTTTTCTGGATATGCATACATTACGATGGACCAGGGAAGAGCAAAGTTGTTCCTGACCTTAACGAGTGGAATTACATGAGTATGGATGGATTGGCAAAATTAAAGATGGGCACTGTGACAAGAGGGGGTATTTTTAACCGCACAATCAAGAAATACTTTACGCCTTATTATATGCCATTAGGGCCTTATGTTAATAAGTTGCGAGAGGCTGTGTTTGATAATGGGCAAGGGGAAGATGAGACGCTGTATTCTCGTATGCGGGATGTCCTTTGCAAAGCTCAACAAGATCCCGCTTTGATATATTACGTACTGTGGTATGGGATTACGTAATTACTCACTATACAGACAATTATTGGGCCTTGCCTAGTAATTACATATTAATTAACCTACCTAGGTTAATTAACATCATTCTAACCCCATTAATATGGTGAGAGTTGAAGATCGTTCTTTTATGCCTTTTAATCTCTTATTGCGGTGTTTTCGAACAAGTATAACGTATTACAATTGATTCCCGTTTTTTACCATGATTTTTAATAAATTTCGATGAAGTTGGAGCATGCTTAAGGCCATACCCAATACTTCCTTTAACCCTAACTACATAAACCTATTAAAAGAGAAAGGATCGAGGTTTGGGAATCGAACCGTGGACCTGGCAATAGGTGGTCACGTGTGTGGGGTGAGTGGGTTGCATGATTAGGTACCTAGGTATGGATGTTGGATATACCAAAATACCTAAGCCACTTATGTATTTACAGACGGCGGGGCCACTTAGACGCATCATGAAAAGCCACTAACTAGATCTAGGGTCAGGACCTTAAGATAGTAACCAATAATATTACATCTTGACAAATTCAGCCTTAGATCATTTTGATAGAGCCTCAAATTTTCGACCTCAAACAAACCAATATTTAAGCACTTTAATACCTCCGCGTGCCACCGCATCGCATTATCTAGGATTTGAACCCGATACCAAGGGTATCAGCCGGCCAAGATGATTCAACTTAAGGTATTATAAGACCATTTCAAAACCCATGGTATGTCTTATATTAACTTCGAGGGAAATATAGACGATGCTTAACTGCATCGACAACTCGGGTGCCGCCATAGTCGAATGTGCCCTAGTAGTTGGCCAGAAGAGACACGCGACCATTGGTAGGTTCAGATCTCATACATAGCTCCATCATACATCTCAATATATCTCAATCGATCATCCCTTGAGGACCACCAGCCGCTAAACTAGATACGTCAGGTGACAGAATAGTAGCCATCGTCCAAAAGCAGCGGGGCGCAAGTGATGCTGGTATGGGTGCAGCCTCGGCAGCAAATAAAGTCAAGCGCGGCGATATCCGCCACGCTATCATTGTGCGCACCAGGAAGCAGGTCCAGCGCCCTGATGGCAGCGTCGTCCGCTTCGACGACAACGCCTGCGTCCTTATCAACAAGGCCGGAGATCCCATCGGCACTCGTGTGAACGGCGTAGTAGGTGCCGAATTAAGGAGACGGGGATGGAGCAAGATCTTGAGTATGGCACCCGCGCATGCCTAGGCGTAGGCGACATTATGAGAGGGGCTGTGTCTATGAATTATAAGAATGCAGACGGTGTTAAAAGGCAAACTATATTTACGTCAACCGCAAGAGCCCTGACGTTTTAGGATGAGTCAAGGGAATGAGCGTCAACACACCAGAAGCTATAAATCATGTATTATATACTAAACGCGTATATAGCAGACGTTGACAAGGCATACCAGCGTCGTACTAAATAGCTAGTACACGATATGAAAAATTGCGCGTTATTCTCGCAATCGAGTTTACAAAATCCCCAAATATTACCTCATTACATCACTCGAAACCCTCGCCTATACGTGTAGTGAAACTCTGCCCCAGTCGTACCCGGCTCTTCATTTGGCAGCAGGCGTGGGGTGCAGCAGACAGCCACAATATGTAAATGTAACTTTGTACCGAGAAATTAAATTATATTGATACCATATCAAAGTGCAGTTTTCCATGCCAGGGAAATTTCTTTAAGAAATCCCGCGGAATCGCTTCCAAACGCCGAGTCATGCAGTACTGAAAATGACCTTAATGGTCGGATGAAAGTCTCTGCATATATGCTGCAACCTATCCTTCATGATCCTTCATGATCCTTCATGATCAAAGGCCATCATGATCCTCTTTACTGAAATATGTGACCACATTCGCAACATACGTAGAAAAGTTTCTGTCGGGAGATAGTTAGATATTTAGCTCTCATCAATCCACTATTTAAGACTGGGGAGAGCACTGACCATGCCGGTTTCCGCGCTTCGTTGCTGGGATTGAAAGAATACGGCTTCTTCATGCTTGCAAATGGGGCAAGTTTTGTTGGACCGCGGAAGCTAGATGCCAAGAAAACAAGGCGTTAGCACTAGGTTCCCCAAGAGAGAATACATACAATGCATGCTCTCCAAAGCTGGGTGCCCAGTACTGAAGAGAAATCCAGAGAATTATGTGCATGCCATTGCCCGGCTGTCTGTCTGTTGGTCTGTCTGTTGCCCAAAATATGCGACAAGTAGGTATAAACGAGACGTAGATATGAGAATATAATCATCAAATCTAGAGGACAAGATCATTGCGAAGCAATTTTTGTTGACTGGGCAGAGATGAGCTCAGGGTAAGGCATCGACACGTCGCCATACTCGGGAGGATCCTCAAGGGCTTCGGGAGGATCAGCATCCAAGGCATCAGGTGACATAAGGAAGTTATTGCCAGAAATGTAATAGGCAAGACTGTCCTTATCTTGTGAGAGATTGGGAATAGCTGGTTCGCTACATGAAGCAAATTCGTCGGCCCAAGCAGCCTTCCCTTCTTCATCCTGGAAAGCCCAATAGCTAGCGAATCGTATGGAGTCTAAGGTTCTTGTAACGGCGTAATCCGGGTTATGTCGAACGAAATGATTGTACTCGTCAACCAATGCAGGGTCTTTGCACCGATCACAATGGAGGAGCGTCACGCCACATCTTAGACAGACAGCCAGGCTGCAATCGGTAGAAGTAGGGAGATGGGGGCGGGGATGGGGAGAAGCCTGGGTGGAAGAAGAAATATGATTACGAACCGTCGGGTCCGATCCCACGTCCTGGGTCACACCAGCTGTCTCTCCTGCTGCACTGTTGATAACATTACGGAAGACACAGGAAGACGTAGCCTCTTCGGTATATTGGCACGTGCGACAGGTAAACTGAAGCTTATGGGCATCTTCATCTTCTTTGGGGTACAGCATGTTGGAACACTCTGCGCAGAAACGGAAAGTGATCTGCTCCTGGCTGTTCTTGGGAGCGTCCCCGTCGTTGCTTGGCGCCGGCGACGACATGTTGCTGTGCAAGGTTCCTGATGGCACTGGATACTAGCTGGATGTAATGGTAGAGTAGGATGCGACGAGACCTTGGGAATTGATGGTTGTCAAATACCTAGGTAGATGATAATTCCAGTGGGATAGTCTTATCCTTGATGAAATGAAGCTGCGCTTATGTATTTTATCGCAGTTTCCTGTGGCCAAGATTGGATATTAAATTGTTCGCAATACGGTGTTGAAAATGTGAGATGAAATGTTGAAAGACCGATGCCGTTTGGTGGTTGTTGTTAATCAAAGATGGAAAGACCTTAGTCACTTTTTGTCAAGCTTTAAGTGACCGCTCAAGAATCAGGTTAGTGTATTCTAGATTTAGCAGTAATATTGGGGCTAACTTTTAATTGGTTTTGCGCAGTGAAGCTTCGGAACATCGGAGAAAGTATTCTTAAAGATGAC
This sequence comes from Daldinia decipiens, assembly GCF_022478715.1. Lineage (NCBI taxonomy): Eukaryota > Fungi > Ascomycota > Sordariomycetes > Xylariales > Hypoxylaceae > Daldinia > Daldinia decipiens. The sequence goes on along the minus strand of NW_026054552.1, from coordinate 303,883 downwards.
TAACATAGATGTGGCTTGAGCCCATAGCCAGTGGACCACCTGATTGGTACTCGTGGACCTTATTAGGTACCTAGGTACCTACTAATTCAATGATCCACGCTGATTCTGTAGACCAATCACTTTTAGATTCACCCATTCACCACCCCGCGTTTCAAACTCATTCCGTCGTTAGGTCAGTGTTGCCCCGCTCAACTGACAGCATCCTCGTGATCTTTCTTACCTAAGGTCAGGGAAAGGTACTTACGTATGTACCTACCTACCTACCCTTGATATTCGACGCAATTCTTCCCTAGCAACTCGCTGCATCATCAGCACACAACACCATAACGCCATCGTCATCGCCACTCGCTTTTTCATACATCTTGAGAAGGATAGAAAAGCAAAGCTTATATTGTCGCTTCTTAGATTTAATTGACTTTTAAGGAAGCTTCAATTAACAAGCTATAGCTTCAATTCTGAGCTTGAAAAGCTTCCCTTGAGGTAAACATCAGAAAATTCGTCCACTCTTTATTCTAGACCGACGCATACTCCGGACTGTAGTATACTCTTGCTCCAGCCTAGTTTAAACAGCTATTGAATAAATTATAAAAGCTGTTCATCAGTCAAATAGTAGTCTTCGTATCATACCGCCAGCATGGTAAGTTAACCTCGAGCTCGCTAGAGGGATTAGAGTCGCAGATCTGTTCTACCCATTCATTCATCTTCATATAAAAGCAGTTACTAATATTTCCTGCGGTCAGGATGACTCGGGATTACCACCTAACTGGGAGGTGCGCCACAGCAACTCCAAGAACCTTCCATACTATTTCAACGCGAGCGAGAAAGTCTCTCGCTGGGAGCCGCCGGTTGGAACCGATACCGAGAAGTTGAAACAATATATGGCAATCCACCATTCTACTTCCTCTCAGATGGCTCCCGTCAGCCACCCCGAGGGCAAAATCCGTGCCGCCCACCTACTGGTTAAACACCGCGACAGCCGACGACCTGCGAGCTGGCGCGAGAGCAAAATTACCCGAACTAAGGAGGAAGCAATGGCTATTATCAAGGGTCATGAGCAGAAGATCAAGAGTGGAACCGTGTCTCTTGGAGAGATCGCGATGACTGAAAGCGACTGCAGTTCGGCCAGAAAGAGGGGAGATTTAGGATACTTCGGTAAGGGAGACATGCAAAAGGAATTTGAAGAGGCTGCTTTCGCACTACAACCTGGTCAGATGAGTGGTGTTGTAGAAACCGCAAGTGGGCTCCATCTAATCGAAAGATTAGTTTAAACCCTTGTGTATTTTTAGGGGTGAGAAGTCATGCTAATTACGCGCATGGCTGCCTCTACATGAGGTTCACCGAACATGATGTTAAGCCACTGCTTAGAATTTCATAATTCTTTAGCCTAGAACGAGGAGGCACATCTAGGACAGCTCAATTTCTATATACTAAAAAATAGCGTGTGATGTGACGCTTCTATACAACTCAAAGAGTCTTTCTCCCCGAAACCTCACATAGTTCTATAGCAGGAACCGGATTCTAAGTAGATATCCTGAATTGTTTCATAGATCTTGTATATTTATATCATTTAGTGGTTACCGTAAATTTCATGGCTATACCCCTTTATTCATCTTATTCTAGTTTAGTTACACGTCTTACCCCTTTTATATTTCTTAACGTCAACCTACACTTAATGAAAGGTACCTAGACATGCCCCTAGACATGCTATATTATTTTTATTTCCATCGAATAGTAAATATATAGGTTAAGCCCTCATTCAGATATATGTTAAAGTTGCAGGTCATTCAGTTATTATGTTAGCCCACGATCCATAGTGAGAAGTACAAGTCTTCCGAATCAAGGCACACTTTGGCCTATAAGCCATATAAAACTCATGGTAATTTCTGGGAGATAAGCAAGCCAGATACATTTGAAAACAATAAGAACCATAATAATGTATTTACACATGCAACTTTACATTTCGAAGGACCAAATATCGCAAAGATGTAGGTGAGCCAAGTATGATTTTCCTCTACGGCTTCGGTATTATTGCGATACCAAGGGCCTTCGTATTCCCCTGCATATCTATGTCTTCGGTTTCCAGTACTACGGTTACTATAGTTCCCCTGGATGGTGATGTAGACTAATCTACACTAGATACATATTAGGATCCAGCAGGACGGACCCATGTAGGTTGAGATGCGTTCGACAAATGGGTATGGCATTCTCTCAATATCTTCTAGAAGGCAAAAACACGCATGCCCATAACGTAGAAACTAAGAAATTATGGGACGCGCCGTGCCGTACGACGTTGCGAGGACTAAAGATAGCGCCTGCGTCGGTAGGTATGTGTGCGCTATGGGATCGACGATGCGGCAGTTTTACAGGATTTCATCTCGCACCGGATCGTGATTGAACTAGTAAGATACCGAATTTCAATCGCGATCTAAATTACGGTCCGAGTCCATATCTCTCTTGTCGGTACCCGGCGTAAGACGGCTAAGGGACAACCGAATTTTCTAATGCTAGTAGGAAAGTCGGTTGAACGATCACGATCCCATTGGGAGTACGATTACGACTATGATATCACTGCGTGAGAATAAGCTCGAGGAAATATTAATTTATATTCGTAAATCTCCCGAGAAGAAAATTTCGACTCGGAGCATGCTCCTATTCCCCATCCATATCTATCAAAACCCATGTAGTGGTATCATTCGCCATGCCCGAAATCTCCATGCAACGTGATTTCATCTCATATCTCATATCTCATCGTAATCGCTAACTAGGGTCTCTAAAATATGGGATTTGCCTCATCTCGATGCCAGAGATATTATAGTCTCCGAGACACTAGGAACCGCCGTGAGTGCTACCGTCATAGCCCCAAACACCGTCATTGACAATGCGGAATATGCTGTAGCTCTCGAATCCCGCTCTATTAGATGCGCTGTGCCCATCGCTGCTGCGTTGATGCCTACAGTCACACCGGCTGCGATTACCGCATTGTCGGTCCTAGCAATCTGCTTTTGCATGTCTTTCTCGTTCCACATATCCGTAGACCCCATAGTTTCCGTGCAACTACTGTTGTTCGAGTCGTTGGATTTCAACTGGCGCTCCTGGTCATTAATCTGCAGCAGTGAGAACAGCCAATCTCCAGCCATCTGGAAGATGATCCCGCCAAAAATAACAAGTGCACTCATAAGCGTAGTACTACCGCCCAAGCTTTCAATCGCCGGCACCCCAAGAGCAATAGTAACAGATCGGACAGCAAAGGACAGGGCATCAGCGGGCTGTAATCCCAATGCGCGGGCGAGTATAACGTTGAGGAAGACGTTCGCCATGGTAAGTAATGCGCATGTGGCTAGCACTGTGTATATACTTTCCCATAGCTCTTTTCGGTACTCGAACATTTTGAACCCCATACAGACGATGCCAGCATCCAAGACCGGTCCAGATAGGTCACCAGCACCAATGTTATTTGATATCCCCCCGCCCTTTACAATCGTAACTATGCCTTCCGCCAAAGTCTGATGCCAGTGAAATTCGGTGATAGTGACATCGATGCTTTGTCCTCGATATCCTGTCTTAATCCAGAGATAACCTGTTCCAATTGCCCAAGTCACGAGCACCGGATTCGCAGATATGACCATTACTGATCTGAGGCATGGAAACCTTAGGAGACGGTATGAAGTCTTCAATGACCTCTGAAACTGGACGGATAAAATCCAGAATAGGATGAAGCATAGAAGCTCAAACGGCGCCTCGTACCTAGTCGCGAAATATACCGGAACCCCGACAGTGGCAAGTAGAAAGATGCAAATCCATAGCGGGCCTGTGCGTACGATCTGTTCTATAAGTTGCGAGGCAGGACCTCCTTTCACCGCTTCTGTCAAAATAAGAGACCTCTCGTTCGATATAGCGACACTTAGCCGAGACAATTGGGATATTCGCTTGACACTCCTATCTGTTGGCGGAGCCGGCCATGCTGCGGAGGGACTAGGCCAGGATTTAGGGCGGCTTTCGACGTCGGAAACTTTCTCTCGTACACCTCTTAGTCGTTGTTCTAGCTTAGAACTCCCGAACGCAACCAAGTATGTGCTAATATAACCCGCAAAGGTTGTGATGACTAGTTTTAGTTAGTTAAGTTCCGCAAGGGGCAATGCTATCTGGCAACTTACAAAAAGCCCCGGCAATTCTAGGGATGTCTATTACATTGGATATGTGGTCTCTGTTGAGCATTACAAAGGATGCTACGAAACCAAAAGACATGTGACGGCCAAGGAAGTCAGTCGGCCCGCGTAAATGTTTGGAGTATAACTTCTCAGTTCCCCCATGAATACAGTTAGCGATGAGGAGGAGGAATGAGAAGAGAAGCATCACCAGGATAGAAGCTGGGAGGTTTATGGAGTAGAGATCAAGGGTGATCTGGATAGGAACAACCAGAACCTGACTCAATCCAATAAACGCCAACCCTATCCCAGCATCCCGGTATCTTTTGGCTGTTTCTGGTTTATGTAGAGCCCTACATAGCTGTTGGATAGCTGAATTCATGGTCTAGTTTGTGGCCCTCCGGGATGGAAAGACATACAGCGGGGTAGAGATGAGTTCTAGAAGATTATATGTCTTGAAGTAATAAAGGGATTAAAAAGACTGTTTGGGAACAACTAGGATATATACTACCTGATACAGTTCGTTTGACGGAAGATTCTGTGACTCGGGAAGCGAGTATTCAACATGGACTAGCTAGATCAAAGTTACTTCTTTTCCACAGCCGAAACGCATGGCAGATTCATAATTGCACAAGTTCCTGAGAAGTACCTGGAGAGTACAGAGGAATTGAGGTCAATCGCAACCATGCTAGGATGGCATGGAGATACGGTTCCATGACGTCTCACGTATCTAGCCAGGCAAGTGGGCAACCGGGCGGGTCCTAGTAGGTACAACGACGACAAGAATGGGATACAGACTCATGAGCACAAGCCAAAAAGGATAGCCCAGTCACAGCAGCATTGCCCAATGTTAATCTGCATTTGCTACCACTGCTTAAAGTCTTGAGTGTCGGTACATTCGGCCGCTGTCACTTTGACATGGCGACGGGGAGGGATAGCGGAGACGGGTTGGCACATGCACATGCAAACGCATGGCCGGTGTCTAAACAGAGCGCTGGGACATCCCATCCTGTTAAAGAATTAGATCTTGTATTATGTAGGTATGTTAGCTTGCAGTTTTCTAGATTTGGCACCAATATTACTTGAGACTATCTGGAGAGAGTAGGACTAAGACGAAAGCAGGTCTTAGACTACCCGTGAAGAGATTGTGAAGAGGTTGAAGGAAGAGTAACAGTGCACTTTGGGACCAGTCTTCAGGAAAAGCCACGATAAAAAAGAGCTCGTGTCCCGTTTTAGGAAATGAATGGTTGACCGCTGGACTGAAGGTGGTACAGTTTGGAGGCGGACCATTCAGGACCCTTTGCTTGCAAACACAGCGTATGAGACAAGCCCAGCAATGCGAACCGTTCTAGACGTTGATGCGATAAAGTCAGAAGATCTCTGTGGGCAATCTGGAATTGTTCATCTTCGAGCCTAAGTGAATCCGTATCATTCCGACGGCGCTACCATTGAAGCATCATAGTCCATGTTGCTGTACGTCCTTGTCTGTCTATCTCTGAGCAGACGGACATGGCGGATCGTCTCTATTTTGTCACAGAAACACGACGCATTGTAACTGTGACCAGCAGCCTTGCCGACGTCATTTGTAGTGACAGTCATGCATATAAGGGTTCACTGAAGATCCCAAATATCAAGTTTTTTTTTCTCAGAATCATGGCTAACTGGAAAACGTTGCCCATATGTACCTAAGTATAACTTATCTCAAAAATGTCGGTGATTGTAGTTGGAACTTTGGACTGTGAATGCGGGCATATGCGGGTATGAATTTTCACCTACAACTTGCTGCAAGTCCAGGTTGTCCAGCGGCTGGTTGCGGCTCTGGTCTAGAAGGACCCTTGTCTTAAAAGATGTCCAATTGCTGTTTGATAATTTGGCTCTTGATGTCATGAAGGAATCCTGATAAGCTTTTGCTCAAGCTTGATTTAAGTATGCAAATGTAGAATACGGTAAAAAGAGCTGCAATACCTACATTAAAGAAAGTCGAAATAAGAAATCTTTCATTTGTTGATCGTTAAAGAACTTGCAATGCAATTAGCGTAACCGATGCCAAGCTAAAATGCACTTATATGAAGATATGCATTCATAATATTAGGTACCTCTTATGCATTTATGGAGAATTTCAAATTCTACGAAGTACAGGTCAAGTGTAAACAAAAGTCCCCAATAATTATTTTCGCGTTTACTTCGTACCGCACATGTTATCTCGGATATCGTGAAACAAGCCGCAAGTTATTGGACTGAATTGGTGTACACCAATTACCTACCAATGCACCAAGCTTATCCCTTCCCCTTTACTATATCCTAGGTACATCCTAGCTTACATGAAGCTATAAGCGGCCAAATGATTCTTCAGAAGTTACAATACTCATCATGATCTCTTCAACTCAAGCTGGCCTCCTAGTCTAGATAAACCTTCTCAACGGAAGCGGTCAACCTTGCCATACATCAACTCTCTAAGCTTCATCTCACAACTTGTTTAGCCTACGGCTATACTTATCTAACTCAAGACCGCCTTTTCATACTAGCAAATGAGGATATCACAATTTTCAGAGTCAAGGATTCATACTCAATCTTTGAAGTTGTCTAGGTCGTTCTAGATTCGATATCGTGTCATTACCGCGTACCGGCTACAGTTTCCAATATCGGTGATTTACGAGCGGGGGGTCACCGGATTGTCCGCAGCACCGATTCCATCCACGGGAACAAGCCAACATCTCAGGTCAGTATGTCATCTTGTAGCCGGAGTCTACCACTCTATACAGCCATCTCAACATCATCATCTCATTCTATCCATAGGAAACACCCAATGGGTTTTTAGCCACATCGCCTTACATTTTCAATAATACGAGGACTGAACTATTCAACTACACCGCATTAGATCTTTTGAATCAGTGCCCGTTCACTTGGCGTTCGACCCCTTTTGCCCCTTTTGCCCCCTTTCTCTCCTGTACTACCTGCATCTCGTACTATAGCTGCATATGTCTGACAGTTGATATCTCGTAGGTAGTCCGCTTTGCCATATTTCAAGATGACTAGTCTTTCGGCCCTATCGGAGACCGAGATGCGTCTCTTCAATCAAGTCTGCGGGGCTGTAAATGCCACGAACGAAAGTCAAAAGGACCTACTCAAGTCGTTTATATGTAACGAGTTATCTCCTGAATGGGCCCGCTTGGTGTCATTGGCTGAATCGAATGGTCCCTTGGGTGTGCTATCAGAGGACGAGTTGAAGTAGTACGTCAGACCACTTTCATCTGATATACGTTAGATATCTATCGTTAACATACATCGCAGTCTAAACGCTCTTCAATCAGCTAGTCGCAGCCACCGATCAACTCAATCCCATGCGGAAGTGGATATATTTTCTGAGATGCCATTTAGTCAGAAGACTATTGATCATAACATGGTCAAGGCTGCTCTCCATGACATTAATCAGTATAATAATGTCCTTGAGAAACTTCTGGTGAAATACAAAGATTATGTTCGCCGTAGCATTGTTAACTTACAGCAACCTCCAGAAACCAATGATGAAGTGTCTATGGTAAAGCAGAAGATCTTTGCTCTGTCTCACAGGAAAGATTTACTCAAATCAAAGGTATATACTCATCCCAAAGGTTGAATAGTTCCTGATACTAATATTGGAAAGATCCACAACCTAGAAAATAAAATCAGCCACCATACTGATCAACTTGAAGAGATCGGTCAAATCAAGTCCACCTTGTTAGAGACAGATGACAATGAAAGGTTAAAACCCGTTGCCCTAAAGCAAGTTTTCGAAACCACGATTGTATCCTATGATCATATCCTTGGTAGATTAAATGCCTTATATTGTGAGTTAGGCGACGATGTTATCGATGACGATGCGATTCTTCGGACAGCCAGACGCCATGCCAATCAGTTAAGCAGATTCCATATCTCTCATTCTACGCTGTTACTAACTAGACGATAGGATCGTCTTATCACTAGCTACAAAATGCCGCGCATCATTAGATACTGTTTTTCTGGAGACGTCTGCTACTCCTAATAAACGCGTTTCTTTTGCGCCTGACAATGCGCAAGCCATTAATGATGAGCGCGATGATGTATATGCCGAAATAAAATCTCTGTGGGATGAGATGGTGCCGCTTGCGCATATGGTGGTAGAAAAAGAATTTCTCAAGCCTATCCTGGAGAAGGTCGAAACGTGCTCTGAGCGTCAGACTATACGTGATGCAACCGTTTCTCGCTATGTAAGTTGGCATTTCAATTTCAAACACATTAACCCATAACTGACTCGATATAGACGTCTGCTATTCTTGGTTTCATGAATGAACGTCTCCGTCTCCTAGCAGATCGTATTAAGATGTTAGCTTATCATCACCAATCCCTTCTCAGCACGTTTACCCATATGAACAACACACCAGACCTAGACGTAACCAAAAGACTAGCCAAGAATCCCCCTTCAGACCAAAAAAAAGGAAGCAGCAAAGTAAAGGACCACACATTGCTTGAGAGTATTCGGCGTCAGATGGAACTCTACGGCCCCGTCCCGATAGACGTTGATAAAGCTAATCCGCTCACCCCACACATGCAAATTAGAAAGCTTGACCACTATGTCACTTCACGACAGAAGAAGGGCAATGATCTCTCAAAAGATATACATCAGTTCTTCGAGAAAGCCGCCAAGGCTGAGCTTACAGATGCAGAACTCGGATCCCAACTCCTCCTAGACTCCATAATAGCCGATAGCGCCGCCGCCAGCTCTCAAATGGGTGGACATGTCTATGAAGATCAACAAGTCGAGGACTCAGTTACTACGTTGAAATCCCAAGCTGGGGAAATCCAAACGGTCTTTAGACAGCTTCGGGAGGATGGGGCTGATCCCTCGATCTCAGCTCCTGACTTTATTGCATATGCTCACAGTCAGGCAGCGAAACAATTCTCCTACAAGGGTGGTGAAGGCATTTCTCTCGCCAAGGGCCAAGAACAATGTCCTAAACTCGCAGCTCTCATCCACGATTGGGGTGACTCAGTAAGTTTTACCAGCTAGGTCTTAGATAATCTGAAATGAAAAATTACATTTGAGGTGCCAGGACTCTTAACTCATGTTGCTCTCCAATACACGTTCGCGACTTGGGGTTTTTACAAAGCCTCGGCCTATATACGTATACCGGAGTGTCTAAACTATAGCAATATGAGTAAGTCCATGTACACTACAATCCTAAAGAACTCCTTATTATCATATTAAAAACACGTGGTCACGACCAGACGTCAAAATCGAGTACTTGTGAATACTAAATAGTAAACGCTGCAGCTCAATGTCTAGCTTTATCTTCCAGTGTTGTATTATTATCGTCAATAATGTAAAAACTTCTTTAGTTTGAAAACGGATTCTAATTCGAGCCGAAAGCTCGATTAGGAGAAGTTCAACAATTCGGGTCTTTGTTTACACTGCATTCCAATGCGGACCACAAGGACTTGTAATGGAATCCCGAGATAATCTACATATTGTCATTTATGAGCACGCCCTTTTTTTTCAAAAAAAAAAAAACCTCACATTACGTTCGTTTCTGCTACAATAGACAACAAGAGCTTTGGTGCCGGGCTGTTTGATGAAGCAAAGCGGCCATGAGTGGACAATCTAATATTGACATCTCGTACGACGGGAGGGATGTTGGAGATCAATTATCAGCCGCTCTACATAGTACTATCAAATACGTAACCCATCTCCAGAGCTCGGTGAGTCAAAAAAAGAAATCTGCGTATGCGCCGATTGGACTAATCTTACACGGGTCGCATTCAGCTAGATGGTATCAAAGACAATACAAAACAACTTTTCTGGTGGACCTCGACCCTCGTGTCCATATGTCTCGGACTTTTCCTACTTGCCCATCTTATCCGCCTTCGCCGGGAGGTAACTACATTAGTCCAGTACCAAGAGCTCTTCCGAAGAATGTGGGACGAGGACAGGGAAATAGAGGAAGAGAGGATAAATGAACAGAGACAAGAGAAGAAGTTGGAAGAACAGCGAAGACAAGCCCGGTCAGCTGCACGTGGCAGAGCTGGATCGGAGTTCTCACGGAGAGGAACGCCTCGCCGCGACTGGGCAACAGAAGAACCATACGCGCCAACATCTCAGTATCATAGACCATCACCATTCGGGACCCAAGTCGACGCGACTCTCGATAATGCCCCATTGCAAGGAGCAGATCGTGATGAATGGGTTCACAGGGTAGCATCTATGACCCAGGGTCTAAGGCGAAATTATTACGAGAAACAAAATCAAGTGGAGGAAGATGAGGACGATCAAGAGGATATCATCTATTCGTGAAGTTTTTTTTTTTTTTAAAAAAAAAAAAAAAAACATAGATTGTAGAGAAGGAATGTAGAAACATTTTTCACATTGGTTTAGGTACTTAATTCTATTAATTTTATTAACCTGGACGAGCGTGATTTAACTCCGATATATCCGTTGCTAATCCGGACTCATGAGTCTCATTATTCTTACACTTATCTCATCTGATACCATCATAAATCCAGATCAAAATTTATAGATATATTAAATAAACTTATTAGTTTAAGGAATTATGACTTTTGGATTCGTCGAAAATACTATAATTGATCGCAACACGATAAAGTTGATCCGCAGTCAAGCAGCGAAGGGTCGGAATGTCGGGAAAAAGCACCCATCGCGGGGGAGAAGAGCTACGATCAAAGCTGATATTGCCAAATCTGATTATAAAACCGAACACTTGGACTCTCGTAACCATCACATGGTATTACCTACGATAGAACTGCAATTTGAAGACAGCTTATCCGTTTTCCCCCTACCAGTCGAGTCAACTCCAGAATCTAGAACTCCTGTTCAGAAAGGTAGCGGCCGAACCCACGACTACTTTCATAGATGGGCACCTACTTATACATATGAGCATACTTCTTACTACCATCTAGCCTTCGAGTTCCTTATCAGCGTCCCTCATAAACCTGGGCTCGGCAATGCCATTGATTTCTCTGTAGCTGGGTCGATATGGATCCAGTTCTGGTTTGTAGATGAAGCATGCAAGTCTCTCTACCGAACCCACGTATAAAAACGAGCTAACGGTTCAAAGACTTTCACTGCTTTATAGCGACGTCTATCGCTGCTAAAAACCTATCAACGACAAACCCCGAGGATTCCACGGAAGGGTTGAGCCACCTATCAGACAGCCTCCGCCTAGTCAACCAGAGACTATCCGAGGGAGAGGCGTTGTCGGACATGACACTGGCCTCCGTAGTTTCAATGCTCCAATACGAGCGGATGTGTGGTCAGTATTATCAAGCCCTAATCCATTTCAGAGGGCTTCAGCAGATGGTTGAGCTCCGCGGTGGAATCTCCCAGCTTATGAAAGAGAAACCGGAGCTTGCTCAAAAGATATCCAGGTAAGAAACACCGCCACAAATACTATATATGACTGTGTCCTAACGTCACAGTAGGGCCGATCTCGAGTTTGCTATTTATTTAGGATCGTCTACACGGTTTAGCGTCGACGATGTGCCGGGTGTCGCTACTCTAAACTGGCTCCGTGAGAGACTTGGGACGTCTCAAATATCTAGCTTACTCACGTCGCAGTCTTTCGTGCAGCTAAACCCTCGTATGAAAGAGGTCTGGACAGACATTATGAGTCTTACTTGGTTTCTTAACGAGAATGTCGATGATAGTATTAAGATGGATGGGTACACGTATCATGACACCCTCATCCTCATCCTCATCAGCTATCGACTAGTTGACATCAGACCCCTGAATGCAGACCCAGCTAACAGTCTCGAGAATATCATACACGTGAGGCTACTAATGATAATGGCCAACTTCCTACTTTCCCTTATGCATAGACTCCCCGATCTACCACTTCTCCGCCAGCAAATAGGAGCCCTTGTTCAAGAAGAATTTACCGATGATGCAGAAAACAAGTAGACCCTCCTCTGTGTTTTACTCATGGCAGAAATAACACTATTCAAAAGATCTTAGGATGAGAAGTTGATGCAGAGGATAAGGCAGGTTATTCTATCGTTGGGTCTCCAAAGTTGGGATGACGTATGTCAAATTTTCTCTAAATTTCCCTGGATCAACGCTTTTCATGATAAACCAGGACGATTATTATGGGATCGTTTAGAGTGTACCTAGGTACGTAAATTATCTTAATAGGGTTGCATACCTAAAGCATGCAACTAGTATTTTCTAGTCTCTGTATGAATGTTTGTCATCATAGTCTATAAGGGGCTGTATTTGTCTTCCGTATTTATAAATTATGCCCATAAAACTCCTAATCCGTACATAAAATGCCACCCATATTACAATACTTTACTCAAACAGCCAGGACCAACTGCCTCTAGAACCCTTGTTATCTCATCCCATATAAGCTTTCACTTTATTGGCTCGGACACGGACTAGATGTTTCGCGGCCTCGAGCCCTAAGCCGGTATTAGAGCCTGTAACAATGTACGTTTTTCCAGCACAAGTCTGCGTCGTAGCGAGGACAGGGAGCTTTTGCCATTGCTCAGATATATATTCTCGGGGAGATACCATCATTATGAAGTAGTATTTCTTGAATAGTATTAAGTGGTGTTGTAGAATGATAACGGAAGATTGTTAAGTAATAGTGGTGTAGGTAACATCTATGACCATCAGTAGAGATAGACGGGAGAAATACGCCATTTTATCCTCCTATTCTACGGACTTTGGACTATTTAGTTTCCGTAAAACCCGAGAAGATTAAGTGAGAATTTCGGTCCTCTTCCATACATCTACGGTTATCATACATTAATTCGATATATTGCCCCCTAGAATAGGGACATAGAGTGGTGTTATGGATTCCAGCCACGGCAGAACCAATCAGAGAGCTGTTTCCTAATTGGGACAGATCCAACAGGGGGGGTTCTCCTTAGCAAGTCGCACCGGTAGGATCGGATTATTCGTTCAATACGATAATCCTGTTGAAGTTTACAAGTATATTCGAAGACTGAACTGCATGGTTCGGAGTCCGTGGCTTCTCCCGTCAATATAAGTCAAAGCACCCTTACGGGGGCCACCCTAGTGGGGGCCACCTCAAAAACGCGACGCGTTTGCGATAAAATCTACATACAAATTATTATATAATTTTATCAGTTTTTAGTTAATTAAAAAATAAAATTTATTATTTGATGGTTGTGTGACACTGACATAAAGGGACCTTACTGATGATAAGGTGCCCTTATCGCCGATAAGGAAGAAAGAGATAAGATACCTGATTCTACTGGATAAGGGGGTTGGGTATCCACTATTATTGGAATATAAGAATACGCTATACCTAGCTAGCCTCAGATAGATTCTTCTTTCCTTAAACATCTTAATATACCAGTCTTAATACCATTAATTTATTTGCTATTGCTTTCTCGTTATTATTATTATTCCTATTTACGTACGTACCTACCAACATTATTTAAATCCTTATTTTTTCACGATTTTAAAATGCTTATTTTCTTAGTTTAATTGCGTTGTGTTATAGCGATAAATAATGTTTTTAACGGTGTATCTTTACGGTAAGCGTTTAAAAAATACCTTATATTATAATATTATTTTACGAACCGAATATTAAGTTATAAAATACAAAATAACTATTTAAAAAAACGTTAGAAACTATTAAAATATTAAAAAAAGAAATTAATTAATTAAATTATTACGTTGAATTATATTAATTATATGTTTTTTTTATATTAATTTAAAAATATTGCAAAAAGATTATTAATTTATAATTATTAGCTTAATACCTTTAATAAATATTAATATATATAATTTTTATTTCATTATTTTAATATTAAATTAGTTAGAATTTATTTAATTGATTATAAACGAGTTAATAAGGTTATAGTTAATAATATTAATATTTTTTTCGACCGATTCGAGATCTTTAAAATTAAAAATATCCTGGTTAAATATATGTATAGCATTAATAAAATAAAGATTATGGAAAGGGTTAAAAATAATAAAATAATTATCGGTAAAGTTTATAAAAAACGTATTATAGTTAAAAATTATAATAATAAAATTTAAACGTTAATTATTAAATATATTAATAATAATAGTTAATTTTTAAATTCTTTTATTATATATATAAATAAATATATATAATAATAATAATTTTTTAATAATAAAAATGTTAGATTTAAAAGTTAAAAATTTATTACGTTTTTTAATAATTAAATTAATAATAATATTATATTTAAATAGTTTTATAAGGTTTTTTTAAAAGAAATAAAGCTATTAAATTGTTAATAATGGTAATTATTAATCTTTAACGGTTATAATAATTATATTATAATAAAATTTCTTTAAAAATATTTTATAAATAAAGTTTATATTATTTTTATCTTAATATACTTATTGTACGTTTTATAAATTATTAATATAAGTATATTTTTATTAATAAAATAAGGTTATTGTTATAAATTTATTAAGGTATATTAATTATATTATATTTTTAATTTTGGTAAAAAGGAATTTATTACGATTTATTAAATAGTATAAAAAAACGTTTAATTAAATATAATATATTGGTTAATTAAAAAGCTATAAGGATTTATTTTAAAGATTGGAATAAGTTATTAAATTACCGGTTTATGTTTCGAAAAGCTTTTAATATTACCCCGGCCTTTCCAAACTTTATTTCTAACTTAAAAAAGTTTAATTTTATCGAAAATATAATCTTAATTTTTTTAATAATGTTTTTAAGTTCACGAAATATTAATATTTTAATTAAAAAACTATTTAAAATTAATATAACGTTTATTAAATCCGCAGTAAGGTTTTTATTTAATAAAATTAATAAAATCTTTAATAAAATTATTAAATAAGAGTTGGTATTTTTTGCAGAGTATAACATATCATTTCAACGTTTAGATCTTTATGAAAGGCCTTAAATAACTAATAATAATATTATATTTTAAAAGAATTGTAAGGATTTATTGATTGGATAAGATATATAAAATAAATATGTAAAATAAGGCTATAAATTATAAATATAGGAAAATAACAAATATGTTTATATTAAATACATAATTAAATAATAATAATTATAGTTATTTAATTAAAAAAATATAATAAATATTAAACCTTTATATAACCTATAACTTAAAATTATATAATAATATCTTTATTTTTAACAATATGATATTATATTAATTTAATATTTTTTAAAATTAATAATATTAATAATAGTGAAGTAATTTTGATAAAAAAGTATTTTGATTTAACGCGTAAATCGCTAATTAACGTGTTTTTAATAGTAATAAATTAATTTAGTTATTAAAGTTATTTATGTTTTCGTTTTTTAACTTAACAATCCTAGTCCGTTTTTTAACTTTGGTTTTAGCTTATTTAATATAGTTTTTAGCTTAATTAATAACTTTTTTAAATTTTAGCTTAATTTGTTTAAGTTGTTTTTTAAATTTATTTTAATTTGGTTATTTTATTAGGAAATTGGGTTATGGTTAAATGGTAGCAGTTTTATATGTATTAGTGGTTTATATATACGGAGTAAGTTCTTTATATCTATATTAATCGGTTTTATATGGTTTGGGATTATGCGAGTAATGTTTATTTAAATTTATTATGTTTAAAAATTCTTTAATTAACGTATTGTTATTATTAGTAGTTAGTTTAATTAATTATTTTAAGGTTTTTAATATATTTAAAATTTTGATCTATTGTTTTTTTAATGTTTTTGGTTTAGTTTTAGTGACGAGGGTTTTTTATTATGGTTTATATTTAGGTATAAAGCTTATATTTTTTAAGGGTTGTGGGGATACCGGTAGTGTTAATTCTTTAGTTAGTTTATTAATTATTTTAATATTTAGGTATGCGGAGAGAGATTGTATATATTTCTTAAGTAGAATGTATAGATTTATATTATATTTTATTATATTTAGTAAAATTTTTGATTTTTTTATAATTAGGTATAGTGTAAGTTTATATTAATATTTATATATTTATCTATTGTTTTGATTTATTATTTTAAATAAAATTGATTTTTTAGGTATAAAAGTTTAATTTTAATTTTTTATAGTTACTTTTAATTGTTTGTCGATATGATTAGTTTGTTAATTTATTTTATTTTTAATTATATCAAATACGTAGATTTGTTTTTATTTAAATATATAAATGGCGAAGAGATAGTAATATAAATTATTTGTAATTTCTTTTGTCTTTTCCGGATTTAATAAATTAGTGAATGTTAAAAAGGTTATTATTTTGGGGTAATTTTTTAAGATTTTTTTTATTTTTGTACTAAAATCCCTTGTGGTTTAGTAATTGAATATTTAAACTATTATCGGCTTATAGTTTACTATTTAATTAAAGATATTTAATATTGTTAATTTTTATAAGATTATAATTTGTTTAACATATAGCTACTCCTTTTTTTTATATAATTAAAGGATATGGATAAGTTTAAAAAATAAATCTTATTCCCATTTTTTCCTATTAATCTTTAGTGGTAATAATTAAGTGTATAATAAGTTATTAAATTTATTGCTTGGAGATATGATTTTATTAGTAATAATTATGCGTTAAAAATTAAAATTAACATAATCTTCTTAATTAAATAATTTGCTAGCATGAATTAAATATTGGAGTAAATAAATTAAGTTATATGTCTTTTGTTATTTAACATTTATTTTAATTTTTATAAAGGAAGTGTTAAATATTTTAAAAAATAAATAAGGAAGGTATTATTAATAATATATTAAATTAGTAATGATAATATAATAAAATATGATAAAAATAAATTAATATAAAAATAAATATTAACTTAATTAAAATATTAATATATTAAATAATATTATAGGAAAAAGAATAAGATATTTGTGAGATAATGTAGTTAATAATTTTTTTATATTATATCTTAAAACTTTGTTATTATTAATTAGAAGGATTTAATTAGCTAAAAGATTTATTAAAAGGTAATATATATATTTATATATATTTATAAATTTTAATATAAAATAACCATTATAATATTTATAATTTATGTAAATTGCCTTTTCCTTTACTTTTTCTTTCCTTTTTTATAAACCTTTATCTCCTTATTTTATATTAAATAAATCTTAATTTCTTATAACCTATCTTAATTTATTTTAATATTGTTTAATTAATCTTTATTCGATTAACAAAATCGTCTCGTCTTATCGCAATATTATATTATTTTAGGGTAGATTTTATTATTTGATTTTTGATATATATTATATATAACTTTTTACAATACCTCCTTTTACCACTATTAATAATGTTAATTTTAAGGCTACTTTTAAGAAATACGCAAAATATATTACTTTTCCTTTTCTTTGTAATTTCTTATCTACCTATGATACCGTAACCGATTTAACTAATAACAATGGCAATAATATTAGTAGTAGCAATAGTAATGGTTTAATTCTTAAGTCTTTCTTTTACTTAAAAGCTCTTAAACGCTTAAATTAAAGATTTAATAAATTTTAAATAATAAAATATTAATAGATAATTAATATAATAAAAGAATTACATTTCTTACTATTTTAAATCGTAAATATTTTATTATTTAATACTTAATTTATAATATTAATAATTAAGATATATAATTACTTAAATGGCTAGCTATTTAATTCTTTAATGGTATAGTAATTGATCGATACATTCGCTAGATTATTATAAATAATTAATGAACAAGACTTAAACGTCTTGGCCTTGGATCAAACCTTATTAAACCTGATATCAAGGATTTTTAAATGATGAAAATAATAAAAGAAAGGAATAACTTATATTAAAAGTAAATAATATTATGTAAAATGAATATGTGCAACCATAAATGGTACTTATATTAAGAATATAATCACATGATCAGGATTAAGGTCACCTGATACACCAGCACCAGTTCATTAATTCTAGGTATTACTTAAACCTTTAACACTTTATACCAATTATACTTAAAGTTAAGTTATAAATGGTCCACTCCTCATATATATAAACATTTATTAAAGTAACCCAATTGGATAAATTATAGCTTAATTATAAGATTTTAAATATGTTAAAGGTTTAATCGTTTAAACTTATAATTATCTAAATAAAATCCCGTATTATATTTATGAAAAACATTTTAAGTTTTCCAAATCTTTAACTTATACTAGTATATAACCGTTTTTTAACTACCAATTAATTCTTAATCAATTTAACAATAACTATAATAACTATTTATTCGCAATAAAACAATATTCGTTCCAAGAATTTTATTTTTATCGTTTTTAAGTTAATTATAATAAGGATCCTCCAATTATTAAAAATATTACGCTAAATAATTTGCCGTACATAAAAGAATACTATAATAAATTGTTATTATTAAAAATCTTTAAATAGTAAAATAAATAATAATAATTAACGTAATTTTAATAATAAATAAATATAATACTTTAATTAAATTTTAATTTATATATTTTATTAATTTTTATATTTTTTAATTAATTAATAATTATAAAATAATTAATTAAGCCGCGTTTTTTATATCCTTATTCGTATTAAATAATAATATAATCCCCCTTTATATTCTTTTAATTTAATATCTTTAAATTTAATATTTATATAATCTTTATATCCTTCTTTTATTCCCATTAATATATCAACCTTAATTTCGATTTTTTACTATTTAATCTTCTTATAATCGTTCTTTTCAAATTTTAAAATAATTATATTAGCTATTTTGGAATTGTTTTAATTAATGAATTCCAAAGTTGGTTTAATAATCTATTTATTATTCTTAAGATTTATAAGTTTTTAATATCTTTAATTATTTTAAATAAATAATTTTAATTTATTTTTTATTATATTCTTTTATACTTTGTTTTTTTCTAAATCTTTTATAACATATCTATCTAGATTAAAGATATTATTAATTAAATAAGGTTCTTACTAATTATACTATAATTGGCGTTTTTAAAACATATTAATATATTTAAAAATATTATATAAAAATATTAAATTATTAATTTTTAAAAACTTTTTTCTTATTCTATAAACATTTTATTAATTATTTCTTATAATTATTACTTATTATTTTTTAGTAATAATTTGTACGATATGGTTGATATTAACTAAACGGCGTTCGATTATTTATATACGTATAATAATTAAATTTTTAAGAATTTTGATTTCTTTTTAATTTAATACCTTTTAAGATGGAATTAATATTTCAATCAGAAGAATTGGGTATTTATTATATATGATCTTATATAAGCTAAGTTTATTAAATTTAACTATAATCTTATTAACCTATACTATTATATTTAAATATTGTATTTAACCTTTACTAATTCCATTAATTATCTTTATAAATTTAAACTTAATTGGTTTATAACCAATTTCGATTTAATTTTAAACTTGTAAAAAATAAAGTGGTCTTACTATTTTCTTAATCTTTAATTCCTTATAAGCTTTTACAATTTTGTCTTTAAATTTTAAGTTTTTATTTACCTTAATCTTTAATAGTTAGTTATATTGTAAAATTATTCTTTCTTTTATAAACTTTATTACGTTTATTAATTTTACTACTTTTAAAAGGGTTATTTTTAAATAATCCAATAATTATTCTTTAATTTCGATAATCGCTTTATATTCATAATCGTTAAGTATATATTATACGTTTAAAATCTAATAAGTTAAAATAATATTTAGGTTTAAATAATTTACTTTATTTAATAATTTGTTTTAATTTGTTTTTTAATATTAAGTATAAGTTTTTATTGCATTTATAATGTATTTATATATTCTTTTTTAATAATATATAGTAGAAATGTAATAAAATATTAAAATTTGGCTTTTATATTTATATTAAATATATAAATTAATAATAATTTTTTGTTTTATAAGTTTATAATTAATGATTTAACAATTTAATTAGTTTTTATTAATTTTTTTTTAAAGAATTCCTTTAAATATAACATATTTTAAAACCTTTATTTTAAAATTAATTTAAGTCTTTCAACCTTTTTCCATATAATCAATAAATAATTATTTAAATAATTTTAATATTATTAAATATTTTACAATTTTTTAAAATTTAATAATTCATTTATTAATCAGATATAATACAACTAATTATAGCTTATTTTATAAATTATAATTATAATCTTAAGCTTTAAGATTAATCAAGAATAGAATAATTATATTAAATTAAACGTCAATAAAATCGTTTAAATCTCTTTCCCATCACTTATTTTCCTAATCAAATAATTTATTAAATTTTTTTAATAAAATATCAACTATTATATTACATTTACTTATAACATATTTTATTTCAAAATTAAACATTTTAATATAAATAATTTATTTTAACAATATTATACTTAATAGACTGTTAAAGTTATTATTTAATTAAAAGATTAAAATTTTTATATTAATTTTAAATTAAAATCAGATATTATAAACATAATTCCTCAAACGTCTTAATATCTTCATTATTATAAGATATTTTTATTTTATAATATTATATTTAAATTTAACTCCTTTTTAAACTTTTAATTTATAATAAAAAGGTTTGAAATTCTTTTAATCATCAAATTATCCTATTACTACTCCCTATCCTTAACTAAATATATTTATTTTCAACATTATTAATCAATTTAAATTATAATTAAATACAATAAAATATAACAGTTTTATAAATACTTCTTTTAATTTAATCATACATTATATTTAAGATATTTTCCATATAAATGGTAAACAAGACTTAAACGTCTTAGCCTTGGATCAAACCTTATTAAACCTGATATCAAGGATTTTTAAATGATAAAACTAATGATGAAAAAGAATAATTTATATTAAAAATAGATAATACTATATAAAATAGGTGTGTGCAACCATAAATGGTACTTATATTAAGAATATAATCACATGATCAGGGTCAAGGTCACCTGATACACTAGCACCAGTTCAATGGTTTTTCTTTTCGTAATAATCTTATCAAAAATAATATTTTAATAGCATAATTTTTAATTTATATACAAAAATATATCGTTAAACCTAAAAATAATTAAACTTTAAAAATATCTTTACATATATCCTATTCAAAAATCTTTAAAACCTTAACTTTTCTTAATAATCAACTATTAAATCCACAAATATAACCTATAATCTCAACAATCAATTTACAAAATTTAAATTTTATAAGATTCACAATAACTCCAACTAATTCGAAATTAAATAATACCTTCGCTAAATTTTTAATATATTTTAATACAAATTAATAAATTCTTAAATAATTCTCCTAATCATTATATTTAATATTCAGGCCTTTAACGCCAACATTATTAAAAAATAACTTATAAACGTTTGGAATTAAATCATATAATATACAATTTATAACTTTAAAAAAATATACAATTAAATTTATTACTTCTATTAAAATCGTAATAAATCTTAAAAAATCAATTAAAATAACAAATATTATTATATCTTAACTATATACTAATAAATTTAGTTAATCATATCTTAAAAATAAGTTTATATATAAAAATATTGCGTAAATAATAAATTTTTCTATAAATATATCGCAATCTTTTGGAAAAAACATATCTTTAATTATTTAAACATTTAATTTAATAATAAAATTAATTAATTATAATTCACCGTTCTTTTTTTTAATAATAAATTAGGCGTTATAATAAAAGCTATAACTTTTTTTTAAAATTCTTACTTTTATTTTATTTTATAAAATTTTAATTACTTAATTTTTTAATAAAACTAAAATTGGAATATTTTTAACCTATCAGGCCTTATATTAAACTATTTTAATTATATATAATAACGCAATCTTATTTTTAATCTTCCCTAATTTGGTAAAGTCTTATTTTAAAACCATTTCTTGGTAATATAATACTTCAATAAATACTTCTTTTTCTTAATCAATAAATTTTATATCTTGTAATTTAATTTTTAAAGTTTTAAATCGTTTAAGAATAAATTATGTTTCTTATAGTTTTTTAGTAAATTACAGGATAATGTTCTAATATAAACCATCTATTTTAAATAACTTTAAATTTTTGATATTTTTTAAGATTTTTTCAAATATTTTATCCTTCCAATTCAATAATCTAAATAATATTAATCCGTTAGATAATATATTATCAATAAAATAAATCTTTTAAGATTTATTTTTATATATTATATTAACTTAAATTACTTAATTATTAAAACGCCTTTATATCTTTCATTATTTCTTTTTAAATCGTCTCCATATTTTACGTAAGGCCTTTATCATAAACACAAAAAACTAATCATTAAACAATATTACTTTAACTTCTTTATTTTTTTTTAAATGGAATGGGTATTTATTTTTATAATTAAAATCTTGTAAAATTTGTTCGACAAGGTTTACCTTTAAATAATAAGATGTTTTAAGCTAATCATTAAGGATTATATCTTTTTTATAAGTATTTTTAATATTGAACTGGTGCTGGTGTATCAGGTGACCTTAACCCTGATCATGTAATCATATTCTTAGTATAAGTACCATTTATAGTCGCATACATCTATTTTACATAATATTATCTATTTTTAATATAAGTCATTCCTTTCCTTCATCAGTTTTATCATCTAAAAATCCTTGATATCAGGTTTAATAAGGCTTGATCCAAGGCCAAAACATCTAAGTCTTATTCAATATCGGGGTTGGTTTGGTTATAATTTAATTCTGCTTTAATATCCATCATAACCATACTAATCTTGGTAAATATTTTATATATTAATTTATTAATTAATAAATTATTTAAATTAATAGGTTTTATAATACTGTTAATTAAGCCTTTATTATTAACGGCTTTAAATTTTCTTATATATAATATAATTTAATAAAATCTTCCAAAACCTGATTAATGGAATTCTTAAGCAATAAAGGTATTTCGATTATTATTAAACTAAAAATTATAACTTTTATTAAAATTTTATTATTTTTAACTATTATATTTATCCATATTTAAAAGATGAAATTTAAGTTTAAAATAAATTTATTTATATAATATTTATTTTTTATAACGTAAATAGGTAGTTGTAATAATTGGTTAGTTAGTTATATAGGCCTTTTAATATATTTTAATATTAAAACTAAAATTAATTAATTAAATTCTTTTTAAACTATTTTGTTTTATTTATAAAATAGATTATATTATTTAATATATAATTATATTATAATTGATGATTTGGTTTTTATATTAATAATTTTGGTAATTAAATTCTTATTTCTGTGGGATTTGATTCTAACTATTAGTTTTAGGTATAGCTTAAAATATACTTTAGGTTTATTTAATAATAGAAGTAGTAACTTTTAGTTTTATTAATTAGTTAAAAATTGTTTAATATCTTTTAAAGAAAGTATATATAATTTTAATTACAAGTTAATAAATTTGATATAATTGATATTAATATTAACATTTTTTTGGACTTATTCCTTTATAATTTTAATAGTTAAATTTAGAGTAATCTTTTGATTTTTAGATTTCTTAATTAGTTCTTAACAGACAAACTTGTTAAATCTAGGTATAAATCTAATCATCTTATTTCAAATTACATTAAATTATTTCTTAAAATTTTCTATAAATTTATCTTTTTAAAATTTTATAGATTTTTTATTATATATATTTAAAATCTTTATTAATATAAGTTTTTTAATTTTTAATTAATTAATATTATTAATTTTCTTAAGTTTATTTTTGTTAGGATATTTAATTTTAATAGTTTTGCCGTTTGGTCCTTTTTATTATTTAATTATATTAATGTTTATTGGTAAGTTTTTAAATTGGTTATTAATTTCTTTTTAAATAATACTTTTTATATAAGTAATATTATCTTTCCTTATTACCTCTAAAAACCATCCATACTTAATAAGAAAATCTTAATTAAACATTTCAATATTATTCTTAAATTTTATAACGTTAATTTTTATTATTGTATAAATGATTTAATCCTAAGGTATTAAATTAATCGAAATAAAACGTGGCATTATTAATTCCTATTCGATCTTAATTTTTCTAATATAATATTCAACTTATTTTTTAACGAATAAGTTATCGATATTCTGATTATAAATGTATTTATAAATAATAATATTAATAACCTTTCCTTCTCGTTTAATAGTCAATTGGATTATATTAAGGATGTCAGTATTCTAAATTGGTTTTTATCCGTTTAATCGACTTATAATATATATATTACAAGTCTTATTATAGTATAAGAATTTATTTACAGCCATATTATATGCTATTAGATATAAAGATACTGTATAACGTATATATATATTTCCTTAAATACCATAAAACCAATATATATTAAACAAATAATTAATTACATATGGAAGGAAAAGTCTAACCTGATCATAACCTTTTATATAATAATTAAAAAGTTGGGGTTATCTATAGGTTTGAATTTAATTAATTTTAATAGGCTAACTAAGGTACGCTATACATCCGTCACGCATTATTATATAAGGTAATATTCCTAACGTACTTTTAATAATTATTAATTCTTATTTAATCTGTTCTGTTATGGCTTTTTACATGTTAATTTATATAATATTGAAATATTTTGCTAAACTCTCTATAATCAATAAATCTTATAACTTATTATTTTTTATAAAAATCTTAAATTAGGGTTAATTACTAACGCTATTCTTTTGTAAATAATCAATAAATTGTTAAAAAATATTTTTAATATTATCGGAAGTTTAAAGCTTAACCTTTTTATTATTATAATAACGGTTTAATAATTTAACTTCTTCACTAACCTAATTATATATCATACTTTTAATTACATTAAATAATATAACTTAAATATTTGTAAAAAAGGAATAGGTATAATAGATAATATCTTTTAGGATATTATTATTGATTTATCCCAAGATAATATTAATATAGTTGTTAAGATTAATGTTTTATATTATATTCGATTTAATATCTTAAAAAAAAATTGCATAATTCCTGATTAAATCCGTAAATTTGATAAGGTCATTAAAAACGCTTTTATTTTTAAGATCTTTTAATTTTAACTTATATAATCTATATTAATATGGGTTATGTGTGGCAAATTCCTTTTTTAATAAGATTTAAGCCTTATTTTAAATAATTATATTATTAATAACTATATTAACCTTTTTGCGCATATTATTATTAGCAATCCATACTAGGATCTCTTTAATCCAGTTATAATCAATTACCTTATATTGGTAGAGAATCTCATTAATATCCTTTAACTATTAAATAACATTTATTTTATTAAATAATTTATCTTTATGATTTTACAGGTTTAACAAGATAATTTGATACAAATAAATTAGCAATCTTTGATTAAAAGCCGGTATTTATATTATTAACGAAGTTGTTAAAACTAGGATAGTGGTTAATATAATGGGTATATTCTTAATAAAATCCTGGTATATAATTAATTAAATATTAATTAATCTTCTACGTTAATTAGATATTCTTTTATTAAAATTTTAGATAATAACTTATCGTAACTAATTAATAAGCGTTATTAATCGTATTTATTTAAGACTTAAGGGTTATTTTAAAAATTTGCTATTTTAATTGCCTTCACTATTAGATGGTATAATTAAAATATCCCTATATGTTTTAAATTCTGACTAATTAATATAAATAAAACCGGTAGTTAATGATACTTAAAATATACTAATAAATGGTAAAATAATATTTTTAAAAGATAATAGGCTTAGTTATGCTTTTAATTTAAATATTATTCTTTACTATATTAATTAATTTTTTAAATTAGTATTACCGGCTTAAAGCTAATTAGGGATATTCTTAAAAAATTAATTAATATTTTATTATAATAAAGATATAAAAAATATCTAACTTATTAATAATTTGCGTTAATAACTTTACCCTTTATTTTTAATACAAAAGTAAAAGTAATATTTATCTTTATCTATTAAAGGTTGATCGGTTTCTTAACTATCGTATAACATTTTTTTTCTAACGTAAAATTTAACTTATAAATAAGTAATTACTAATTTAGCCTTTATTTATATCTTTTAAAAATATATTAAGGTAAGTAATAATAAAATTACTATAATAATTTTAATAATATTCCATTTATTTTATTTTAATATTTTAATTAATGGATTCTTCCATATATCCAAAATAATAAATAAATAAATCTTTTAACGTTAGATTTTATTACTTATTAACCATAAATTATTTATCTTAATAATATAGTTATAATATTATATTCCAATTTATATCTTTTTTTTTATTAATATTTAATTGTATTTTAACTATAATCCTTAAAAGTATTAATTTTATATCTTTTAATAATAACTCCATCATAATTATACATTATTTTTAATTATATATTTTAATATTTTTTAATCTATAGGTTTTATAATATTAATTATTATTTTTAATTATTTAATTTGTAAATAATTTTATATTATATAATTATTTTTAATATTCTTTTGACATATTTTAGTTATAATTATTTTATATTAATAAAAGTATCTTTAATTAGGTAATATTAATTTATAAAAAGATTTTTATAATAGTTTAATAATAGTTTATCTTAAATGTTTAACAATTTTCGAAATTTTTATAATCTTTTTATTTTCTTATAAATTTTTTTAATAAATATTTAAAATTAATTTCTTAACTCTTAAAACCATTCTTACTAATTAACACTTAATAATCCTTTTAAAATTAAGGTTACGGATTCAAATCCCGTAATAGTTGCTATTAAACAAGAGTTAATATCTTTTGCAAAATATAACATATTACTTCAACGTTTAAATCCTTGTAAAAGGCCTTAAATAGTTAATAATAATATTATACTTTAAAAAAACTATAAAGATCTATTAATCAAATAAAATATATAAAATAAATATGTAAGATAAGGTTATAAATTATAAATATGGAAAAATAATAAATATATTTATATTAAATGTATAATTAAATAATAATAATCGTGACTATTTGATCAAAAGAATACAATAAATATTAAACCTTTATATGACTTATAACTTAAAATTACATAATAATATCCTTACTTTTGGCGATATGGCACCACACCAGTTCATTATTATAAAATTAATTATAATAAAAACCCGCGTCAAATATTTAAAAAAAGCATTAATAAATATAAAGTTATAAAAATAATATAAAATATTACCTAATTTAAATTTAATATTTATAAATATTAAAGCTATTATAAAAAAGAAAAAGTAATTAAAAGCTTAAAAATTAAATTATATAATTACAATTAATAATTTTAATATTAATTTAAAAAATAAAACTTTATTAATTAAATCAATAGTAAAAAACTATATTATTATTAAAATATAATAAATTATAAATTAATTAAATTTAATTTAATTAAATAACGTTAAATTAAAATTAAAATGCTTATTTTAAAGGTTTAAAAATTTAAAGTGGCCCCCACTAGGGTGGCCCTTGTAAGGGTGCTTTGACTTATTGCTTGGCAAGGACTATGGGGATGATGGATATCCATCTCATACTAGTGACCCCTAGGTTAGGAACTTAGTATTTTGGAGGCGAAGAGAGCAAAGTAAGCGACCATATCACATCGTATCTAGGTACATATAAAATGAACAGTAAAAATCTAAAAATACCGTTATATACGATGAATTAAATATGTTACATACCAGGACTTAATTTGATTAGCAACCCTCAACGAAGTCACTATCAAAGCTACCATACTTGACAGCTCGGAGATATTTATGGAGACTGACCGCGTGGTAAATGAAAATCTCAAACCAACGTATTAGTCTTGCAGAGAACTGTACCGAAGTCATAGGAGGACTCTAAGAGTTAACGTAGATTCAAAGAGGAACCCACCTATACCTTTCTCGTCAATTACAACGGCCTAGATATGATTGAATAGTTAGTTTGACGGGGGCGAATGTTAAAGTCTGATAAGGCAATATTCTTTCGCCGCCAGTAATATCTTGACGTATGTATTATACCAGGTGCTGCGAGCATGAGGACTACCGGCTCGGATAACGACGCGATCAAGAACAACTACTACTCCAGGATTGCGGAAGCTTAAACTGGCTGATACTAGAATAAGGGCGAGACCTACTATATGCTAAGTGTAGCAAAGAGAATTACGATTGGAGATTACTGTCATTGGATATGCAGAGGATCACTTAGATATAAGTTTCCCAACCCCTTACACAATATAGGTAATCTATATTTATTCCCTTGGATACGAAACCCGAGGCTGCTTTGGTTACGCATTGGTTAATACCGCCTCGCGCTTATTTCCTTATGCGTAGTCTATCGAAACTTGGGATTCATGTATCATAGATCCCTTCGGCATACATGGGCCGGTATGTAATAGGCGGTTATCGCACGTCAAGTTCGTGTAGCATATTTATAATCATTTCTCCTTTTATGACGTATTACAGATACGCTACATACCTTTTGATATAATAGGATAGAATATTATCATCTACCGAGTAGAGCACGGATCTTTCAGCTCACTCACATATATGGTTGGTTTTAAGTTGACAGCAAGGTAGGTAGCATTTCCAATATACCTACCTGTTAGGTACCTATGTATCATACCCGATTCGATATGTTACTTTGTGCCACGGTGGTAATCGTGGAGACAGCAGATCTGAGACCAATGCGCCAAAAACTGGCAAGTGTTGCGATTGGTACAATCTAAACCGCCATCGTGTGTATTGAATTGTTTATAATCAAGTCCCTAGACTATGGGACTTTAGCTAAGGCTCTGACTGGCTGATGGACGGGACTGGGATATCTGATACATATTGGCTGGGAGCCCAGCAATCTCAAATGATCCTCGGGATTCGCAAAGATCTCCTCAAGGGCAGGTTCCCGTTAACCGCATCGGTAGCAGCACATCATAGTATGCGTAGAATATAAGGAGATGATGTAACTTGCTTAGGGTTGCTAATAACATTACCCCTCCTCCGATAACAGAATTCGGAACAGGGTCTAAAAGAGGTATTGATGCGAGTAAAGAAGGCTTCGCCGATTGGCTAATCATCTTAGTTTTAGTCTCCCCAGAAACAGATTTTCCCAGGGGATGTTTGAGCCCTTGCTACAGTGTCTCAACCTGAGAGCCTCAGAATTCTCTTGGCGAGCGGTAGTTGCGTTGGGACATGGCCGTAAAAGAGACATAAAATATAAAAAGAATGATGAAAAAACATGAAGGTCAGGTAGTTATTAGACTGCAATTAAATATAACTGTACGGTATTATTAAGAGATTATTTCGATAACTATTCAATTAGGGTCGTCCTGGTTCTCCAAAATAAAAAAATAAAATTTTTTAAGGGACTTGGCGTTCTGCGCTAGGTATATCGATGCTATGTAAACGTGATTCTAAAAAGTTGCTAGATTCCATGTCTTTTCTAGCGCCCTTGAGAGGACTCGGATAGTTCGAAACGTGATAGCTTCACGCATTATCATAGCTAAGCCTTAATGAGTATAAATGCTTGTCTTAAAGCTAAGGAGGCGATCATCTAGTTAGATCTGAAAAGTGGGAACATCTAGATGCTGGAATGCGATTGGATACGAAACTATTTCTCTCTGTTTTGTCCATCGTTTCGGAAACTTCGGACGATATTTCACGCAAAATAGAAGCTGTTGGTTCAAAGTCGGCATGATGGCTGGTGTAACTGATATTGAGACGCACGACCTGCTGCAGGCCAAAGAACTTGCTTCAGCCAAAATGGTGTATATAAGACTCGAAATGAATCGCAGTTCAGCAATTCTACTCTTGTCTGCACCACACCAAAACCTCCAACTACTATCCATTTAATCCACAATTCCCTTCTATTGTCTTGAGGACAGCCCTGGTGGTATATTTTTAACGTCATAATTCCTGTTTATTAACTCCCCAAGTCGTCAAAATGCGGTACTCACTTATTGCTACTTCCAGCCTTCTTGCCACTGTTTATAGTCACGGTCTTGTGACATCTATCAAAGGAGCAAATGGCGTAGTGATGCCCGGACTGAGCGGTATGTTAAGAATCCATCCCGTGTTTTTGACGTTGTGTACTGATTAGAAATAGTTGCCGATGGTACGCCCCGAGACTGCAGTTCCAACTCTTGCGGGTCACAGGCCGATACAGCAATCATCAGAGATCGTGAGATAGAATCGGGCAAGGCGAGTGCTCTGGGCCGGACCCAAGGTAACGGACCCATCGACGCCGCCGTCATGATCCAGAGTTTCATGGGAGCAGGCACAACGGTTCCAACCAACAATGGTTCTGCTGCTGCCACCGGTGTGGAGGACAACATTCCGGGGAACGTAGCAAAGAAGAGCACCTCCTCCCCTCGAGGACTGAGCGACTTGCTTTCAGGGCTTACTGGTGGTCGCACTAGTAGTAACAAAGCTAAGACCGGCGCGGGCAACAAGACCGAGACGCCTGAAGAAACCTCGGTTGCCGCCACGGCTGGACAGGGTGCCACGTCGGGTCTCCCTACATGTGCGGATGATGGTTCAATCACCATGACATTCCGACAAATCAACCAAGATGGTGCTGGTCCGATGGAGGCCGCCGTCGACGGAACCTCGGGCGGTCAGGACCCTAACGCGTTCAAGACCGCCGAAGTAACTCAGGATGTTCCGGGCCTAGGTTTCCTAGGACTATCCACGGCCACTAATACGGACTTTCCTTTGACCGTACAGATGCCCGAGGGGATGACCTGCGACGCTACCGTCGGTGACGCTCAGAACGTCTGCATCGTGAGAGTTCGAAACCAAGCCATTGCAGGACCGTTTGGAGGCTCAGCGGCTTTTACACAGTCCCCTGCTGCACGCAAGCGGGCAATCACCTATCGCTTAAAGAAGCGCAACGGCGCTAAGCAGAACCGCCGCCTCCGATAAATAATTCAAGAGCTATTATGTATGATATATGAAGATTGGCGTTGGGTTATAGATATGCTAGGAAAGCGTGTTTGGATTGTATTCATATGGAAGGTTTAGGATTATCGTTTAGTTAGATCATCTTGATCATCTTGATTATTGATCTTAATGATGTTTAAGTGACGTCAATTCATCGTTAGCGTCAAAGCTTGGCCCTGTTCAGCACGAACCACCGCGTTGTCGCGTAGTGATCTCGATGTAAACTGTCGCGTCTTTATATTGTGTGTGTTGTGTACATAATATTATGTTTGGTAGTCCTACAACAAAATATAACTATAGATTTTTAACTTACAGTTATCATTAGTTATAATCTTAAACCAAGCTTAAAACGATAAACTTCAGGAGCTACAATTATGGCAACTAAAGACTCTGTGGTAAAGTAAGCCCCGCATTTAATAAGATAGTTCTAAGTCATTAACGAAAATATAGGCGGCGCGGCCAGCCCTTCAAGATGCCAGTAGTCGGGCAAACCAGACTCCCATTCTTCCGCCGTCGGGCAAGAAGGCTACCGGACAACCTCCCGCTGCCGGACCTCCCGTGACCGAAGCCATTGTACCGGCCCCGAAGGTCGCTGCTACCGCTGGCAAGAAACGCAAGTCGGAGACGTCGCTAGACGATGACATTGCCGCATACAAGCAGGACCTTTCCCACATCGAAACTGATCATATGTTTATGGATATGAGTTGTAATCAAGTAAGAGGCAAAATCAACAAGCTTTTGGATAGCGACATCATGAAGAAAGGCGAGTTCTGCGATGCCATCGGCAGCAACTTTAGAAGCCTTAACTTATTTCTATCTAAGAGGGGAAGCATGGATGGGGCCGGAAGTTCCGTTTATTATAGCGCCTGGAAATGGTTCAAACAGCGAGAGATCGCTGGTCTCAAGATGCCAGATGTGAAAAAGCGACAGAAGACCGAAGCAGCCGCTGCCGCTAGGTCCAGTGGCGCCAGCAAGGTGACAGTGCCACCAGTTTCCGGGACGGATATTAGCAATATTACTCTACCTGGTGAAGAGACCGACTCTGTTCCAGTATACGACACATGCGACGAAGTTCGCAGGAAGATCAACGCGCATCTCAAAACACCGGGTTTGACCGCCGCACAGTTTTGCCGTGATATATATGCACAACTCAGACAGCCCAAAGGCAAATGTTTCCAGTCGAAGCAACTGGCCGATTTCCGTGGCAAGAAAGGTGCCAATTCTGGCTGCACCAGTCCGGTCTTCTATGCTGCTTATGTCTACTTCGAGAAGAAACGGATTGCCGAGGGCAAACCGAAGAATCCGCATCGACTCAAAATGGAGAGCCTCTGGGCTATGAGAGGGGGCTTTGACCGCGAGAATGACGGACGATGCACGTAAGTATCAATCATTTTTGCTTCTCTATTTACGCCTAGGTACTCCCCGTTGCCACTAGTCATTCATTATGTTAACTTGGACATACAGCTACATAACTACATCTACCAAGCCACTCTATATGGATCAATACGGACTAATTCGTCCCATCGAAGATTAAACTGCAGTAGGCGTCCCCCCCTCTTTTTTTTTTACAGGTAACGAACGGGTTGTGATACAGTATGGTGGCCGAGCTGGGAAGTAATTCTAAAGTTGGGATGGTCCCTATTATATACTATGGAGGATGGCAACATCGTTGTAAAATTATATCTTTATTTTATCTTGATATAGGTCATTACAGCTAGATGAGGTTGAAGATGTCAATCCGGTGACAAGAGTCTAACCTAGTAGGTTCCAAGGAAAGTATCATAAGCTTAATATAAATGCCTTAAGAACCCGACGACAGGGATACGTTTTAATATGCTAGAAAACACTTATCCTTGACGTGATATTACCAAGATTACCATGGTCCGTTCGATTCTTTCGGTCGGTGTAGCTTCAGTCGGAGTCAAGAAGAAGACAAACCATTGTACTCTAACCAACCCATGACCTACCTAATGAACCTCTCCTAGACTAATAGAGTCTCCCTACATTTTCAGACTGCACAGATCGACATAAAGCAGATTAATTCCTAGAAGCTAGTATACTTAACACATTTCTGTTGCACAAGAAACCAAGAACGGGGCGATGCCGAATTGCTGGTTCTTAGTATCAAAACGGGTAAGCGGATAACTATACGTTTGCTAGAGAAGCAAACAATTTGAGGACGTGAAAACTGTCGTCGAGGGTTTGTGCAATCTATCAGGCAGCTTAGGTAGGTTACCTAAATTGATTAGCGTGGAAACTTGATAAAACCCAGTACTACGTATGTATCTTTGGTCTTGATTAATCATGAAGCTCATCGTCGATGTCAAACTTATTAAATCATGCGTGCATAATAGTTTCGTATCTGAGTCAGAACTTCTAAGCATGGTGATCTTCTCGGGAGGATACTTCCTAGCCAATGTTCAGCAAGGTTGGTAACTATTCAATACGTTCTATTGACCCAGTTTGCTTTAATATTTGTCAACTCATATAATAGGTGACCGTATAGCGCACCAGTTCCGCAAGTTTAGTAAGAGAAGTATCTAACTAATAATAGTAGAATCATTATAAATCAGCTAGCTGGATGAATAACTGCTATTTTCGGTTTGTACAAGTTTAAACATTATTAGAAGATAGTAACAAGACAAGCAATATATACCTAGGCCGGTTAGGTAGGTAATTAGTATTAAAACATTTCAACTATTTAATCAAAGATGTATGAATTTGGCTATTAGAATATAACACAATGCTTGCGTTTGATCCTCAGAAATTAGAATTGAAGGGTTCGTAGAATAAAAAGCTTCGAATGCATAATATTGACACAGGATTGCATGGATAGGTTAGGTACCTACCTAAGTATATAACCTACCTAAGTATAGGGGTAGTTATCGTCGAATCTAAATCTAAAGTTAGCTCAATTTGCTACGTTCCCTTGCCTTGGCAATCTTCGAAAGGGAAGGTCTAGTTCTATATCGGGCTACTGCAAATCCACCTACCTTATAATAGCTACATAGCGGTGGCCGCTACCTTGAAATGTAGTAGACTCGGAGTAACTCTTTCGCTAAATTGTCCGTAGAACATATGTAGCAGCTCTCTTTGCGATGTACCATAACCAACTGAAGTCTTTCAGAGGATATGCCATCATGACGTGAAGTAGGCTATTTCTATATGATCTGCATCAATATATTAAGGTGAACAAGTGAATAAATCATTGAACTATTGACCAGTTTACGCAAGGTCAAAATCTCCCATAAGATTCAGGGGGTGTGATCAATGCCACGGTGAGAGGTAAAGTGAGATAGATGTAATTAATGCGGCGGAGTGACTTCAGCTGACCGGATGCAATGTGCCCTCCTTATTGGATAATGGAGCTAACTATTATGGAAACAATAATGGACAACCATAAATCAAATACGGCTATTGGGAAAGGACAATACAACAACCACTCCCCACAAGGTGAAATGTCATCTTCAATTGCCGTAAGTCTTACATATGTACCTTAGGTAGGCATATGAGTAAATGCTGAGCTTCATTCGACTTCTTTGTAATCAAATAAATCCGACGCCATCATGAACCTCTAGCACAGTTTCAACTACTAGATTGTATGAATATTCATGACCCTAGGTGTTGCTGGCGTCATCAAAAGTAGCTTCCGAATGCAAAGCTCGTATGCGGCCCTCATCCTCATCAGCCCCGTTAGAAGTGCCGCCAGTGTTTGGCCCAATGCACCTCACATATATAACTTCACTCGCTAGCTTTGCGAGGTAAATATTTTAGCTTAGGTAGCTTGCTGAGTCTCAACATAGGCTCATACATTAACGAATATTCGATATGGCTGTCCTCAAGCTTTTCGTTGCTGCTCTGCTGGGGAGGGTTTCATGCTACAGTATCCCATGGGGTACAGGAGATACCGAAACCATCTCCAAGAGGGCTACTAGCTTCTGGTATGCCAATATGGACCACACAGGCCAGGCTCGCGGCTATGCGCCGGACCTGGGCGACGACTACAGCTATCCCGTATATATTGCTGTGAATCCCGGCGATGGCCCTGGTATCGCGAACGCCATAAAAGACGCGGGAAGTGGTAATACGCGGCATTCTCAATGGTTGGCGTCTCAACCAAGGGTATGAGGTTTCTATGAAGGTTATTGATCGTCGGCTAAGGTATAATTAGGTAGTCTATATCCCACCTGGGACGTACGAAGTCAGCGAGACCATTCGTATGAACACCGATACTATTCTCATGGGTGATGCCACAAACGTGAGTGTATAAGTTACCTCTAGCCTATGCCCACTAACTTCAGTCAGCCGCCTACAATCAAAGCTGCAGCCGGTTTCTCGGGAGAGCAAACCCTCCTGTCCGGTAAGCCTGTCCTGATATAAGAAGAGGGTGTGGACTTTTCTAACTGTGTTAAAGGTCAGGATCCGGGAACTGGTGGGAGGGGGGAACTTTCCTTTGCGGTTGGGATTAAAAATATAATACTTGACACTACTAGTATTCCAGGAGGTAATATTATTTTGGCATTATGACGAGTGTTCGGATCTGTTTCTAATAATGATTACTAGGTAACGAATTTACTGCACTCGGCTGGGGAGTTGCCCAAGCAGCACAGTTGCAGAATGTCAGAATTGTTATGGCATCATCTGTTAACGGCAAGGGACATACTGGTATCCAACTTACGAGGGGCTCTACTCTCGGTCTAGCTGACGTTCGAGTCGAACGCGGACAGGTAATTACATAGCATAACACCCTCTTCCTGTTGACATGGTGGGAACGTTACTAACAAAGTCGATCAAGAACGGGATTTGGCATAATGGTCATCAGCAAGCCCTTTACAAGAGTATTTATTTTCACGAAAACACGGTCGGTATGCTGATAAACGGCGGGAATACTATTAGCATTATCGGCGCGACGTTTGAAACCGTCGGAACCGCAGTTCAGCATGATGGCGGTGCCCCGTGGGTTGCACTTATTGACACAAAATCCATCAATTCCGGCGTAACTTTCATAACTTCAGGTCAGTGATCGTCGTCCTTACTAAGGGCTGACCCCACGGGGTTGACCCTTATAATTTCTCTACTGCATATCTTTCAATGCGTTTTATTCGCGAGACCCAAGATACGATCGCAGCCCCTTCGTAACACAGTGTCAGGTTGACAAAGACTAACAACAGGCCAATAGGATACCCATCATTCCTAATCGAGAACCTGGACAAAGATACTAACTCGGATATTGCTCATGTGCGAGGAGACACAGCACTGGGTCCTAAAAGTCATGTGGATAACTATTCATATGGAAACACCGTGAACAGAAATCCTATCTACGGCCCCGTGTCCTCATCATTGAACCGACCCGCTGCTTTGGCACCGAATGGCAGGTATCCAGTTGTCCCCGCTCCCAACTATGCCAAGAACCCTGTCTCGGACTTTATCAACGTGAAAGACTCGGCCCAAAACGGCGGTCACAAAGTACTGGGAGACAACAGTGTGGACGAGTCGGGGGTGCTTAACCAAGTATTACAACATGCAGCAGATAATAACAAGATTGCTTATTTCCCATTCGGCAAGTATAGAGTAGACGATACATTAATCATCCCGAAAGGCTCGCGTATTGTTGGCGAAGCTTGGGCGACGATCACTGGTAACGGCGCCAAGTTCAAGGACTCGGCTAATCCGAGACCGGTTGTCTCTGTCGGCAAAAATGGCGACGTTGGAACGGCTCAGATCCAAGACATGCGGTTCACTGTCTCCGATGTCCTTCCTGGTGCCATCATTCTACAATTTAACATTGCAGGCTCGTCTCCCGGGGACGTGGCCTTGTGGAACTCGCTAATTACCGTCGGTGGCACGCTCGGAGCGTCTGCGCTTGCTAACGCTTGCGGCGATCCGAGTCACGAATGTCAGGCGGCATTCCTTGGATTACATTTCACTTCTGGCTCATCGGTGTACGTTGAAAATGTATGGAATTGGGTTGCCGACCACTTCACCGAGGGGAGCGGCGGTTGCAATATAGCTGCGAAAGGCGGCGCTCTTGTCGAGTCTACCAAAGGCACCTGGCTCCACGCGCTCGGCAGTGAACATTGGTGGCTATATCAGCTCAACTTGCGGAACGCGAAAAACGTCATGGTTAGCTTGCTGCAGTCGGAAACGAACTATGACCAGGGCGATAACGTTCAGCAAACACCGCCAGCTCCCTGGACAGCGGATGTGAAGAACTGGGGAGACCCGGATTTCTCATGGTGTAGTGGTGGAGATACTAGATGTCGAATGGGGTTCGCAAACTACATCCAAGGCGGCTCCGATATATACACGTACGCATCCGCATCCTGGGCCTTCTTTAGCGGCCCGTCCAACCAGGGATGTTCGGGAGATTGCCAGGGTAAGTTAAGAAGTGATTTAATCTCCTATTTCCTGCATCAGCTGCTAATTTTTACGGTAGACTACATGCATTGGATTGCCCAGACACCCGCAAACCTCAAGGCATACGGCATATGCTCCAAGAGCACTCGGACGGCTCTCCGTCTCGGGGACGGAACCAACATCCTCACACAGCCAGATTTCACAGGGTCCTGGGGAAGTTTGGTGGCCCGTTACACGTCGTAAGGATGTAAGGGGGACAGTTACCTCCGTCCCACGTGCATTGTATTATTCGTAATATCTAGATCTGTGTATGTGTATACACTATACTACATACGAGCCCTTATCCACATATTATTCATTCGTACATAGTTAGTAAAAAAAGCATTAAGATAAGCATGTGATAGCTCGAATTTTTAATGTTCGCAAGAATCCTTCGTATGCATAATGACTTCATTTTCACGTTGTCAAGCCATCTTAAGCGCCGCGTATTGGAGTGCTCGTATTATATATACCATGTGTACCCCTTTTCTATCACTCTTGGTTAGAATGAAGATCTATCTATCCTCCGGCTTACTATAACGAGAAATTTGAAGAGCTGAAACTTGCCTGTCTTTTCTCCAAATAAACACGAGGAGGTCTTTTTCCCCTCGGACCTGGCGAATATTTCTTACAAATTTTAATAAAAATCGTACTTTTTAT
This sequence comes from Daldinia decipiens, assembly GCF_022478715.1. Taxonomy (NCBI): domain Eukaryota; kingdom Fungi; phylum Ascomycota; class Sordariomycetes; order Xylariales; family Hypoxylaceae; genus Daldinia; species Daldinia decipiens. The sequence goes on along the minus strand of NW_026054552.1, from coordinate 265,773 downwards.
TTCCCGTTCCTCTTATTACTAATTGCTATGTACGGATCTTTGTAAACATCGTGAACTTAGTTAATATTATTATTGTTTTTTTTTCTTTTTTGAGATTTTAGCTAATGTTGTGGAATTTATTTCAAATTATATGTTTCATACTAACTCGATTCTGGCAAACAGAAAAGCCACCGACCATGATTGATGTCGATCGACAAGAATTTTAGTGCATGCTTGTACATAGCCTGACGCGAGATACCGGCCGGGACAAATCGTGCTTTAGCTCATCCCGTAGACTTGGAAGAACAATGTAGCCGCGTGGATTTACAGCCAGCCAACCTTCAGATCAACACGCAGCGGCGTCGCGTCTCTGCTAGTTTGGCAGCTCTTGAACATCATCTTCCTGTTTGAGTATAACTAGGCGATTGTCGGTGCGTTTGGGGAAGGAGGGCATATGATTGCGAGTTTCTTCCAACCATAATCTCTTATGTACAAGTCTCGTCAGTTCTCACTCATGTGACGCGCATGGGATTTTTTTTTTTAGTTGTAATACTTGAGAATTCATGCAGGCTGTATCATCCGCGCTGCATCTTTCCAACGAGGTAAGACCTTGGAATATCTCACCGAACTCTGGCCGGGAAATAGGGCTATTAGATGGCGATTGTGGACCCTGAAGGTGGAGGATTGCTGGATATCGTTGATATCGTTGGGTATTGCGCGTGTAGTGGAAATAAACCTCCACTAAATCATCCACTCTATCATCCACTCTGGAGCCCCACGTAAAACCACGGTGTGCGGTTACAGCGGGGGTTTCTGCTGTGGTAGATACGTATGTAGGTAGGGCCCCCTTGCCTTGGTAATCCTGGCTTCTTGGGACCCGAGGCGAGGTGGGAACGGGTTAGGAAAGGTGGAAAAGCCTGGGGTACCCCCAAGAAGTTGCAAGGACCCATCGAGGGGGAAAAAGTCGTTCCTAACCCCCGCATAGATTTGGAGATTTGAAGGATTCAAGGAACGGCAACGGAAATAGTCGGTGACGATCAGATATCAGTTAGCCGGTTGTACTTACTCGGGAAAGCCGAAAACGCCACAAATGTACAGTTGATGATTTTACATATTGTACTTCGTATATAATAGTTCTGCGTCAGCTCAGGAGTCAGGATCTTGCACACCCTTTTTTAAATCTTTGTCGATAAGTCATTCTTTAGGTAGACCACGACCCTCGATTCCACTTATTGCGTAGCCTTTTCATCATGTTTTTATTCACAGCAAAGAAATATAACACGCAACCTCGTGTATCATGTATGACATTACAACATCTCCCTTTTACAACAAAGCTTTCTCGGCGACTTTTGCTAAATTGAACTTTGACTGGCCCAACTGAGTGAAGGGACTGAAGACAAACTAAACGGACTGTGGACTAGACCGATTCTAGCGTATCATTTTTAGGTATCTAAGGCAAGCCATTCCGTTACCTTGCATGCCTTACATGGGGGAATGCCGCTGGGCCCCCTGAATTCAACCAGTTAGCTCAGCCCAAAGCCAAATCTTACTCTTAGCATCCTCTTAGCCGAACCGAGGGAATAATGGGACAATGACGGACAATGCTAGGACGTGCTAGGATACTAAGAACATGACCTCATCTCTCCGGTTGCCATACCATGACAGGTGGAAACATGCCTAACACGGAAACCAGCCGTATAAACGTATTGGGACTCGACTCCACCAACAACCATGTTTAACAAAGGTAGCTAAATGTAGTCAAAGGGAAAGTTTTTAGAGATCGGCAAGATCAGCGGTTAACTCGGCCCCGGTCCAACAGGCATGCAGGGCCTTGCAGAGTTGTAATCCCAACTGGCCAACTGGTACGCATAGACAAAAGCTTGGTTCAAGCGTGGTTCAAGAGTGGTTCAAAGATCCATAATGAGTCTGAGAGCTAGCCTTAGTACCACCTTTGTAGTTGTAGCCATCTGTAACCATCTGTATTTCTCGTGCAAACGTACAGTTTAGCGTGGCCTGCGTGGTCTAGTTCCACCTCTCACGAGCCTTTTTGATTTCCTTGGCTTTGTCTGCATACAGTGTCAAGGTGTCTGCGTGTCTAATGACCTTTGTCAGCAAACAAACTTGGATCATTTCTCCATCATTTATATGAGGGTCAGGCCCGCCCTTCTCCGGACTCTCCAGGTCTTACTCCCACACCTCCATGCGTCCCTTCAGTCTGGTACTAGATTGAAAATCCGGAGCCGGTCAAATTTCACCCCTCATTTTCGCCGAAGCCACCATCAGAGAGATCTTGTTACCTAGATCCGCCTGCATAATTGTGTGAACCCTCGGGATTTTTACAACGAGTTGGCTCTTTCTACTAATCTCCGAACCGTATAATTCAACATGGCGGCGGCGCCGGGAACAACGCCGACGTACATGGGCCTTCAGGGCCGGTCGTTGTCCATGATGGTCAGTACGGTGGCTACCACCGGGTTTTTGCTATTCGGTTACGATCAAGGAGTGTAAGTTGCAATACAACCCAAAATTCCCCTACGATGCTACCTGCGCATGTTCATCGACTACGACATTGTCGCACACGGCTCGTACCATGTCCCAATTAACCCTACTTTGGCATAATTATAAAAAGAAAAAAAAAGAAATACTAACCTGGTTCTAGAATGAGCGGTATCATTGGCTCAACCCATTTCTCAAATGTCTTCACAGAAGTAAAAGGCAATCCGACTATGCAAGGTCTTGTCACCGCCATTTACGAGATCGGATGTCTCATTGGCGCCATGTTCATTCTCGGAGTCGGTGATTTACTGGGCAGAAGGAAGGCAATGATACTAGGAGGATTCATCATGATTATCGGCGCCACAATTCAAGTCACTTCGTTCCCGGGCCACCAACCGCTAGCTCAATTTATTATTGGCAGAGTCGTCACTGGCGTCGGCAACGGTATCAACACCTCCACTATTCCGACTTATCAAGGTACGTAACTCCCGCGCGGCTCTATGTGGATTTCTATATTTTTGTATTGATTTTTATTAATTCTAATATTTTTATTTTTATAGCTGAATGTAGTAGAACCTCCAACCGAGGTTTGCTCATCTGTATCGAAGGCGGTATTATCGCATTTGGTACTGTGATTGCGTACTGGATCGACTATGGCTGCAGCTTTGGTTCCGAGGACCTTTCATGGCGTTTCCCTATCGCTTTCCAGATCATTTTCGGTCTTTTCGTGTGCATTTCTATGATTTTCCTACCCGAAAGTCCCCGTTGGCTTCTCACCCACGAGCGGTATGAGGATGCTGAGACTGTCATCTCGGCCCTGCGAGGTTTTGAGATGGGCAGCGAGGAGACTCACACGGAACGAGACATCATCTTGGACTCCATTCGTGCCAGTGGTTTCTCCGGCCAGAAGAGCACCCCGATCAAAGCCCTCTTCACTGGTGGCAAGACTCAGCATTTCCGACGTATGTTGCTTGGCTCCAGCAGTCAGTTGATGCAGCAAATTGGCGGTTGCAACGCTGTTATTTACTACTTCCCCATTCTGTTTGAGGACAGCATCACTCCGGGCGACGAGAACATGGCATTGCTCATGGGTGGCGTGAACATGATCGTCTACGCTATCTTTGCTACGACCTCTTGGTTTATCATCGAGCGGGTTGGCCGACGAAAGTTATTCCTTTACGGAACTGTCGGACAGTGCCTGTCGATGGTTCTCACATTCGCTTGCCTTATTCCTGGTCCTCATATTCCCGGTCAAGCATCTAACGCAGCTAAGGGTGCAGCTGTCGGTCTTTTCGTAAGTTTTCTGTTCATGGGATGTGTTAACCACATGGTATTTGCTAACAGTTTATTAACAGACCTACATCGCCTCATTTGGCGCGACTTGGCTCCCGCTCCCCTGGTTGTACCCCGCTGAGATCAACCCCATCAAGACCCGTGCGAAGGCGAACGCTACCTCGACTTGCACGAACTGGCTATTCAACTGTATGTACTGACTTAGATCTTATTGCTTTTTCATGACACTAGCTCGTCGCCCTAATAGTCGTCGGGCAAAGCTTGTCAATCTCTTCCCCCTTTCTTTTACATGTGTCAGGTAACTAATCAGTTGTTAACAGTCCTTATCGTCATGATTACGCCAATTATGATTAGCAACATTGGCTGGGGCACTTATCTGTTCTTTGCCGTTGTTAACGCTTGCTTCTTGCCCATCATCTGGTTCTTCTACCCCGAAACAGCTAAGCGATCGCTCGAAGAGATTGACATCATCTTCGCTAAGGGATTTGTAGAGAAGAAGTCTTATGTCAAGGCTGCGGAAGAACTACCTCTTCTCAGTCCTGAGGAGGTTGAACAAGAAGCTCTTAAGTACGGACTTATCGATGTTGCCGCTAGGGGTGCGGCTCGTTCTGCTGGCCCTGCTGGTGTGGTTCATGAGAAGGCTCTCAGTGAAAAGAGCGAGAAGAGCGATGAGGCTGGAAGTCGCGAGGAGATTGAGAACTAAGGGTCTATTGACTCCTTGTACTGCTTCTAGTTGGTACCAATAATATGGTTGACGATCATAACAACGACCACAGGTGCATAAACTTGATAATGCTTCGATTAACGAGGTCACTGGAGCCAGATTCGCTCCATACCAATTTCGATGGTAGACTGGTTAGACAGACTGGACCTAGACTGGGCCAGAACTAGATTTCATAGATCTACACTTCCTTTAAAACGGGGGTTGCAGGTGCAAGATACCCATATTGCTATAACGCATAACGTTGATAGTCAATACATTCTTTATTATCCAAGAAAATTAATTGTAGGCCACTTGGTTAAAACTGCATAAAATCGTGACGATATCAAACCAGGACGAGTTTCCTTTTCCACAGTGGTGGCTGCGACAAAAGTTAACCCTACCTGACGTGGACTTACCGGATTCCCTTTACGAAACCGCCTGAGAGCTGACTATGGTAGGTAACCGTCAAATAAATTACCTTAATAATTTGCTTGCGTCTATTGTTTGGTTTAGCAAAAAGTAAAAACGTCAGAGGCCATTGATTTTAATAAATTCCTTTAACCTGGTGAATAAACTGAAGCTCCTGAGTTGTATGTGGTCATAGGTTGTTACGTTTGCAATATCATGATTATTTGTCTGTTTGAAGTTTCCATAGCCCATCTAGACACGTTTCTGTGAATTTGGAAGAAGAATGGCTCCCTTATGTGCTATCCTTTTCGTAAAAACTCTGAAGAAAGGGCTTTAGGTTTTGGATGGAGCACAAAGTAAGTCCAAAATGTGAAACGTTCAAGGTTTTTCCAATATGGATCGATTTCAAATTTGGAAGTATTACATACCTAACCTACCTGTGTACTAGCAGTAGCCAAGTGGATCACCACACACGTCAGGTGGTGTCAGGTGTTTACATGTGCATAGGTAGGTAAATAGTGAAGTTTAAAAAGCTACTAACTAATGCTACTAATACAACTTCGACAACTCATGGATTCGAATTGGAAATTTAGGATGTGAACAGATACCTAGCCCTAAGGGAGCTAGAAAGTCCTTTCTGTTAAATCCGAATCCATTTTCTCTGGCACCATGGGCAATTTGTTGAAAAGGCATAAAGCGCAAGTATGCTATTGGTCCTGCCTGACTCACTTGGTTGGATCATAAATAAAGGGGTAAACATAAAGGGGTAAACACCAGAAATAGCAAACATGATATCGTCGACACAGAATTACTAACATCACCCCATAAAATATCTGAAGGGAATTTACTACTACTTAACCTCTCAAATCTAAATGAACACATGACGCCTTAGGAGGTAAATGTACTACGACCGTGAAATAATTGCTTCTCAGTACCCCTCAATCTTTTCGTCCTGGGGGTTTTCTTTCTTCAAAAAAGAAAAGAAAAACCTTGTGCCATTGCCTTATATCTTCTCCTAATATATTAAATTAATGATAATTCCGTTTCACATATTATTTCCTTGTCTATGAAAAGTAGAACTCCCCAACACGTTCAGTATTCAGATTCCTACCGGGCAAGTTTTGCTATGCCTTGGTCCGTATGATGACAGTTTATCTAGCCTCACCCCCCTTTCTGGATAACTGAATCACAAGGCTAGCGATTATTAAGGATTGTGTAGTACTTCGTTTTCACACTCCCGTCGGGTTTCTCTCTTCGTCAGAGACCACTCGTCAGGATAGTTGTCTATTCCAATTCAGTTTCTTCCTTAGAGATGACGAAAAATTCATTCAATTAAATAAACACTTCAACATCTCCCCATCATGGACCATAATATCAGATTACCCTAGATAGACCTTACTGACCACCAGAATCACTCTGCTGTTCCATTGGCTCCTGTGACCAATGTGTTCCTTCTCTCTGTTGAATCCTGCTTTAGCTCTGTCGAATTCATCCCATTAGTATGTGACATTGCCAAATCACAGCCTCGGGAAGACGTGGGTCCACGATATTAGCGCACATATACTCTTCTAGATTATCGAACATAATGTCGTTTGTTCAGATAAAGCACCAAGTCACCAGATAATATCCATTACGCTCGAATTACCATCAGGTCCAATTACTAGCCCTTGAAGAAATTCTAGTAGACTTTCAGCCTTGTGATTGGCAGGCATCGAAACCTCCCTGCGTCATGTTCATTACTAGTATTGTTCTACTCCTGTTGAAGTTACTCACGATAACTTCCGAATTGGGAGGTGTGCCTTCTATTCTACCCCCTTCGTGGGGACTAAGGTCACACATATAAACCTAGGCAAGTCCCGTGTTGTTCATCCCATCTTCTAACTCGTCGTCCACAGCTTTGCTCAATCACCAATTGCTCTTCTTTCCTCTTTGCTATCCTACTTGCTCATATCCTTGCCACCCTTGCTTTTGCTTACACGACACAGCATAGCCGCTACTCGTGTCACAATTCCCTAGAGTAAGTCGTTCTCTTTTAAATTTAATATAAACCAGAACCCCTCAACCCCCCGTCTCTACTGGAGGCTACCCATTCCCTTCATACTCTAAACAAATGCCCTAATATTCGTCCGATATTCATTCTTCTCTACCCAATGCCTATCTGCCGTCTCCATCTACTCATTACCTCACTTTTAGCACCTACACATTTCCAACTTGCTCCACCAGATCGCTTCACCGACTTGCTACCCCTTTGAAAACCATGTTCTCCAACGGCCAGGCTCGTTATATCACTCAGCTGGAGGAACAGTACAGAAATCCTCTATGCCCTACCTCGGCTCCTTCCTATAACTATAACACCAACGTGTACCCGCAGATGGAAATGCCCGAGACAGTGTCAAGGAGTATGGGCACAGCTATGTTACCTACGTCGGGCACAGAGATGAATGGAGCTGGTCAGGTGCAAATGGAGCAGATGATGTCTTCAAATAGCGGCACCTATCAAGGATTAATTCGTGACTTTGGTCATTTTCGCCAAGTCAACGATCAATACTTGAAAATACACAATCGCCCAAGGGGTGATTGTTCTGACTTCCCAGCCGATTCTCATAGTCAGCAGCAACTAGTGAAGCTGCTATTCGAAGCTGCGCATGATTGCAGCCAGACGTACGAACCTGACGGCTCACAGAGCGTCAGGCGTCTCCGGCAAGGGAATTATGCTGACCTGGAGTTTGAGTTGGCTCTCTGGCCTTTATTGGTAAGATTATACAACCTTGAATCGAGTCCCCATGCTAATATTAGTCCAGATGTCGACACGCGACGCACAGGTAGGACAGTGTAGGCTTCCAAACTACCTCTATTGCAAGGAGCCCCCGTATAACTCGTACGGATCCTTTATGGAGAGGTTCCAAGCAGTTTGCGACGCCCTTAGAGTATGTTTCATGATCCCCTGAGATTGTTATTGTCTTAACACTTACCGGTTTAGTTGTCTAAGGATGTTGTTATTTCCCTCTTCAAAGATGCTACTTTCAAACACCGTCTTGCTTGGCGTCCAAGAACGGAGCTTAACGTAAGTCCGATGCAAGATTACTCAAGGAGAATATGGCTGACACTCTAAAAGCAAAAGGCCACGAACCGAAAGCTGAACGGAGAGCGTGACGTTCAGAACGCCATTGGGATTCGAGTCGCCCAAGAAAATGGTATCAAGGCAACCAAGAGCGGAGAACTTGTAGATCGAAATGGTCAAATCTACGGAAACGTCAAGAAACGATCTACAGCCTTCGAAAACAAAATTTCGACTACCAAGAAGCGTGGCCGTGATCCGAAGCGTAACAAGACTCCTGGTCACTTAGACGCACAAAGTGACAGAAGAAAAAAGGATAGCCAGACGGATAGCGACACAGGGGAAAACATAGACACGGGAGAGAATATATTCCAGTCGGATCCAAGTTATACTGGATATACGGAGGGTCTGTCGCAGGGACATCAGGAGGCTCCAGCGGGGTATGCTCCCAGTAACATGAATACCCTCCTGATGCAACCCACACTCTCTCCCACGGAAGATCTGTATAGCCAAGATCCTAACTCAGTTGTAGGACCTGACGTACCCTTGCCTTATTCTCTCCCGGGTAACAGCAATGCTTCGTCAGATTATACGCCATACGGATGGCACCCAAATCTAACATCGACCGCTGGTAACGGAGATATACCAGTGGACTTTAATTTAGACATGGGGTTACCGCAAGCTGAAGCCATACAATCCAATGGATTCAGCCAAATTCAGAATGCCACGAATCCGTACAATTTCAATCCCACGGTACCAACTTCTTTTGGTGGCCAGCTACACAACGTGATAGCCCAGGGGCAATCTAACATGCTCGAATTCGTACCTCAGGCGAATCCATCGACCCAGAATCAGTTCTATACCCCGGGTCCATCAGGTTACCATATGCAACAATAAAGCGGTGCTAGTTGGTACCCAATGGATACTAGTAGTCACAAAGAAGTCTGGATAACGGCGCGGCTTCAAGAGCGGCAATACAAGTGGGTCATAGAGGAGCTATCTTGATCATGATGGTTAGGTACACTAGGAAGCTTGGGCGATAACGGTGTATGATATTTCATTAGGAGGGCTATTAAGATGGGGTCGGGGCAGGGACGTCGCGGATACATGAATCCGGATCAATGGCTTTTTGTTTTCTTATGATACCCGGGCAAGGCTGGGGAAGCGAACGGCGTTTTCGCATGGTACTCGTAGGTGATTTAATATCTACTCCGTAAAAATAAGTATCTTATGACTTAAGTTTATTTTTCTCACGTGCTGTATCCGATGGTTGATTTTCAAGCTGTCTTAAGTGCTAATAGACAATGTTCTTTTCCTATGGGAATTCTTGGTAGTTCAAACCTAAACCCTCGTTTGCCATGTTTGGTGGTTGTGGATCGTTGGTCTCGCCATCCAGTTTTCCAGCGTTTGTGTATTTAAGAGGGTTGAAATAATAGATTGCTATATAAGATTTGTCATGCCTTAACGAATCTTCTCCATATTAGAAGCCAAAATTAGAGTGATATTCAAGTCATCATGGTAGAAGCAGAGGACACAATTCTTATACTTAACATATATTCTTCAATCATATTAACTAGTCGAATTGCTTCAAAATACTGCTCTGATGGGTATACCTACTCTAGTAAAGCTTGACAATGAATAAAACGCAGTGCAAGGGGGTATATCGTGGAGGTTTCTTTTATAAACCCCTCTTCGGCTTAACCACGCGGCATTGGACATAAATGAATTAAAGGTCTCCCTATATGTGGTGATTTCTTTTCCAGAATATCTCTTGATAAATATATTGTACGAAGTACTGCACACTCAGGGATTGGCCAATTAGAATAGTCCATTGAGCCATAAGTTAGGAACACTTGCCCCTGAAAACGCCACGTTTATTGCCATGTCCAGATCCATCATCACTAATTCCTGCCGAGTAATTGGGCGCCCGGTTGACCGTGATGCTACGTAGTCTCGGCAGATAACCGAGCTTTCCCGATGTGGTGGTCGCGTTCTAATATGGCCTTTGTGATTGGTTCATTCTTGCAACGGTCCAGCTCAAGATGACAGGGATATGACGAGATGGCTACTCTAGGTATCATATATTACATCAACACTTTTGATTATTGTATGAAACACTCGGGGTTCACTTGCGAATTGGCAAATCAATCCACTATATCGCTTTACTATATCCACACATAGCTCGGCATTCAGTCTTAACTCAGCCCTTTTCGCGGTCGTGATGATTTCTTGACGTCAACGACATGCACAATTCTCAATTCTATGTGAGATGGTGACCACTTGAGGTCCTCTTGGAAATGCGGACAGATGCGGCAGTAAGAAATCTACATTTCTAGTACAAGAAGGAGATGTAGACGCATCCGCAAAGTTTCCCGGTTCCTCTTCTGCTCTTCTGCTCTTCTTCACCGTAACTTATTGAATCCCCCTGACTTGGTTTCGCCTAACTGCCCCTTATGTCATCGAGTATCCTATCAGATACAGCAGACAAAGTAAAAAGTATGGTTGGCGGAGAGAAAGGCCGCAAGGTCGCTGACCTTGACACCGTCACCCAGACGGTGTCGCCCAAGGATAGGATTACTTCCGACTTTGGCATCAAGATAGGCAATGTCGACGAATGGTTACGAGTAACTACTAATGATAAGACGGGTCCTATGCTTCTAGAGGACTCGTTTGGTAGAGAAAAAGTCGGTTATGACTACTTGCTTCCATTGCTTGAACTATCACTAACCTCTACTACAGATTCACAGATTTGACCACGAACGAATTCCCGAACGGGTTGTCCATGCACGAGGTGCTGGTGCATTCGGCAACTTCCGATTATTCGAGAGCGCCGAGGACGTGTCAATGGCAGGAATTCTTACGGATACCTCTCGTGAGACGCCTGTTTTTGTTCGATTCTCCACCGTAGCAGGGTCTCGCGGTAGCGCCGATACCGTACGTGATGTGCGTGGGTTTGCCGTCAAGTTTTATACGCAAGAGGGCAACTGGGATATCGTTGGAAACAATATCCCGGTTTTCTTTATACAGGACTCTATCAAATTCCCGGATGTTATTCACTCTGTGAAGCCCGAGCCTCACAATGAGGTACCGCAGGCCCAGTCAGCTCACAACAACTTCTGGGATTTCGTGTTTATGCATACCGAGGCTACCCACATGTTTATGTGGACGATGTCAGACCGAACGATTCCGCGATCATATAGGATGATGCAGGGCTTTGGTGTAAACACTTTTGTTCTAGTTAACAAAAAGGGCGAGCGTCACTTCGTCAAATTCCACTTCACGCCCGACCTAGGTGTTCACTCGTTAGTTTGGGATGAGGCCTTGAAGATAGCAGGTCAAGATCCCGACTTCCATCGCAAGGATTTATGGGAGGCGATTGAGAATGGCGCTTATCCAAAGTGGAAGTTCGGCATTCAGGTGATCCCAGAGTCTCGAGAGCACGAATTTGATTTTGATATTCTCGACGCGACGAAGCTTTGGCCCGAGGACCTTATCCCGGTCCGATACATTGGCGAGCTCGAACTTAACAGAAACGTGGATGAATATTTCCCTCAGACCGAACAGGTTGCATTCTGCACATCGCACATGGTTCCTGGAATTACTCATTCGGACGATCCTCTATTGCAAGGACGTAGCTTTAGCTACTTCGATACACAGCTATCCCGTCTTGGAATCAACTGGCAAGAACTTCCTATTAACAAGCCGGTCTGCCCCGTTATGAACTTCAACCGTGATGGCCAAGGGAGACACACTATCACCAAAGGACAAGTTAACTACTGGCCCAACAGATTCGAGGCACGGCCACCGGCCACTGCACAAGAAGGGGCATACCCGGAGCCTCCCTTCAATGTCCAAGGTATCAAAGCGCGAGCCAAGAGTGTAAAATTCCGAGAGCATTACAACCAGGCCCAATTGTTCTATAACAGCTTATCCGAACCTGAGAAGAACCACGTTGCCGCCGCATTCTCATTCGAACTAGACCACTGCGACGATCCAATTGTCTACGAGCGCATGACTCAACGATTAGCCGATATCGATTTGGCACTTGCTCAGACTGTAGCCGAACTGGTCGGAGGACCGAAGCCCGAGAAGGGAACCAGACCGAACCACGGCAAGAAAGCTAGTAAGCTTAGCCAGCTTGAATTCCCGCCAGCAAAGCCGACGATTGCTAGCCGACGCATTGCTATTATTATTGCAGACGGCTTTGACAATACTGTCTACAGCGCTGTTAAGGCTGGGGTCAAAGCGTCTAGTGCATTGCCCTTCACTATTGGGACACGCAGGTCCGAGATATTCCCAGCTGGTGCATCAAAGACACCAGGTAGTGGTGTGAAACCCGACCACCACCTCGAAGGCATGCGGTCCACCATGTTCGATGCAGTATTCGTTCCTGGCGGTGCTGAATCGATCAAGACTCTTTCTAAGAGCGGCCGTGCTTTGCATTGGCTCCGCGAAGCTTTCGGACATCTGAAGGCCATTGGAGGTACAGGCGAAGCAGTCGAGTTATTCAAATTGGCATTCGCATTACCAGAGATTCAGGTGTCGAGAAATGAGCAGGCGGTTGAGTCATATGGCGTCGTTACCATGAGTAATGTGTCCCCTAACAATTTGAAGGAGACCGTTACGATCGCAAAGGAGGCAGCAGGACTCTTGGAGAAGTTCTGGTACCAAGTTTCGCAACATAGGAACTTTGAAAGAGAATTAGCTGGGCTTAACGCACAAGTTGCGTATTAAGAAGAGATGTGGAATGGAGTTTAGGAACCAGGAAAAATGTTTGATATCTAACTCATAGCACTTGTACTACTAAATCGTGTTTAATAATAACGAATTATAATATCTTAACTCTTTCATGTAACATATGTCCCAAGCAACGCAGAGGTACACATCCGAATTGTATTACAGAGTTTAAGTATAGGTAGTTCTTCATAGTATCAATGAGTTATCATAGTATTAGTATATGCGGGCAGAACAACTTATCCTTAACTTCCACATAAAATGTCTCGGTCTAACCCAAAAAGACAGGCATAACATGTTTCAAGCTACATAAATTAAATTAAATAAATTACATGATTATACTAATATTAAACAATAGGAATTGACTATCAAATATTTCCCATCGTGTTAACAAGCAAGAGCGGGGCTATCGTGTGTCGACCGGTCAAAAGAGCAATCGAAACTTGTAGAATATTCAAGGAACAACATTACTTACTCGAGATAGAACATTAAGTATGTAGGTACTCGGCTTAAATGACTTTTTCATGATTTTTTTACTCTATTATTTGATCATACTATTACCTAAACTCTTTAAAACTTTCAAACAACATGTTAGCTAGAATCATGAGTGCTACAACCCAAAACAGGATTAGTGTAAATGATTCTATATAACTACCTATGTATACAACAGCCCCATACTATCGATTATAAATACACTCACTCTTTCTAGAAAGGAGGTAACATTTGTAAGCAGGTCTTCGAATATAAAGCCGAAGCTGTTTTCGCAGAACTGAAATGAACCATTCAGCGGCAGCAACATAGACTAACTCAATATCCCATTGATACGTTGGTAGGAATTTAAGAAATACGCCATGACAACTCCAACACATAACGGTCTTGTCATAGTGGCTCCCCGAGCCCCCTATGAAATCCATCAATTCCCTACGATCTCGCCAGTAGGCGACGAAGTCCGTGTCCACGTCAAGTGGACGGCTTCTACACCCCTAGACCTTCATCAGGCAGACGGTGGGCTCTTGATAGAAACGCCATATAGAACTGGATCAACCTCAGCTGGCACTGTTGTCGAAGTTGGTCCTAATGTAAAACACTTGCGAGTTGGTGATAGAGTGATTGGTTTTGCTCATCAGCAACCGAAGTGGAAAAGTCATCAGGAGTACGCCACTGCTCCTGAATGGGTTTTTGGAAAGGTTCGTGACATTTCTGAAGACAAGACCAAACCTATTATGGTATAAAAGCTAATATATCGACAGATCCCCGATAACTTCTCGATGGAAGAGGCTGTTACGATTCCAGAGAACTTCGTCACAGCTTTTAATACCATATCCACTGACTTGGGACTCCCTACTCCGTGGCCGAAGCCCGAAGGCTACGTCCCACCTAGGGCTGATGACTCCATCTTGATATGGGGTGCTGCGTCCTCGGTAGGACAACTTACTATCCAAGTACTGAAGTTCTATGGTTACCGTCACTTGATTGCGACCGCATCGCCACGCCATCACGAATTCCTGAAGAATTTAGGCGTCGAAGAAGCCTTTGACTATAGAAGTCCAACAATAGTAGATGACTTACTGAAGGCATATAAGAAAGGGGATTCCCCGGCTTTTCCACTGATAGTCGACTGCATCGGCTCACAAGATGGATCGGTTGGTCCAATTTCCAAGATCGCCCAGAGCGGTACGACTGTCGCGATTATGCTACCGGTCATCTTGAAGCACGCAACGGAGACAGAAGTACCCGAGTACTCGATGGATGCAAGCACCAGCGCTCAGTGGGCAGAAGGCGTCAATGTACGCGGCGTGCGAACGTTCTTTTACTGGAGAGTACGTCTTACCCCTTTCCAATTTTCCGAAAGGTCGGCATGAACTAACCATAACCTGACCAATTAGAACCCTCTCTTCAAGGAAAAACTACAACTAGAGATTATGCCTCAGATGCTGGCTGCCGGCCACGTGGTACCGAATCGCATCCGCGTAGTTGAAGGACGTACCCTGCTGGAGAGGGCTACCAAGGCGTTGGAATTACTTCGAACGGGAGGGGTGAGCGGAGAGAAGCTCGTCTGGAGAGTTTCGGAGGAATGAAGGATGAATGCGGTTCCTTACTACTCGGTTCTGGGCGAGTTTCGTTGTAACACCCGGACTGATCACCTATACTAAATCTAGAGTACGGCTATGAGTATCTTATTTCACATTAGCGAAGGCGATTACTACTGGGCAAGGGGTTAGGAAGCTTAACCAATGAGCCTCTGTGATTGGATTATATAGCAGAATTCAAATATGATTGATTACACTATTGTTACCCATATTTGGGGATCATCCTTTGTAACCAGCCCCCACGACTGGTCTCCCTCGACATGTAGGATCTTATCTAGTGTCAGCTTTCCCTGCTTTGCCTCGTCCCACAACTCCGGTTCCTTCTCATCTTCATTTTCAAAATAGTCTTTATTCTTCGTCGGCTCTTTGATAAAACTTTTTATTCCGATGCGAACAACTTGGTGCATGGCTTGGAAAACAAAAGTTTTCATCTCCGGATGCTCGGCTATGTTGCGATTGACATCAGAGGTCGTCAGAACTGGCTTAGAGACGAGAACATTTAGGTCTTTAGTTCCGTCTTCATTCCGCTTAGCTTCCAGCTTATTAGTTCGCAGGATTAGCGCTTTCGAGGGATCCAGGAACAGAGCGTAGCAGGGGTACGAGATCGACTCTTCTGGTACGTCTAGATGCAAGCTCCCGGCCGATATACCGCGGTCATCTTCAAGATCGATGTCCACCGGGATGCCGTGTCGATCCCACCTCTTCCTCGGCGTATGGGGTTTAACTTCGTATATGGGCCCCTTTTAAACCGTCAGCCAGCTGTGCGCCTAGATTGCTATTAAGTCAAAGCACCCTTACGGGGGCCACCCTAGTGGGGGCCACCTCAAATTTTTAAACCTTCAAAATAAATATTTTAATTTTAATTTAACGTTATTTAATTAAATTAAATTTAATTAATTTATAATTTATTATATTTTAATAATAATATAATTTTCTACTATTAATTTAATTAATAAAGCTTTATTTTTTAAATTAATGTTGGAATTATTAATTATAACTATATTACTTAATTCTTAAGCTTTTAATTACTTTTTTTTTTTATAATAGTTTTAATATTTATAAACGTTAAATTTGGGTTAGGTAATATTTTGTGTCGTTTTTATAGTTTTATATTTATTAATGTCTTTTTTAAATATTTGGCGTAGGTCTTTATTATAGTTAATTTTATAGTAGTTTTATTAAAAACCTTACCAATTTTATTAAATAAAAGTTTTGTTATAAATTTAATAAATATTATATCGATTTTAAATAATTTTTTAGCTAAAATATTAATATTTTGTAAATTTAAAGGCGTTATTAAAGGAATTAAAGCTATATTTTCGATAAAATTAAGTTTTTTTAAATTAAAAATAAAGTTTAAGGAAATTAGGGTAATATTAGAAGTTTTTTAGAGTATAAGCTGGTAATTTAATAGCTTATTTCAATTTTTAAAATAGATTTCTATAGTTTTTTAATTAACTAATATATTATATTTAATTAAATATTTTTTTTGTATTATTTAATAAGTTATAATAAATTTCTTTTTATCGAGATTAAAAATATAATATAATTAATATATTTTAATAAGTTTATAACAATAATTTTATTTTATTAATAAAAATATATTTACGTTAATAACCTATAAGACGTATAATAAATATATCAAGATAAAGATAATATAAATTTTATTTATAAAGTATTTTTAAAAAAATTTTATTATAATATAATTATTATAATTATTAAGGATTAATAATTACTATTATTAACAATTTAATGGTTTCGTTTTTTTTAAAAAAATTTTATAAAGTTATTTAAATATAATATTATTATTAATTTAATTATTAAAAGATGTAGTAAATTTTTAGTTTTTAAATTTAACGTTTTTATTATTAAGAAATTATTGTTATTATATGTATTTATCTATATATATAATAAGGAAATTTAAAGATCAATTATTACCATTAACATATTTAATAATTAATATTTAAATTTTATTATTATAATTTTTAATTACGATATGTTTTTTATAGATTTTACTAATAACTATCCTATTATTCCTAACCCCTTCCATAATCCCTATTTCGTTAATATTATACGTATACTTAACTGGGATATTTTTGATTTTAAAGGTTTTGAATTAATTAAAAAAGATATTAATATTATTAGTTATAACCCTGTTAACTCATTTATAATCAATTAAATAGACTTTAATTAATTTAATATTAAAATAATAAAATAAAAATTATATATACCAATATTTACCAAGGATATTAAATTAATAATGAACAAGACTTAAACGTCTTAGCCTTGGATCAAACCTTATTAAACCTGATATCAAAGACTTTTAAATGATGAAATTAATGAAAAAAAATAACTTATATTAAAAGTGGATGATATTATATAAAATAAGTATATACAACCATAAATAATACTTATACTAAGAATATAATTATATGATTAAAGTTAAGGTTATTTAATATACCAACACCAATTCATAACTTCCCTTCGAATTTTATCGAAGCTATAAGATTAAATTTAACCCATAAAATAAAAACTAAAACCTAAAAAAAAAAAAAATAAAATAATATGAGTGGGGATCGAATCTTAAGCCTTAAAAAAAAATTTCGCACTACTTAAACTATTAAAGTTATTAAAACTTTTAATCATTAGCCTTATAGTATAACCTTCTTAATATCCTAGGTATTATTAGGTTTTAAATTATATCTTAAATAAATTTATATACCATATAATTCAACCAACTTAATTAAAATCCACTAATTAAGTATTTGATATTATTAAATCATATCTTTTAACCATATAAAATCATATAGTAACAAATCCAATCATAATACTTATTATCAAATTAAATATATATAAAAATCGTAATATAAAGATTATATAAAAAAATCATTATATGGTTTTACCTCCTTTACAATAAACTTAATTAATTTCATTCCCTCTCTCATCCCAATATTATATAACCTTTATAATTAAGTTATTTACTTCCTTTAATATCTTAATATTAATTTAAATAAACCTTAATATTAATTAAGCTCTTACCTCCTTTATAATAAACCTAATAACTTATTAATTAATTAGTTAGTTTACCTCCTTTATTATTAATTTCTTATAATTAATTATCTTATATACTAAATATAATATAACCTAAAAAGTATTATATACTATCCCTAAATAATTTGAAATATAACTTTAAACGTAATAATTGTTAGTATTTTTACCAATCTTATCCCCGTAATCCTTTTACGCATTTAATAAAGTTATTTTTTATTTTTTAATATTTAACTAGTTAAAATACGCTATAACCCTTATATATCTTAAAATTGATAATTGAATCTTAATATAATAATATTTTTTAAATTATATTATATTTTGTATATTTTAATTTAAGGTATAAGAATATTAATATTTCGAAAATTATATTAATTTAATTAATAAATAATATAATTGCTAAGGTTATTGATAAGGTTGTAAATAAGGTTTTTAATGAGGTTGTATTATATATATTAATTAATATATTAAAATATAATTAAATTAATTAATAAATAAATATTTTTAAATAAGTTAATATAATTAATATAAGGTTTAAATTATTTAATTAAATTATTTAGTTTATATTTAGGTTATTGGTTAAAGATATTAATAAAATTATTATGGATTTGGTTATTAATTAATATATTGTAGGCCTTATAAATTATGGAAAGCCATTTGATTAGGTTATAATAAGGTATTTTTAACGATAATGGTTTTTTTAAGATTGGTGTTGCGGGTTTAAGTTGTTAGGGGTTGCCATTAAATAAAACTTAAACATCTTAACCTTAAATCAAGTTTTATTAAATTTGATATTAAGGATTTTTAAATAATAAAATTGATGAAAAAAAATAATTTATATTAAAAATGAATAATATTATATAAAATAAGTGTGTGCGATTATAAATGATATTTATATTAAAAATATAATTATATAATTAAGATTAAGGTTATTTAATATATTAATACCAGTTTATAACTTCTTTTTGAATTTTATTAAGGTTATAAGATCAAATTTAACCTACGAAACAGGGGTTGGGATCTGAAAAAAGAAGAAATAAAACAATACGAATGGGAATTAAATCCTAGGCCTTAAAAAAAAAATTTTGCACTGCCTAGGCTATTAAGGCTATTAAAACTTTTGATCATTAGTCTTATAATATAGCCTTCTTAATATCCTAGGTATTATTAAGTTTTAAATCATATCCTAAATAAATTTATATATTATATAATTCAACCAATTTAATTAAGATCTATTAATTAAATATCCAATATCATTAAATCATATTTTTTAGCCATATAAAATTATATAATAACAGGTTTAATTATAATATTTACTATTAAATTAAATATATATAAAGATTATAATATAAAAATTATATAAAAGGATTATTGTATAACTTTACCTTCCTTATAATAGATTTGGCTAATCTTATTCCTTTTCTTATCCCGGTATTATATAATCCTTGTAATTAAGCTATTTACCTCCTTTAATATCCTAATACTAATTTAAATAAGCTTTAATATTGATTGGGCTCTTATCTCCCTTATAATAAACCTAATAATTTATTAATTAATTAGTTAATTTACCTCCCTTATTATTAATTTCTTATAATTAATTGTTTCATATATTAGGTATAATATAACCTAAAAAGCATTATATATTATCCTTAAATAACTTAAAATATAATCTTAAATATAATAATTACCAATATTTTTGCTAATTTTATCCCCGTAATCCTTTTACATATTTAATAAGGCCATCTTTTATTTCCTAATATCTAATTAGTTAAAATATATTATAGCCTTTATATATCTTAAAATTAATAATTAAATCCTAATATAATAATGTTTTTTAAATTATATCATATCTTATATATCTTAATTTAAAATATAAAAATATTAATATTTTAAAAATTATATTAACTTAATTAATAAATAACGTGATTATTAAAGCTATTAATAAGGTTATAAATAAGGTTTTTAATAAGGTTATATTGTATATATTAACTAATATATTAAAATATAACTAAATTGATTAATAGGTAAATATTTTTAAATAAATTAATATAATTAATATAAGGTTTGAATCGTTTAATTAGATTATCTAACTTATATTTAGATTATTGGTTAAGGATATTGATAAAGCTATCGTGGATCTGACTATTGATTAATATATTGTGGGCCTTGTGGATTATGGGAGGCCACCCGATCAGGCCATAATAAAGCATTTTCGACAATAACGGTTCTTCTAAGACTAATATTGCAGGTTTGAGTTGTTGGGGGTTGCCATTAAATAAGACTTAAACGTCTTAACCTTGGATCAAATCTTATTAAACCTAATATTAAGGATTTTTAAATGATGAAATTGATGAAAAAAAATAACTTATATTAAAAGTGGATAATATTATGTAAAATAGGTATATGCGATTATAAATGATATTTATATTAAAAATATAATTATATAATTAAGGTTAAGATTACCTAATATATTAACATTAATTTATAACCTTTTTTTAAATTTTATCAAGGTTATAAAATCAAATTTAACCCATGAAATAGGGGTTGGGATCTAAAAAAAAAAAACAAAATAATATAAATAAAGATCAAATCCTAGGTTTTAAAAAAAAAATTTCGCACTACCTAAACTATTAGGATTATTAAAACTTTTAATCATCAATTTTATAGTATAACCTTCTTAATATCTTAAGTATTATTAAGTTTTAAATTATATTTTAAATAAATTTATATACTATATAATTTAACTAATTTAATTAAAATTTATTAATCAAATATCTAATATTATTAAATCATATCCCTTAACCATATAAAATCATATAATAATAAGTTCGATTATAATATTTACTATTAAATTAAATATATATAAAAATCGTGGTATAAGAATTATATAAAAGGATTATTATATGGTTTTATTTTCTTTATAATAAACTTAGCTAATCTCATTCCCTCTCTTATCCTAATATCATATAATTTTTGTAATTAAACTATTTATTTTTTTTAATATCTTAATATTAATTTAAATAAATTTTAATATTAATTAAACTCTTATTTTCCTTATAATAAACCTAGTAATTTATCAATTAACTAACTAATTTACCTCCTTTATTATTAATTTCCTATAATTAATTATTTTGTATACTGGGTATAATATAACCCAAAAAATATTATATATTATTTTTAAATAATTTGAAATATAATCTTAAACGTAATAATTACTAATACTTTCGCCGATTTTATTTTTGTAATCTTTTTACGTATTTAATAAAGTTATTTTTTATTTCCTAATATTTAACTAGTTAAGATATACCATGGCCTTTACATATCCTAAAACTAATAATTAAATCCTAATATAATAATGTTTTTTAAATTGTATTATATCTCGTATATCTCAATTTAAAGTATAAGAATATTGGTATCTTAAAAATCATATTAATTTAATTAATAAATAACGTAATTGTTAAAGTTATTAATAAAGTTATAAATAAGGTTCTTAATAAGGCTATATTATATATATTGATTAATATATTAAAATATAACTAAATTAATTAATAAATAAATATTTCTAAATAAACTAATATAACTAATATAAAACTTAAATCATCTAATCAAATCATTTAATTTATATTTAAATTATTGGTTAAAGATATCAATAAAACTATCATGGATTTGGCTATTAATTAATATATTGTAAACCTTATGGATTATGGGAGGTTACCCGATTAAGCCACAATAAGATATTTTTGATAATAACGGTTTTTTTAAGATTGGTGTTGCGGGTTTAAGTTGTTAAAAATCGCCATTAAACAAGACTTAAACGTTTTAACCTTAAATCAAACCCTATTAAACCTAATATTAAAGACTTTTAAATAATAAAACTAATAAAAAAAAATAATTTATATTAAAAATAAATAATACTATATAAAATAAGTATGTACGACCATAAATAATATTTATACTAAGAATATGATTATATGATCAGGGTCAAGATCACCTGATACACTAGTACCAGTTCAATAATTATAAACTAATAATTTTTTTATAATATTTTTAAATCGATATAAAAGAAATATATAGCTAATACGGTTTAACGTAACAACTTAATTGGTTAAATTTTTTTTTTAATATTTTGATAGTTTTTAACATTTCTTTAAATAGTCGTTTTATATTTTATAGCTTAATATTTGGTTCGTAAAATAGTATTATAATATAAAATATTTTTTAAACGCTTACCGTAAAGATATGCCGTTAAAAACGTCGTTTATTACTGCAGCGTAATATAATTAAGCTAAGAAAATAGGCATTTTAAAATCGTAAAAAAATAAGGATTTAAATAATAAATTTTATTTTTTAATTAACTAAAAATTAATAAAATTATATAATAATTTATATATAAATCTTATTACAAACGCGTTGCGTTTTTGAGGTGGCCCCCACTAGGGTGGCCCCTGTAAGGGTGCTTTGACTTATTGGAAAATCCGCCTCACTTCTATATCCAGCTTACCACTCGATACCCTACCATAGGGGTCTTTGCCGGCGGAAACAGTTGAGCAATTAATGATCGAGGAGACTAAGTTCCTGAAAGATAACGTAATATACATGACAGGTCCGTCAAGAGATGGCCACGACCAACTAGGCGCTCGATATTCGGCCGGCCGGCCTACGGACAGTCCCCAAGTGTTTCCCCGTTAGCGGCGTGATCTTCGCATCCCTTCGATCCTCTATCTCTTCGTAGGGATGCATCCGCCAACATAGATTTTCCATGAATTGTTTCTGCCATAAGCACGCGTAGTAGCAATCCCGTGTCTCTTCTGCCACTGCTCTCGCCACACCAGCCAACGCAGTGAGCTTATCGCGCTACACAGTCAAATTGCGCATCGTATAGTTCTCGACCAAGGAGAGCCATCCCCTTGCCACTTAATTCCAGGGTACTTCCCCCCAGCCTCTTGGCCGACGATAAAAGAGATTCCGGATGCTTGAGAAAGCCCGTGCTGCTTATGGGATATACGCTACGTGTCCAGGAGGCGTTTCATCCCAAAGTAAATATCACCAAACGTGAACCCATCTTCGGAGTAAATGCAAGCCTCGCACTCAAAATACATCGGATCACGGGCGTAGTGGATAAGACGCCGAGAAAGCAGACGTTCCTGCAGAGTCCATGCCCGCGAGCTGAGAGCTTCGTCAGCGGTCGGGTCGTATCGCTTGCCGAACGACCCCATCTCCGTTCTTTGAGGGAAGTGGAAGCTAGATCCCAGAAACCACTCCTCGAACAGATGAATCAAGTTCTTTTTCCCGGGCTGAGAAGTGTGTTCGTATACTAGCTCGTGGCTCCTCAGCTCCGTCGCTTCTCTTGGAGTGCCATGCCCGAGAGATAGGTTTGCAGGAGTGGCATACGAATCCTTCTCACGTTTTGGAAAACAACCGGAATAACTGTCTTTTGAAGCAGCCGCTGATATCGTTAGATGGGAATTGAGATAGACTTGGCTTATCGCGGACGTCCGCAGAAGGGGTGATTTAATTCGCAGTCTTCCATCCATTTCTTAAGACGGCTAATCGCGATATCCGAGTCAGATTCTACCTCAAGTAGGCGGCCCGGTATTGTGTTGAACATGTTATCTTTAAGGGGCCAACTCGTTAATTCTTAGCCTTGACTGGGGATCTACCTAGGCATCTACTTACCATCGCTGGTACAGATCCCAATAGAGCTTCCACGCAGGCTAACTTGGTCACGTCTGTTATTGAAAGCATTGGATTAGCTTTGAGTCTTTCCAGACCGAGCTCCTACTTCCATAAGTCACAGATGGGTCGTATCGCCAGTGCCACCCGGCTCGCGCTTAGCCCACCAACTACCATAAAGCCACACAGGTAAATCGGCCGAATCCTCTTCATCAATATTCAATGATTCAAGGTTTATAGTATCGTCGTCTACATGATTATCGTCTGTTTTGATATTGCCTGTTGCCGCCAAAACTACTCTCTCAAGGCCATTATTACCATCCGTCGACGTAGCGGGCATGCATGGTCCAGACTCCTTCACGTATGTGATTTTGCGACGTTGGAGCCTTCATGGTAATTTATGGCGTTAAATTGTCTCCAGTAGCCCAATCCATTTCTTCTACTCCGTGAGTCTTGATAGCCAGATATCGCAGCGCGAAGTACCATGGAACATAGTCGACACGATTCCACTGATGCCTCTAAGGAGCGACGTGATGCATGGTGTGGTGTCGCGAACACGTCTTCAGGCTGGGTTTCGAACCGTAGTATCTTTTCATATACTGAACAAGTCTTATGAGAAGCTCTAGGACCTTTAGAAGTCATTATTCAATCCTGCCCAGTTAGATAGCTTCAATTTCCTTCTGCTGATATAACTTTGCCCTCGCATTCTACGATCGAGACATATGGAAAACATCGGACTGGTATATCAAAAAATGTGAATAAGTAAATCGTTACTAGAAATGAAATTGAAAAAATAACTTGTTATTTTACATATACACGGCCAGCGCATTCTAGTCTTACATTACTTATACGATAGCACGAGAATTGAATTAATTTGTCACCCCTCTGCGGCTGAGCCGCCTTCTACCCAACTTTGTCTTAGCATCAAGGGGCTCAGCTATACAAAAGACCAGGGACATAGTAGGTTGTTGGATGAAGCTGACAGTTGACCCATGTCACCTAATAAGCACTGCCTAGCACCAAGTTTTGAGTAATAACAAATAACAGTTTAGGGATAATGCGCAATAGTAAATTCTAACGTTACAATGACATAAGGCCTGTCTATACTACATCTCTATAGGAGCCCTCACAATACTATAAACACAACGGGGCTACTAGTGTTTAAGCTACTGTATGATAACTAGCTTATAACTAGCTTCATAGACAATCTAGGACTTGGACTAATAACGAGGCGTTTCCAACAACCTGCTTCCCCGGGTAAGGATGTGAGTGGCTAAGACGGTTTAGTAAACTGGAGTTATGCGGGTTGCTATGTACTCACCGAAAGGGTTTGCAGGGAGATGCTGCTTCAATAGTATAGCGTTCTTGGCACCTACGGTAGTTGCTTGGTCCCTAGTCTTAGTCTTAACCACTTATAGTCCACATGGAGATCGATACTTATATCAAAGGATTCGTAGTAAGACTTATATGGAAAGCTTGTTGTATTAACTACCAAGGCTTTGTGAGACAATATACTATTACATAGAAACATACGTTGCTCCTTAATACTACAAAATTCATCAACAGAGATAACCATGTGTTGATGTAGTAAAGGCAATGGCATCGTGCAGGATGATTTGCAATACTATCCAACCAGCATCTGACTACTAGGATGACTCACCCGTTCGTATAGTTTACGGTGTGATACTATAAACTCGACCCATCCCTCCAAACCCTAACCTGCTTCTATAGGGTTGGCCAATAACGGGGAGTATAACGCAAGATTAACAAGATCTTCAGCATGGATATGTAAAGTATGCGTAGCGACGTGCGGCGTGACTCGACAGAAACGCATGTCTCAGAGCAAACCCCCACCACACATGCACATAGAAGCTCGATTTCTGACGTTCTCCACATCCCCACATGGAGCCGATGCTCGTCTGATCGTGTAGAGTTAGGTTGACTTTCCCACTACCGCTATCCGTATGTGTGCATAGGTATATAGCGGGTAAGGGTTAAGCAAGGTTGTATATCCTAGGTGTGCTGCAGGTAGCCATGCGTCACAGCCCGGATCCCGAGCCGAGACCGATAGCAAGCAACGGTCGATTCGTCTCTCGCCGAGTGTGCGCCACTCCACCCCACCTACAAGTCCAAGTGTGGGTGAGTATCAAGCCACGGGACCCCTTCGAGTCCTACTAGTTACCCTGGCCTGGGTTGGGTGTGGTGATGTTATAGGGAGAAGTCGATGGGGCACCTCTCTCTACGACTGGGAGTGGGTGTGGTATCATGAAATTTGACAATCCCATGCCATCATTCCTATAAAATTCTTTAGGCCGCCAAGCCGGTCGATGTAACTTGCCGTCGACCAGTGGGAACGTCGCCGGCGATGGGAATGGCAGAACTGCTGGCTATTGTTTTATAAAGGTAAAAGAAAAGTTTGTCTAGAATATGGATAGCGACGTAAGGGATCTCCCGAACCCGACCGTGTAAGGCGGCTAGCCAACTTGACCTATCCGTCTAGAAGATCATTATATCATTATATGATTCCTTTCGCCACACAGATCGCTGTCTGGTTGTTGACAATGCCAGTGAGTGGCGGTCCATGTAGGTCCTATAATATGGCGGCGCTGGTCTAGACCCGAAGATGGCATTCGCTAACAAGATCGACAAGCGGAATGCGACGCGGGGACATTCCTACGACGGTATCATGTGGCTTTATCTGTCTGCCTTCTCAGGCTATCCACTAACCTACGATACCAATACGCAACCACATGCTTGACTACCTAAGACAAAGACATCGTAGATAGCCCGGGGTACGCATCGAGTACGATGGAAACCTATAGGAGTCCGTATGCTACCTACCTACATATCTAAATTGTAGCCAAGTGCTTGCATTATGCCGTGATAAACAAGATACAGTCCCACGAGGAGAATGGGACTCCGGTTCTGCAAGAGTCCTAGATCTGCCTAATCTAGCACAATGTAGGTAGGCGGTGGACTGACCAATAGGTAGACAGCCTGCGAATTGTTCTTTATGATTGACTAGGGGACCGAAATTGAGGACAGATTGAGGGGTAGGTACTCTTCGGAGAAGAAATTAGAAAGGACAAAAAAAATTGGATAGCCACTATTCCGAACCAAGCCAAAGGTGAGGGATCTACGGGACGAGCGGGAGTCGATCGCTGACTAGTATTTCTCGGCCTCAATGTGGATAGTATGGGATAATGCGATAATGTACGATGATGATGGGAAGACCAGGAAAGATGTGATGAAAAATAGATCGGTAAGACGGGTTCGACGGGCTGGACCGGGAAGAGAAGGTCGAGGAGGGGCCAATCAGGCAGCAATCGGCCGTGAGTAATATCCGTGGGTGGGAATTGGGTTGAAAGAGTTGAACTAGGGGGGTGTATGCGTGTGGTACCGGTATGTGGTATGGTGGTGTGTGTGTGTGTGTGTGTGTGTGTGTGTGTGTGTGTGTGTGTGTATGTGGGATAATAGGGGGTTGTTTGGATGGATGAATACCTAGGGAGAGCGAAATGTATCCCGCACAACTTTTTTTTTATTGTCCCTCCCCTTGTCTTTTCTGACCTTCGACCATTTTGAGTCGTCTTACTCTTTGGAGATTTCCATGGAGGGGTAGCTCGTTGCCTGGCTACTCAGACAGTAGCATTCATTGACAAATACCATTGAATCAATTTGTTTGTCACACAGAAATAGTAATATCAACAACTTCTCCACGTCGACCAGGTAAACATTGTACATACTAGTAATCTATTGGGTGTCTTAAGTCAGCTCAGCTAAGCTACATAGCTCTAACTATTGGGTATCTCGATCTAATAATACTATCTACGGTAACTACATACATATTCGGTGATATCGCGGGTACGATAAGTACAGGTATAAATAGTATAAATGATATAAATGGTATAAGCATTGAAAACAGATGAATGTTTCTAAAAATCGGGTTTGCAGTTCCCTAAAATCTCATAGACCAAAGGTGATGAACCGGTTGTCTATGAGCGATATCAATACAGGCTTGAACAGTAAATAATAGAAAAAGAAAACAGCCATGCATTGTCTATCGAAACAGGGAAAAGTCAAACCAAATAAATCCAATACAAACCAAGTAATAATCGCAGTGCCCAGGTATCATCAATCCAATCCAACGCCGTAGTCGTATCCTTTTACATGCATGAGTTTTACATTGTTTTGACCTTTTTTGGGGGGCTTTATGTTGGTTTACTCCCAGCGGTATCTTCCATCATCGTAAACTATCTTCTGTCGAGCTCGCCCTAGACTTCGGGAGTCGCTGACAGTAGCCCGGCGGCTCCCAGCCATGCGGTCTCTCAGTCGCTGCCTTTGCGCCTCTTCTTCTTCGCGCTCACGCTTCTCGCGCCGCCGCCTCTCGCGGTCTAAATTGGCCTTTCGCTCGCGTTCCAAGCTTATCTGGTCCATCGCAACTACAAGCGCCGCATCGTTGGGATCAACGGCCACTGAGCCCCGGCGGTATCGTGGGTTGGCTGGTACCGTTGTGGTCGGGACAGGAGGCCGGTTGGCGATATCCTCATTCGCGCGTTCAATTTCGGATTGTACTTTCTTTTTCTTCTCATCCTTCTTCTTCTCATCTTTCTTTTCCTCGTCCTCGAATCGAACGTGGCTGTTCCTGCGCTTTCGGCGACGTTCCTCCTCATCGCCATCCTGCGAACTCGACTTGCTGGACCCGTGTCGCCGGTGTCGCGGTTCATTGACTATTTTGACTTCGATAGAAGGCCGGCTGTGCGACGAAGTAGACCTGTCGCGCTCTTCTGGGCTCGTTTCGCGGTGTCGCGAGTCGCGCACGCGGATGGTCTCTTCACGGGGGCTAGAAGGCACGCTGCGCGGTATGTCGTATTTGCGGGGTGGTGTGCGCGATAGTGGCGGGCTGTCAACGTAGACTGTATGGTCACCGGCGCGCTCGCCCTTGTCGCGTCGCGAGGAGCGCCTGTTAAGATCGACGACCTTTTCGCCATTGATGTAGACACCTGATCGCCCTTTGGAAGAGTGTTCCGAGTCGGAAGCGGAGTGAGACGAGAGTGGTGGAGTAGGCGGGAATTGGCCAAGGTTGTATCCGGGAGGGCTTAATTGTCCAGATCGGACATATTCCGTTGGGTGTTGGAACGTCTTGGTGAGCTTGCATGGTAGGCCGTGGCGCGAATTCTCGCATAAGTCGTGCTTGACCTGCTCAGCGCTGTGCCCGTCAGGGTAAACGTAGGTGAAAATATTCTTGTGGCACATCGTGTCGGTTGGTGGTGTGCCGTTGATGCGACTAATGCGCGGTGGGTTTGGTTGAATAATCTGAGGTCTCGGACGGTTACTTCGGAAGTTGTTGATATAATGCGATCCGAGCGACACGCTGGCCTGAGCCGGAATGATTTCAGTCGAGACTGATCTAGGTGAACGTTTATGGTTGTAGACAGAGTTGTTGACGATAATCCTCGAGTGAGATGCCACGGCAGTGTGGTCAGTCGGCAGTGTCAGAGTCGGAATGGTTAATAGAGAGTTCAGCTTCTGGGCCTAGAGACATGAGGGCATCGGGAAAGGAATTCTCTGGGTGGTATGGAAGGGGAAACCTGAGGAATTTGTATGTTTTCGAGAAGTGACTGGTGCCTAGTAACTGACACCTTGTTGAATTCTGTAAGGTGGTTCAAGATAGACGATCCAACGAGATGTGCTGTAGAGAGGTAAAATCAACAGGAATGGGGGGGTAGGGTTCGGTGCTTTAAGTATGGGAGTATCGAAATTCTTAGGACTTTCTGTACGTACATACCTGTAGTTTTTTTTTTCCCTCGTCTTGTGGTGTACATAATAATTTCGAGCAGGGGTTAGACATCCCTTTTCCTCTGACCCATGTTCAACTCCTTGGGTGCCTGCGTTACCAGGGTCGATGAATCATTCTTCCGTATTGGTAGCACACCAGAAAGGAATGGTATGTTTCCAGATGGAGCCAATAATGTTCACGGCCGAGAGAGAGGCAGTGTTTGGCCTAAGGAAGACGGGTGACCGGACTGGGGTACAAGGTGAATCTGGATGGGTGTGTAGCTGAGTGTGTAGCTTCACACCCATGGACGCGGTAACCACCCATGACAAGGCCGACCGCGTGGGTTCGTTCCATGAGGGATCCCAGTTTCGATCGCCCTCTTTAGCCACTCACTGGAGCTTTTTTTTTTTTGCTGATAGACTCGAGACGAGAGGATGCGCAAGAGGCAACCCAAAGAGGAGCCACTGATGAAGGACCCTTGAACGTTTCCCCTCTGTCATAAGGCTGGAAAGGCGGAGTTCGACATCAGCGCGTAAAGAGATTTCTGTTACAACTGCTACAAGAATTGTAGACCAAGCAAATAGGATAACCTAGTAACTTGCATGATACAAAGCGCGGCGTGAGACACGCGCGGGGAGTGACTCTAAGAACCAACGTATGAAAGTAGTTCTGCCGGAGAGGAACTCTGGAACATAGGTACCTAGTAAACTATGTAAATGGTGTGCATGAACGGATCTTCGACTCGTCTCATTTGCTACATGTCCGTGCAGTGTGTAGTGTGCAGTAATGGAGTGACAACCTAAGGTAAGCTCTAGGTGGCTAGATGGGCTAGATTAATAGCTACCTAGTATTTACATACCAATGCGAGAGGTGGTGACTTGCAGGCGGTTTGCACCCGCTATGATGCATCTCGTCGACCAAATGGGTTCCGAGAGAGTCATCGACTCCGATGTGATTTGGTGTCAAATGCGGAGGACATAGCCTTCCCGCAAGTCGATGCAAGGCCCCAGGACTCCAAATCCCAGGGTAGCTGGTCGCATCGTGGCAAAGCTGCAAAGCTGCAAAGCTGCAAAGCCGCAAAGCCGCAAAGCCGCAAAGCCCGCGATACATAGATGCCAGGGTAGTTTACCAGGTAGTTTACCTGGTACAGCATCAAGAATTAACTTCCAATTAACTTCCCCCGATCGGAAACACTCAGCTACTTTACACCGGCAAAAGCATTTGTGCCAACAGTAAAAGAGCAACAGTAAAAGAGAGAACTATCTGATTTCCAAGACTGGTGATCTAGAACATTGATGTTTCCCGCGGACACGTGCCCTGTGTAAATAGAAAGTTACACCTTTTCGGGAAACACGACAATTGGCAATTCGTTATTTGTTCTTTTTTTTGTGAGACTCAAAAGTCCGGGGTTGCTCTGCCAAATCTTGCATACCTAAATGCACAATGAATTGTTATGTAGGTACAATGTAGAAGTGTAAAAACAAAAGAGTCATTCCCGACTTTTGAAAACCCCTCTTCTTCAATTGACCATTAACAGTTTAGCCAAGGGTTGTGTATCACGTGTTATATGCTAATTCTAGGCTACATTGCTTTTTCTTACTATTAGGTACTTCTTATTAATCAACTAATCTAGGTTAGGTAGTTAACCTAGGTAGGTAACCTACATGTATGTAATATTCAACTAATGTAGGTACTCGTGCTAGCGTAGGCATGTAGTAAAACTTACCTCCTACCTACCTAATTTACACTAATCCCAGGCAGCAAAAATGCATCAATTGGAGGGCTCGTAATCATCAACGACGCGTTATAGACACACACTCGATAGTAATTCCCAAGTACGAAGTATACCTAACCAAAAAGAGATGAAAAGGGGGGACAGGTCAAACATAGCTCGGTTCAGCTTTGACAAGCTTCGATTGCATGATGAAGGATTTTCATCTCCGTGTCGCTTGTCGATGCCCAATCCTCGTTTCCGGATTTTTGCGATATTTGCCGCACCCCAACCTATTAATACATTTCCCAATTCAACACAAGCCATACACAATCATTATTACGCGTACGGGTTAAATAAATTATGAATCGTCACAAGTTCAATACTTGCTAAAACTTGCCAAAAATATTTCACCCCATATTTTTTTTTTTAATTCCCTTATTCGTAACTTACGTTGGTTAGAAGGTAATAATGTCAGAATGTCAGAATGACCTATTTTTTTATTGCTTTTATCGCAACTGTTTCCGGCTGTTCGGATCAACTTAAAGCGAAATGAGCAGCCAAATATTTAATATATCTGACGTGCCATGTCACTAGTGCTACTTTTGGACGACGCGCTGCGTCAGCATGTCCATGCCGAATATGTAAAACTTCGTTGAAGCTTGTCAGTCCTCAGTGATGTAAAGGTATCACCACTTTACTAGATATGCGAAGATGCTGACGGCATCCGTGCCACGGCCCATAACAACGGCCTTCGCGCTTATCTGTAACATATACGCGCCATACGCTCATACGCTCGAAAGAACAAAAACTAGGGAAGGATTTAATGGCCCCCGAAGAGACCCGGCTTACCAGCGGTCGCCCCTAGAACATTCGGGAGGCAACCGACTATATCCGTAATATCTCGATGCAAAGAGTAGTTTTGATTATTTCGTCACTTCTTAAGAAGTTTCGGTTATGACGACAGGAAGCAAAAAAAAAAAAAGATCCCGTTCTCCTAGCTAGGCAGCTAGGTCAAACCCCGTCTAGGACTCGATTCAGCCCTACGCTAGGCAGATTTGCATCGCCGACTAAGAAACGCTGGGGGGTTCGAAACAACCCACTTTGGCTTCAGTTGATGAGATGAGGCTGAGTTAGCTGAAGTGGCTGTGTACCTACCTACCTATCAGATACCTAATAGAATGGCCACAGTTCCAAGGTTCTCCGCAAACACCCATTACCTATCAAGAGCTCGTTATCAAACAGATTCGGACAGGTCCGACTTCACCATAAACGTCACTTTAAACAAACAACGGCAACTTCACCTGTGATATCATGAGACCGTCGTGAAGTCCTACAAGTCGATATCAAGTTATCTAGGCATCAATCCTGTATGACTCCCCCCGCGGACGCATCCGAATTCAGGCTAGCCTCAGGAAGTACAATACATACATATGTCCTATACTAGGTAAGTCTAGCCCCCAACTCGTCTCGCCACCTTATCTCTAAGGTAGCAGTATAACATAGAAGGCTGTCATAATGGAGCGAAGATTTCTTGCTGCGTTAGCTCCGATCAATTGCTACGAATTGTTGGCCGAAATTTGCAGCTTTTAATTCTCCAATAGCAACCAAGCCTTGATTAAAAGAGTAGTTACTAAAACTAAAATTTTGACTCACTGCCTTGATTATCGACTATGCATCATGCGAGGCATCGGAGGCCGCATGTACCTACATGGTAGCGGTGAGATTACCTATAGCATACTGGGGGCAAGCCGCAGCCGGCATTAAACAGTGCATGCTCGTAGCAGAAGTCTCGTGATGGAGGTACCGATAGACTCCAAGTACATACTACCTATACATCATGTATGTATAGGAGAGTGTACGTAGAGGAGAGGGGTGGACTTCCTGTGGCGCCAGAGCAGGCCACCAAGCCTCCCACGACGACCTAGGTTTACACCACTCAATACACCACTCAAATCGGATGGTCCGATGCTTGCGTAATAATTTCAACTGATAGTAGCATGGCACATACTAGGCGGCCGGTTAGCATGTCGGCTGCCTTAGGAGTTCTCTACCTGCATAATGCGGATCATATCGAAACTAAGAGCGATCACACGACCCAAACTACGAATCAGATTTGACTAAATCTCCATAAGAAGCATCTAGTTTTACCCCATTGACAGCCTTTCCATCATAACCCCTTGACACCTTATCATCTACGGGCAAGATTTTTGCACTTTCTTTGTTTCATAGCTGTACAGTGTATCTGCTTGGGCATATACATGTATTTATTCGCTAACACCCTCTCATGTGTTTACCATCATTGGGATCAAAACAAATCTTCTTTAATTATGCAATTCGTTAAATAAGATGATAGATAGGCAAACAACATAAGGTGAGGTTACTATACCTACCTTGGTAGCCTGTTAAAACAGTCCACTAAGGCCATGTGAGCCAGATGGTAGGACTTATTGTATATGTACTGTTGAATAGAAGCTAATTCGGTGTGACTAGGGCACTAGACACAAGTTGACTAGAGCGATACCTCCGAGGCTCCTTTATATCACGCGCTTGCCGGATCAGTCTCCGTGGAGGTACGCGGATATTTCCTAGCTTATTATGGAAGAGATACCATAATATTCTCCTTGAATCTATAATACATTAGGTAGTTTATCAGATAGCCCCGTGTATATCTGAGGCATCCACTCTTAATCTTCACCCAAGAGACTTGAGCAGTGTTCCTTCAGATATACCAATAACGTCTTATAGTCTGAAAGCTAATACCTAGGTACCTATTATATCAGGCACCCAGATAAGCTACCTTGTATATGAGACATCCAATTTTGTTAACACAAATACCTATTTTCCGACTACCTGAATATGTAGGCAATTAATTGAATCTAGCGAGCTACTACAATGTTTGAGAGTGTGGCTAGAAGTCGAGAGCAATTTTGTAGTTATGCATACTATTGAACTAATAGGTATTACGTAGCCAAGACTTCTATAAACGGCTCCCATAGCTTTGTGCATATTCCACTTAGTCTTAAGCTTCAGATTTCAAGCTTTTACGCCTAGCGAAGGAGCGCACGAAGTGCTCGCTAGTGTTTAATACTATTAGACTGACTTCAAATTGACGTCAAGTAATCCTCAAATAAGCCGTGTTCCTTCAGCTACCTACGTTATTATTCCGGGAAAAAAGACTTCGTAAAAGCCAAAAGACGAAGTGCAAACCGAAACTTTCTGGAGAGGTTGGGATCTAATGATAAAATACCGTGTTATAAAGCTATCGAATACATGTTTCAATTATACTATTTGCCGTGATATTTAAAACCAGGCCGGTATATTCTATCATATCACCGTTTCCGAAAATAGATGGAATAGGTAAGTACTGCTATAGAACTGTCATGGGTATACCGCTATACGTGCCAAATACTACGAAAACCGCGTCGTATTTCCAAGTAGTTAGTGGATTTACAGCCTTTAGCCCTTATATGATATAACCTATGAAACCGGCCTCGTTCTGGTATATTTCTTTAATTAATATCTCAACTGGTATGAGGCGTCATGTGGTAATGCAACAGGACTTACAGGACTTCATAATATAAAAATATTAGGTGACTTAAAACACATTAAAGCTATTTATACTCCTCCGTGTTCTGTTCTATAATATCATGTTCGCTCGCTATCATGTAAAATGGGTAATAGTGTGGCTTTAAGGGGTGAGAATGACGATACTTAGATTCCTATTTGATATCACTTCATAGTAGCTTCATCTAACGAATGAGATCGTCATCCACGTCTATTACAGAAATTTGACTTAACTAGGGTTTATATCCTGATGTATAATTTCCGTGATATCTATTAACCTTAAACGCGACCATGACTTATGTTTAGATCGCGGAGGCACGTGGAGCCAATAATCCACATGTCAGAGGATAATTAGCCTAGGGACAGATTCAGGGGTAGATCTACTAGGATTGGGTATATAAAAAGCCTAAACTATTATTTTAGGATACAAAATTTTAGGTACCTCTTGGTTATCTATACGGATCTACTCGGTGAGAACAAAGATAGGAAATGTACATCTTCTTTTTAGCTTCTCATCTCGCTCTAGAGGTTCGCGAAGCTTACTTCACCAAGGTATCGTTTCGTATTAGGCAGGGCAGTTTTAGTTTCATTTCCATACAAATCACAAGCTTATATTCCGCATATTTCCCGTCACCGCCGTGTCAACCTAATCGTCGTTATGACGTGAATATAGCAACAGTGTGTTTAGGTATCATGAAAACAGCAATAATCAATAAAACTCCCAGCGCCACGCTAATACGATACCGGTATCCAATATCCAACCCTCTATTTCTACATTAGTGTTTATATGGAACAACCCGAATGTATTCAACTAGCCATTTATGTATATGGCGTACTTTAGATCGTACACATTATATATTAACGCAAGTATGAGTGATCCATGCTCCCGGGGAGTTCTACTGGCGGGCTTCTTTGCGAATCTGGTGCCTCACTGTTTGATGTTAGATTCGAAAGTCTTGGAGCGTAATGGTATGAATATCCTTACAATAAGGGGTGTTGTTCCTGCCCAGGAAAAGGAGGGCTGGAAGGACCGTATGGAGGAATCCCGGGACTCGGATGTCCCAAGTACGAATTATGTGGGCTTCCAACTTGAGAGCTTATGGCTCCCGGACTTGGCGACCTGTACGGATCCGCGTACGACACGGCGTAAGGCGAACCAATGGGAGGACTCTTGGCACCATAGTCGTGGTAATTGGCTTCGACTATCTGCGGCGGCGCCGTATTGATGAACTGGCTTCGTCGGTATCCTTTTTCGATTCCACCTTTCCTACCGCAGATGTAGACCAAGGCGACAATGATAGCAATGACAGCAACACCTCCAATAGCAATCCCCGCGATAGCCCCACCGGAGAGTGATGTTCCCCCGGATCCACCAGACGAGTCTTCGGGCATTGACGTTGGACTACTACCTGGTCCTGCTGTACTGGAGGGCGATGATTCGTCTGGGAATCCTTCTCCAGGACTGAGCTGAAACGTCGAGTTCGCGACAGATTCTTTTTGGATATCTAAGGTGAATGTCTTATTCTTTACTGAAGTTAGAAACGCATATTATTAACATGACTGCCTGACATTAGACGCATACCGGGTTAATGACGCCAACCATCTTCCAGTCAATACAAGAACCGGGTGCGGAGCTTTCATTTCATCAGCATCATAATTAGAACATCAGGGTCTCTGTTACACCTACCAATAGAAAAAGACTGGGTCTGTACTATTCACTTTTAAATCCCAAGTAGGAATTGGCGTCTGTAGCGCATCTTGTTCCACCGGGCCGCTGAAGAAGCTCTCGGCAGGGTCATTGGTTAACTCCCATGGTATACAGGGCTTCTTGAAGTCTGCTCGAACGACGGAGTGGTTCTTGGGGTAGAAATTGAACCCTAAGAGAAACATGTTAAAGTATTGCTTCAGTAGAAGTTTTAGTCTAACTTACGTATCGTATCGCCGGGATTCGCCTTTATCGTATCAGGCTGAAAATCATGTTGTAATCCAACCCGGACAGTATGCGTGGCCGCCTGATTTGACTCGGTAGCCGTGGGCTCGTTGCCTCCTGTGGTTTTTGTCTGGGCGTATATAGGCGAGAGCCTGGCCGCCACGGCTAACAATAGGAAAAGTGACTTCATTGCAACTATACTCCTGGCTGTTCACGAAGCCGGGAAATTTACAAGAGGAAAGCAGGCCAGAATCCCGGAATGTGAAGATAGAAAAGAAAACAAAACTAGAGAAACCCGGGGTGGTAAGTGACAGTTGCTACCACGCATGGGTGGCAGCTTGTTGGATTGGTACGTTCCATGTGGAGAGCTGCAAGCCTCCTCATTCTCTGTCGTGTTCTCCCTTGCTATGTAAGTAAAAGCGATGTCGAGTTCGAACGCAAACAGCTGAATGGTCACCTAACGGACACTGCGTCGTTGGAGCTGCACGGGATGAGCTACTATATTGCTTGGCTCGCTTAGCTGCATGCCGAATAAACCAATAAGGCAAACGCTTGGTCTGTGTTGGTAGTCTGCTCAGCCCAGCGGTACCTTAGCCAATTTCAAAATGCACTTTTAAATAGACATGATAGGGCAACTAAGCCTTGTATTATGGAGATTCTAGGAATCTGCGTAAGCGCTAAGAATCAACAAGGCTGATGATGGCCCAGCCAGCTGGATAGCCTCCAAGAGTTCACCAATAAACAGCGTTTAACTTAATGCTAAAATTGGGAGCGCGTATCTTCCTTCTTCGTCAGATGTAGTTACTCTTCTAGTCATACCGTGATCCTTTATTTTTCGTCTTATCCAAAGCATATATTGTCTTCTTCTTAAGAACTACCCTTTGGCTTTCCACGCCAAGTTTGATAACTCGCTTTTTTCTTCTTTTTTTCCCCTTCAGAAAGCAAAAGCAATTACACAATGCAGATCTTCACATTTGGAGTCACTCGAATAAAGTAATGGTGATTTTAGCTTTCAGATAATTGTTATCGTAAAGTTATTCCGTATATTCTCCAGCAATAGGTTATTGTATTAACAGCTAATTGTTAAAAGCCAAAGCCTATAAATTCAGGCGCATGTAATTCATATCCTAAGTGGTTTTAGTAGTAAAGCTTGGGGTTTGTCTCTCATCACAAAATTTCGAGAAGTAACGTAGCACGCGCAGAGGTGAGCGCGGGAATATATAGTAGATTCAAGCACATGTATAGGTATACTTGAACTTGTGAAATGTAAAGATGAATTCCGGTTTCGTTTATAACTTGTCAAAGTTAAAGAATGAAGCTCATGCATATTATACTGCCCGTCTACAATATATTGAACAGGAGTTGGTATCTCCTGCAGAGTATGGCATATCACTTCAACGTCTAGATCCTCGTGAAAGGCCCTAAACAGCTGATGATAGCACTATACTCTGAAAGAACTGTAAAGATCTACTGATCGGATAGGATATATAAGATAAATGCGTAAGATAGAGCCATATGCTATAAATATGGGAAAGTAACGAATGTGTCTATATTGAAATGCATAACTGAATGATAATGATCGTGGCTATCTGATCAGAAGAATACGACGAATATTAGGCCTTTATATGGCCTGTGACCTAAGATTACATAATAATACCCTTGCTCTTGGCGATGTGGCACCACACCAGTTCAATATTAATACTATGGGTAGGTATCTAAAGTATAAGACATTCTAAGCTTGCGAGGCAGCTTTACCATCATGTTTCATGCCTGCGGAAAACCGACTTTGACCACTGAACAATTTCTACCATGTTAGTGTCCTAGGAATCCTCAGTGGTGGTTAGAGTCTCTGTTGACGAACATGTAAGCCCGTGGACGCTTGGGTCTATGCTTCTTTTGCTGGCTGGGGACTTTCGCGTAGATGAGATTTGTTATACTTAGTAAATTCCCATCTTTTGAATTGCGTCTTGTACATTTTAGCCCTATTTTGCACGTCAGCATAAAACATCATATCTCCTCAATTTGAATACTCACGAAGCGTCGAAGCCATGGTTCTCCTTCATGATCACCATAAGTTCCTGGAGCGTTTTATTTTCGTTTATATATAGCTGGTGTATTTTATCTTTGTATGCTTCCCACCTCTCATTAGAGAGAGGTCTTCGGCCTTGTGTTGACGTATATACACTCGTCTGAGGATCAGAGTGTTGGCGCCTATGGTTTGGAAACTCAATTGGTG
The DNA here is from genome assembly GCF_022478715.1 of Daldinia decipiens. Taxonomy (NCBI): domain Eukaryota; kingdom Fungi; phylum Ascomycota; class Sordariomycetes; order Xylariales; family Hypoxylaceae; genus Daldinia; species Daldinia decipiens. Next base: position 227,071 of record NW_026054552.1, on the reverse strand, counting down.
TCGGCTGCGTGGTATCGAGAACATGACTATGCGATTCCCTAGTGGAATTAGGGTCATAATTGGGGGTCGTCTGCGGGGATATTTCTATTTGCGGTGCTTCAGTCAATGGAGACCTTTCAGCGAGCGTGTTGGAGAAAGTGTCGTTAGGCCATGGATTACTTGTAATGTATGGTAAAGAAGCTTCTGTGGCAACCGGTCCGTTTAAAGCAAGTTTAGTTTCTCCTGCTGCAGGAGAATTTGGCGCTGGCTGAAACGCATCTTTAAATTGAGCAAAGGATTCTTTAACTGCCTCATGCAAACATGTGTCTAGAGTACTCCGTGGGATACTCATCTTAGAAATCAGGCTCTGACCAATAATTGCAGGGAGTGTAGTCGTCATGTGGCTCTCTATAACTCCTAAAGGCACCAGCATCCCGCCGTCATAATATGGAGAGGCAGGGCGAGAAGCACCGGGAAATAAGGTATCCCATATTTGGTACCATTTTTCCTCACTAGACCAGGAGTTTATCATCGCCGCATCCCTTACTCTCGTAAGTTGGTCCGTCGTTAAGCCTTCGATATCAAGGAAATCCTTTATCTCGCAAGCATCATGTCTTATATGCTCATCCCGTTTTAAATCTCTGTCAAATATCATACCACATCGAGGGCAGTGTATTGGGCCACTATGCTTTCTGACTATGTGTTGCCTTACATCGCCTACCCTATGAAGTTCGTACTGCGAGCAAGATAGATAACGAGTTGCATCGAACTTAGAGAAAGGGCAGGCGTATCGCAGGCGTGAATCCTTACGTGAAGAAAGAGCCCTTTTAGATGCAGAGAGGCTTCCTTCGTCGGAATTTTCATTTATATCGCTTAGTTCCCTACGCCGCTTTGTATGTGTCTGGGCACTCCTATTCTCAGGGTTATGCGTGATAGACATCCCCTGATCGTTGCCTTCTGTGTCCTGTAACCCATTATTTCCAACCTCGCGGAAACCAATTCGGCTTTCAAATTTTGACCATTGGTCCAACGCGGTAGTAGAGCTACATCTGGGCACCACGTCATGGTTATAGGCGAGTCGACACCACTGAAAAGTGTCGTCTTTTTCCTCTATATCGTCTAGATCGTCGTCAATAGTACTGGATTCGCTATCTGTTAGAGAGAAGTCTAGGGAAGGGACCGGGCTTGGAGAAGACACTCTAGCCACGGGCGGAATGAGAACGTCCCCATGCTCCTCTAGCCATATAGGCGCATGTTGAATTGTATTGTTCTTATTTTCTCGTAGCGTAGCATCAAGATGCTGGTATTTTAAGCTACGAGTGTCCCGAGGTTGAAGCTCTATAGATTGGCTCAAAATATCCACCGAACCAATCAAACAAGCGGTAGATCGACTATTTGTGTGGGAGTGGCAAGCCGCGCGCCATCCCCCGAGGGACTCCCCAAGGAACAGAGCCTCGCATGATGACTCATATTCATCTAACGGCGTCATGGTGTTGATGGAATGGAGATCAAGCGCCATATACACATAACCGGCAGGCAGGTGAACTCTAGAAACTTATTTTCCTGGTTTATATCACGAGATAGATCAATCAAATCATGATTAGCCCGCAAAAGTTCCTAAAATCCCCGGCTTACACCCGTGCGCAGCCAATTGGAGAGCTGCACGTTGTATTAAGGGCTTTGCAATGGAGGGGTTAAAGGCCCGAAAGATCCGAAAGATCCCCAACACTTACGTGTCCCGGAACTTCATAGTTTTGTGATTTGCTCAAAGTTCCAAAAGTCCCCAAAGTTCCATGACCTACGCAGGTGTGTGTGGAGCATATGTGTGTGATTCGGAATTTTGGGGACTTTTACTGGACGACATAGGAACCACAACCATATGCAGGTAATATACTCCCGGGGAAGGATGGGAAGAAAATACTGTCTGCCTACTTAGGTAGTTTTATCGTCTGATTTATGTTATAAAGGGAGGCTAGAGCCGCTCCGAAAAGGCTGAAGCTCCAAACTTTCTTTCCGATTTACCTAGTACTACTTCATCACGGCCCCCTAATGCTGATAACCCTGCTCTAAGGCTTCTACTTCCCGATATGTCCTTAATAGATCAAAGCCAAGTGTCCTATCCGAAGTTATGGACTCCCCAATCATACCATCATTTCCTAATGAGCCCGTCAGTATTGATAATTCTAAGACAATATCATTTGTATTATCAGTCTCACCATCTGAGAAACTAAAGGGGGCATCAACGCTAGGCTCAGACATTAACGAACAAGAAAGGAGATATCGCACCGTCAAGGCCATAACTCTCCATTGGCATGGCGAAAAGTTCGACAGTGATCCTTATGGACCCGCGCGCGAAGCTGCCGAGCTATTGGCGGCGTTGTCTAAGTGGGGATGGCAAACTGAAGACTATTACATCATGGCCGATGACCCTGCCGAGAAAACTGCTAAATTTTTAACGGACTGCACTCGAGCATCACAGTCTGATGAGCTTTTGGTAGTATATTACGTTGGCCACGGGCGTGAGAGCTCCAAAGAACCAACGCCTCAGCCCTTTGGCGTGGCTCGACAGGGTAGCTCACCTAGCGACGATGCTAGTATTGACTGGCCTGTAATTCGTTCCGTTCTCGAAGCGGCCCAGTGCGATGTCGTCATGTTTCTTAACTGCTGCCATGGCGCTGACGCCTGGGTCTCACGCAACCTCGAAGAAGATGGATTCAAAGGTCCACCGGGCAAGGTTATGGTATGTTTAACAGTACATGATCTTAGTATGAGAAAGTCAGTGGCTAATGCGACCTCATTAGAGTATCCTTTCTGCTACTACTGAAAATCAGAGAGCATACATGTATGAGAACATGTCGTTTGGGACCTTGTTGAAAAGAGTGCTCGATGATGTAAGGCCGAGGCTCGGATTGAATAAGTCCATCTCAATACCCATGCTGACGAAGGCGATGAAAGACGAAATAAAGCGGTCGAAGAATTTCCGCGTTCTGGATGTTGTTCATGGAAGCTGGCGGCCCATGGATCCATGCCTGTACGAACATGTGGATGGGGAGTATCGAAACATACGGCTCCATCGAACATTGGGAGAACGTGGCATATCCGAAACTGTCCCCTTGGTGGTCGTTATTTATGAGCCTTTGTTGGGACCGGCGGGACAATATTGGCAGCGAGAGATGCAGGAGACTATCATATAACGGAACTGCGGTATAGTCAGATCTTTTGAAAAGGACTAGTAAGGGGACTCATGTGCGAATATACCGCTAGGCATATATATAATAAAATCGACTCTTCGACTAATCGTAAAAAGGACATATTGAACATACCCACGTGCATATGGACCGTGCACACCTCTCATTTAAGCATCTAACCTAACCGTTAAGTTCGTATGGACTGAATTCAGATAGTTAGAACAACATTCAACTTCATGTCTTTCGTCGATTGTCTAACAATATATCCGGAAACTCGTTTTTACTCATTCGTTCGGAACTTATTTCTAGTACAGAGAAATTAAATCGTTTAACATGGTAAAACGAAAAGCAAGCCAGCTCGAGACGGCGCCGGACGCTACTGATCTAAGAAGGTCGACGCGTCGCAAGCCGGCGGCTCCAGAATTGGCGACTGATGCTACCGAGAATCAGTCGGCAGAAAAAAGCGCGACTCAGCTCCCCAAAACAGACCAGAAGAAGGTTTCTAAGAAGCTGCCTAAATCAAAGGCATCTCCGGTAAGAAATTATGTTTTTTCAGTAGTATTAAATCATCGTTGCACTTCGAGTAAATGAATCTAAGAATGCCATTGTAGGAAAATCCAAAATCAAAGAAGGCGAAGAGTACCACGCAGCCAAGTACAGCCTCCATGTCCGAGGCAGATGAGAAGCCCGACTCTTCAGAAAGGTCGTATTGGCTCTTAAAAGCTGAACCCGAGTCACGATTTGAAAACGGTGTTGATGTCAAATTCTCCATTGACGATTTGGCGTCGCGAACAGAACCTGAACCCTGGGATGGTAAGATTTCATACTTGTAGTAAGCCAGTTTTCCGGCTGGTAACTAGCTATCTCTACTTTATATATGACAGCTGGATACTTACAAGTATATTAGGGATTCGTAATTATGTCGCCAGGAATAATCTCCGGGACATGAAGAAAGGCGACGTAGCTTTCTTCTACCACTCTAATTGCAAAGAGCCGGGCATCGTGGGTACTATGGAGATCGTGCAAGAACATTCCCCCGACTGTAAGTTGCTTCGCCCCAATTACACGAATTTGCTCCTTATTGTATGCTAGTATCGGCACATGACCCCAAGGCACCATACTACGATGCCTCTTCCAAACCCGATAACCCGAAATGGAGCGTCGTGCACGTCAAGTTCCGCAGTAAGTTCAACAAGCAAATTGGACTGAAGGAACTTCGTGAGATGGGCCAGTCAGGTCAACCGCTTGAGAATATGCAGATGCTGAAACAGAGCCGGCTGAGCGTGAGCCGCGTGAGCGCTTCTGAATTCGAGTATTTAATGGATGTAGTGAAGCAGCGAGGCGGCGAGACTCAATAAGGTCCCATAAGATGTGAAATAAGATGTGAAATAGAGTCTCGGGGGTCATTTGTTCTTATTAAGACTTAGGTAATGTTCGAAGGGTATACTCCAACACTGTACGGATACCCGTATCGAGATCTTCAGAAGCTAGGATAGGCTCTATCCACAATTCCACCTTCTCGATCAGTTTAGTCTTGTCAGTGGTGGTGGAAAGAGATGACTTAAGATGGGCTAGCGCCTCCCGTAGAGCTTTAGGATACGAAGGCGTATTTATACCGACATTAACCAATGGCTGTCGGATATGACAGAAGCATGTTGTGGGATCGTTGGGATAAAGCTCTGTCATACTGTCTAGTACATGTTGGACGAGTCGAGCTTGAGCGGACACGGTATTGAAAGTAGTGAAGAGGTCGAAGAATTGTTCCGCTACCGTGGAGTTGAAGAACGATTGCTTCTTTGAGATGTCAAAGATAGCTAAGGGGATAGCTCCATCCAACGCAGGGTTGCCCTCCGAGGTGCCTTCTAACTTCTTCGTGGTGTCTTCATCAATAACCATTTTTCCAGCGAAATTTCCTGGATCTGGAAGAATGAGCTGGCCATTTTCATCAACATCGTCGTCGTCATCATCATCATCGCTCTTCTCGGAGAATTTTATTTCATCATCACTCTGTTCAGCCTGTTCTTGGATCGCTTTTTTGGCGCCGCCTTTCTTCTCTCTCTTAGCATCCATCCGTTCCAGCCACTGCATTTCGCACTTAGTGTATTCAAGCCAGATTGTTGCATCTTTCGTGCAAAATCTAGTGCCGCGCATAAAAAAATCCCTTGCCCCCTGCATGTCTCCATTGTTTGCTGACCTCCTACCCGCCAGTACCCAGAGCTCTGGTTTAGCCGGGTGCATTCTTAATGCCCTGCTTATGATCTTTCGGTAACGTTTGGTCGCCTTCATATCTCTTGCATAATTCAAGTATTCCCTCCAGAGTTCGATATTCCCTGGGTGCCTGTTCACTGCCCGCTCCAGGATCCCGAAAACCCGTCCTTGTCCCGTGTGTTTAGACGAAGTGCGAACCTGTAATCTACGACATCGCTTCGCGCGTAGGGTTTCGAGGGATTTCTCCCAAGCGGCATAGTTCAACCAGTCGGTCGGTTTGTTTCCAGGCGACAGTACAAGGTGCTCATAGTCGGTACGCTTTCGTACTAGCGAACGGATCTCGTCGGTGGTGAATATGCCCTTGGCCTCAAATTCACGTAGCTGGGGAACTGCTTGCTCGAGAAAGAATCGAGCTTTCTCGGGGACACCTGCCATGGTGCCTATCTGTTCACCAGATTGAGATTATTAGGTCTACTATGCTAGAAGCGAGTTGGTTTGTGTGATCCTAAGACTTTGAAGTGAGTAGGTTCTATGCAGAATCCAGCAGTTCAGAAAAGTTTCAGAAGACTAAATAAAATTATAGTGGACCTTAAAGATAAGATAGATATCCGTCCCAGAGCTACTCAAATTTTAGTGGGCTGGGGATCTTGAGACTTGAATAGGTATTTGGTCCGCTGGTACCTATGCAATAAAACCCTTACATAAGCCTCGATAAGCTTGCACCACTTAGCAGCAGGGATCTATCTTTTCGTGCACGACAACACGCGACAAGCATGGATTAAACCTTCTTGGCTCATCGACCCACACAAAAGGTACCTAAAAGTTTAGCACTGAGATCACCGAGGAATCCGGAGAAGTAAATGGGAAGGTACCTCCAACCACATGCATTCAAGCATTGACGCAACTTTCAGGTTTTCTTTTTCTTCAAACGCTTCTTTCCCCCCGACGCTCGTTGCCACTGTTCCCGTTAATTCTATTTCACCCCTTGGTTTGGTTCTTGTAGCTCAATTTTAACATCCACGCAAGGCTCGTTCGGCTCCCAACTTGGGAATGCGAAAATGTCATCCAAGTACAAAGATAAGGACACCGGGACGACGGTAGCCACTTTAAATGCGAAATGGGTATCGTGGGTTCATACTGTTGTCGCATACGGTTGGTGAAATATTCGCCCTTGCTAAGCACGATTTTTCAACTGATCAATGAGATTAAATAGCTGCTTTCCTGAGTGCCCTGTCTGTGGGCATGTACCTCCATTACCATAAGATTGTCAAGAATGAGTTCTACGGCTATCCCGACGAATGGTTCCCCTCTGTGTCTGCCACCATAGGCGATCGATATCCCGAGCGATCTTTCTTTATGCTCTTCATAGCTTTGACTTCCGGACCTAGATTTGCGCTTGTCACCCTTTGGTATCTCCTTACCACGAAGCCTGGAAAGGCCCTCCCCAAGTTTATCGCTGGTGTGGGTATTTTCAGGACTCTTACGTGTGGGGGGTGGACCTATGTGACCTCCACCGACGATCATGATTGGCATGATATCTTCATGATTTCCTACCTTATAGCTACTATCCCGTGGACCTTTGGCTGTATCGCCTTGAGTCCACCGAACCGAAAAGCTATCAAGTATCGAAAGTATCTCGCAACAGCCTTCTTCGGCATGATACCTCCAATGGTCTACTTCTTCATTCAACACAAGATCCGCCGGGTAGCAGGAGGTTAGTACGCTTTAATTCAAAGCTTCGAGTGAAGACATTGCTCACTACTTGCAGCTTACACTATTTATTCGCTCCTCGAGTGGTCTCTTATCTTGTTTGACGTCGCCTTTGATGCGGTTACTGCTCTCGACTTCGATACTTTTGAGATTGTAGTTAGGGACGTGAAAGGTTTGAGTACGGGGTACGTACAACGGCTCCCCAGGTAAACTTACTATGACGTGCATACTCGCTTGGGACTAGATGCTGCGCCCCTGTTTTGTTTTTTACACGAAGCCGCATATTTGGAATAATTGAGGTCGACAGATACAACAAATCAGCTATGATAAGGTAGATCTTCTCTACTCGTTTAACGGATATCGTTCTTTGGCTGAGATTATCATTGGCCAGATTAGTCTGTGGGACTTCGATGATAGGTGCAACCTGTCACGAACATTATCCCCTTACGAAATCTGTCTTGAGTTGATAATCAACTGGTTTTCTGGGGTAAACACTATGTAATAGGCTCCTATCTTTGAAAATAGGGTTGTCTTTCTAATGCAGATATGCCATAGCTGCTTAGGGGTGACGGCGGCATCTGTTCGGGCGAGTTTTGATGCGATCATGCGGTTGACTCGGCATTACCCTGTCACTTTTTCTGATCGGTTTCGCAGGGTCAACGTATCGCCTCAAGCGACCGCCGTTCTCGAAGAGGAAAAGAGAAAGATTACTGCTGGTATCTTCGATGCTGAGTTTTCTTGGCCTGAAGTATTCGACACTGCTGCCGAGGTCTACCATGGCTTCGTCTTCTGGTCTATGCTCACAAGTCTGGGCGTAGTTATTTGGTACTTCCCACTTTGGCACATGGGTATCTCCGGCTACGAAGCGCTCGTAATGTCTACGATTTCGCCCTTACTTCTTAGTATTAAACCATTCCGCTCGCTTATTACTCAAAATCTACGCGCCTGTCATCTCTTGTCTCTCGCCGGACTTCTTGCGTGGCAGGTTAAAGATCTAGCCTACAGACTCTTCACGGTTGGTTTTGGCGTCGCAATGTCTTGTCTGGCATGGGCCGCCACTTTGTTCTCTGAATCAGTTCACCCAGTCCGCTTCGAGTCAAAAATATTAGCCTGGATTGTTGGTCTAGTAATGTCCTCCGCTGTCAAATATGCATGGCAAACTAACAACCCGATATGGCCGATCATGCACGCCGCCAACGGTGGCTATAACGGGACTGGGTTGGTACTAGCAGTATTCGCTACGCTTAGATTCACCCGTAGGGCGCCTCTTAATACTGGTGTAGCCGAAGATAATAGACAGAACGGTTCAGCATTCCTAACTGCCCTGGGTATCGGCGGTCTCTTCTTTGGTTTGCATTCACTACTTTCTGATACCAGCACTATGATTCTATGGGTGTGGGATGGTTATCCAGTCCGGGGTCCCCTCTCTGGTCCCCATGGCTGGTTCACAATAGTGGCAATGACAGCTGGATTGTTAACTGGAATTCGTCTACCAAGATTAGTTAGCAATTGGTCTGCTTATGGCATCGGGTGCGTCGGCGCGGCTACCCTCACTCTCTATCCCGGCTGGCTTGGGTATTTCGGCGGCCTTACTACCGCCTTCTACTTAACAGCCATTGCGACTCCTTTCATTACCGTGGCCTCTAAGAACCCCGCAACCGCTTTTGGTCTTGGATTTTTCCTATACAACTTGATGGTTCTATTCCACGTCTGGGTGGTTGCTTACGCTTTCGTTCCCGGAGGACCCCTTGTTCGCGAACACACGGATTGGATCATGACAACAATGATGTTGCTCATCGGCGCTGGTGTATTCAACATCACGTCGATACACTCGCGCCAACGCGAAACATCTGAACCTCCAGCCCGATCACGACATCGCAAGTATCACACTTTAGTACTAGGCATCATACACCTTTTTTTCGTCGCTACTGCGTTCCGACGTTTTCCGACCAACGATTATAAGCCTTACCACAATGACTCGAGACTTATCACTGCTGGAATTTGGACCATCCACTTCTCTCTTGACAACGACATGTGGTCTTCTGAGTACCGCATTCGTGATTTAGTAAAAGAACTTGAAATTGACGTTATCGGTTTACTAGAGTCCGACTTACAACGTATTATAATGGGAAATAGAGATACGACCCAATTCCTCGCCGAGGATCTAGGCATGTATGTCGACTATGGTCCTGGGCCGAACAAGCATACTTGGGGCGCCGCACTCTTATCAAAGTTCCCTATTATGAATTCGACGCATCATCTACTTCCGTCCCCCGCAGGTGAACTAGCTCCTGCTATCCATGCGACTCTTGATGTCTACGACGAATTAGTGGACGTCTTTGTGTTCCATTCTGGCCAGGAAGAGGATCCAGAAGACCGTCGTCTGCAAACTGAGTATATGTCCAAACTGATGGGTTCATCACCAAGGCCGTCGATTTTACTCTCCTACCTGGTGACCAGGCCCCTTCAAGGCAACTATAACACGTACGTCTCCGATATTTCAGGGATGCACGATGTAGATCCGCGTGATTGGGATCGTTGGTGCGAATATATCTTGTATAAACGCCTACAGAGAGTAGGATATGCGAGGGTGTCTCGAAGTACTATCACCGATACCGAGCTGCAAGTTGCAAAATTCGTAGTTCCCAAGAGTGAGGCTGAAAAAGCGCAAGTGGCGGCTTTAGATACCAATTCGGAAAAAAGAAACCGCAGGACCAAGGAGCACGATGTCCCTGAAGGATGGAGATTCCCGGCCCTATTCAGAGGACAAGGTGTTAGAGGACACCGGTATCACGTTTTCAACGAGCCACTGTATTACAAGCCATCATGAATGGATAATTGGCATAGGGGTGTAAGGGGGGCGGGGTTATGAGGATATGGGGGTAGAGGGCAAAGGGTAAAGGGTAAAGGGAAACGTGTAATGCCATAATGTGTAAGAAAACCTGTGTATTAAAAGGGGGGCGTTCTTTTAACTTTAAATTCAATATAATGAATCAATTAAATCAGAGTGAATCGTAGTCATTTATTTACATGGAAGGGCCCAAAAGCTAGTCCGCCTTTGGCATTAGGTATTATTTCTTTTGTTTTATATATATTGGCACTAGGTTAGTGGGATGCGATATTCCACCGCCGAATCCTTTCAAGGTCAAATCTTCTTGCACGGTTTTTCCCTCCTCCAATACCTCACAGTCAAATAAGCTAATTATCAAAGCAGTAGTCAGTAATATCTGGCGTTTCGCAAAATGCCGACCAGGACACTGTCGTGGTCCGCCACCGTAGGGAATCCATGATCCTTCGTATTCTTTTGTTGAGAACGCGAGGGTAGAACCGTGCGCCTGAACGTTGCAGGGGTCACTTCCAGATGGATAATTAAGGAATCGTCCAGCCCAGAACTTGTTGACGGGGTGCTCGTTATCAAACCCAGTGTTCCACGCTTTGGAATCCATATGCGCAACTGTCGTCAGCGTGACAATTACCTTTCGCCTCGGTATAACCCAGTCTCGGATGTTCATATCAACTCTATCGGGCATCTTGATGATGTAAAAGTACATCCTAAGTCTCAACGTCTCGGCATATACAGCTCGGAGCACTGGCAAACGAAGCAATTGGTCTATATCGAACCGGATGCGGCCATCCGCGCTTCTGGTCGCACAGCTATCAACCTCAGCCCTCACACTAGCGAGAAGCTCAGGATCCCGATATATTTCGAATATAGCCCATGATACAGTAGCGATAGAATTTCTTACTCTATGCGAGAAGTTAGCGTGTATCGATCTTGACGGTCAGGGGCCGAAGCTATAGCTTACGCCCATATTGCTCCGAAATCTTGGGATGCGATGGCAGCGTGATCGAAACCGTCTATTTCAAGAAACATTTCGTGCCGCTCTCGGAAGAAGCTACTCCCCCAAAATGGATCGTCACCGTCAGCACCCATAGCGGAGTCGTCGTAATGATCCCTTGCGTGCTGCTGCCAAATTTTAACGGCGTCCAGGACCCTCTTTCGAGCCGCATAGGCCCTTGGCGCAAGAAACCAAGGGATCCCTGTGAACAGGGTTAGCCAAGTGCGCTACTATATGCTTCCTGGTGCTTTACCTTGGAGATAAGTCTGTAAGTTGCGGTCAAAGTCCCAGAAGTCCTGCAGGAAATTTGGATTCAGCTTCAGGAGGTATGGGCCGCAAAGAGCATTAATGGTTGAAATCGTTACTTCATCTCCAATGACTTTCATCAGATCAGCGCGGTATTCCCATTCGGACCCCACGCGATCATGTAAACCATACAACTGCTGTGTAATATCGTCTGCAAACCTGTTCCAGAAAGGCAGAAGCTTTTTGCCTTCTAGAAATTGGACTATGGACTGATGCCCGCGGTAGTCAATACGGTTGCGAGCCTCCACCGTGCTGTCCGGATGAGGCACATGGCTACTGCCGGAGTCGTCCTTGTCGTATAAACTCAGGGCCTTAGCTGGCAAGCCAAAAGCGTACCCAAGAGCGAACTCGACGAAGGGAATTAACGTGCAGACTGAAGAGCTCTTAAAGAGGGCTTTGACATTCTCCGGGCCCTGGACCACGTAGAACTCTTGAGTGAGAATTTTGACCAGAACCGGCTGCGCGCTCTGGAAGAAATTCCTGTGATGGGTTGGTTACTGCAATAGATAATGGCATAAGAAGTACTTACTTGGGGTTCAAGACGAAGTCTTTCGGGCTCCATAAGTACATAATTGGTAGACTTCTCAGGAAGGGGAAGACATAGGGGAACGTCGAAGGGATGCCTTTTACATCGTCGTGCTTCTCGTACGCCACAAGACAGGCGTGTTTAGTAGCATATCGACGCCAAAGCACAGTGATTAACAGTAGACAAAAAGCCAACATGTTAGCAGGGCTGAGTGGGAAAAGATTGAAGAGCATCTCTAGAAACAATTTATCTAGGTAGGTACCTAATATCGGTAGACACCTAATATCATAATACGTCTTCAAGAGTAGGGTTAACTACTGTCACATTCGCCTTTGGAAAAGAGAGTTGGAACCGGACAGGTTAACACGGGTTGTTGAGTCAAGGGCAGTATTCAATGCAACAACCTATAATTTCTATAATTGTATGATGGCCCCCAACCGACTAAAGCCTCACCGAATAACACTCTCGCCAACTCATGCATCACAAGAGAAAGACCACGGTAACTGTCGAATGCCAATACCAACACTCTCTACAGTCCTCTCTGCAGTCTTACCGTAAACCCTCAAAGATGACGCATCTCGTGCAAATGGAACCCCAAAGCGGCCCCGATAGAGGCGAAAATGCTGCAGTCGGGCGGGCATGTGGGCTTACAGCATAAAAATGACTATTTAGCTAAGGTTCCCAAGGTCCCCAAGACCTCGTTTCCCAGGCCTGTTCTTCAAAGACTGACTATCACCAGTTGACACCTGGTAGACTTCACACAAAACATGGATACTTCTCTGGATCCTCAAGAAGCTACAAGGCTCATCGAGTCATCCGGCCAGATTCACATGCGGGCCTTCCAAGTGGCCATTGGAGTATTGACCGGCTTAGCACTTTGCTGCTTCATCGGTCGATTGGCTGTACGTCTTACGTACCAGAAACGCCTACACCTGGACGATGCGTTTTTGATCATCGCTGCCGCTTCTCTATGTGCGGCCACGGGTATTCTTTACCATATTTGTTATTTCCTCTACCTGCATTCAGTTGCTTTACTAGCCCCTCAACTTCTACCTTACCTCCTTGCCAATTATGACGAACTTCTCAACCTTCAGAAGAGGGTATACCCGTTCTTAGCCTTAATATGGACAACGACTTTCGCCGTCAAGGGGTGCTTTCTAGCATTCATGCGGCCGCTTGTCTGGCATATATCACGAAGAGTAAATTGGTACTATTGGTTCATAGCAGGGTTCTGTATCTTGTCTTGGGCATTTGTCGTCTCAGAACCATTCATCGTGTGCCCATATTTTGGATTAGAAGGGAGTAAGTATAATTTGTCAACCAACGCTGGGCCAAGGCTAACCTTCGCATAGTGAAATGCTTCAATTCGACCGTAGATGAGAAAAAGACATTGGGTCTTACCGCGCTTGTTACGGTCCTAGACATTCTTTCAGATATAATGGGTACGTCTTGTTTATGTCTGCGCATTAGCTAGCTCGTTGTCCTCGAAACTCACGTCGTGTTAGTCGTTAGTATCCCATCATCATCCTTAGAGGCTCGTTCCTCAGCCGGTCTACCAAGTTGGGTTTGGCAATCTTCCTCTGTCTCTCGATTTTCATGGCAATTTGCGCTATTGTTAAGATGGCTGGCTTTTACTACAAGGGGCTCGAGGATGACACCTGGGAGTTCTTCTGGCAACATATTGAAGGTGCAGTTTCAGTCATGATGGCATCCATCACAGCGTTTCGCACGCTTTTTGTCAAACAGGCAAACAGTACCGATGATACAATACCACGCAGCCCGGTTGAGAGCCTTTTTCATAAACTTTTTAGGCGGTTCCAATCTTTGGCTCGAGCGCAGCCCAACGAGAAATCCACATCAAACCCAGACACCTCAATTCTCAAACTTCCCAAGATACCGTCTCCGATTTTCACTGACCTGCGAACTTTCATTCGTAGGAACAATCGGACTGGCGTGAGCTCTGCTACATTTGCTACCCTAGATTCTGTAGGCGATGCTTCCGAGGCAGACTATCACGCCGCCCTTAAAATACAACACCGAGCCGACAGTGACAACAGCCTACCACATGATCAGCCGTTAGGCACCGCCTAACAAGTTGATAACGAGACCACTAGGACACCTAGCATAAGGAGCTCCAGGCTACCTCATAAGTAGGCTAGCATTTGATGGTTTCGTAGCTCACGCTTTGATAGAGTTGTGTTCTCAATTCATGTTCGTGTTTTTACAGTTTGGGTAGTCTTGATAGATAGGGCTGGGGTATGGATTTTATATATCATGCGTTACTTGTTTGTCTAAATTAGGAATTCCTGAGAAGTGTGTTATGTTGAAAGTCTACTCAATATCAATATCACTTACCGGACCATGAGCCTCTAGCCAAGCTGCCATGGTCTCAATATCTGCTTCTGCGTCTCCATCATAATCAATATCCATGACTTGAATGTAATTATTTCCTAGTTGGTAGTTCAGTTTAAACTGTATATCGCAGACATGCTCATTTTCTGCTGGGGAGGTTGAGGTTAGGGCGTGAGTATCATATGTGATATATTATATTAAAGTTCCTTACTTTAACCTCATTTGCTGGTTTCAAAGAGGTCGTACGCACCCGAAAATTTAACCATCGGACTAGGGCTACCTACTCGCAACGAGCTTCCTGTTCTATAATGAAATAGGGATAAACACATACCCCCAACCTAAACATTAATATGGACGCAGCTGATATAGAACTGGGCTACTTTCCAGGCGCTTGAAAACGGGAATACATACTCGGCATGCATAAGGTACTTTCCCGATGGCGTAGTATATTCTGGATGTTGAACGTCATCTATTAAACTCACATTAACGGGTTGCGTCTCCAAGAAATGCGGTGGTTACCCAAAACAACTCATGTCATGCTCGAATGGTCCAGAGAGACATACGTCCGGAGATAATATCACGTCCCAGCGCGTCTTATCCAGTGGCCCGATGCTCCCGATCTTGAACCAGTCTCCATAGCCACGGTACTCTTCCAAAATATGTCCATCTTCGATATAAGTCAGATAACGCCTGTCCTACCCCTTCATGGTAAATGTACACATTGTCATCTCCAGCACTATCAAGGCCAACGACGGATGATAATTTTTCACCAGGAGCCTCTGTTATGGACACAGCGTTTACTTATGGTATCCAATAGCAGAACAAGACTCTGATCGGGCTTACATCCTTACTACTACCACTACTATGTACTTGGGACTCAACTATGTAACTAACGCTCACAGCGAATGCTTGACGTAACCTATAGGGTTAGAACATGCTATGATAATTTCAATTTGATAAATATTAGGTAAATATCGTTTTCTAAACGCTGCTTCACACCATATCATAGAATCATATGTCAATGTCCCTTGCAGTAAGTAGATCCTGTAGTATGGTTCCTATCCGTCTTGGAAATCCATGCAATCTATGTCAGGGACAGAATATTCCTCTTCTATCGTATTATTATCTACCAAGGGGCAAACATTCTATGGGTATAATCTGTAAGGGGGATGACATTCTCAGTTCTTTTGTTGCACTAGGAAGTTTTCGGAGCGTGGATCTAAAAATGTTAAGACACAATCAAGCTATTAGTCTGTATCATATCTTCCATTTATAATTGTAGTCTAGCCTACTCGGTTGTTCTAATTAAGCAGTGTGCAAGTAGCAAAATGCTATTTTGTACATGTCCAGGTCATGTCGACGTTAAGCAATCCACTTCCACCCCTTCCCCTTTCCATCAGCCCATCGTACCCCAACGCAACATATTGTAGCACCCATCAATAGTGCTCCATCCCAATACGCGATACTAGCATATGCCCCTGTTCCCTGTTCCGAACTTCCCAACAGTTGTCCACCAACAGGACTTCCAAACATAGTCCCTAGCCCCCTTACGAAAAGTATGAACGCGTTCACGGCCGCGTACTGCTGGATCCCGAAGACTTCGGCAATAAGTGCCGGGAACAGCCCATAATACCCACCGGCTGAGATGCTGTAGAACACAATGAAGGCTAGCCAAAGCGAGAATGACGACGAGGCAGTTGCGAGAATGCTAGAAAGCCAGAAGGCAAATACGCTAGATGCAGCAAAGAAAAGTGTCAACAAAAGTGTGTTCTGTCGACCGAGGCGGTCGCCAGCGTAGCCGGTGACGACGCGGGACACGGCATTTATGGCGTTGCTGGCGGCGAGGAGATTGGCACCATTAGATGCGGTTTGGCCGAGAATTACTGTATAGGAAGGGATGAAGGAAAGGGGAAGTTGGGCACCGGCCGACTATAGGGGTTAGCTACGGAACCTTGAAAGATGGACGCGACGAATTAGGGTTGGGGGGGTTAGAGCATGAATGTCAGAGGCAAGTTATTCCATAGTTTCAATTGGTTGTGTGCCAATGGCAAGACAGAGGTCTCTTGAGTACTAACCTGGAGAAATGCGGCCACAACCGAGAAGAGGAATGTAGGTTTTACGGCCAAGGAGCGTGAGACGTGGGTGTTTCGCCTCTCAGGTCTTTCTGCAGCTGGGACTGTTGCAAACCGACTCCGCGGTACAGCCCAAGCAACTGGCAGCCCGGCGATCAGATTGAAGATAGCATAAATCCGGAGGGTCCAACGGCCGCCGAGGGAGCTAAGAAGTGCGCGGATTACAGGTGAAAGTATGAGACCACCAGTACCGCCACCGGCCAGGATCTAGGAGGAGTACTATGAATTAGTGGCAATACCTTCAAGAATTTCAGGGGTGATACCACATTGTCTGAATGGCTGCATATGATTTTCATCGGGATGCAGAGACGCATGGTATACTGCAACGCTCTATTTTTAAAGAATATAGAAATAGAATTGCGGATAAAGCACTTACAAAGCCCATGGCGGTTGCACGATGGCTAGTGAAGTACTCAGGCGCGGGTGCGAGGAGTGGGAAGTATAAGAGTGACATTCCAAGGCCAACCAGGAAACCTTGCGTAAGCAGGAGCTGCCACATGGAACTAGCGAGGGAAGCCAACGCGAATCCAGCAGACATCATAACCACTCCTGAAATGGTGATGGTTCTTGGCGTTAAGAAACGCAGGATCCTACGGCGCCATCGTCGACTCGAAGGCGTGGCTAGAGCCCAAGTTCCATTCTCGATACGCGATATCACAGGATTAACAAGGATGCCGCCCGCCCAAGTCAACCCATAGCACAGCGTGCCTACGAAGGCGAGCAGTGCTGTCGGCGGTGTAGCCTGTGAGGCCGGGGAGGGCACTAGGATATTCTGATCCGGCGAGAGATAATACTCTTGAAAGACACCAAAGGTTTGGTTATACCCTATCGTAAGAGCGATGGTCACGAAGGCTGAGATGAGGACCGAGGCTTGTTTTCTCCGTGAGATCGGCGGTAAGGTCGGTGCTGGAGTTGAGCCCGACTCGGACCCGGATTGTGGGGCTGTAAGCGGGATTGCTTGGGTTTGTGCTGCCATTGTTAGTTGAATATCTTACCAGCTCATAGATGAATGTCTAGAGAGAACTTGGCAAGAAACAAGGTGTGAAAGTTAATAATTTTTGATTGGGTTCGTGCTTTAGCGATGGCAATTAGAAATTACGTTATAAATACGGCGGTTTCGGTAAGATCCCTGGTACATTGGATGCCTTTTCCCTCGGTTGTAATGGCGGCAGAAATAAAGCCCCATCCCTGTATAATTTAAACTGGATTACAAGATCTTTGAAGGGTTACAAATAAAATATGAATGATCCATTACAATAAGATACAGTCCGGTGACATATTCTTTTATTAAACCTCGTTGAAAGAGATGATAGAGACGATGAATGTCCATAATTCTATGTGTAGTAAGCTCAAGCGTATGCCTCGGTACCGCTTTAAGAATAAAGCTGTTTAACCCCAGACTCTCAACCCATCTCACAATTTATATAAGAAGAGCAGTGAGGCTAAGAAGAATATTGCCACTTAATGAGAAATGGCCTAATTTTCGAGACCTAGTAATCCACAACTGTAAGCCATAGATAAAATAGACGGCATCAGACAGAACGGGGATATTCCTGATTCAGAATTTAACACCAGACCTGAAAGCAACCATGCATCGATGTAAGGGGAGCTTACGACATATAAGAAATCGCGATATCACGCCTTCGGGAGTAGTCACAGTCCTGCGACTCATTAGATTTCTTAGCAGCAAATCAAGGGAGAGAGATTGTAGTGAATGGAAACAACCAGTTTTACTCTAAATCGTATTTTTATTCAACATCACTGTCGTCTCACAAGCTTAACCACCGAATACCATAAATTCACTTCCAAAGTGATGAAGGCGCTTGCCTCTGAGCCTCATGTTGTGTGGTATCAGATGACTATATGAGTTCGCGTTCGTCGGATCCTTCCAGCCCCTCACAGAGGTGTGGGTTTGCTTGACCGAGCTGAACTTGTCTGAATGGGGAAGACAAGGGATAAAAAAGTCCGTGACGCAAAGTCGTAGAGCCAGGTTAATGCTTTCCTGACTAACAAGGGCATTGTCCACTAACACTCATAATAGTTTTATCCAGTCATGGAACAGTATCCTCATGGTATTTTATTCATTCGAGATCTATATAAAGCCTATGTTGCTGGCTTTTTCTCCCGCACATCACCAGAATTTTATTGGTGCAGGAAAGGAAAAGTGAACTTATCAGATTTGTTTTCCGTCAAACGACAATAGTAGTCAACATGGAAACTCAAACCCCAAACCCCAAAATCCGAGTAGCTGTGATCGGTGCCGGCATCGCGGGATGCTGTCTAACCATCGGGCTCTCCCGCAACCCGTTACTTGATGTACATCTCTATGAGGCCTATCCAGATGTTGGCGTTCGTGGCGCCGGCATTGCCCTTCACGGAAATGCCATCAAAGCAATGGACTCAATTTCACCGGAGATCAAGAAGACATATTTCAAAAAGTCACATTTCATGGCCAATGAGGAAAACATAGAGATGGCAACTCAGATCATCGTTGGGAGCGGGCATAATGCTGGAACCCTTGTGGCAGAGTTAGGCAGAGCAAAAGGAAGAAGGACCATTCATAGGGCACATTTTATCCAGGGCCTTCTCGAGGACGTCATCCCTGAACATCGTGTTTATTTTGGAAAACGCGCGGTAAGCATGGAAGAGAACGGAACCATAGGCGCAAATGCGTATAAGGTTGCTGTCACCTTTGCAGATTCTACGGTTGAGGAATTCGACTTGGTGTTTGGCGCCGACGGCGTTAAGAGCATTACTAGGAAGTTCACCCTAGGCCCTGATCACCCGACAGCGGAAGCAGTCAATCATGATAACTGGCATTGCTTCAATGTACTTGTCCCAATGGTAGAGGCAAACAAGGTAGTTCCCAAGGAGTCGATCGAGAAGGTCCGAATGTTCTGCACGCCTATTGGGTATGTCAACGGCCTTCCTGTGGATCTAGGAGAGACATACAGCATCTCTTGCTACCAGAGGGATAGCAAGCGACGTAACCGCGAGAGAGCTGGTTTTAATGCAGACGAATGGAAGGATTTCTGTCCTGAAGTCACCTCGCTAGTATCAGTAAGTTAAAGTATAATCATATTACTCTAGCCACAAGAGTCGTAGAATAACCATGACTGTACTCTAGCTTCTCGAACAATATCCAAATGAGCATTGGGAAATATTGGATCATGATCACGCATCCACCTATCACCGTGGCCACGTTGCTATTGTCGGCGATGCGGCACATGCCACGGCTCCCCATGCCGGCAACGGTGCCGCCCAAGCCATCGAGGATGCGGCAGTGCTCACGGGAGTCTTCGCCGAGGTTAAGTCGAAAGATAATATCAACACGGCTTTGAAAGCCTTCGACCATATTCGTAGGCCAAGAAGCCAGAAGGTAGTTGATATCACGAGACAATTCGGAAGACTTTACAGTCTAGACGAAGAAGAGAGAGATATACAGAGCATGAAAAACCAAATGAGAGAGGGCGGTATGTACACAAACGAAATCAACCTGGATGACCATGTTAAAGCTGCAGTTTTTGTATTTAAGGGAGCAGTTGATAATGATATGGATATTTGATTCGTATCTCTAAGTCTAGGTACCGACCCATGTCACTCAAGTACATCAAAGTATATAGATGAAAATATAATTCCATGGCATCTTCTTATATATTGATCTGTATGATTTCTCGTGATAGTTAATCTAAGGAAAAGGGGGAGGATACATAGGTACCTATGTACTTAGGTACATGCATAAGGTACGTGCACATGCACATGCACTTCAAAATTTGTACATAAATATGTTATGTACTTTGGTACCTCTTGCTCCGCTCTCGGAAGAGTTACACGGTAAAAGGTACTATGACGCATCGCACATTAGCAGCTGGTACTTTGAATACATGTACCCCACCACCAACGTGATTTTTTAATATTTCCATATTTCAATGATTACTTCAATGTTCGTAGAGACGATGAAATAATCTCTACCTTCATACTTTGACTTTCGTGTGGAATTGGATATAGAAATACTATCGTCATGGGCCACTTACCTGACCCGACAATCGACCTTGACTGGTCAGGTTATGTCGGTTCAATCCATGAGCGCTTCCGGGCCTCTGCTGAGAAATATCCCGAAAGGACTTGTGTGCTGGAAACAAAGTCTTCGACGCATCCCGAGAGACGCTTCACTTACCGTCAGATCTACGAAGCTTCTAATACACTTGCCCGGTACCTTCACAATGCCGGTATTGCCAATGGAGATGTAGTAATGATCTGGGCCCACCGTTCAGTTGACTTGGTCATCGCCTTGATGGGTACCCTGGTATGTTGTTGATTTCTAAACTTAGACTCACTTTATAATTAGTTAAATTCGCTTTACTTCTATATACGAAGACTACCATGTAATTTCAGCCAATACTAATTATCCAATTAGGCTTCTGGTGCTACGATGACGGTCCTGGATCCCGCCTATCCTCCAGCTAGGCAGAAGATCTACCTTGAGGTATCTCAGCCACGTGCTCTGATCAAAATTGGCCGAGCAACTGATGAGAATGGCCCATTGGCCGATCTGGTGCAAGGTTATATTGACCAAGAGCTTCAACTAAAGGCCCAAGTCCCTGAACTCCGTCTTCTTGATGATGGAACTCTGTCTGGAGGCCAGGTTGATTCTCAAGACATCTTCGAGCCCCTTAGAAGTCTTGCATCTTCCCCCCCTGATGTGATAGTAGGTCCTGATTCAAATCCTACCTTGTCATTCACCTCGGGGAGTGAAGGAAGACCAAAAGGGGTTCTTGGTAGACACTATAGTCTTACTAGGTATTTTGGCTGGATGGCCGAACGCTTCAATTTATCAACCGAGAGTCGATTTACGCTTCTCTCTGGTCTAGCTCACGACCCCGTACAGAGGGATATTTTTACACCACTATTCCTTGGCGCCCAACTCCTCGTCCCGTCTAGAGAGGATATCCAACATGAGAAACTTGCTGAGTGGATGCGTGAAACGAAGCCTACCGTTACCCATCTTACCCCAGCCATGGGTCAAATTCTAGTTGGTGGCGCTACCGCTGAATTTTCTAGCTTAGAACACGTATTTTTCGTCGGCGACGTTCTAACAACGAGGCAATGCCGGTCCCTCAGGCAACTTGCCGTGAATGCTAACATTATTAATATGTACGGCACTACGGAGACCCAGAGAGCCGTCAGTTATTTTGAAGTCCCGAGCCGAGCGAGGGATCCGGATTTTCTAGATAAACTCAAGGACACAGTCCCGGCTGGTCAAGGAATGCAAAACGTCCAACTTTTAGTTGTCGATAGAGAGAACCGATCCCAATTATGCCAGGTTGGCGAAGTAGGAGAGATATTCGTTCGGGCCGCAGGTCTTGCTGAGTGAGTATATTTCCTCGACATTCTCATGTTTTTACTAATTATGCTGCTATCAGGGGTTATCTTGGGGACCCATCTTTGAATGAGCAGAAGTTCTTAATAAACTGGTTCGTAGATAATGGGAAATGGGTCGAGGCAGACGCGAAAGCGAGCAAAAATGAACCTTGGAGACAGTACTATAAGGGCCCGAGGGATCGACTTTACCGCACGGGCGATCTAGGACGTTACCTTGAATCTGGAGATGTTGAATGCACTGGTCGTGCCGACGACCAAGTCAAAATTCGCGGCTTCCGTATCGAGCTCAACGATATCGACAGCAATCTAAGCCAAAACCCACTTATCCGAGACTGTAAGACTCTTGTACGAAGAGATCGTAATGAAGAACCAACACTGGTAAGCTACTTAGTCCCCGAAGCAGCTGAATGGCGGCGATGGGTTGCCGCTCGGGGGATAGAAGAAGTCGAAGATGACGGTGTTGAGATGGGACCTACACGTGTCTTCTTGAAGAAATATCGAAGCATGGAAACCGAGGTACGAGACCACTTGAAGTCTCGATTACCGGCCTATTCGGTGCCGAGCATATATATAGTTCTCGAGAAGCTTCCCTTAAACCCCAATGGTAAGGTTGATAAACCGAATCTTCCTTTCCCAGATGTTACCGAACGCGTTGAAGATGCTTCGGAGGAGGATCTAAAGAGCTGGGAGTCCTTGACGGAGACGGAGCAGAAGGTGGCCCAGAAGTGGGCTGATCTCATCCGGGGTCTCAACCCGAAAACTATTAGACGAGAAAACGTCTTCTTTGATCTGGGTGGACACAGCCTGTTAGCCCAGCAGCTTCTTTTGGAAATTCGGAAGAGTTTTGGAGCAGACGTTTCTATCAGCACATTCTACGAGCATCCGGATCTAGCTAGTTTCAGCGCTCACGTAGAAAAGAGACTTCGAGATGCCAACGGTACCGATACCACCAGCGATGCACAAGAGGCCACCCCGGTTTACACGAAGTCTCTTGACGAACTGACGGGCCAACTGGCTGATAAATATCAAACCGCCGATCTCAGCGGTCTCGGCGACTCTAAAAGTTTAACAATATTTCTTACGGGAGCAACTGGATTCTTAGGATCATACCTTGTGAAGGACATCCTTGACCGGACTTCTCGTGAGGTTAAATTAATCGCACATGTGCGAGGCGCCAAGGATTCAACGGCAGCCCTACAACGGCTTCGCCGCTCTCTTCAAGGATATGCCCTATGGAGAGATGAGTGGCAGGAGAGATTAAGTGCGGTCGTGGGCGACTTATCAAAACCTCAGCTCGGTATTGATAATTTAACCTGGCAAAAATTATCGCGTGAAGTTGATGTGGTGATACATAACGGAGCTACCGTCCATTGGATTCGGAAGTACCAGGATATGATGGCGTCAAACGTATTATCAACCATTGATGCGATGAAACTGTGCAATGAAGGGAAGGCAAAGGTTTTCTGCTTCGTCAGCTCAACAAGTGTCCTAGACACAGACTATTACATCAAACTGTCAGAGGAGCAGACAAGAACAGGAGAGGGTTCTATAATGGAAAGTGATGACATGAATGGAAGCCGTACCGGGTTGGGAACAGGATACGGACAAACCAAGTGGGTATCAGAACAACTCGTCAGAGAGGCCGGAAGACGAGGTCTCCAGGGCTCAGTTATCCGGCCTGGATATATTCTTGGTGATTACCAGACTGGCGTCTGCAACGTCGATGACTTCCTAATCAGAATGCTGAAAGGTTGCATACAGCTAGTAGCGCGCCCGCGTATCATCAACACTGTCAACGCTGTCCCCGTGAACCACGTTGCGAGGGTGGTCGTCGCTGCTGCCCTGAATCCTCTTCCAGGCGGAGTGCACGTGGTTCACGTCACCGGCCACCCGCGTCTCCGCATGAATGAATATCTATCAATACTAGAGTACTACGGCTACAAAACTCCAGAAATCAGCTATAATTCCTGGAAGCAGGAACTAGAGAACTTCGTGTCCGCGGGTACCCTCGAGAAGGACCAAGAGCAGCATGCGCTCATGCCGCTGGCACATTTCTGTATGAATGACCTTCCGGCCAATACCAGAGCGCCGGAGTTGGATGACAGGAACACTGTTGCTATTTTGAAGGCAGATGGCGATAAGTGGACAGGTATAGACGAGAGCTCTGGCTATGGCATTAGCAGGGACGACGTGGGAAGGTATCTGCGATATCTAGCCGAAATCAAGTTCATCGGCCAGCCAACCGAAAGGGGTCGGCCGCTACCCGATATTAGCGCGGATATTGTGCAAGCACTGGCTGTGGGAGGCATAGGAGGTCGTGGTGGTGCCTCCTAATCTGTCACTCCCGGGTTGTGCACCGGGATACCTGTATGTGTGGCTAAATTTCCATGATTTTCTAGGCGTTAGATAACCTGGTAGAGAAAAGGGGAAACATAAAAGTCAGTTGAATTTCTAGAGCATAGTTAACTGGGGCGTTAATGCCTCCAAAACAGGAATCGGTTTAAATAAGTGTTCGTGATATCATCAATCCTCGACAATAGAATTGATAACGTTGTTTAGCCCATACGGTATAGTTAGAAGAAGCAGACTTGGCTCCAACCCGTATAATTTATATTAGTTACCACAGGTACTCGGAGTTATCTGTACTAGGAGCCACGTTCTCAATTTGCCGAATCCCACCAACGCCGTCGTTTATAGCCCTCATAATTCGAATTGAGGTAGGTATCATTCCGTCCCAATATATATATATATATATATATATATATGCAGTCGAACTCCTTTCTATTCATACTGACTCTCCATCTGAGTCCCCATAACCATGTTTTTAATATTATTCCTCGCGCTCCAGACGATATTCTCGGTGCTGCCCTTCTCGCGAATCTGCCCGTCCTGGACGGTCTGGATGTCGCTGTCGGCGTTCACAAGACCGCGGGCCTTGTGGTGGAAGAACACGGGCGGCGTTACGCTGATGCATTTCGCGTCGAGCCCGCGGTCGCCGGCTTCCGCGGGGTCTTGGATGCCCCACGTTGAGACGGCGCGGCGGCAGAGGCCGGCGAGGGCGTTGTCGAAAGGCCCGGTTAGGTGGTCGACGGATAGGTCTAGGAGGACCTTCCGGGCTCCCGTCTGCGAAAGCGCGTATGCGAACGTGCAGATGGGGGCGCCGGTGATGTGGACCCAGCGGGTAAACGCGGGGTGGCTTTTGAAGTCGACGAGGCCGGTGACTCTGTCTCGGGGAGGCACCGTGGAGTCGTTCTCGATGACGAATTTGCGCGACATGTATCGGATGCCAGCGTCGTCGGCGGGTTTCTCCTTGTTTTCATCGAGCGTCTCGGGGAAGACTTCGCCGCAGTGGCCGAGCCACATGAGATCCCAATCGTCGCCGTAGGGAGAGCTGGGATTCGAGGCGGAGGAGAGAAGAGCCCTGGCGCCTTGAGCGATTCTTTCTAGCTGGGGCTTAAGCCGTACGTCCCAATCCATGTCATCCTCCATGATGAGAGCCGATCCAAGGTCTTCTTCCACGATCCTATATAATCGATAGGTTAGTCTAGACGCTACTATACCAACCCCTTTATTAGTCCATATCGAAATTATCCTCTCTGATAGTGTTTTATTTTCCTGGATTTCCCAGTAGATATCTCTCATAGTTCGCAAGTCGCATCCAACTCTAGCCAAGCCTCCTCAACACATGAAGGCTAGGTACTAGTATAAGTACCCCCCCCCCTTGTTTTGTACAAGGACACACGCGGGTATTCGAGACTCGCCCCCCTTTACTCAAACCCTCACTCGACGTACCTGCGAATAGCATTCATATGTCCCCTCCAACTCCCCAAGTTCGTCTCCCACAACTTGTTCCTATCGGCACCAAACGGGACCGCCTTATCCGGCACCGACTCCCCTCTAACGCCATCGACCCAATCGACCGCGAACCCCGTCAGCGTGCTCGTAAGCGCAATAGCATCGCGCTTATCGCTGCGCTCCGGGAGGCCCACGACGAAGATCTTCTCGAACCCCAGGGTCCCGTTGGCCACACGATTGACTTCGGCGGGCGACGACCGGTCGATCCTTGATGACGCCGGGGTATGGTATGGTGTCGACCGCGGCGGCGGCGTCGGCGTGAGCAGCACGAAACACGCTACGAGAATGAACGCGACGGTGCTAATGATGATGTGTCTTGGCGGTTGACTAAGGGCTACCGCCATGCTTGTTTGTTCGGGTGTACCCGTCGGGCCGGGCCCGAGCACCCCTAAATTTCACGGGTTCGGGAAAGCGGTGTTAATCACGATCGGCAAAGGGGTAGTAGGTAGTGATAGGTAGGTAACTGTCTAGGTTAGGAGATAAGCGATGCAAACAATAAAAAGTAGGTATCGAGCAAGAAGCTTAGGTAGAATTAGTCAAATAGCAAGAAAACGAGTTGTGGCATGAAGAAGTGCAGCTTTAACTTTTCAACTATAGTAAGACTGAGTGAGATTGAACGGTTTTATTAGTTATATATTGCATTAGGCACATACCTAAGCTTACATGTACCTACATACCTAGGTACCTACAGAGAACCTACCTATGTACCTAGGTATCAGCTTAATTTACACATGTATTTAACATAGTCACCATGACGTCAGTTTTCCTCGGTCAAAAACTGCTTGTATTTTCCCTCGTTCAAGATGTATAAGTATTAACTTGAGAGTGTTCCTTGTAAAGGTAACACTTCCATTAATACTTCGTAGGGTTACACTAAACATATTATCAAAACAAAGCCAATTACTTCTCAAGTAACTAAGCTCCAATATGCTGCTCAGGAATACCTAAATAGGCACCAACTTTGTCTTCCGGTCTGCACCTCTAAGCCGGGTTCCCAACTCTCGAGATATCCATGCAAATAATGCTATGCAAACCAGAACTCCACATATGCGTAGGATCGTCCCGGTAAAGAATTATATTATCACCTAATTTACCCGTCAACAGTTTGTGACGTAAATCAACCCCCACGCTGTGAAGGGTATATCGGAGGACCAAACCGGATCCAATCACCAAGGACTAACTTAGAAAAGCTGTTCCCATTCGTGAAAAACGCCAGATCTCAGAATGCGAAAACATAGCTCTCTCTATCCTTCCGAGGTTTGTTGTGTATCCGGAACCTTCCACGTCGTTATGTGTCGTTTCGCCGTTGTCTCGTCTAGTCTTTATAATTCCGGCCGTAAAGCAAATATTGACCTTCAGATAAGTGGGAACGTCGAATTTGACGATTCTCCAGATAATTCAAACCTCCATCATCGCTCCGAGATGGTTTCAGCTCGCCCGGCAGGACATATTCCACAAAATCGTGAGATCAAGTAGTCTGAAAAACAAGTAGTGAATCGAATGACCGTAGTACGCCGAATGCTGCTTGTTAAATGCATATATGCACCAGAAGTGAAAAGAAAAAGAAAAAAAGGACTTTGAGATGTGCCCGCCATACAGGTAGGCAACGAAATATAATAGCCGAACGCAACAGAGAGCCGAAAATCTCTCCAACGACATACTAGGAGTAGTTTCCTAGCCAGACGTAAATGTGACGATATCTTACGCGAGAAGACCGGTCTGTAACTCTTCCAGAAAATCGTCTAGGAAGATGATACTGAACTGGTTCCTATACTTCTTTAGGAATTTTGGATCGGTCCAAGCGGATGAGAGAGGTCGCTTCCATGTCACTAGCTCGAGCTTCCATCCCTTTTCGAGAGCGCGAATGGCGTATTGCAGGAATCCACCAGAAAACTCAGCTTCCGCTGCATCTCCGGTGGCCAATACCATCGTGCCAGGGCGTGACATGTTGTCCCACATACTGTCCATCATATTCAAATGGAGGTTCTCGTCTACACCCTGCTCTCCGTTTCTCACTTCGTACGTAACATCTTCTGAAATCTCGCCTGCTTCATCAGAGCGTTCGGTCGGTGTTCGGCCCCTTCCCTTTGGCTTGTTTGGTGAGACCTTGCGCTTTCGAACACGACTAAAAACATTCATCTTATAGTTTAATTGTTCTGCCTCTAGAAAGTAAGGCGGCCAAGACGTTTGGGGATTATTGTTTGCTACGCCGTATATCGACCCGGCGAGCACTCTCTTCTGCACATTCCTTGCTCGTTCCATCACAAGTGCCAATGTTTTGAACGAAAATGGAGGTATGCTTATCCTACGAGTAAGCGGGATTTGCCTAGAGATCTTATAGCTCTCACAGAATCCAATGAAGATATTAGACATATCCACAAAAATGTGCACGTCAGCCTCGGCTTCTAAAGATGAATAAGCATGGTTCATATCAGTATGACTCCTCAACTTCGCATAGAATTGTTCACGCATAATTTCGATCGGCGATGGGGATATTGACTGAACATTGCGATATAAAGGATTCGGCAGAGGTAGTTTTGAGTATTGTGGTATGTGAGGCAGCAGGTTGACATTGACTTGATCTCTTTCGTGGGGCTTCTGTTGTGCATTAAGAGCGTCCAATAAATCCAAATACTGAGATGACCCAACTAAGTCTTTAGCTTCTAAAAGCGGCAATTTCCCATCATGAAACCACGAGTCGATCTTTCGTACAGTCGTCGCGGTTATGAGAGGGTTCTTAGTAGTTTGCTCTTTGGGCATCCTAGGAGGTGTGGCATAAGGTAGATATCCCTGAGGGTCAAGTATTTGTGAAAGCTGTAGTAGTTTTGGAGATGGACTGGTAAGCGCGCTGGTGCTCACGTCTAGAGATACTGAAGATGGCGTGTACAATGCTTGCTCAACTCCGCTAGGCGTGTATGAAGTGGCTCGAGACGACTCGCAATGCGCAATGCTAGAGGCTGGATGCTTGGGTGTTTCAATATGATCATAAGAATCCAATCGGAGATCGAAGTCGATGGATCCAGTGCTCGAACCAGGCGTAGATGACATAATAGTAGAAGTCTTTTCTGATGGCGTGAAAACAGAGCTACTGGTCTCATGATCGACGGAAGAGATGGAGGTATCTTCCGTCCAAGCAAGAGAATCAATTGTAACTGAGAAGACATCACAAAGGCCATCCCCAAGCTGAGGGGATGACCGTTTCTTGACGACTCGCGAGCCATTAGGCTCTGGTTGTCGAGGAGTTGTTTTCATGATAGGAGGCGTTCTCGACACACGAAGGTCTTGGTCATATGTGATGTCAAGAGCCATTGTCAGAAGGGGGAAAGGTTATCGCATAAAGAGGCAGGGTGTAAACTCCGGTGATTTATTAATTAATTGTGAATTCAGAAATGGGAGCCTGATAGATATTAGTAGTGTGTTATCGAAGTTAAGTGACTAATAAGTGAGGAGGGAAGTTGGTCAGGCGCGAAGAGGAAAGGTATTGACGTGCAGCCGTACGAGCACGAAACCTCAAGTAACGATAACCGGTTATATCTATCTCTGATTTATCTTGGAATGATAAATGAAATTTATGGTAAGTGCAACAAGGTAATAGGGAACGCGGGGACTTTAGATGTTAAAGACTGGGAACTTACGAGATAAGGACGTTGACCGACTGCAGAGGTAATGGATTGACGAGCTCTGTACGTTCGTCCATTCTGTAGGAGATGAGGTTTATTCAGAAAATTCTGAGAGGCCAAAGATACGGCAACCGGATGGCTTTCGAGAAGACGAAACCCAGCGGTGTTTAAATTTGGTTATGATGGTTATTATCGGATTAGAGGTCGCAATTTCATGGTAGAATGAATGACGAACCTTACCGGGGAGGCGATGAGGCGATGAGGCGATGAGGCGTTGTATTCACATTAGAAAGTACTTGGGTACCTCGAAGGTTCTAAAAGGTGACAAAGTCAGCCTTAATGGTGCTAGCGGTCTCCACTAGCTGATGCGTTAGGTTAGGTACGAAATATACATATGTTAGGTACTTTTAAAGAGGAGTAAGGTTTCAAGTCACGTGTCTCAACTCTTTACAAGACATCTATTCAATGTGCTTTGATAAGAGCCCAGGTAATAATTGTGTCTTAAAGCTTTCTTTGCTTAAGTTTTATGTGATGTTCGTTACCTAAAATTTATGCACTGGTCACCAGGAACTACCGCAGCCGTTGCTCAAAAATACCTACCTAAGGTAGGTACGTAAATGAGTTGCCGGGGTTGTGGGTAAGGCGGGGTTTCACGTTTGGATGGAGATTGTATAATTTCGCAAAAATACCATCTGGAGATACCTACGAATTTATTAGGCTGGGTAACATTTGTACCTGCCCCAGAAAGCAACCAGGAACTACCCCGCATAATATAACGGTCGCATTTTACTGTACCTACACAGAGTAATGAAGACCTAGGTACATACCTACCTACCTAAAAGGTACCTAGGTAGGTACGTTTTTGCGTGGTTTATTGACCGTTCCGTTTTCCCCGCTCTGGTACAACCGTATCAGACGGTGCCAAGTACGGTATGAGACCCAACGGAAAGGAAACGCCTGCACTAGCTCGATCAAATCCATTTGATCGGCAACTTTATTACTTGGCCCCTACATATAGTACTTCTTAACTTGACCCTTGTCGGTCGAATTCAATCTTCGACCCTCCCACCTTCAACGAGAGAGCTAGCCAAACTAGGCCATCTAGATGCCGTCTAGATGCCATCTTTCGAAATCTCTCCCATTCATTCATGTTTCCGCTGCGATAAGCCTTTTTTGACCTCGAAAAGCCGACCAACTGCTCAGAACCATCCCTCTCGGGGGAGCGACCGATGTTCTCGTGTCTCCGCGAAGCTACTGTATACTGCGCGCGCAGTTCCCTTCGAACATACCCGCTCGCTTTCCATCATCTAGTATCCATTTCCTACACGGCAACATCTTGGGAATCGCCCTCAAATACACATTTGGCCCATCCGATGGAGCCATAGTAGTCGACTATATAGAATCCCGGCATTTATAGAATACCTCGTCTACTTCCTGCGTTATCCGAGCGAAGTTCGTTATCCCTCATAATCGACGCCAGACGCACAAGTCTCGGTGTTATCCCTCGTAGCACATCGTCCAACGTCTTCCAGCCGTCTACGTATGACACATCCTACAAGTCACGTCTTAATGCAACCCCAAACGCCAGCACTCTTCGCATATGATAATTTGATCGCCGACGATATCATCCGATGTTTTTGATACTCCCGCGATTTATTATTCGAATCGATTCCGGATTTCGTGCCTAGTTTATACTATTTATTGTGGAGGAACTTGCGTCGGGTGATACGGTAGCCATCGAATATTCAACCTAGGTTCTACTAGAGTTGTAACAGATGCAGTCGAAATGGACAACTTCTTCGGCAATCGGCTCTCCCAAGAGGAGCTGCAGCGCCGCCATTCTCTGCAGCGCAACCAGAGACGCCTAGTTGCGAATTCATTGAACCAGCCCGCTCAACAGCCACAATATAGCCATGTCCCTGTTACGGCTACAAATGCAGATCCGTCTTTGGTAGGCGCTAATTCTCTCGATGATATGATCTGTAGCAATTCTCATGAACTGGAGCGACGACGGAGTCTACCACAACAATTTCCAGGTCAGATGTCCCAAGTAGACGCTGATCGAAGAATGTCTATGATGGAGTTTGGTGGCGGCGATGACTCCTTTAGGGACTATCAGTTTGGAGCTATGTCAAACTCTGCTGACGCTATGCACAACGGGTTTCCTACCCTTAACACCAATATACCCCTTCACGGGACTTCAGGGTTCACCTCCCCAGCCATGCTTGCTAATGACTTTTCAGCACTATCCCCCGATATGGTAGGGAACATGATTGCCTTCTCTAATATGAACATGGAATCGATGAACGCGGACCCTTCCATGAACATGTTTTCATCGGCAACTGCAATGTCTACCCCGTTTCCATCAAATTCCATGGATGGGTTGCCAGCCGACTTTAGTATGGACCTGTCGAGTGAGAGCAGTGCTCTTGGTGCCATGGCAAACAACCCTGGCGCCGGTATGCCCGTGGACACTGGCAACGATAGCATTATGACCAATTCACCACAATTCGCTTCGCCCAGCCAAACTAACACCCAGACAAATATCGGCCTTGATACTACTATGAACGGGTTTCAGCCCAATATTTCGCCGCAACCTATTCCGCAGGTTCGGCCCCAAACCCTCGTGTCCTCTACGCCCTCGTACGAGTCACCCATAGCGACTACAACAGGAACAACGCCAGAAAGTGCCCCCCCTTCCCAGCCGTCCATCCCAGCCGTCATCAATCCTCAACATCCAAAGGAGAAGACGATATATTCTAAAAGTGGGTTTGATATGTTAAGGGCCCTTTGGCTTGTGGCTACGCGAAAAAATCCACAGGTCAATCTCGGCGCCGTCGACATGTCCTGTGCTTTCGTCGTCTGCGATGTTACGATGAATGACTGTCCAATCATATACGTCTCAGACAATTTTCAGAACCTGACTGGTTACAGTCAGCACGACATCGTTGGTCAGAATTGCCGTTTCCTCCAAGCCCCGGACGGCAAAGTTGAAGCAGGTACAAAACGGGAGTTCGTTGATAATGGAGCCGTCTATAACCTGAAGCAAAAGATTGCTGAAGGCAAGGAAGTGCAGCAAAGTTTAATAAATTATCGAAAAGGAGGCAAGCCTTTCTTGAACTTATTAACCATGATCCCTATCCCATGGGACACCTCCGAGATCAGATATATCATTGGGTTCCAAATCGATCTGGTGGAATGCCCCGACGCCATCGCCTCGCATCAAGGCCCTGGAACCATGAAAGTCAACTACAAGCACAGTGATATCGGACAGTATATTTGGACGCCGCCGTCTTCAAGCCAGTGGGAACCAGAGAACGGACAAACATTAGGGGTTGACGACGTATCTACGCTACTGCAGCAATTCAATCCGAAGGGGTCTGCCTCTGACTGGCACCGGCAATCCTGGGACAAGATGCTTCTGGAGAATACCGATGATGTCGTTCACGTGCTCTCTTTGAAGGGATTATTTCTCTATCTGTCACCGTCTTGTAAGCGCATACTCGAATATGATGCCACCGAGCTCGTTGGAAATTCTATTTCATCTATATCTCATCCTTCCGATATCGTTCCAGTTACCCGAGAGCTCAAGGATGCTACCAATGGAAATTCGGTGAATATAGTCTTTCGCATACGAAGAAAGCAAAGCGGCTACACTTGGTTCGAAAGCCACGGTTCACTATTCGTCGAGCAAGGAAAGGGTCGGAAATGCATAATTCTTGTCGGTCGGAAGCGTCCGGTATTTACGCTCAGTCGACGTGAGTTAGAATTTAACGGTGGCATAGGTGATAGCGAATTATGGACAAAGCTCTCTACATCTGGGATGTTTCTATTTGTCTCCGCAAATGTCCGATCTCTATTAGATTTACAACCAGAAAACCTTGTAGGGACTAGCATCCAGGAATTGATGCGTAAGGAATCGCGTGCCGAGTTCGGGCGTTCAATCGAGAAAGCTAGAAGAGGACGTATAGTCACATGCAAACACGAGGTTCAAAATCGTCGAGGCCAGGTTTTACAAGCTCATACCATTATGTATCCCGGTGATGCGTCTAAGGGGCAGAAGCCAACCTTTTTGCTTGCCCAGACGAAGTTAGTTAAGGCCTCTTCACGGGCAATTGGGCCGGTTTCGTCTACTCTGTCTACTAGACAGAGTTCTACCAACCATTCATCTACGGAACCTAAGCCAACGTCCAGCTTCGCCGTAGCACAAGGTATCCAGACTCCAGATGACCAACGTCATGGCCTCCTATCTGCTGCGGCAGGTGGCGGCATGGCTCCTGGTAACCAAGATAAGGCTCTCGCCTCGGATGACAATATTTTTGATGAGCTCAAGACCACAAGATGCACTAGTTGGCAGTATGAATTGAGACAAATGGAGAAGGTAAACCGGGTACTAGCTGAGGAGCTCCACGGTCTGCTTTCTAACAAAAAGAAACGCAAGCGTAGAAAGGGGATTGGGAACTTCGTCCGAGATTGTGCTAACTGTCATACTCGCAACACGCCTGAGTGGCGGAGGGGCCCGAGTGGTCAAAGAGATCTGTGTAACAGCTGCGGCCTTAGGTGGGCAAAGCAGGTTGGTGAATCCCCTTTCCATGTTCCTCCGTGTGGATTACTTACCTGTAGTAGACGGGCAGGGTCTCTCCACGAAATTCTTCTCGTGGGGGCAACGGCGACGGTGCAAGTAAGAAATCCAACTCGCCTGTGCATTCCTCTCCCCTGCAAAGAGAAGTCCCCACGAACGAGATGGGTGTCATCGAACAGCCTTCCGAGACAGGTGCGAGCACAACGGCAAACAGGTCATCAGGTTCGAACGTGGTTACCAGCACCGGCGGCGCTAATACAACACCATCGAACTCCCGCGTCTTTTCGATGCCTCCGCCGAGCCTATCCCTCCTTGGGGGCGGTGTCGTTGGCAGCGAAATGACAGCTATCCAGGAAGAGCGGGAGGTCAGCATGTAGCAGCAGGTTTCTATTGGTCTTCTTTTTGGCCATCTCGGTTCTCTTTTTCTTTTCGATCCAAATCACGGCTATGCAAAGATACCATATCACACTTCTTACATGATTTTTTTCCCTCTCACTCTACTCCCAAGCGGCAATACGCAATGCAAGTATTTGATAGACGGGTGCGAAGGCTTCTTCAGAGATACCTGGATGTCCTTGATGGGCTATTGTGGAAGAGGGGGGATGCATATACGCGGCGTCGGCTACCCTCCGGTTGGGTGTTTATTGCTTTTTCCTTTTTTTTTCCTCTTCTTCTCAGCCTTGATGGGCCACTAAGAACTATCGTGCCCTATTCGAGTTTATCAAGGCCGTGCGACTGCTGCTATCAGAAAGCATAGTTAAGGGAAGGTAAAAGGAGCCAGGGTTATCAACAGATTAAGTTTCGGAAGATGGCTAGGTTGGTGGGTGTGGTTGGTTGGTCGCAATGATATGATGTGATGGAGAAAAACTGGGACGAGTTACATGTTGCTATGTCTGGCTAGGGAATCTAGCTAGGAATACACGGTTACATTGGTGGAGCGCGAACAGGGCACATGTCATGTATCTCGTTCTGCCTTGTTCGCACGATGAGTACTAGTTAGCCGCGCTTTGCTATGTTGAGACGACGTACACGAATATGAACAAAACAATTTTGACAATACACGGCGCCTTATGGTAGTAGAGTAATGTCTATCTACCTAGGTAGGGAATCATATAATATGACTTGGTAGTAAAGCAAGTAGCATGCCTCTCGCACCGCCACCGCGCGTAGCAAGAATATAGGCATACCACATAAAGTGGGTAGTGTAGTAAGCGCTCAGTTCAAGAGAACTTTCATCCAATCTGCTTGTCAGTCCTCCACGTGTAGTAGTATAGACGGATTATAAGTCGAAAAGGGATACCAAATAGCATGGGGCTGAGTGCTTGCATCCGGAGTGTGTAAATTAATTTGCCAACGGGGTATTGGAGCGGAAAGAATGCCGAAACAATGGCACTCTACTACTATTAGATTATTAGATGGTAGTAGTAGTGCGTAGGTCTATAGCCTTATATGTGCGGCACGGAACTCCAATACCACCCCCATGCATCGTCACATACAGGAAACGATGCAGCTTTAACAGCCTGATAGTTGGGACGTTTCGTAGTTCAGACGATATCTGAAAGCCGAGAAATGGATCCGGCTCCAGGAAATCGTGATTATGTGCAACGGCTTGCATAGCCTACCTAGGTACCTACCTCTTCGGTTGATTCAACTGTACGTTGTAACCCTAGGTAGCCTTGAAGCTGATGTAGTTTATCATCATTTTTTTAAACTGTACTCCTGCACGCAAGTATGCTGTGCCGTACCAAGAAACTTGACTGCCGAAGTAGCTCCTTACTACCTACCTACATATATAGTATTACAAGGCGACGACTAGCAGATCATACAATGCCCGGGTATTTTGCATGTGAAGTGCACGTTGCTGGCACGTTGTTCCTCAGCCTCTGTCACCCAGAGCTCGGCGGAACATATCTAACCTGGACTTGCGTAGGTTAGGTACCTACCTGTATGTATGTAGGATCTAAATATATAAATCAAACCGTTGTATTATTATTAGTCTACTTCCCTGCATCACGCATACTACCGTAGTATTGTCGAGGCAAGGTAACGAGCGACGAGTCGTCAACCCAAGATACATACTATGTATACCTATCTACCACAACGTCGGTGCGGCGCAGCAATTCATCTAAATCTCAGATTTACCTACCTACCTAGTTACCCGAAGTTGTATTCGTATGATACCGCGGAGAAGCATCTACGTGTCGCCGACAGGCAGGCAGGCAGGCAGACAGACAGACAGACAGATAGACGGACAGACAACGTAAGGCTGTACAAAAAAGGTGCTACGCTGGACGTTGATGATTGCATACAGATCGTTTCAGATGATGGTGTGTCTTGGACCTCCAAGACGCCGGTTC
The DNA here is from genome assembly GCF_022478715.1 of Daldinia decipiens. NCBI lineage: Eukaryota > Fungi > Ascomycota > Sordariomycetes > Xylariales > Hypoxylaceae > Daldinia > Daldinia decipiens. Next base: position 191,035 of record NW_026054552.1, on the reverse strand, counting down.
AGCTTGCTAGGATGCGCGCGGGCGCGGCTTCAATAATACATACATAGACCGCGGAGACAGACGCAGACGCATTACCCCTGGCGGCTCTACGGATCAGATGGGGGTACAAGCGCCCGCCGTCGAATCGGCAGCGTCGTCGGTCCCTTCTCGGATGGGACCCTGTCGATAAGTCGATGACCCCCCCCCCCCTTGGGACAATTTGTAGATCTTGATATTTCCAGGGGCTTGGGCGTGTATATACATATCTGTTATGCATACCTATGTACCTAGGAGACGTATAATGTTTCGTACTCGTGCTGACGACAGCCGCGGCATATGTGCATATGTACAGTTCGGCCTTGTTGATGTTGTTGTTGTTGCTTTTGTTGCTGTTTATTAGTTGTTTCTGTTATTTTATATAGGTAAATATTAGGTATAAGTCATAAAGCAGGCCATCATATCCTATATTTAGATAAAGTTGTCGATGGATTGTTAAAGTAGACCTTTATGTATGCAGGTCTAATCGTCACAATCCATACATCAATACTTACCACGATGATCCCCCCCCCATAATATATGAATGTGTAGTGTTGTATGTGGAGATGGCACCCGACGATGGGTCAGGTTCAACGTTACATTCCCCGTCTCGAGGATCAAAACATTCGTAAACTGACTAACCCCAGATCTCGCCGTGTCTTAACTCGGTGAAAGCTATCCCTGGTAGTAGCTCCACTAAGATTTTTTATTGATGAGCGCATGATTAATGAATAAATAGACGATATTTAGGGGTCTCATCGTTGTATGGTGTAAAGTGTAGTGTATTTTGAAAGGGGTATTTGTTCTCCTTTTTTATATTATACAACTTAACTACCTAGGTAAATACTACCTATGTAGGTTAAGGGTTAGGGGTTAGGAGGTAGCTGAGAAAGCAAGTCATTGCTGGCGCTTGTCACCTAACCTGGTTCTGTCAGGCATTGGGTAACAAATAATGGAGTTTTACGCATCGTGCCTTAAATCATCGTAGCAAATCGTCTCGCTTTACAAAAACCGACGCAATGTTAAAATAAAAATCTCCACATAGCTTAAAGCCTATCTTAACTCCTAATAGAACTGCTCCATTCAGCCGGCATCGTAATACGTAGTACCTACTATTGAATGTTGATGAATGTTGATTGCTAAGCCCGCCTTGTACGATATGATGTAGTTGAGGTACTCTCCTATAACGGTTACGAAACACTCCCGATTTATCGTGGCGGGAGGAGTCGTGATGTGTGGTAAGGCTATTAGACGTATGTATTGAACCCATAGAAAGAAGTAATTAATGCTCAATATTGGGCACATTGGTTGCTACCAGATTTCCATATAATGCTTCATGCTAAATCCATTGCGATCCGTGGGAATATCCTCCACTTTGATGCCCTTCATAGTATTATTAAAGTAGTTAATGGTCCTGAATTCAAACGCCCAATAGTATGCAAATGCTCTGTAGTAGTCCCTCCCGCTTGATAGCATATCCAATGCCCAAGCATCGCCTGCAATGCTCCGTTCTTCTAACCTAAACTCCTTTGTACCTATCATCGACCAGCCCTTAACTTCCTAGCCATAGTTCGTCCGATCTTGTCGTTAATGATCTGTGGAGAGAACGGCCGAAATTCGGGGGCGGGCTTGACGCTTCTGATATCGGCGATACGATATCATTAAAATTCGGCATGTCGTCCTCTCCAGGTTCCAAGGCCGACGGTGGTGCCATGTCAGATAATAGCACCGCCTCGGCGCTCACGGCCGACCGTGCATCGTCCGCCTCCTCTGCGGCTCGTTGCGTCCACCAACGTTCCATAGACTCTCGAGGACCTTGATACCACCATTGATGCTCGAACCCGTTGTCCACCGTCATCATGGCCGTAGACAGCGACTCGAGTTCCCTCACTCTTTCGGGGTCCTCGGCGCGAGATCGCTCCGTATCGAGAGGGACGGTCGTTGGGTGATTTTCAAAAGGCAATTCCTCGCCATCGCCATCGCCATCGCCATCGTCCTGGACATCCCCTGGCCAAGCATATGCAGACCATGGTAGCCCTTCTTCACCAAGTCGATACTGACTCGGTGCTGCAGGCAATGCTCTCCAAGGTTGCTCTCCAGCCGTCTGTGAACGTTGTGGGAATAAAGACGCAGATACATGAGGAACGTCCCACGGGCTATCATTAAATAGCGGCGGCGCTGACCTTCCCCTTTCCGCTCGAGATTCACTCGCTGAATTCCGCCTTGGCCGGAGCCTTACCTGTTCGCCAGGTTGATTACCATTCTGACCCCGGGAACGTCCGGCTTCCCGGGCTTGGGCGTGATTATGTTGACGATAATGTCGACCTGGGTGCTCTCGACTCCGCTGCTGGCGCGATTCCGGGATACCTAAGAAGTTGGCATTCGGCGGGGGTACTTGGCGAGGGAAGTTTCCGGAATCCCTCGCGTTCTTCAAGTTACGAGACATATAAGTCATGGTATGCGTCTGTGGTGTATGCCGTTGAGACCAAGACACGCCAAATGCGAGTTGGACGAAAACCTGCGGCTTCGAAAGATTGTTGCGTTCGTTGCGTATTGCCTTGCTCCGATTGTGATCCATGTTGCTAGGTGCCGGCCTCCGCAATACACGGAGAGGAGGGAAATAAAAAGAGAGGACGGTTCTTAATAAAGGATGCTACTACCACTTCGGCTGACAAGGGTTGGTTGGGATTCGATGGGAAACAAGCCTGGAGCACACTTGCGGCTATGGGTGCTTGTCTCTAGAATATGACGGGCGAGCCGCTAGAAGCGTGCCAAGGCCCTCAACGCGAGACGCTCGAAAAGGGCAGTTGGGTGTGACCAGCCAAAAATACCAAAAATACTTTAAATTGAGTACTTTTCCAACGTTAGCGGTGGAGTTTGTTCCTCTATTATGCGACGCCCTCTGGTTAGAGAAGTAACAGGGGGAATGAAGATGATCTGAGTAGGTGTGCGATGGAGTGCTATATTATAATAAGCCTCGGGGAAAGAATCCAGGAGAGAAATCCAATAATCCAAGTTCGTCTAAGCCGCTAGGAGTAGCTCGGAGGCTAGACGAACGGTTTAAGGACGGTGGCGTACAAGGAGATGTTGAGGAGCAGGCGCTATGTGCAAGTTGTAAGTGACAATCCTGCTGATAGTCCAAGAGTCCAAGTGCGTGTACGTCGTGAGTGGCTACCTGTTGAGGTAGGGTTGTAGAGAGGTGTGCCGGTAATGTATGAGCAAGAAAACGGCAAATAGAATCGAAGAATAAGAATGATTAACCTGTCAGTGACCTATGAAGAGGGGCAGAACGACGAAATGATTTGTTGTATCCGCAGCGGGTTAGTTTAGATAAACACGCTCATTGGCGAAACTTGTCAGGACGAACGGCGGTGTCCAAGCATATCCCAAGCATAGGTAAGGTATGTATGTACGACGGTTAGACGGAGGTTAGTATTGCATGTACATCATGTATGGCGAAGCGATCCCCAGAGCCAGAGATGTACATAGTGCCATGCCTCCTTTGCCTCCTTTGCTTCTCTGCCTCCGTAGTGTACCTACATACATAGCACATAGCATACCTGACCTGGGTATGTATTGTTGGTATACTACCTAGTATGTACATCCATTCCAGCTCCGCCTCACCCCCAGCCAAAAGGAAAATACTAGAAGATCCGCCTGGATGACCCCTGGTAAGAACCCTTGAAGTGATATTTTCTGGTGCGGAAATGGCAAGTTTGAAGGATGTTGATCCCTGCGGCTGTATTTATCATTTGTCAATTGGTCGAAACTTGCATAGAGATAGAGGTAACTAGCTATATCGTTAACTTTCGTAGCGAGGACATTTTGAAGCTGTTACCGCATATAAAACTCAAGTACGAATACATTATTGGAAACTGTTCCATTGTCGATGCGATTCCAGAGCATAAATTAGCGCTGCTACCGATAATATTGAGATGTATGGAGATGATAGCTCTCCCCCTTAACTACCTGATATTTATTAAAGATGTTTCCTTTGGATGGCAAATGAGGCGCCGTTCGGATTAGCCGTTGGGTTCTACAACTGGGTTCTACAACTGAACCGAGCCACATTATCATGACTTGCGGACTTACCAGGTTCGAAAAATGACCGGCATAGTAATAAGCTATGACGTTTCTTTGCTCGCCTTTTACTACTTTAACTCGACTAACGCCTTTAAATATAATCATAAGACGGAATTTGGGAATGCTTATTATTGTAAGCAACTTTGTATTTATTAAACGTCGATCCTCGAGGCTTTTATTCTTATCTATATTAAACATTGATTCGCCCATTTATTTGTTATAAAATATTGTTGTTAATAATAAGGTATTATTAAGTACATACCTATTTGATATACTTTAGGCACATAAATGTACCCGAATATGGTATGTGCATATGAGTGTACTGCAATTTACCGTCGTATACGTACCTTACCTTTAATAATACCTTGAATATTGCGTACATGCCTTAAATGCATAGCCTTTGGTGGGATGTTTCTGAAAATAGAAAAAACTGGTCTCGCACAGAGCTTAGCGTATGCAGCCGGCTGGCTTATCATGTACATACATGAGGTAGCTTTCCCCTCCGCATTACATGTGCATGCCGCGGCCCACCTATAAAAATGTAAGAGCAATAGCAAAACAAACAGCATCACATACATGTACTTTGTAATTATAAATTTGCATTATCCAACTTGACGTGACTTGAATGAGGTACATATGTAATTCTCAACCTAACATCTCATGTGACATGTCGCACTATGGCTAACTTCTCTTTATCGTTTAGATCGAAGAATCCCTTACTTCCTCCGGCGTTAAGCGATTAGCCCATCTACAACAAGATACCAATCAATGTTGGAAATAATTTAATCTATCAGGTACTTTTAAAGTCATCGCCAGCGCAATTCAGCTGCCGAAGCAATTGTCCTATTTTTACCAAATAGCTCGTTGATCGTGAGGAAGACCGTTGATAGCGTCATACCATTTAAGGCACAGGTCCCTTTGGATAAGCTTGCTCGTAAGCAATTCCCAAAAACGGCATACATACTATTGAAACACCGAATTCTTCAACTTCCAATGCCAGCCTTAATAATGTGGATTACACGGGGTTTTGGCACATCACATAAGATTGTTTCATCTCGCAAGCGGGGGACGATTGAGCGTTTAGTATGTTTTGACATGTTTCGAATACATAGAACGGAAACAAAAAGCACAAAAGTGCCTTCCTAACTGTATACTACCTACCTAGGTAGGTACGCTGCGTAGATGTTCCAGCCACTAACTACCTAAGGTTAGACTTTTACTATGTGGCTCTCTTTCCTGACGGATCTGACTGACATGGAATCCTTCTTATTCAGAATCCCTACCAAACAATATGACAAATGCTAAATAATACATATATTTCTAACCTAGCAAAATACACTAGAAGTTCAATCATGTTTTCTAGAAACATTAACTAGGTATTGTTGCTATTCTTTGACACAACTGATTGTGCCGTCTAAACTAATCATGTGGATATATGCAGAAGCATTCGAAATGCCCTGAACCCCAGAAACTCCAAATTCAAATCATTCTATTTTCAGACAGCTCTGTTGGTCTGTCTTTCGGCGGTCGATAGCATTGGATCAACATCAGTCTTCCTCCCTTCAAGTTCATTGTCATCCCAAAAACGCGTGGCTTGATCTTTGCCTTTAATCATGCCGTAGATATCGAAAGGATCGAGGAGGGTAACCAAAAAGTTCCTCTCCTGCTTATACCCTGGCCCCATGATTTCCGTCACGTTGTCCTTAGCGAGGTAGACTTTGGTGGAACTTGGCAACCAGCGGCGCGGATGGCGGACGTTCAACAACACGCTGTTGCATAGCATAAGCGTCGCTTCGAACACGTAGAAGAACCACTCGTAGCGAACAATCGGGCTTAAGGCCGAGTAGTCGAAGTTTGGATCCGAAAAGTCGACGTTAGTAGAACCGAAGTACTCGACTGTTCTATATATGCACCTGACCATGATGATGGCTGTGCTGATATAAAGAGTTAGGAGTGCTTCGTTTACTTTGACGTGGTTGATACCGTTTCGTCGGCACCTCGTTTGGAATACGCCAGCGAGCACAACGAAAAGCGACACAACGAAAAGCTGCAATATCAACGAGGCTTTCATTAGCGCCTCGCCCGCCCGCTGCTGTTCCTCTGGTAATGACCTATTAGCCATATAGGCAATACCATTGCCGTTCAGTGCCTCGACGGCCATGGAGATAGCGGCGAAGGTCGTCAGTACTCGCCCAGGATGGATTGGAGAGTAATAGGGGACGAAGTAAAGTATGCGGCCGAGGATATAATAGTTGCAGAGTTCGTATAGCGGCCTAGTACATAATTCGATAAGCAACTTATGAGGATTAATAGGTACCTAAGGTAGCTGGGCTTTAAACTTACGGTGCAAAGTAAATAAGACATTGGCTAGCAATATAATAGCCGAGGTTCGTATACTCGAAAGCCCCCAACTCTCTCACAATAAAACCCGACCCGAACAGAAGCGCGCATAAAACATATAACCCGGTGAGCTTCCAGCTCTTGTAATGACTAGTCCGTGTTAGAATTGCATTTGCCGACTATTAGGGTGTCACTTTCGAGAGAGCACTTGCATTGCTTGCCAAAGGTGAACACCACCGGTAGCTAGAAAGGCGACTGCGAAGAACACCGGCGCTCCTTTGTTTGGGGCGTATATATAGAAGCTACCGTCGACTTTTTTTCCGTCTTCCATATTTGCTGACAGCACGTCGTCGTTTAGGCAGAGGTAGATAAAATAAAATATAATAACTTGATGATCAACTGCTGTTATTTTCCCTATTGATCCGTTCACGCCGAATCCGGAATGCTGAATCTACATGGCCCTGATAGAAGTCCATGATGTCTTCTTATATAGGTATACAACTATCTTTTGGGCAGAGATATAGAAATATACCTTGCCTGCTTTGTATTTCTTGAATGTGAACCAATCCTAGCCTCACAGACGACAATCGACCAATCGCATTGCTTGTAGGAATACGGCGTAAAAGATGTAATGCTACGCCGCGCCACGAGGAGTGGCCTGGTACCTGTAACCACTAATAAACATTTATATCGTCCACCTTACTGCATCATTAAGTTCGTGCGGCTGGACTCAGCCTACCTATATGCTTATATGAAATTGTATTAGTCTCTTTCATTGGTGTCTGGATATGACTTTCCCCTCGTAGAGGCAGAATCTCAGCTCTGATTCATTTTTCATCAAAGTTTAGTCGAGAAAGAATAAGCATATGTACCTAGGTTAGGCATCTTCTCAGCCCTTTGTATAAAGCGTGTGGCAGTGCTCACGAAGTAAGGGGAAACGACGAATCAAATCCGTTTGCGAAATACGCGGTGGAGAGATTACCTGAAGTAGCACTTAAGCGTACAGGCGTATTGCCCGTGGCTTATATGGAACAACTCTTATCGATAGACAACAATAAGTCGAGATTAGATAACATAAAGCTTAGGTACGCAGATGTCGTCACCGGTGCATTCATCAGTCGGGTATCCGGCTCCTATGGTCTTATGCTTCTTACTCAATTCTTAATTCAAGACTCTACTTTTCTTCCCACAGCCAAGAATTAAACGGTATTCAAACTAAACATGTCTAAATTAGACAAGTTAGACAAGCTGGATAAAAAAGACCTCAAGAAGGCATTCGACCTCTCCCACTTCGACTTAAATGCCGTCATACGTGGCATACAATTGACACTCGTTGGTGGTATGTTCTATCTATATACAAGGAACTCAATTGTTCCTACAAGGTCGTTAATATCTCTCCTATAGCTCACCGAGCTCTACAAAACCCCGCTATATTCACGAACGATCACTATAGGCAAGCCGCCATAGCTGTCGGTGCCGGCATCGCGATCCGTTTGGCCATTGCCGTTCCGGTAAGAGCCCCAAGACCTGATCTGCTTAGGTCGACTTATAAGTAACCATCTTAAACACTAGATCATCGGGATCAAAGTTCTTCTGGGCGTCCTCTCTCTAATATTCGATCTTGACAAAGCCACGTGGGACGATACTCTGGTAAATGGCCTTGACTTGATCGCCAACCATGTCCTTCAAGTTCCTTTGTTTCTCATGACTCTCATGAGATATATGACACCAACACTAGACAATATGTACGTCGTTATTTCCTCGTAGCAACACGGCTTGTGCTCATTTAACTCCTAACCTGCCAGGTTCATGGACTCGTTACGATGGGTAGATATGACCTATGTCCATAAGCATAAGCACGAGAATCCCGATACACTCCGCGATATGTACTATCCGAACCTTAGTAAACTCAAGCATCTGGATGGGAGCACGCAGTCGGGAAGCACTGCCGAGGCCGTTACTATGTTCCTGTGGAAGTTTGCTCGAAAGGCGCTCGTTTCTCTGGCCGTATTTGCTCTGTCGTACGTCCCATACATCGGCCGGTTGGTACTTCCCGCGGCCAGTTTCTATACCTTCAACAAGGCGGTTGGCCTAGGGCCAGCGGCGGTCATCTTTGGTACGGGAATTTTTCTCCCGAAGCGCTACCTCGTCATTTTCCTTCAGACCTATTTCTCTTCGCGGAGCCTGATGCGTGAACTACTCGAACCTTACTTTGCCCGTATCTACTTCACCAAGGAGCAGAAGCGAAATTGGTTCAGGAGCCGTGAAGGGCTCCTTTTCGGGTTCGGTATTGGATTTTACACGCTTCTCCGGGTCCCGCTACTCGGCGTGTTGATATATGGCATTGCCGAAGCATCGACCGCGTACCTTATCACTAAGATCACGGACCCCCCGCCGTCGCCGAACGCGCCCCGTTCCGAAATACAGGAATTTGCAGCAAGCCAACAAGTCTGGAAGAACAAGCATGAGTTCCTCAACCTTCCATTAGCGAACTTGGATGCCATCCATGGAGATGAGCCGCCATCATACGATGAGTCGGTAAAGCAGGGAAGCAGGAAAGAATTATAATGGCCTTATTAATTGCCCCAGATCGCAAATACTAGATTGTAAGGGGTATTTATCACCGATATACGACGATATTTTAGTTAAAATGGTTTATAATCTCTATTATCACATTAAACACTTTATATCCGGATCTGGCAAGCCAAGAGAATAGTAAGATAAGCTATAACTAGGTTCTCTATATGAATTACGTTTCCCGGAGATATTCTCCCTTATCTGTAAACTTGAGCAGCTGCTTGGGATTCCTCTTATCAGCTGGGTGCATATTCCGTTCATCGACTTTGATAGGTACCTACCTATGATAGGTATGATAAGGTAGATTCCCAAGTGGGGGGGCGAATAGTTGGAGATTTTGATACGCCAACCTTAGCTATTAGGTATACCCAAGGTGTCATGTCCTTGCCGTCACTAACATGACGCAGGCTGCTTAGTATCTTCTAGTATGTGATATCACAATGTCTATTGCGATAGGTGCCTCCTGCAGACCGCGATGCGGGGTACGTCCAAGTAAGTTCCGTTATAAAAGGTATATAAGGTACCTTAATGTAAACCTGAACATGTACCTACATAGTTTCTATTGAACATTGATGTCCGTCCTGGTGTCTATGAGGAGCTAGATGCAGAACTTTCGCTAGTACTAACAGTCACAACCACCCTAGATCAGTGATATCACCATTGGAAAACATCGCAAGTCTTAGAAACTCACTATGGGTAAAACCGCAATTCGTACTGCCGGCAAGGTAAGCCTCGATAAGCCAGCAACAGCGCATAAAAACATTCACGTAGGTCAAACTGGATAGACTAAATATATACCTCCTAACTAATATCGTATCAAGAACAGATGGCACCCTGATAGTATGGCCCCAAAATGAATATTTTAGCCAGAAACCTACGTATTGACGCATCCATAGTTCCATCTGCGGGCACTATCAAGGATGGTGAGACGGTTAAGATTGAATGTCTTGACTGGTGGGTCTTAAGCTATACCCTCCGTATAAAAACTAATTAGATCACAGGACAGGAGGCCAGATTGGAAATAACGACAGCGCCGACGATATCCGCAATGTTGACTTAACTAAGGTCCATTGCCTTACAGGCCCTTTTGAGATCGAAGGCGCCCAGCCGGGCGATATCCTCCTGGTTGAAATCATGGATGTCCAGCCATTTGAAGACCAGCCCTGGGGCTTCACCGGCGTCTTCCACAAAGACAACGGCGGCGGGTTTCTAGACGAGATCTACCCATCGGCCGCAAAGGCTATATGGGACTTCGAAGGCATCTTTGCTACGTCGCGCCACATCCCGCACGTCAAGTTCGCAGGAATAATCCACCCGGGTATTCTGGGCTGTGCGCCGTCGGCTGAGGTCTTAGCGACTTGGAATAAGCGCGAGGCAGAGCTTATCTCGGCTAATAGGCTCGAGAGACAGGTCGCCCTACCGCCGGAGTCGAAGGGCCTGCATGCGGGCGCGGCGGATGCGGCTCTCACGGAGAAGGTCGGTAGGGAAGGTGCTAGGACGATCCCGGGCCGGCCGGAACATGGCGGGAATTGCGATATTAAGAATCTAAGCAGGGGCTCGAAGGTCTATCTCCCGGTTCACGTTCCCGGCGCGAAGTTTAGCGTTGGAGATCTACATTTCTCGCGTGAGTTGAGCCTTAATGTTTAGAGCCCAGGCAAATAAATGGAGAGTGCTGATTTAAAATAGAGGGCGACGGCGAGATCTCATTCTGCGGGGCGATAGAGATGGCCGGTGTCATCACAATCAACTTCAAAGTCATCAAGAACGGGGTAGCAGATCTAGGCCTGAAGTCACCCATCTACCTACCCGGACCGGTAGAGCCGCAGTTCGGACCCGGTCGCCATATTTACTTTGAGGGCTTCTCGGTGGATGAACATGGCAAGCAACATTACATGGACGTCGCAGTTGCTTATAGACAGACAACCTTGCGTAAGTACAACGAGAAGTAGAGGAGGGATAACTGGTTAACACAGTATAGGATGTATCGAATATCTCCGCCGTTTTGGATATAGCGACTACCAGATCTACCTACTACTATCGTCGGCACCCATTCAGGGACACGTGGCGGGCATCGTTGATATACCGAATGCGTGTACAACCCTGGGGTTACCTGTTGACATCTTCGACTTCGATATTATGCCTTCAGGACCGGCTAAGGCATTGGATATGGGTAGCTGTGCTTTTGAAAGCGGAGCGAGTAAGGGTGAGGTTACGGCTGGAGGTAAGAATAGCGAGCATAGCTTTGGTGGAGGCTTAACGTATAAGGGATAAGGATCTTGAAGTAGGTATCTATCTCTACATATCTTCATTCAGTATGTACTTCGTAAAGTACGGATTATCCATATATGTAATTATACCGAATATAAGCTACTTCATAAACTATGCATATATAGGATATATAGGATGCATTAGCCGACTTATTAGTTGCATGAACGTCTAAGCTTAATCGATAGACGGATCAATCAAATCCATGGATATCAGACATGTGGAGATGATGAGATGTTGGGATCGGGAACCCCCACCTGACCAACCTCGGATCTTACACCGCTTACGGTATCATACATACAGTGTCGCACATATGGCCCATATCGTATGTACAAACTACTCCGTACACGCCATAAGTCCTGTGGCGCGGGGAAGGTAGTTCGATTTTCTGTCGTGCATTCGTGCATTTGCGAACGACATCATCCAAGCTTTCCGAATGCAGCCCTCGGCTCTCGCATACCTTAGTTTCTTATTTCTTACCATTTATTACTCACTACCTACTTACTACCTACTTACTACCTACCTATTCACCAAGTCCTGCTTAAATGAGCATTTGGCATAGAATCGCGTTTGAAGGCGTAGCGTTTGAATTTTAACAACTTTTTAAATAACAGTTTGATCTTTTAATATAACTTTTTGAAGCTATTGAATTTCCTTTTCCTTTTTTTTAAGTCATTTCCTCCATTTTCCCCTTTTTAACCAGCTCACCGTCTTTTCCCTTCTCCTCAACCCCGCGACCCTCGCGTCCTCGCGTCCTTGCACACCTTGCACACCATGACCTAGACGTCATATCGTCTGCTCTTCCTGGGAGTTTCATTCATCCACAGCATCCACAGCATCCATAGCAAAAGCACGGACACGTCACTTTACTTATAGCCTGGAATGTCAGAATCGACCACATCTAAATCCGAAGAGTTGGTCGAGACTCTTTATAGCCACCCTTCCGTCAAGATAATCTCTTTTACCTCCACTCAGAGTAACCCATTTGGTTCGCGTCCCTCTTCTTCCCATGAGGATCGACCAGGTACCTTACCAGCTTCGTCGCAACTCGAAAGAACTCTTGCTGTTGGTAGGTTACCGCGTTTGCCCTACAGACGGCTTACAAAACTCTACCCCTTTAGCTATTCTTTGGCTATTCTTGGGCTAATCTTTACTACTACAAGGCCCGTTCCGCATATACCGTGCCCCCGGGTCCGTGGCCTTCCTTAGCTGCGGCTCTGCCCTTCAGCCCATCCTCCCGAAAAGTCAATGCTGGTGCATCGACGAGGATAACAGCAGATTCGTCTTGCAGATACGACGACCTCAATACTGGAGAATCGAGCTACCAGTCTTAGATCCCGATGACCAGGACCGCGCTTTATTGCTAAAACAAGTTTTGGATAAAACATTGCTATTTGAAAAGACACATTGTCCATTTAAGAGGAGCTTCACGGTAGAATTGCCGGAAGATCCGCATACACCAGTCAAAAAGAAGGCTTGGACTCCGGAAGGGAAGAATTTATTATCGTCGCCTTTCTCCGACTCCTCCCCCCAATCCTCGCCGACAGCCAAACTTTACATGGATAGACGGTCCAGTACTTTAAGCGACATATCCCTTTTTAGGAATGACATTGGACCACACACACCCCGTGATTTATCACAATATAACTATCAGCCGGAATCTGGACACTTAATGTCCGAGTCTGAAGAGTCGACGGTCGCCGAGGAGAGGGAAGATAGTATTCGTCCTAGAAAATTAGATCTAGCGGCTCTAAAGGCTCTTCAGGACGGCGCACAATCTCTGGCTTCCAATTTCGGTACTGGGTTGGAATTAGCAAATATCCCATGGGACATTGTCAAGGATAATGTGGTTTCGTATAATACCAAGCAATCGGTATCAGGACAAAGCGACATCAGCTCTACGAGCACAAGTCATCATCAGCGCGCCATGCGAGCTCAGGTGGAGGCGGCAGCTTTGGTTGTGCAGGACGCTGAGCAGCTATTAGGCCCAGTAGATTCTCACAGTATCTCAACACAACCCCAGACATCACAAGCTGTCGATTTCGAAAAGTGGGAGTCGATGCTGCAAGAACCCCCCGCACCTAACAATAGAAAAGGGAAAGTCACAGGTAAAGAAGTTGATGAAGGGCCTTCTTCCTTCGAGGGATCCGGTCGTATCGCACCTATCAATCTAAAGAAGAAACGGATGAGCCGAATGTTAGCTGGCCGAACCTACACGGCTCCTTCACAGGTGACTACTGTGTCTTCGCTCCCTTCAAAGTCGAGAGAATCATCAAGCGCTTCGAAGCCCCATCCTCCGCCGCATTCACATCCTTTAGAATCGGATGAAAGTTCTCCTGCAGGGTCAAGCGACTCATTTCATAGTGTACAGTCATGGAATTCACCAGCCAACCCGCTCCCTCCGTCGCCGCCATCGTCTCGCCCAATCACGCCTTCTCAATCTCAATTTCCTCATCCACACGATGATATCGTCATTCCTCTTCAGTCTCCGCGTGAAAGGGACGATCCGGCGTATACAAATACGCCAGAGACGGATAAGACGTTTGATGCAAGCTCTGAAGGGGCCAAAGACCATGCTAACGAAATAGCCTCGCCCTCCCAACGTTCTCCTGTCGATAGTAAAAACAGCCATGTGACTATTGCCGAGTCTTCCAAAGCATCACACGCATCCGGTGTGGAAGAGAAGCCACAAGTCCGGCCGCGGCCACGACCTCATAGCTTATCTATGAGCCGACGAGCTCTATCACCGCTACCCCCTCCCGCTAACTTCTTCTCGCCACCCCCAAGGCAAACCCCCCAGAGTCGTATGGCTGCTGTCCGTCGGATACCAGCCACGATAATAAACAAGACGGTGGGGCTTATTCTAAGCCCACCGGCTTATCTCGTAAATATCATGTTGAAAGTCGCCGCCAGAATTCTCGCCGGCGAATGGCGAGGCCTTATCTTCGGCATCGGCGAAGGAGGTGAGAAGATCCCGGTCCACTGGGATTATTCCGATGGCGAGTTTAGCGATTGGAGCGACGAAGACGAATCTTACGCGTCAGCAAGAAATAAACAAAGCAGCAGCAGCAGCAGCAACAGCATCTCGCAGTTCGAAGATGGCCGCTGGGAGGTTGACTAGAGAGACGAACGACAGGCTGCATGCAATTTGTGTACTATAGTAGTATCAGTTTTAATGAAGATATGGGCTTGCATGATCTATTGCATGGGATGGTTGAGGTTGGTGGGAGTTAGGGAGGGTCTAGGGCGCAACCATCCATCCATCTCAAACATTGTTCGGCGTTTCCAGCTGGGTTGGAACGGTAGGGTTGGGCAAGGGCATTGGGTACCGGGGGTTAACCGGCTGGGGGACAGATGAATCTCCCTTCTGGTTATTTAGTAATGGATGTGGTGGTGTTGATGTCGATGTCGATAGCATATCGAGGAAGTCACTCCCTCGGCCTTGGGTAGAGATCCTTAGGTAGATACCACAATAAATAGCATATACGTGTTTTGTGTCGTTTTGGTGAAGTTTAAGTGCCTGTCGAACATTATTAAAATATTCCCTTCTTTACATAGTACGCAGACGTATCATTAGCATCATTAGGAAATCGATGCAATTATCTCTATTGCTAAGCATCAAACCAGTATAGAGACCTTGAACATATTTATAGGTATGAAGCATGACTGATCGTGAGTCTCATTCGAGTATCTGCTACTCTTTCTCTCGAGTAAGGGTATCCATCTCCAACTCTCCGCGGACTGCGCCATCCAGCATCCGTATATCATACTATGTACAAGAGGATTTCTACTATAACGACCTAACGGTCCCCAACTAGTAGTAAATGTATAACCGCCGTCTACGCACCGGTATCCTTAATCTCGCTGATATCCGAGTGTCCGGTGGTCAGGGAGTGCTTCGCAAGAGCCTTCTGGCCCTGGCCGATCCAGCCGCACTCGTTGCACATGATGACGAAGTCGGAAGTGTCGGTGTAGTAGTGATGCTCTTCTTTCAGCTTCCGGCACATCTCCTGGGCGCGCGCGATGATGTACTCGCTGCTCTCGTCGGCGGCCCAGCGCGTCACGTCGAACTCCATGATCTCCTGGCCGTCGACGAAGATCTCGGCGACGCGGTCGTAGTGGACGTTGGAGTAGACGAGGACGCAGCGCAGGGGGTAGCCGTTGCCGTCGCCGACGCGGTAGACGGTGCCGGTCTTGACGTCGATGACGCAGATCTCGAGCTGGAAGACTTCCGAGATGATGGCCAGTTCGATCTCGCCGCCCCAGGTGTCGGGCCGCAGCATGTTGGCGCAGTAGGACTCGGGTTGCTTGCCGAGGATCACGGCGCTGTATTTTTCCGGGTTGGCGCGGATGTGCTCGACCACTAGACGGCGCAGGGAGTCTGCGGTGAAGGACTCGTCGGGCCCGGAGCGGAGGCCCCGGAGGGCGCCGCCGACGGCGGTGAAGAGGCAGCTGTTGTCGTCGGGCATGACGCGGAGGACTGGGGCGAGGCGCACGGTGTTAGTTAAAGTGGTCTCTATAGAATGCGCCATTGGATAATACTTGGCTTACCTAGCGTAGAGCTGGCTTCCGGCATGGCGACGCTGATGTTCTGGTCCTTGATACCTTGGCCTTTGCTTTTCTCGCGGCCCCGAAGCGAAGACGGGAGGCCGGAGAGAGCCGCCGCGGGGGGTGTGGTGGTCGCGGCGGGTTCTGGGACAGGAGGCGTATTATGTGCGACAGCAGCGGAAGCATCTTCCTTGAGGACAACAGTGAGGTTCTCTCGATGAAGGCCGAGAGATTGCGCCGAGAGCTGGGCCTGATCGGCGGTTAGAGCTTTAGGGGGCCAGCCATACTTGACAGTGACGTCAGCGAAGCCGGTGCTCGACCTGATGGATTCGAGGAGCTGGTCGACTGTGGAGGCATCGTCGAGTTCCAGCGTTCCTCCGCCCGAGGGAGACTTGAATCGGATCTTCATCGTAGCTGGGGCAGGCGAAGTAGGTTGAGGAGTGAGTGAGTGTGTACGTACGTAAATAAGTGAGTAACTAAGTGAGTAACAGGGCGTATGATTTGAAAAAGAGACGGGGCAGCGGGGACCGAGGAAGCACAACACGTCAGGGCAAGAGAAGAGGACCACCAAGACCAGGACCCAAGACCCAAGACAAAGAGATGATAATCACTGATGGTAACCAAAGTAAAACAAGTAACTAACCTAGTTACTTGATCAATAATTATGAAATACTCCTTATACCAAACAAGACATGGCAATATGTATGTACTCGTCGCTTGTCTAAAGAAAAAATAAAAAAAAAATAAAAAATACAACGCCAGACCCGCCCTACGTACGCCAAAAAATCAAACACCTAATAGCATCCCGTAGTTGCTCGTACACGTAAGTCGTTAGTTATAGGTAGGTTAGGTAGGTAGGTATGTATCTAGAAAGAAAGAGAACTCGGTCAAAGCCACCCCTCATATCGGCGGAGACGGGGACTGACACATGTTACCCGGTCGGCGATCAGGGGCTAGGGTTTAATTGCAAGTTTAGTGTGGGTTGGATAGGAGGGTATGTATGTAGTAAGATGTAACTTACCTGCTTATATCTTAGATGGATTGCTATTTCATCCAAACGTATAAGTGACTGGTGATATTTGATATGTTTAAGCTTTGAGCGTGCAGAGGAAAGTTCTGCCTTGGCTAATATAATGACGGTAAGAGCATAGTGAATATAATCAATTCAATCGGCATGTAGGTTGGCCTCCTTGTTGTGTTTAAAATAGATACTATCCTTTTAAGGGGCGTTGTAAGTTGATATGTAGAGGTTATTAATATAGCGTATTTCATTAACTGATATTTTGCGAAGCTCCAAAGGAGCTCTTCTTCTATGAGTACCAATGCCCTTGCCTACCTAGCTATGTATAGTAAAGCAGTAGGCTATTTCGTAAGAGAGTTGGCATAATAAGGAAACGATAGGACTATCTGGGACTACATTAGTTGTATATAAAAAGATATCGATTATCGATCTATTAATCATATGGAATAGTATTGCAGAGTTGTGGAATATCTTTAACAATAGTAAAATTTATTCATAGACTTATATTATACAGCTGCAACCTCTCACTAGTTTATTTCCATGGTGATCCGACGAAGCCTCCTTATTAAAATTGACCACGAACGCATATGAGAAAAGTTTATATGTTTATTATATTCTTATTTAGAACATATAACTCTTCAGTCCTACTTCAGTACCTAAACTATCACAGTTAAGAGAATCAAAGACGGTTGTATTTTCAAGACTTAAGGTGTTTGATTAAAGCTGTTTACAATCATAACAAATACAAAAATACAGGCTATGAAAATGCATTGAAATACATCTCATATAGAACTCCTAGTAAATATATTGCTAGGTTGCTATTGATGTGCAGATAATACCAAGTGTCATTTTTAAACCAACTTAGAAACCTGACTCTTGCACCGGCAACCGCTTTATGATCCGCTCAAGATGAAGTAAATACAAACGTGAGTATACTGTTTTTGCACGTCGTCTATTTGCGCTGATATCGAAGCTATTTATTGAGGATATATACTCTGAGGATATCATGGGCGCGAAAGAGCATCCCTGTCACGCCATACCAGGTCTCGTTGACGCCACCGTCGCGATAGGTTTGAGAGAGGGGAACTCTCAATTTGGTAAGAAGCAGCTAGGTATTCATAATGCAACACAAATACAATATCTCCATAACAAGAGATAACAGGTTCAATTCTTGTATACTCTTCGGCGCTATAAGTATTCGGGCAATGCCGGGGTCGTGTTATCATAGGAAAGGTTGATCACGACATTACGGTTCACGCCTATTAGTTGTCATTGGTAACACTCGCCTTCTATTATATACGTGACGACCGGTAAGATGCTCTACTAATTCTTATATGTATCTAGCTGGAGTGCAATATATATGTCAGGTACCCAATTGCATTTGCAGAGGCATTACCCCCTTTACTATTAATACAAATCAATGCCCCCTCGATTCAAAAGTGCAACAGGGTAACACAACTCGAGGTAGAGGTCTTATTTTATCATAGACTTGAGCCTCTGCCGTGGATGCTGGGTATAGCAATGCCGGAAAACGAGAATCACAAAACGACCATATGGTCATCAACACGACAGGAGCCCAGCCAGCAAGGGAGCATTGGTAATGGCGAGTCTCGCATTGGGAGTCTTTGGATCAGGCTGATGAGCTCTATCGGGTGGTATCCAAAGGGTATGCCAGAAGAGGAGAAATGGCTAATCCTGAAACTCGACCTGAGCATCTTGATCTTCGGCTGCCTGTCTTTCTTCACCAAGTACCTCGACCAACAGTCGATCACCAATGCATATGTCAGGTAAGTTCTCAACATATACTACCGTGTATGGCTGCTAATACGCGAGGTTATTAGCGGTATGAAAGAAGAGCTCGGCATGCACGGCGACCAGCTCAACTACATCACGGCAACCTTCTGGGCATCATATTGCACCTTCATGATTCCAGCGTGCTACTTCCTGACGCACTATCCTGCCAACAGGGTCCTCCCGGCTTTAGAAATCGGCTGGGGATTATCGACCTTTGGTCTAGCTTGGGCTAAGAACGTCGAGACGCTGTATGCTATGCGATTTTTCACCGGTGCCTTCGAATGCTGCTCCTTTACTGGAACGATCTACGTTATCGGTTCTTGGTATAAGCCAGGGGAGATTGGACGACGCGTCGCTCTTTTCTTCATTGCTAGTCCGCTCGGGACTATGTTTGCTGGGTATTTGCAGGCTGCGGCTTATACTAATCTGAATCAAGTACACGGCTTGGCAGGCTGGAGGTAGGTCCCTTATACTAGGACATAGTTCATTGCGAGATTCAAGATGGTATGTTGCTAATTAGTAGATAGATGGCTCTTCATCGTCGATACGATAATTACGCTTGTCATATCAGTATTGTAAGGTCTATCTCATAACCATACCTGATATTAATGCTTTAACTAGCGAATGCTAATCTATCCCAGCGGGTTCTTTGTCTTTCCCGACGTACCTACTAGGAAGAAGCCGCGTTTCATCACGACGGAAGAGCACGCTCTTGCGCGTAAGCGTATCCAAGGACTCGTAGCTCCGCCGCAGCTACAACTATCCCGAGATATATTCAAGCGGGTATTTTCTCGTTGGCATTGGTATCTCTTCGTGCTCCAATGGACATTGATGGATCAGAACTTCCTCCCTGGAAGTCAGCCGTTCTCTCTATATCTGAAAGCAAAGAGCAACATATACTCGGTCGTTCAGATTAATACGATACCTACCATCGTCACGGCGGTGAGTATTGTCGTTGCACTGTTCAGCGGTGTTATTGCAGATAAAACCGGGCGGTTTTGGGTTCCCGCCATCGTCGTGACTTTTCCAGTTCTTGTTGGTATGGCATTGCTTGTGGCTTGGGACGTTGGTGAGAGCGGCCGTTTAGCTGGGTTTATACTCACTGGATTTGAGGCAGGTAAGTTATCGCGCCAATGGCCGGCCACCAGCCTCCCCCCTTTCCGGTAATAGCTTGAGATGATTATATTAACCGCTTCCTAGCCTGCTCACCCCTGACTATGGGTTGGGCATCAGTGGTTATGGCCGGAGACGCCGAGGAACGTGCTGTAGTAACAGCCAGCATGAACGCCATCGGCCAAGCTATTACGGCCGGGACTCAAGTGGTACAGTTTCCAGCAAGCGGCGCGCCTAATTTTCACGGCGGATTCATCAGTATTCTGGCAACTACTGTGGCACAACTCGGTACCATCCTCGCTATCCTATTCTTGAGTCATAGGGAATACAAACGCAAACCGAAACACGTAGATACGATATCCGAGCCGGAGGAGGTGGTGGTGGGGGATGCTGAGTTGGACAAGACGTTGGAAACTAATCGTTGATTTACTTTTGTGTATTATAGATGCTTGTCAGCTGAGTTAATATCCGCCTCGTGAGTTGTTGTTCGTAATACCATGTATGTGTACGGAATATGTGCGTAATGTGAAGGGGATTGGAAAGATAAAATGCTATTGGAAAGATAAAATGGTATAATGGAACATGACCCCCGTTAATGATATAATACTGCTCATAGTATACAGCGTATGCATTTATCCGTAGATACAACAATACGTGTAACTGCAGGTGGGTATTCGGGTAATCTTCGGCTATATAGCTTCGATAAAGTCTTAAGAACTGAGACTTTGCAGCGGGCGCCGGTCACTAACACCAACAAACCGCGGACCACCTCGAAACAGCACTTGTTATATATCCGCGAAATTGCAGCTTGGCCACCATTGACCACCATTGACCACCTCGGCCTCAAGTGCCAGCTCTGAATTCTTTTGCTTGAAGCTGTATCATCTAATTTGAGACTGAGGCTTTACTTTTTCGTCTGGCTTTAAAGCTCTTATTATGGCTGACGAAGCCGAGAAACAAGCCGAGAGCGCGGTCGAGGTTCGCGAGTCCATCGAGGCTAAAGCAACTAATGATGGCAATGCCAAAAACACGCCGCAGGATCTGGGCGCATCTAAGGCCGCTGCAGACTCCAGAGATGCTAGTGACAACGGCGAGGGTTCCAGAGGAGAATTGAGTATCAACGCCGCTGGAGACGCGAGCGCAGAAGCTGGCGCAGATGCCGAAGACGACGCGGATGCCGATGGGGAGCCTGAAGAGGATCGCACCCCGAGCCGTCTTGATCACGATATGTTAATTGTCATCGAAAACACGGCAAATTATCTTTCTACTTATAGAGACGCCAAGTAAGTTCTACTGGCCTGGTTGGTAGTGGTTGGTAGTGGTTGGTAGTTGTTATTTTTATCTAACAACAATGAACTCGATAGCGGTTACCATATTGCCTCGCACTTTCAGCGCATCCCGAACCGACGACTAATCCCAGAATATTACGACGTTATAAAGGAGCCCATCGCTTTTAGTACCGTTCGAGTGAGTCACTAGTCCAGTTGGCCCCCCTTTTCACGTCGTCCTGACACTGATATCTCCCATTGCAGACCAAGAAGCTTAGGAAACAATACACGGCCTTCTCCGAATTTGTCAGGGATGTCGCCCTCATCTCCCATAATGCCATGGTCTATAACCGACCTTCCTCGGAATTCTTTCAGGACGCCGCTCGTTTACGAGAGATCTTTAAGGAGGAACTTCAGAGGCTAGTCAGCGAGGGAACTATCAAGCCCGAGGATGCCGTACTCCCCGACCTAGGAGAGATTCCCGAAGCGGAGGATTCCCCTCCTCCGGATCCAGACGAGGAAGAAGTGGAAGAGGAAGAGGAAGAGGATGAAGAAGATGACGATGACGACGATTCGGACGATGAGGGTGGTCGACGACGTGGGCGGCGGGGCGGTCGTCACTCAACTTCGGGACGAAAGGTTGACACGAGGGATGACGATTCACATAAGAGACGAGGCCGTCCTCCTAAGGTTTTTACTCCGCTGGAAGCCCGCATCCACACACTATTGAAAGGTCTACGAAAGCCAAAGCATCCCGATGGAGATCTGCTAATCATCCCGTTCGAGAGGCTTCCAGACAAGCAGACAACTCCTGATTACTTTGCCGCCATAAAGAATCCCATAGCGATGGATCTGATCAAGCGTAAAGCCAAGAGGAAGAAGTATCAGAATGTAGATCAAGTGCTGAAAGACCTCGACTTGATGTTCGAGAACGCAAAACTGTATAACGAAGAGGACAGCCAACTGTATAAAGATGCGGTCGAGCTGCAGCGGCAAACTCATTTGCTTGCTGAACAGGAGAAGGCTAAGCCCGATAGCGAATTCGAAGACGAGGACGGTAGGCGACCCCTGCCAGAGATTTTCTATAAAGGGGAGATCTGGAGAGTTGGTAAGTTTTATGAACTGTCACGTCGTCTACCACGTGTGATGAGGGATATTGATACTGACATTGACTGAACTTAGGTGACTGGGTTCATATTACCAACCCGAACGATCTGACCAAGCCCATCGTGGCGCAGATCTACCGAACTTGGGAGGATAAGTCGGGACAGAAGTGGGTGAATGCGTGCTGGTACTACCGCCCAGAGCAGACGGTCCATCGGTTCGAGAAGCATTTCCTCGAAAACGAAGTGGTCAAGACGGGCCAGTATCGAGACCATCGCATCGACGAAGTAGTAGATCGGTGCTTCGTCATGTTCGTTACTCGCTATAACAGAGGTAGGCCGCGAGGGTTCCCTAAGAACAAAGACGTCTATGTTTGCGAGGCGCGATATAACGAGGAGAAGCACAAGCTCAACAAGATCAAAACGTGGGCGAGCTGCTTACCCGACGAGGTCCGTGAGAAGGACTACGAGATGGACCTGTTTGAGGCGCCTCGCAAGCTTAAGAAGGTGATCAGCCCCATTAAGCATCTTCTTCAAGATGATGCAAAGCCAACGGATCCCTTACCCAAGCCAACCTGGGGAGCACCTAATGCGCCACCCCTCATTGGGGCCGTGCATTGTCGCGAGAGAGAGCCGAATGTAAGTTGTTTCCCGTCTCTTATCTCCTTGTTTTCTTATTTTCTTATATTCTTATATATTATCTTTTTGCCCCGCGCACCTAAACGTCGCTATCGCAATCATATTTCGCAACATTCATACCCCCTCCCCCTCCCCCTCCCCCTAGATGCCAGAGGAGCAGCGAACATGTAACATGTAAAAAGGGGGGATAAAGGGAATAAGAAGGGACTAAAAAAAATAACAATAAAAGAGTGAAGAGGGTGAATGGATTTAACGTACCCCTCTACTAACATCCCTATTTTGCTCTTTCTGTCTTATCGATTGCATCGCAAGCTTTTCTTACCCTCTTACCCTTTTGCCCTCTTACTTTCACATTTTACAAAGACAAAAAAAAATTCACGGGTGGATAGCGATGTATCCTATTCTCTCTTTTTTCCCCCAATGTCTCACTGAGCGCGTCACTTAAAATTAATCTAATTTCTTACCTTGCTCATACATTCTTTCTTTACAGGAATCTCCGCCCCCGGAACCAACACCATCTCCACCTCCGCCTCTCCCTATGATGGATTCAGTCCGTCGTCCTTCCATGATGGCAGCGCGTCCTATTGACGCTCAGGGTGATATCGCCATGGGTAATACTCATCACTTTTCTACCATCCCAGCTCCAGCTACGCCCACGCCTGGACATGTTGGCGCTTATGCGCCGCCTAATCCCTTCGCGCCGCGTCCCAGTCCAACCCCGGTCCCTGTGCCACAATACGGCAACCATGCTGGCGCCCCCCATCCCGGCTTTCCGGTTCAGGGTGTCCAAGGTCCTCCACACGGCGGCCATGGTCATACCACACCACAGATGACTCCCGTACCACACTTCCAACCGCATCAGCCTCCTCACCAGCCTGCTCCTTACAACGGATACCCGCCTCAATACAGCACTACTCCAGTCCCCGTACCCCATCAGTCTCACCACCCACCTCCTCACCAAATCAACTCACCGATGCCCGCCTACGACACGTCGCATCGTATTGCGCCAACGCCCGCGCGAGCTCCCATGGCCGCCGCGCCTAGTCCCGGTCCGCACGGTCAAGCAAATGTCTACAACCCGCCCCGTCCGGTCGAAGTTTACCGCTTGGATGACGCATTGAATGACAAGATTCCCGAAGAAGTTCGCGAGCAATTCCAACGCGACGAAGCTGGTCACGTGTTATTCTTCACTCAACCTCCTCTAGACCGCCCGCACCGCGGTGTATCTAGCGAGAGTGCTGGCCTCGGACATAGCGTTCGCTATCTTGCTGATCGCGCCCGCGAAGTTGAGGACCGTCGCGCAAAGCGAAAGGCAAGAGATGAACTACGCCAGGCCGAAGAGAAGAAGCGACAGGAGACCGCAAAACTTGCCGTCCAGGAGGAAAGCCAGGAGATAATCAGCCAGGCTTGCGATGCCTTAGCTAACTGGGTCGGTTCTATGAACAAGGAAACCGAAAAGTTGATGCGAGTTTACGATGGTTGGAGCTGTCGCGATGAGGAAATCGATAAAGTCGCTAGAACGACCGTGGGATAGGATCCCACTACGAATCCTGGGAACAAGCCTAGCGACGAGCCTTCCAATCAAATGTGATTCTGCAATAGCTACATTCTTCGAGCTTGTTTAGCACGAGTTCTACGGCGTTATTAAGGAGATGATGACGGAATCCGCTTTCAAGGAGTCAAAAGATACCACTTCTCTGGTTAGGAGTACTGAGATCATTGGTTGTTTGTAAGTGGGTAAATAGTATTACGGGTTGGGCTGCGCAATATATTAATTAACGTTAATGCGTAGTGTATAGTAGTATTAAGTTGCGGTATTTATCAATTTATTTACACTGAAGTAGTTGAATGTGTAGCATAGGGTTATCTACGATATATAAATGATTTGTATCTATAGATTGCTTGTGAGATTTGATTCTTTGTGATTTATCTTGTACTTGTTGACGAGGTATTGTGTCGAGACTTGAATAGGGATGTAGTGATGAAGATAGCAAGGAGTATAAAAGCACCTCTACCTGGAATTATTAGATTATGTAGATTGTTATAAGCAGAGCTACGGGAACACATAAGTGATATAAAGAAGCCCCTTCGTTGGCGTAAAACATATGGCCAAGTCAAAAATTCAACTGCATAACAGCAGTTACTCGACTATAAACACTGTTGCTTTAAATGCCACTTTGAAATAACTTCCATAGCCCTTCAATATTTAGCGAGCTGTCCTGATCTATCAAATCAGATGTGTCACGTATTCAGCAGACGCCAAGACGCCCTCTACGTTGGTAATCTTTCTTGATTCTATATTGCTAGGTACCGAATCTCGATACAAATTCTTCTCCTATAGTCGTGCCTATTCGCCCAGGAGAACCGTATTCTCCATTTTATCCACCCGCAACCGCGACATCAGTTGTCGCGCTAGGGCGTATAGCTCTATCCTTGAATTATTCGCTCTCCCAGGTCTTTCACCCCGATGAAGGGTAAGGGGGGCAGCCCCGTCATTAGAAGTAGGTGAGTGGATTCGATCGATGATGGTGAATAGTGTCATGATTGAGGCTTAGTATTCTCTCATTCTTTATGCTGCTATCTATTGCAGCTAATTCCTATGAGCAACCCTGCGCGAATCCGATATCGCGCAGCCCTCAGCAAAGTCATCATAGCAACCCAAGGGCGTTGATTTGTCACAACTAGGAGAAGTGACGTCTGATGATTTGTTGGCCTTCGGGCGAGAAGTGTTGTTGCAATATTGGCGTCGGGTCGACATTTGCCGACTGGAGTAGGATTTGAATTGCTCGGGCCACGCGTGCGCCCAACTGTCCGTGGAGCATTTCGGCTTCAAGAGCCTGTCCTACGTAGACAAACACCTTGTCAACCTGGCTAGTTACCGCAGGGTTTTGTCTACATGAACGGTTAGTATCCTGACATATTAAACATACTGTATGTATATATATGTATATAGAAAATGAATAGTAGCTTGTCCATTTGTGAAACGGTATGAGAATGAAGATGGCGTCTATTATTAACGATTTGGACTTACTGTTCGATCAACTCCACGAGATAGCCGTAGGCATATGGCGCTGCCTCTTCGTCGTTTGTTACTGGCAAAGTATTGACCCTAAGTAGCAAACTAGTTAGTAGCTGTGTTTGATTTGTGACTGTGCCGGATACATACCATTGTGCTGCGATAGCTTGGGGATCCTGTAGACTCTGTTTGTTAAAGTGTAAAATCTTTGCGATAGCCGCGCAAGCATTCTCTGTACACACATTAGCGACTTCTGAAATACGTCTTGAATTTAACAGGGCGACGTACCAGTAGCGTAAACAGCCTCTTCGCCACGCGCATCCGGTATCCGAGTTGCTTGGAATAAGTAAGGTATCGACGTCGCCAGGAACTGAGACCAAGGAGCCCCGCCACGATGAGCGGCCACACCGATGCCATACCTAAAAATATGTTAGTGGTTATCGAAAAGGGGCTACGATGCGATATCATATCGGCCGCATCATAACCCAAGATGTAGGATTTAACTCACGCAGCAGCTTGTCGGATAGCAGCCGAGGGATCTTTACAGCCTTCCAAGAGAGCAGTGCTAATAGCTTGGGCATAACGAACACTCTCTGGTCCACAATATTCTAGGACATCATCCATGATACATAGACCCCACTGGCGCTGCGTAGGATCCGCCGAGGTAAGGAAGCTTTCGTATGTGCCCATGAGGCGTTCCCATGGCTGGAGGAAAATGGAACCATGATTCTTGAAGATGGAATGGAATGCCTTGTTCATATCAGACAGCAAGGTCTGGTCGTCCTCAATTGCAATCATGATCTCTTCGGCTTCATCCTCGGCATCCTCCGCGGCAGCTCCTTCCTTATCTTCTTCGCGTTTAGAGACACGGTCCCTGTAGTCTTCAATAGCCGAGTGAACTCCGTCAATAAACTTGCCCATATGTTGTAAGTTGAGGCAATCCTTGCCAACTACTTCGACCGACTCGTAAAAGCATTGGTACATCTCAGCTAGAGCATCAATGGCCGGCTCAGCAGTAAGCACCTCGAGCAGCTTGTCAACGGTTCCGGCCCATAGACCCCGAAGTTCATTCGACTCGGGACCATAGGCCTTCTTGTACGAACTGAGCAGCTGAGGAACAAGCTTCGCCGAAATGAATCGAACGGGGTCGTGGAAGAAAAATGCGAGACCCGGAAGTGCGATTTTCTCCATCGTGTCGGCGACATACGGAGCAAAATGACCTTCGAGAGTCTGCGCGTAAACCACGAGAAGCTCAATGGCCATATGCTTGTCATCCATAGTACTAGTTCTGATTCCAATCATCTTGCCCTTGAGCGGCACGAGCTCCCATCCGTCTTCTTGCTGAATCTGTTCAATCTCGTCGTCCGTATCCAATAGCTGGATGTCAGCCTTGGCACTGGCCAATTCAACTAAAGGAGGCATGACATTTGGCAAGAAGCGTAAGAAATCGGCGCCCATAACTCTGCACATGCGTCCCCAGCAGTGCATGAGATATTGCGACTGTGGGTCGTCAGGGTCGGTGATATGTTCTTGAACATTGGCAAGGAGCTCAACCAAGACCATAGCATCGTTTCCGAGGCGTTCCTTTCCAACAGCCAATGCTATCAAAGTAGCGCATTCCATAGCCTTAGCACGAAGTAGTCTGTACTCTTTTTCGGTTTCCTGCCGCAGGACATTAACGAGCAAAGGCATCAATGTGTCATAGTACTTAGAAAAGGCAGCTTCGGCGGCATCGGCAATGGTGGCAATCGTTGAGAGTGCTTGTTCCTGGACGTAGCGCTTCTCATTCTGGAGAAGTTGGAATAGCGAGGATAATAATTGGTCAAGGTAGGGTTCAAGGATACTCTTTTCCGCCTCCTCACAAAAGTTAACCAATGCGGCAGCGGCATGCGCCTTAACACGACCTTCTGGGGAGTCAAGCACAGGAATGATGGCCTTCAAGACAGTATCAAAATACTCTTTCTGCATCGTAGGCGCGAAGTCTGTGCTCATCTGACCAAGAGCCTGACACCCGGCCCAACGAACTCGCGGATGGGGGTCCTTCAGCGCAGGAACAACCAACTCAAGAACATGGCTGAGTTCCTTGACCATAAGGTCACGGCAGCCTTCCGATATAGCCGAGATGGCCATCAAAGCCGCGTGACGATCCTTCCAGGCCATAGAAGTCATCATTCTGGGGAGCCAGTGGAACGTTGGGGCCAGAATAGTTTCGCCTCCGAGTTTGTTGGCCAGTCGGTCCATGCACTGCTCTCCTGCGACATGGTTCAAATCGCTCTCTTCCTGATCAAAATCGTCTGATGCTAACCACTCAGCAGCATCGTCATCGTCTTCGCCGAGATCTGTCATTAGACTTAAACATTGGGTGATCATGTCGGTCGTATAAGAGGGATCCTTGCGGCACATGGACGGGGCGTAATCGGCAAAAGTAGCCATGAGTTCGAGTGCATTCTGTCGGCTGAGATCATTTAACTCCTTGTCCTGTATAACACCGACGCTGAACATGACGAGGTTGTGAAATAAGGGCCTAAACATCTTAGGCGAGGTCTCAGCTAAATCAATTAGGGCAACCAGGGCTTTGCTGAGGTCTTCGGAGTCGTGTGAATCCTTGATAGGGGGTAGGATGTTGAGTACGTCGGGTAGCAACGAAAATACTTTATTTTGATCCTTCTTGGGGAGGTTTCTGAAGAAAGATGCGAAGGCATCCATAGCAGCCAAGCGGACTGCAACAGAATCATCCTTGAATCCTCTGTTGAAGGCATCCAACACTGCATTGTCATGCTGTTTCTCGATAATACCTGGTGTAGTCGCAAAGACACGGAATGCAGTCTCGCGTTGGCCTGCGTCAGTCGCCACGCTCAGGTTGAAGAGAACGGCTAGAATCTCAGGCCATTGCTCGGCTGGGACATGTATGTTAGCGGTCGTTCTCACGAAGGGTCTAGTATTAGCGCTATAGCGCTTATCAATTCCTGCTCCTAGGAATAGAGGGAACACAGTATGTGGAACAGGATGTGGTCGCGAACGCATCGTGAGCGTAAGTAAGAAAAAAAAAGGAGAGGATCGGTAATAGACTAACTGGATTCTGAGTATTGTCTTGCGACGTCGGCAACAGCGTCACTTATTTTATTCCGTACCAGGCGGTCTCTCTCGTTGGCTAAGGCTTCAAGGAGCTTCTGGCGGATAACGGAAGCTTGCTCGAAAGGTAGTGATATAAATACCTCAGAATTGTCGCCTTTGTCGTTCTTGCGTGTCTTTGATGCTATTCGACGAAATATGACGGCAGCAAAGGAGCGGAGCTATGCACATAGGTTATGTTAGTCTTTAAAACATAACAAGTAGAAGACGATCAAAGAGATTGCTTACGGATGATTCAGGTGAAGCAGCTATCTGCTCAGCCAGGCCCATCAACAGGATTTCAGGACGGGTGTTGGTCCAGCTATTTTGCAAATGCCCCTCGGCTTGAGATCGTATAGTGTTATCCGAGGATTGCAGAGCTTGCAGGAGCTGCGTTAGCTCTGCATGAGTCTCTGCCGGAAGCACCGACATGATTTGTGATAATCGAGGTAGGTTTGCGGATTCGCGGATTTGCGATTTGCGATTTGCGATTTGCGAACTGCGAACTGCGAGCTGCGAACGATTCTACCTAAAAGAAGAAGAAATAAGAAGAAGAAGGCGCGGTGTTTTATATTAGTAGGTAAAAATCAAAGTTTGTCAAAGTTGTATCGCTTCGAGATGTTGTGCCCCGCAGGGCTAAGACGCGGTGGCCTACTACGGACTCTGAGCGTAGATTAGGTAGAGGGCGCCGAAGATACAGTAGTAATCAAGTTCATAGAACAGATTCCTGTATACTCAAGGTGAGGTGAGGTCCGGCAAGATTCGTATAAGGGATCTTAATAGTAGATCTAAATAGTTCGGCAGTAAAAAAGAGTTTGTCTATGTTGGTGTTGTCGTTGTCGTGTTTTTTTTTATTTGGCATCAATGGTAGCGAGGGGTCGCGAAAGAGGGGAGGTTTCGCTATGGACTTTTTTTTTCTTTCCCCAATGCAAGCTGCTTGAACACCAAAATAAAATAAATTCCTAGGCCTCCTAGTGCACTATATGGTCCGTGCACGAATGCTTTCGTCCGTGCTAACTTCAAAGAGCAGCTTCTGGCTGTTTTTGATTGCCTGACTTGGGGTGATTTAGCTGAATTGGGTTTAGGTCAGGCACAGAACCTTCTTATCATACGAGTTATCACTTACTACATAGTAGGTACCTAGGTAGAACAGCTTATCGATAGTTACTGGTGGGTACTTACTGATAAGATTACATAGGTACCTAGGTATTGAATCACCCTTTTAATTTGGATTCTGCCTCTGAGTGGAATCTACCTAGGTACTTAAACTAGAAAGATCTCGATTCACCAAATTTGCTTAAGCCAGGTTATGGGGTGCAGCATAAATGGATTCCATTGAGTCATTGCCATAGAGACTACCTAACTAGGATCTGGAATGTTTGTCTGGCATGTTTAAGGCCCATGTATCGCATAACACAGTTAATTGCCAGTCGATTGGTTGCAGCTTTCTATATCCCGAAAATGCGCTACCCATTTGCGATGCCACGTATTACAACCTCTTAATCACTCTTATATCTTATTAGTTGACATAAGATAGCATGTACGTCTAGAACATTGCAAGCTCATGGTTCCCTTATGGAACTGCAGATATAGCGTATAATCCTCGTTTTTATAGCCATATTAGATGTTAGAAGGTATGCATAGTAGACTATTTTATATCGGCCCACTTGCCTTAGGTACTCGACCCCTCCAACAGTGGCGTTTTTGTTTTAAGTTGTGAAGACTTTAGGTTTGTTAAAGTTGATAAAATAGCTGCAGATTGACGCTAATGACAGACGAGTGACGAGTGACGAGTGACGGTGTAGAAAGGTGAAGGAGGGGTTGCCATTTCACGGGGTAGCTGGGTAGTTACCTACGCTATCCACAATTAGAATAATTAATTCGGACCATAAGAGATATCTTCCTTGGGGTAGGTAGGTACGACCTTATGGTCTTGTCTCATCAATGCACCGCCTACTTTTACATAAGAAGTGTATATGATGTAAGGTACCTACCTACCTACCTACAATATCCTCATTTGATAATATCAAATATACGCATACAAACCTTACCTATACACACACACATGTATAGAACCATTAGCACCATTAACACCATAACAAATCCCGTAAAAGCCATGGTCTAAGATATGAGCAAGTAGGATAGACGAAGCCAAGACTAAGAGGTAACCTAGCTACATACTTAACCTAGACAGGTACTTATAGGTATATGTACATTTATATGTACATTGATGTAGCTACAGCTTCGAAGCTACAAGACATCCCATCCCGACTCTCCTCGACTTTGCGGCTTTGCGACTTTGAGACAGAGCGACAGAGCGAATAACTGCACCATATTCCTAGGAACATACCCTGCTGCGGTCAACAGCTCTAATATAATACCATTTCACTATGGATCCTAATGCATTCTATTTTAGGGGACGTAAAGATTCCAAGGAAACGAGTATCTCACCGCCACCCCCTCAACGAACCGGTTCCTCTTCGAGCCTGCACAAATCCAGTCATGTCATAGGCCATAGTCATCGTTCCAGTCTCGCAGAGAATCTGAGGGGCTTGCCGCCGTCGCCGCGAAATCAGCGACATCCATCTTTTACCCAGGCCGCTCTTCAGGAATTGCTCAACCACCCGCCAGCTCCGAAGCAGCAGAATCCTCGCTTCGCCGGGAGAGACTGGCGCGATGTTGCAATCGGGGAGCTCGTGTCGAAAGATGACGTTTCCTGGGTAGAACTGGATACCAGCGTGCAGGATGCCACAATGGTACAGTTAACCCTGATCCACCAATATCGATTTATCCAGCTTATCTCTAACTGCTTGTATGTCTTCAGGCGCTCCTTAAGAATACTTCGAGCAACGTCGTTATCATACGAGAGAATGCTACCGGCACCATTCCCATCTCCACATTCGATTTCAACGACTTAAACGCTTACATCTTAATCGTAGTCGGATTAGCGCATCCAAGCGACGACTTGGTAGAATTGTACGATTCCATAGCAAGAAGAGCACAGGCCAGAGACAACATACCGCTCCGCGACATCCAGCCGATTTGTCGGAAAGAGTCTCTTATCACTCTTCAGGGAGATGAAGATCTGGCCAAGGCGATCGAGATCTTTGGCAGCGGTGTTCACCGGGTGCTCGTCCGCAATCACAATGCCGAAGTGATCGGTATCCTTAGCCAGTTGAAGCTTTTAGAATTCTTCTGGCACGAGGGCATTAACTTCCGCGTCATCGATGATCTGTACCCTAAGCTCTTGCGCGAGGTTGGCGTCGGCTCCCAGCAAATATTAGCTGTCAAGTACGTGCATTACCAGTCCTAAGTTCTGACCCTAAACTATTCTCTAACAACCACATAGCGCAGATAGCCCGTTGACAGAGGCTCTCAATCTTATGAACCAGGAAGGCCTGTCAAGTGTAGCCGTGGTTGACAACGCTTTAAACGTCGTCGGCAATATTTCCACGGCCGACGTCAAACTTCTTACCAACGCAACCAGTCTCCCATTACTACAGAATTCGTGCATGCATTTTATATCGGTCATCCTGACCGAGGAAGGTGTCGAGAAAGGGAAGGATTCATTCCCTGTCTTCTATGTTAACCCTTACTCAACACTTGCACACACGGTGGCCAAGCTAGTTGCTACCCGCTCACATAGGATGTGGATCGTAGAGTCTGCGTCTCCGTCTCCTTCCGCACCAGGAACCCCGTCGCTAGGCCCCACCGTGTTCATCCCGACTCCATCTTCTTCGCAGACGTCTCTTACCGGCAGTCATTTCCCTTCGGTCCCTCCAGCTTCCACCCTACCGGGGTCTCACCTATCTGGCCGCCTGATTGGCGTCGTTACCTTGACAGACGTTCTCAACCTCTTTGCAAGATCTACCGGACTAAACCCCTCGGATCCGAGCGAGCAACGCGCAAGGAGACGAAGAAGTTCGAGCAGTTCTGTGCGCCCGTCTATCGAGTCTGCTCGTGCTAGTCTTGATATTCGACGCTAGGGGGATGCTAAGCTATGATATTACGCATACGGGATTCGAAAGTTCAGAGGAGCTCGGTTTTATTACGATAACAGTGTCACTCTACTATATAGTTGCTATTACTATCTCATGGCGATGCTCAGGACTAGGTTTCATATCCGTCTTCGTATCAGCAGTAGAGAGGGTGGAGAGGGAGGGGGAGGGGGGATCGGTTAGTGGTGCCTCGATCGCGCACAATGTTTTGGGTTCATAGCGCAATGAATGATGCTTACGAGACAATTTTTTTGGAGTCGGTATAGTAGACTTTCTCCCGGCTTCCCTCTTTACGAAATCATGGTCGGAGTTCCCTGGATATATGCAAGTATTCTTTTCCCGTTAGTTATTGCTTACTACACGACAATAATTCCTAGTTAGGGACATGGTTTCGGCCCCGGGTGAATACATATCTATAGGGGCATCTTTTCTGTTGTTACCACGTCATTATTGGTGGATGCTAGTAGTAATGCATATGTAGAAACTTGTCAATGTCGTAGCTAGGGCAAGATGTTATTATAATTACTTTCTATACTAAGCAGTAAAAGCTGAAGCTGGTGGTGATTTATGCATATGCAAATGTCTTCGAGTTTATCATACAAGATTGCTCCTTGCTAGATACCTATAGGTCTAATCACAGGGTTTCGCCTTCCATGAAACCCGAGTTCTCAAGATGTAGTCATTAATTAATTAATGTCTCAGATCCGGTCTCTAGCCAGCCAGCCATTCTTTACAGAGCCAAGTCAGGTTGAGAATAATTCTTGCTTGAATCTTCCCCGAGCAGTTGTTATTATTATATAGCAAATCAATTCAAGCGCTCGACCAATAAGAATAGTTCAATTTGATTACACTTTACGACTATGTATGTAAATCAACCTAGAACGCCTTGATTGGCTACATGGATAGGTCTGGCAATGTTTTCCGGGCTAAGGAATTGGCAGCAAGCAGACACCTACATACTTATAGCGCTATAACGGGCCACAATTCAACAGCAGCAAATCAAGGCACGATGCCGGAGTGGTCTAACGGGTGAGACTTGAATCCCAATATTGTGGTCCAGTCTATCTCATGTCTTAGGACGCGCAGGTTCGAATCCTGCTCGTGTCGATCTTTTTCTATATTTGAATACCTAATTGTCATTTTTAATATCTTTTGCTCTTCGTGTTTCCCTTTTCCGATGTTTATTTTACATTGTTTTTCAAAAAGGTGAGTTCGATATCAATCACGAAGGCAGGCAGTTGCTGTGCATTTGCCGATTGAATGAATTACGTAATATTGCTCCTTCGTAGAAAAAGGACCTTTCAATTTTTTACAGAATCAGGTCGCGATTAGGTTTGAACACTATCTAATAGTGTGTGTTCCTTCTAAATAATCTCATTCTTCAAACCCGAATATCTCCCTCAGCCTCTAACAACCTGTTGGGTACACCTCGCGCATGCGCACTTCATTTATCTTCTTCCCCAGATTTTCGCGCCTTCAGTATTCTCTCTTGGTCGGCAGCCGAGAATAGAGACGTGCCTTGCTGCAGTGACTTGACGAGCATGGCTACCGCATCGCCTTTGAAGTCGTCGGCGTTGCGGACCTTGTCTAGGTCCTCTGCGAACTCCTTGGTGCTTTGTTGCAGGTAATAGGAGGTAAACTCTTGGGATGTGGTGTTTTTATCCGACATGCTTCTTTTTCTGCTCTCGCTTTGCCGATTATTCGGTTGAGAGTGGAAGTTGGCGATAGTGTAGATTGTGGATTTGTGGTCCTTGAGTTGTTTTGCTGTAATTGTGATAAGTTTGAGACGGAGGTTTTGGATGGCGAAAAGTTTCTGATATCACTGTAAGTTACAGTTTATAACTGGATAATTGGGAATGTTTGGTCTCCACAGTCCATCTACCTCTAAATTTAGTAGTCTATGTTAGTTAGTAGGTAGGTACCTATGTTTTCTCTACTAAATTCCACAGCCAATCCGCGATAACATATCGTGATAGATGCGATGTTACGAGAGGCGGGGAGCAGCAAACCAAGTGCATAATGGATGCACAATGGACCGATATATGTATCCCTACTAATAAGGATAATGCTATTTCAGCCCCCCGCCTTATTCTGTTTCAAAGTACCTAGACAACCCATTGCCAGCTCAGCTCCATTACGTCAACAGCATCCTCTTATTCGTATTGGTGTATCGTGTTAATATCATTTCTTCGCATCTACCTGTACTATACACAAAGGAGCAACTAAATACGCGTGCACTTCCATAGCTGGCATCATCGTATCGTCGAGATGGCACCACACGAAGGATTAGTACATATGAAAGACTACGACTGGAGGGATAGCAATGTCGAGAACATTGGAACAGAGCTTGATCATAAAGTTAAGTACAACTCAGCAGCCAGTGAGCCGGCATGGCAAGAAGTCGGAAATACCCCTGGCCTTTACGTATGGCGAATTGAGGATTTCGAGGTAGTTCCATGGCCAAAGGAACAGTACGGCGACTTCCATGAGGGAGACAGTTACATCGTTTTACACTCGTACAAGGTGGGAAGCAAGGATGGTCAGGAAAAGCTGGCCCATGATATCTTCTTCTGGCTCGGAAGTAAGACAACGCAAGATGAGGCGGGCACCGCTGCCTACAAGACAGTCGAACTCGATGAGTTTCTACACGGCGTGGCCATACAGCACCGCGAGCTCCAGAAGGAGCCTTCCGATGACTTCGTGGCCCTGTTCTCTCGCATCCGGATCCTATCTGGCGGTGTCCGCTCCGGTTTCACGCACGTCGAGACCGAGGAGGAACCGAAGGAGACGCTCACGTTGCTCAGGATCTTCAAGCACCCAACTGCCAAACGCGCCGACTCGATCCTGATCTACGAAGTTGAGCCTACCTGGCAGAATCTTGACGAAAACGACGTCTTCGTGTTGGAGCGCAACGGCAAAATCTGGGTCTGGCAGGGTAAGAACTGCAGCCCAATGGAGAAGGCTAAGGCCGCACAAGTCGTTCACGATATGACCATCGCGAAACACATTGACGTCGAAGTGATAGCGCAAGAGGAGTCGAGATCGCGAACTATCGTTACTATGCTAGGCGGAGAAGATGTCGAAGGACCATTTCAGGCACCGCGGCCTATTATCTCGTCCAAGAGTCAAGATGCTGCCAATCATCGCCCTCGCAAGCTGTTCCGTCTGTCAGATGCTTCCGGCCAGCTGAGATTCGACGTAGTGAAAGAAGGCACCACAATAGACAGCTCTGATCTAGACAGCAATGATGTCTTCCTGTTGGATACCGGGTCCGCTATTTGGGTCTGGCAGGGTTCGGGAGCAAGCAAGACAGAGAAGGCCATGTGGATCAAAGTGGCCGAATTATACATTCGGCAGCTTGGGGAGGAATCTGGTGATAGCAAAGCGTATCTTACGCCGATTTCCAAAGTAGTCGAGGGCAACGAGAGTCCGGCGTTTATCAAGGCACTTGAGGCGTAACGAATGAATTTACAAATTGCTGTTCTACGGGTGTCGCATCGACATTGATATCATAAGACCTTGTTAACAGGAAGCTGCTGTAGCAGGTAGCGAGATTGAAGTCTAGTAAAAAGTGCTTGAAAGGTGCTTAAAAGGTATATGTACCTATTAGTTACGTCAATGCATACAATTAAAGGGATTATAACAAGTTACATTACATTAGCCTTGATGCGAGTAAGTGGGGCTTCCGCTTCCAATGGGCGTCTAGGCTGCCTCAATTGAACGCCGCTACGGATCCGTAGGTAATGTCCCCTAGTGCCGGATTCGCGGAAGTGTTTGAGGCACCTTAGGTAATCCGTAAT
This sequence comes from Daldinia decipiens, assembly GCF_022478715.1. Lineage (NCBI taxonomy): Eukaryota > Fungi > Ascomycota > Sordariomycetes > Xylariales > Hypoxylaceae > Daldinia > Daldinia decipiens. The sequence goes on along the minus strand of NW_026054552.1, from coordinate 154,344 downwards.
TGTGATTGAGAAACAGCTGGACCCTTTTCCAATTTGAGATGGCTACCGACCTTTGCCCCTATGATAATATTATCCACGTCTCACGCCCCGAATTCTTGAAAACACTAAACACTCACCTACAAATTCAACGCCAAACTGTTGTTAACGTTAACTCTATAATATTGAACTTTTCAATGTCTCTTCTTCAATAGTCGTCACCGTACTAAATTGCTAAAAATGGACTTGCACGAGGCGCAAGCCTACTTGCAGGCTTCGCTTCATGAAATATCCCATGCCTTCCAGAAAGTTCCTGGAAGTGCTGTTTTGGTTCGATATATCCAGTCAAGCTACCAGAATGACCCCGTTCGATCTGCGATAGAACTTGTGCTCGTGATATTCTTCGTTCGGTACCTTCTGTCGCCGTCTTATCCTACCCACGATCCCAATTACGTGAAGCTCCGCGATGACGAGATCGACGAGCTCGTTAGAGATTGGGAGCCCGAACCGCTCGTCGCTCCTCAGACGCAGCTTGAGGAGGCAGAAGCTGAGAGGCAACCTGTTATTGTTGGGTAAGAATTAGTCTCTCGGTCTGTCAGTAGTCACTACTAACAGTATCAACATAGACCGACGGGTCCGAAGGTGAAACTGTCCAGCGGAAAAACTGTCGTAAACTTGGCCTCTTACAACTTCTACAACTTCAACGCAAGCGAACCGATTAAAGAGAAGGCGATCCAGACGCTGCGCACCTACGGAGTTGGCCCTTGCGGTCCCCCACAATTTTACGGCAACCAGGATGTCCACATGCAGACTGAGCACGATATCGCCATGTTCCTCGGTACCCAGAGCTGTATTATCTACGCTCACGCTTTCTCTACCATCTCCAGCGTTATTCCGACCTTCTGCAAGCGAGGTGATGTCATCGTAGCGGATAGGATGGTAAACTACTCGATTCGTAAAGGACTAGAGGCTTCCCGAAGCATCATTAAATGGTACGAGCATAACGATATGGAAGACTTGGAACAGGTTATGAAGAAAGTAGCCGAAGAGCAAGCAAAGAAGAGGATCTTGACTAGGCGATTCATTGTTACCGAGGGGCTTTTCGAGATGGTTGGCGATTGTTCTAACCTTCCTAAGCTCGTAAGCCAACCCTTTCCGATGCCAACTTAATCCCGTCCTATAGCGTGCTGACAGTTTTTGAACGTGTTAGGTTGAACTGAAGGAGAAATATAAGTTCCGCATCGCTCTGGACGAGACTTGGTCGTTTGGCGTACTCGGCCGTAATGGACGAGGACTTACTGAGGCTCAGAACGTCGACTCGGAGGCTGTCGATATGATCATTGGCTCTATGGCTGGACCTCTCTGTGCTGCTGGTGGATTCTGCGCCGGTTCAAAGGACGTGATACGGCACCAGCGTATCAATGCCGCATCGTACACTTACTCGGCTGCTCTACCTGCTATGGCTGCCGTCACAGCTAGTGAGACGTTGAACGTTCTACAATGCAACCCTGATATCCTACTGGCATGCCGAGAAAACATTCAAGCTATGAAGGCACAACTCGATCCCCGTAGCGAATGGGTCCGATGCACAAGCGACCCTGAGAACCCGATCATGCTACTAGTGTTCAAGCCTGAGGTCGTCTCGTCGAGACGACTGAGCAACGAAGATCAAGAGCGGCTGTTCCTTGAGATTACGGATGAGGTAAGTTTTACAGGAAAAACACAAACGAAGTTTATCCACTTACAGAAATATATAGGCACTCGCCAACGGTGTACTAATTACGCGACTGAAGAGCTTCCCACTGATTGGTAGCATCGGCACGAACGACATAGATATTAAGCCTGCCTTGAAGGTTTGTATCACGTCGGGTTTGTCTAAGAAGGAAATCGAAAAGGCCGGGACGACGATTCGACACGCTATCACCAAGATCATGACCCGAAAACCTAACCGGCAGGCGTCGTCACTAGCTGCTTAGGACATTCAGTTTCTCGTGATGTTATTCACGACTGCTTCACGTTGCTTCACGATATGACGCGAGATGAGGTAGCTGTATGTGTAATGGCTATTATACGACGACCTGGGCATGACCTGGGGTTGAGATGGATAAGCAGTCGAATCCGTTTCGATTAATAATTGAAGGGTCCACGAATGTATATTCAGGATGGAAAGGCAAACTGCCGGCATCGGATGGATCAGACCATACACTAGAACCATATACTAATTACTAATTCTATCTTACGAATGTCGTTACGTTACGTTCCACTGTGGCGTTGTGATGAACTTATCTATTTTTATCCTATGGAAAAGGGGGCAGGGGGCCCAGGGCTGAAAAGTCGATGGGGCCCGATGTCTTTGTTTTTTTTTTGTTTTTTTTTATCTACAGGTAAGGACCAGGCATGGTATTGTGCCTTGTGCCTTGTGCCTTGTGCCTTCCGGACGAACTATTAGATGAAATGTGAAACATTGATGTCTATGTCATGTGGTTCTCGACCGAAGGGAAGCGTGGGTCTCATTTCTCTAGCGTTCTTGCCGCGCGTTGTGATGACGTTGTATGTAGATTGAAAAAAAAAAAAAAAATTTTGACCCACGATGTCGTTGCCCTAGGAGAATTTTACTTAGGCTAACACCACCAGATCTCATATAACTCGGATAACTCGTTTACCTACCACCGCCATCATTCCTTACGATACCTTAGGTAGGCACCTAACCTATAAAACACTCTCTTTTACAACCAACCACCTTCCTTTGAGGTTATCGATAAATCAAGATATGCGATATTAGGATATTAGCTGGTCAACTGCGAATCACTCCTTCAATCACTCCTCCTTACTTTACCTATTAACCTATTAGCCTATCTATCATATTCATATTCAAAAATAAGGCAACATCGATAATGACCTCTGTCTAAAATCGGGAATAAAAGATAGTGGGTGCTCTCTCCCTTGTTATTCATTGTATTCAATAATAATGACCCCCTTTACAAACGCCATCATTCCTTCACCACATCTTGTTTACCCCTTTCCCCCTTCGATGCCGGGGCAACTTCCGCCACATACGATCAGCTATGTTGATACTATCTATGCTGATACTATCTATGTGTTTTCTTGGACGGGCACCTCGTCCCTCGAATCTAGAACCTCAACATACATACCTAGTCCCTTAATTGTCCTCTTTACCTACCAGCACAAGCTCTCACTACACTCCACACTCCTTTGTCTGCTTTTGTTTCCCTCGCAGTCCTTGTAGCTAATGGACACCTGTTGAGTGTCGTCTGCCGCATTCATGTCCCCTTTTGTCTCTATTCTCGTCGCTCCTTCAAGTAAATCGTTGCCTCGCTAACAACATAGGCCGCTCATTATTTGTTTTTCGCAGTTTCGCAGTTTCGCAGTTTCGCGATCACGCTCATTCTGGAAATACCCAGCATCGTGTTAACATATCGACATTATGAGATCTACGCTACTTTCTCTTAGTCTTCTTTCCCTCCTCGGCCTGTCGGCTGGGCAGCTGAGTAAGTCACAGCTCTGATCTATTATCTCCCCCCAGGGACAAGAGCTCATGTGTTTATCAGGACATCAACATCAACATCTCCACCGACATAGGGCAAACAGAGCCCCTATTGCGAAAAGGGAGAAAATCACCGTCACTGATTCCAAATACAGTACGACTACCGAAGTCCCTGAAGTCGTGGTCTATGTAGATCAAAATAACAACCCGATTCGCACCACCATCGAGACGGTCGTTTATGTCCCCGTATCAGTAGAGACGTATGAAGCATCAACTTCTACGACGCCAACGACGGAGATTTCTCCTCTGTCAACTAAGGCTGCGCCAGTGGTGCAATCTGAATCGTCTTCGTACCAAGCAGCCTCTCCTACTACCCAGCAGGCTTTGTCTTCTCAACACGTTTCCGCCGATTCGTACCCGACCAGTTCGAAATCGGCGTCCTCTTCAGCAGCTTCTCCATCTTCAAGCAGCGGCGCTCTTCACGGCGTTGCTTACTCTCCTTACAAAGGTAACGGAGAATGCAAGACGGCAGACGAGGTTGATGCGGACTTTGCGCTGATAGCCAAGGACTACGGCGTCATTCGCTTGTATGGCGTTGATTGCGATCAGGTAGCGACAGCATATGCAGCTGCCAAAAAGTATGGAAATAAGTTATTCTTAGGCATTTTCGACATCAACTCCATCGAAGATGGAGTATCTACCATGGCTGCCGGCGTCCAGAACGACTGGGATATCGTCGACACCGTCTCGGTAGGTAACGAACTAGTCAACGACGGTGGCGCAACCGTGTATCAGTGTATCAGCGCATTGAGCCAAACGCGTTCCCTATTGAGAAGCGCCGGGTATGAAGGACCTGTCGTTATTGTGGATACGTTCGTCGCTATTCTCGCCCATCCCGAGCTCTGCGACGAGTCTGACTACTGCGCCGTCAACGTCCACCCCTTCTTCGATCCCAACACGGGTCCCGACGGAGCAGGCTCGTTTGTTACTTCCACCGTTAGTAACATTCGTAGTAAGCTATCCGATTCGAGCAAACGTATCGTGGTTACGGAGACGGGTTGGCCTTGGCAGGGAGAATCGAACGGCGAGGCTGTTCCGGGAATGGATCAGCAGTCGACGGCGCTCTCGACCATCAAGAAGGCCTATGCTTCTAATGCTAGCAACCTTATTCTCTTCACTGCGTTCAACGACATGTGGAAGAAGGCCGAGGCGGCGACGTTCATGGCCGAGCAGTACTGGGGAATGGGAGGACAGTATTCGCCTTGCGACGAGTAGGACGGTCTCGTGGCATAGACGGGCGGGTAGATTATGAATTAATGAGTTAGGTTAGGCATATACGCATGGATGAGAAAGGTTGGCTGAGTCGGTAGGATCCGTGCGGCCAAAGGGAAAAGGAGGTGGGTGTGTACGATTTGCGCAGCATTCTATTCTCTGTAGACGAATTCAAACCCGTATTTTTATTTCTATTTCTATTTGGGAGTGCCTATTGCGTGGAACTGTACAAGTGAGCTGTTGGTTCTTCCATATCGTATCGCGGTGGTAAGTAACCTGGCCATCTTACATACCTCATACTATACTATACGCACATATCAAGTCGCCATAAGACCATCCCATCTCACTCATTCTACCATAAGCCCATCTTAAATCGCCGAAGAGCTGATAGGTCCAGCGAAATGTCAAAAGGTCACAACCAGCGAATCAGCGCCGTTATGCCGCGCCGCATTACATCGTCTCTCGAACCTGGCTACAATCCCCGAGATTTCTTACCTGTGACCATTCGTCCATTTCAGCTCGTCGACAACACAGTCGCCAAGAAGATTCTTAATTGCGCCAGACTAGTTTTTTTTTTTTTTTGCGATTCCAATTGGTATTCATAGTCTATAGAATGCCTGTCTACAGAATGCCTGCCTATAAGGGACCTCGCCCATGCTTACTTCGCCACATTTCTAACGCGGCTAGATACAACGATCTAATCTAATAGATCTATATAAACTGATTCTAACCAGTCTATTCAACATCCAGTTTCGGGTCATATCTGACCCGAGGGTATATCTCGACGACCCCGTGGGAATATAAAATGAGAAAAAATAAAAAAAGACAACAGAAGGAGAAAACGATTAGCATCCTCAAGACCGAAAAAAAATTCAGATATGAAAAAAGCCTATCGTGGACTTCCTGATCATATGGCACCGCTAATGGTAATTCCATTATCCCAATGAATATAACACGCATGATTTCGGTTTATGAACCGATTCATCATAATTGTACCGAATGTGGCAGTGTCGGGCGTCAACATTGAACACCATAACAAAATATCATAACTGTCATGACCTTAATCAAAGGCGAGCATTGTTGAAATAGGAAAACATATGATCGCGATCCGTTGCGCGATCATCTAATCGTGAATTCTTGCGCCATGTGACAGCATTAATCAGAAGAAGGCGGGGTCGAAAAGACAGCTTCGGCCTTCTCATGCATGCTGACGGTGGCCTCCTCGTCGGACAAGCAGTACCCGTACTCGCGGGCCTTCTGCGCGACTTCTTGCTCCGTAAGACGGGGCAGGTCTTGCGCAGCCTTAACGTAACTCATCTTCTCGGCGTAACCCTTAGCGAAGATAACATCAATCTCCTCAAGGGTACGTCCAGCTGTCTCTGGGTATAAGAAATAGATAACGGGGAAGAACATTGCGTTGAGTATCGCGAAGAATAGGTAGGTACCCCAACCGCTGCGTCCTGTGTTGCTTAGTAGTACCGGCGTGATCATCACGATGAAGAAGTTCCACAGCCAGTTGGATACTGTCGAAGTTGCGTTGGCCTTAGCACGTGTCTTAAGAGGGTTAATCTCGGCCGGGTACAGCCACGGTAGCGGAAGCCATGTCGCACCGAAGAATGCGATATAAGTCTATTTAAAAGCATTAGTTATCTATAGCCAAATGGCATTGGTGGGTAAGATAGGTCAACTTACGAAAAGACCAACAGCAGCTCCCTTAGCTGCTTCTTCCGTTCCAGGAATCAGAGCACCAAAGGTGAGAACCATGGACAAGCACTGGCCAACGGTACCGATGAGGTAGAGCTTTCGACGACCGATCCGCTCGACGGCGAACCACGAGGTAGTGGCAAAGATGGAATATACGACCATGTTGATACCTCCGAGAAGCAGGGCTAGGTTGTGCGAAGTGCCGATCGAGGTCTGGAACAGGATGGGGAAGTAGTAGATGACTGCGTTGCAACCCGATAGCTGCTGCATCATCTGCGAGGAGGCACCGAGAAGGAGACGGCGAAAGTGTTGGGTCGGGCCACCAGTGAAGAGATCCGAGATAGGAGTAACGCCGCCACCATGGCCAGAAGCACGAATAGCGTCGACGATAACAGCAACTTGTGTCTGGACAGCAGGGTCGTCCCGGCGTTCACCGTTAAGAGCCGCCAGGACCGTGGTTGCTTCTTCGTTTCGATCCTTCGTTAATAGCCATCTGGGTGATTCCGGTAGCTGGGTCATAAGGAGGATGACGACCAAAGCGAAGACACACTGGAAAGCGATGGGGAATCGCCAAACGAAGGCGTGAGGCCCATAGGTACACCCGTAGTCGATCCAGTAAGCAATCAAGGTTCCGATCGCAACGTTGCCGCCCTCAATGCAGATGAGCTTTCCACGATTGTGCGAATGACTGCATCTAAAAACACGGAAGAGACAAAGGTTAGCGGAACTAGATCCTATGCACTTTAATAAGGAGATGAGAATGAAGTAATGACTTACTCTGCTTGATAGGTTGGCACCGTCGATGTGTTGATACCGTTGCCTATACCCGTGATACACCGCCCGATTATGAACTGTGCTGTCGCGCTTCCCCCTGATCCATTAGGCATGGCGGTGACTTGAATGATAACACCAATAATCATGATAGTAGCTCCGGTAAAGATAGAATTGCGGCGGCCGAGGTGGTCACCGAACGTGAGAATGAAACAGGCACCTAAGAAGCAGCCGACAGCGTAAATGGACACGACGAAACCCTCGTACGTGCTGTCCCCATCTACCTCCGGGAAGTCAGAGGTGAAGGCGGGAGCCGAGATGATACCGGACATAACGCCCTGATCGTAACCGAACAACAGAAAATCCGTCGTCGCTACGGCCGTGATCATTTTCTGCAATGTCTTGCCAGACTTGCCCCAGTATGTGGGCGCGCCATCGGCGTTGTCTTTGTGCCCCATCGTCGTAGGCTGCCGTAGCTATCTACGTAGGACTCGTCCAGGGGGGAAATCTAGATTGTAAGATTACGGGAACCTGGAGTGAGAAGGGGTAAGAATGAGGAGAAGGGGGAAAAGCTGGAGGATAGGGAAATGGAACGAGTTCTAGGCTGTTGGGGGATAAGGAGAGTATGGTCCACCGGATATCTTATATATGTTTATGTTGAGCTACACGATCTGCTTACACGACCTCTTACCTCGCATACGTATGTCGCAGTATATCCCAGCATAACCAGGAATACTCTGACAATCACAAGAAAAAAGGGTCCGTATCAAGAAAAAAAAGGGTCCTCACGCCTCTATCGCAGCAACCTGCTGAGAGGCAGTGGAGGTTGAGTTCGTGGGTGGGTGTCACCGAGCAAGGGCCGAGGAAATGTCATCATAACGTCTGAGAAGACCCTTAGATTGGTGTCCACTCCACGAGAAGTTTGCAGCACCAACAGCTACCAACAGCTACCAACAACGGGCAGCGCGGGCGGACGCAATGCATGGCATTACGTGCGGACCGCGTGAGAATTGAAATGTGACAGTCAGGCCAGGCTGTGATTTGTAGCAGAGAGCAAAATTTGTGCCTTTTATTATGGGGGCAGACCTGAAGATCTTCATCCGCATTTCGTCATTGATACCCACAGGACTGGCCCACACCTCGAGTCATTCTGGCATTGGTACCATTAGGACGTCCCCTTATGGTATCGTAGGGCCGTTAGCCGTTAGAAACGCGGGCGCGATAAAAATTAGCGTTTGCCTGCCAAACGCAGCCAAGGTAAGGCATGGCGGCGGCGGCGGTGGCGGCGACGGCAAAGCGGGCTGAAGTCGGACGGCGGGAAATAAACAGCCGCATTTGTTGCAAACCGCCGGGTCAAGCGAATAAATTACAGGCCCCGAAGACCTCACTAGTCTTTCCTTGGCCTTAGCTCGGCATGAACCGGTCAGCCTCTATTTCGCCATTCGGTGCCTAAGCGGTGTGGTTTGTGTCGATCTCAAGATGAGACCCAAGGGACTAGTCCGAATCCTTGACATCCGAGGAGAGGGGATCGTCTCTACAAATCTATTCCGAGGTGTCCCGAACTGCACGAGCAACTTTTGATGACTGTGGGGGAGAACTGGGGAAATACGTAGGTATATGCAAAGTTTTGGATTTTTAATTTTAATTTATATATATATATATCTTACATATAAAAATTTAAGAATAGGAAACGTGGTGGGATTGTGCGAGCGCGTGAACGTGAACATGAACGTAAGGGAACAGGGAAGATCAGGGATTGGCGAGGAAACAATCACGTTCTGTTCATTACATATTAATAAGCTAGTGGCAACTTCTCTTTTTTTTAAAGTTGAGACATTAACTTCAATTATATACTGTAATATGCATCTTATTATGCACTCAGGGTATCTTTGCAGTTGCCAAGTTTGCGTAACTGCCGTACATACTGCCTACTATAGTATTCCGTATATGTAGCGTGTAAATTCACGTTGCACTATCTGTCGCACTACTTTATCTCTTCGGGTTCGGGTACGAAAAGAGCCTTACTAATAAGCAAGGCTCAATCGATAGACTCAAACATTCCCTATTCTGGAATCCCGTCTTTCTTCAACTAGCCAAATCAAACAACCCAAAAAAGGAGGGTTGTTTAAGGTCTTAACAGCAAAATCAAGTAGATACCCAACAACTATATGTGATCACTTGATAGTAAATATTAATTATAATACTGCACTATAATACTTGCTTGTTGCGTGGGATATTCTATTTTACTCCCCCGCCATCAACATCGACATCGACATCATTCATGTCACATAAAAATACTTCACGCATGAAAACGTCATCGTAGTAATAAGTAATAAATGCAATCGGAGCCTTTATCATTACGTATAGAACACCATCTCATTTCCATTCCAGAGACAGAAAAAAACGGAAGAAAAACCCTGCAAATATTGATGCCATGACTTTAGGAAGAATGAAAATACCATGTGCCATGCCGCCTTCTTTACCTAGTCAATACACAGCATCAAAAAACAACTTGGAATATCACACCAGCACTCCACTTAATCTCGTACTGGTTGAGGGACTAGGACCATCTTTTTTTCTTTTATGGTACAAGCATCCCTTCTAGTGTCCCTCTTAGACAAATCGGAACTTCCGAGTATCGTCGCTGCTATCTGACTTGTCCGTTTCCGCTGAACCAGCGGCGTCCGCCGTCTTTGTCATCGATGCTAGACCGGGTCCTGAGTACCCTGGCCTGCCCGTACCGGTTTGAGTATGGTTCTTAGTGTCGTTATGATCTTGGCCAGCCGGTTGCGCGATCGGGATGCCAAGGCCACTTAGAGCATCGGTCAAAGTAGGTCCGATCTGCTTGCCCGCTACGGCGGGTCCAACGATCAGACCGACAAAGACAACAAGCAGAGTAAAGTACAGAATAGCGTAGCGAATAACACGTCTCCTCCTGAGCTTCGACTGCTTCATCGAGTAGATAGGCGGCCGAATTTGACGACTAGATACCACATCGTTAGCTTAGAACAAAAATAAAGGTAGTAGAGCAACATACCTCGGACGAAGCCAGAAGAGCATCATCGAATGTAACATATCAATCTTCGGGATCAAGATGACTGGGAACATCAAAAATAGAATGAAGTGACCGAGGACGAAGTCGGAGGCGAACATGGTTAATTCCGTAATCTTGCAGAGGAATTCACGTGCCGGCTGGGAAACCGAGTGCCAGCCCATAGAGTACCATTTGCCCGTCCAGAACGCAATGTTGGACTGGTCCGTCTTGAATTCACGAGTAAGCGCAAATGTGATAATAATCTTCAAGATAAACCGCTGAATGGCTGCGACGGTGATCATTCCTAGGAGCGTCCTCGTGAAATCAAAACCTTCAAGGAAGAACATGACTTCAAAGAACACGAGGAGAAAGATGGCAGCCAAAGCATGAGAAATGGCAGCCAATACGCTACCAAATCTCTTGCAGCACATGCTCAGTAGTGGTCCCATACAGCAAGCCATGCCGAACATGGCACCGAGTACACCGGCATTGATGCCAATAGGGGCAAGAGCAACAATAGCGACACGGAAGAGCGATGCAGTCGGGACAACTTTGTCCTGATGGGCATGGACGCCGGTCTGCGCGTTAATGAAAAGGTACGGAATGCCTGTTAATGCGACGAAAGCGAGGGGTGCAAAGATCTCGCCGAAGAAGACATTGCTCATCGCAGCACGAGGAACATCAGCTGACAATTTACCGGACGGAGTACCTAGGACCTTGCGCTTGTAACCAGTCATTCTGGTACGAGAGAGACGACAGAAAGAAATCCACGAGGACGCGTGGCTGAGAGAGTTACCACGAGACAGCCAGCGAAGATAGTCACGGTAGTCGATGAAGAAGTCGTTCCACGAAAACTGGTGAGGATTGTAAAGGAAGGGCGAGATAACCAGCGCAATGAGCGAGATCCAAAAATATACCAGCGCCGCCTGCCAAACCGTCAAGGTTGCAAATAGTAACATCAAAACCAAGCGCGCACCGAAGTAGATTGAAGGACCCGCGAAACGCGAATAGAGGACACCGAAGGGGATACGAGCAGTGGCGAAACCACGACCAGTTCCGATGTATCGAGCACCACCGAAAGTCAAATCCTGTGTCACAGCATTGGCGTAGATCTGACAGACGAACACTTCGAAGAAGGGGGAGAGAGAGCAAAACTGCTTGGCCAGACGAGTTGCAGCACGTAGAATACCACGTTCTGTAAACTCTTGGACAACCAAAGGTATGAAGTTCAAGAAGAACACGACGAAAATAGAGATGACGCAGCGGTAAATCCAGTCCATAAGGGCATCTGTGTTCTGACATCCTGTGGGGAACATGGGATCCGTAATAGGGACATTCCGGTTGTACTCACAAGCGTTTGTCTCATGTCGAAGCGCGCCAATGTTGATCAGGACGATCATGAACATCTCCAAAGACAACATGATGAAGATGTTGTTCAGATGGAAACCGGCGTGGGCATAGTAGAAAGACAGGAAACGGTCCAGAGGGAGCTGAGTACCAAGATAGTAGTATTCCCGAGAGAGTAGCTGTTCACCCATACCAGTGCCGATCTTCGTAGTGAAGTTAAGAATGGAACCGAAACCCAAATCACGACCCTTACCACACTGGTAGTACTCGCAGTGCTTGATACGACCACCGCGAAGCATTGCATTCATACCAGCGTAGATATCCTCGTTCAGATGAAGACCTTTCTGAGCCTTGGAGACACCACCACGCGTGCACATGAAGATACCGTTGAGGAAATCAGGATGACCGTAATGAAGCTTGCCACCGATTTGAGACAGGGTTCTGGCAAAGAGGGTACCGAATGTTTGTTCCTTACCGGCGGCAATATCGCCAAGAATACCAATATTCTCCGAGAAAATGTACTCACGGGCACCGAGAATGGCGACGGGGGCTACAGACTCGGTCTTGACACCGGGTGTGTAGGGCGAGATGTTGTCAGACTTCATTTCCTCAAATTCAGCCAATACCGAGCGAATCTTTAGGCATTCCTCTAGATAGTTGTCCTGGTTGGCATCGATGAGCTGAATATATTCTCCACGGTAGAAAATGATCGAGTGGTTCTGATTATCGGATTTGCCGTCACCTAGCACAGGGTTACCAGAGAGCTGAATGCGGAACTTAGGCCGTCGCATGCCATTCTCCATGATTTCAGAGTGTCCATCGACGAGGGCAGAGTAGATTCGCGGCTCTTCACCTTCAACCGCCGGAGGCTCCTCGTCAAGATAAGCGATTTGCAGATCAGGGTAGGCTCTAAGTAAGAACTCGGCGTTCTCCATCTCCTCTTTCTTGAATTTGGCGTAACGCTGCATCGAGACACAGATTTTGAACTTCCGTCGAGCCATTCTTTCCAACTCGCGTTCTAGCTTCTCCGAGTTACCACCGAACATTTGAACAACTTCCGGATTCTCAACACGGTATAGCAGTTTGATAGCACGACTGTAGTTCATAAAACCCGAAATAGTACGGTAGAGCGTTTGCGAACGAAGAGATGCCCAGATTCGTGTTCGTAGAGTGTATTCAGGAGCAGAAGACTTGAAACCGATACAATAAAATGGCAGGTCATCGATCTTGCTCTTCGCGGTATCCTTTTCTCCCTTTTCATCGTCTCCATTAAACTGGGACGTCTCGTCGGCAAGAATCTTGGTATCTTTGACAAAGCAATCCCATTCATGAGGGTGAAGTTGCTTTAGATATTCGAGCTGCGTAACACGGGAATAAGGCTCATCTTCACGGATGATCTCGCGGAGGGTCAAGAGAATCTTCTCGCCGTAATGAGGAATCAGAACAGTGAATGTAGGCATGTTGTCCACCGGGACAGGTTCTGGAATCGGCATAGACAGCGACTGGGCAAAGAAAGAGATACGACGCTCTGCTTCACTGTAGGTGGGGAAGAACTCCGTCTTAAACGAATGATCCTCCTGAGATACAAAGAACGTTGGTGCACGTAGAGTGCGTTTGCCTTCTTGCTCGGAAGGAACTTGGTGGTAGAGCAGCTTCTGGACATGGTCGATGGCGAGCAAATGTTCTCGGTACATGGAAATGACTATGGCATTCCAGATCTGCGAGATCAAAACTTTCGGTTTGTACTTGATCTCCATATCTGTAGTAGCCAAGACCTTGGAGTAGACTCGCTTGGGAAGCCGCGAGAACACATTCCTCCAAGGAGTCAAGATAGAAGATCCCAAATAGAATGATCTCGCGATAGAGATGACCGCGTTCAACAAGACGTACCACATGTAAGTATCAAGGAAGAAGAGAATCAAATCGGTGACAATCATCAAAACCATTATTACTATTGGCTGGTATTTGCAGAGTACCGTCCCAAGGGTCATGTCTCCCACGCAAGACGAGACATCCATGATTTGAAGATAACGAATCGGGTCGCGAAGAGACAGAGTCAAGTAGATGTACGATTCTCCGAACTTGATGCCGAAAACAGCCGCCCATAGAAAATATGATAGCGCTTTGTCGTTGCCCTTGAGGTGCGGCCAGCTAGCAGTAAACGTCTGGCTTGCAACGTACTGGCGAGAGTTTCTCGTGAGGTAACTGCCAAAGAGACCACCAAGAGGCATAATAGCGAAGAACAAAAAGGTAAGAAGCGCAATGATGAACTGGACTATACCCAGAACCAGAGCGGGTTGCGTCTCCTGATTATCTATCCAACCAAAGATATAAACGCTAGGACCAATATTGATGGCGAATACCAAGAGTAGGAACAGAAGCTTCTTAGTGAGATGCTGAGCGCCTGCCCATCGTCGCGGGACGTACGCCCACTCGGCACAGGTGGCAATAATCTGAATCAAGGTAGCAATAGCACCACCAGCACCGACAACAGACCATTGTGCCGAGTTGGGAGGTTGTTGATTGACTTCCTGTTCATATACCGAACCAACCAAAAGAGTCGGAACGTTTTTGGCAGTGTAAAACCAGAACATGGTCAAATGTATAATCCAGATACGATTGAAGTTAACAATTATGTGGAACCAAGAACGTGTCTCCTTGTAGGTCTTGAAGAAGCATTTCTTCCAGTTAACTTCCTTTAGCTTGACATAACGTTCTGCCGGTGGAACGTCGACTAGTTTGCTCTTGTCCTCGAGAACAATACGCTCGATACCTTCGGGATACCAGAAAAGCTGATTGCAATCGTCGTAGCCAATAATCTGGTGGTGATCTCGCTCACGACGAACGTAAACTCCGTCAGAGATCTCGTACCCTTGATCTCTGCAGTACTGGTACAGCGGTGTGATCACATTATTCAAATAGGTACCCTCCTCAACGGGTTCGACGAGATTCTGGCAGGCAGGCGAATTGAGATAGTCATCTGCACACTTGAAAATGAAGCAGAGACACTCGGCCATAAAACGCACTTGATTCGCCTCACCCCAGCAAAGAAGGAATAGAGCGATCTGGCGAACTCGGTCATGCTGAGACATGCGGTTCATGCGGGTCTTCCACCTGTATTCGGCTGCTTCCAAGCTGTCATCACCTTCCAAGTCTTCAAGAGCCTGTTCTTCATTTGGATCGCCGGACTTGCCCTTGGACTTCTTCTTTTTGGACTTCTTGCCCATATTCGCAAAACCGACGGCATCATCCAGATCCAAGTGAGCAGCGAAATACCACTTTCGGTAATTGGCATTTTCACCACCGATATAGTCTGCGTGGAGCGACAGAAGGGCTTGGTTAGGCGTCATTCGAGATGCCCTTGAATCAAGCAGAATCATAAGGTGATCATACATATTCCGCATACTGTCGCGCTGGAACCCGAATTTGTTGGTAAGATCAAGGAAAATGTCTTCAATTTCTTCCTTGGATAAAGGGATCTGCGCATCAGACGTCCATGCGGGATACGGCTCCCGGGATCTTTGGCTACCGGGAACGTTGCCATAGTCCATTCCATAGTTGGGCGTGGAGGCACCAGATGAGCGGTTGCCACCATATGAGACCTGAGAAGAAGGGGGCCGGTATCCTTTGCCTTGCTCGTAACCACTATACCGCTCGTCGCCACGGCCATAGTAATCCATCTCCGCGGCACGAGCCATATCTGACCTCATAGTGAAGTCACTGAAGGTTTCGGAATCTTCTTCGGAATCGCCGCGTCGTCCTCCATTGCCATTATTACCACCTTGACCATAGTTGTCGTAGTATCCGCCATGGCCATCGTCGTAGTACTCTCCTTGGTAATTATCATGGTTATCGTAGTAACCACCCTCTGCGGCATAAGGATTGTTTGCGTCGGCGTTGTAGTAACCACTATGAGTGGTCAGTAATCATCTCTAGTTGCAAATGGGAAGCCATAAAAACTCACGATTCATCGTAATAGCCATCATTTCCGTTTCCGTTTCCATGGTGTGGCTGCTGCTGCTGCGGCTGTCCCCCATGGGCATCATAACCATTGTCATAGTAGTGGCCATTCTGGTCGTCTTGGTAGTACGAATCGTGGTTTTGACCATATCCGTCATCGTAGTCGTGACGGCCACCGCCGCCGCCGCCACCACCACCACCTCCTTGGTAGCCTGACATCTTGGGAAATCAAGACTATGCGAAAGATGCGGTCTAGAGCACTAGGATATTAGCACCATGAAAAGTAGCTAGAGATACTTGCTGGAGATGTCATCTAATAAGTCCTACCAACTTACTTACAAATTAAGGACTCATCAGGGATGTTATAAGTGTAACAGTAGAGGCTTGAATAATGTCAAGCAATCGCAAATTGTCGAGATTAAAATTATTAATTTGTTATATCGAGTCGATGTGGCCGGCCACAAGCAGGAGTTGTCTTTGTGACGAATTTAGTACTAAGTAGTGACTGCGATTATTTGTTGACTCGCGAGGAAAGACGGGTGTATTTACTGCTGTGAGCCCCTGACGCGGGATGGCGCAGGTGTCAAAAGTTGGAAGTGCAAAAGTGAATGTTAACTTCCAAGGTTCCTGGCTACGCGGTAGGTCGGCACTAATAGTAGTGCAAACTAGTGAGATGATTAGCGCGATAAGCCCCTGACAGATGCCTAAGGATAAACCGAGGCGTGACCAAAGGCGCGTTTGATTGGCGAATCCGACAAGTTCCACCTCACAATTATCTCCCTTCGCCGGGTGGTCGGTGATTTCCAATTCACTTACAATCTGTGGGCTGAGTTGGCTGTGATGAACGATTGATAGTTATCGACAAGCAATATACTCTTGGTGTCCCTTAGAGTTTCCGTTTCTCGCGGGCCGTTAAACGAGCGTGCGTTGAATCAACGGACGGCGGGAGCGAAAGACAAAAAGAAGGAATGACCAAGTGGACGCTGCTCCCTCTAGGTTCTGTGCGTAAAGCGGAATCTCTATTCTCTTTCCTATTCCTGTAGATCCTCGCGCTGCCCCCCTGACGTTTTCTACGCAGAGTTGTAGCGGCAAGATGGTACAAAAAGATTGAAATGAGGAAGAAAGAGAGTATGAGAAGATAAGAATTTAGAAGTCGAAGGATGAAAGCGAGTGTAAAACAAGTTTTGTTAAGGGCGAAAGGGGGGAAAGGGGATTTTGGGACGTGGAACTTGGGATCGAGAATCAAGAAAAATGTCAGAAAGGAGAAAAGAGCCAGGGGGAATCAGGCAAAGCTTAGCCCAGCCCACCCGGGCTTAGTATGTATCGCCCCTTAGCCAGGGTGTGCAACAGTACAATACCTAGGTAAATACCTATGGACGTGCCTACGTAAGCTTAATTACAGAGGTTCAAGGTACATTATGTACATGTAGTACACAGTGTTAATGGGTTAGGGCTGCTGGGCAGCAAAGTAACATACCTAACCTAGTTACTACCTACCTAGGTAGAAATAAGTTATTATTCGCCCACCGGTGCATCCGGTAGCCAGTCTTTATCAGCTTGCCAACGTTACCCAGCCTGCTTCACGAGAATTCTTGGTCAACTATTCCTATCACAGTGCATATTCTAGACCAGATCGAGATTGAAACGGGGCATTTTTCTACCCGCAATGGAAACGCGACCTAGTGGAGGTTGGCATTGGACGTGGCTGTGTATGCTGGAGGCGAAGGTGTGGGGCAGGTAATGCAGTCGAGTTTCCTTCTAAAGCAAAGGTATTTTGCTATTGATTGCATTGATATGTAGGTACCTAGGTTAGGTTACAACTTGTTAGAAAAGGACGTGGGAGGGCAAAGGACTGGTGGAGTTGGCAGTTGCCAAAACAAGTCGTCCTTGATTCATCATGAGCAGGATTTTAGCCCCTTATTGGTGGACCAGACCAGCCATAACAGGGGGGGTATTACATAGTGTAGGACTTAGTGGGCTTATGGGCTTGTTCCGACCTGTACCTGGTGCTAAAAAGGTAAAGATGTACAGTGTTAAGGAAACTGTAACCTGCAAGTACATACAGGTTCATGTACAAAACCACTTAAAGCCAGACTTGAATCTTTTTACTTTTGGTTTGCGCTGCCAGAACTCTTGACACAATCTTGCCTAGGTATGTCTAAGTATATGTAGCCATCACATTAAGATCAAAGTTTCAGTTGTCATCTTGTCATCTTGTCATCTTGTCATCTTGTCATCTTGTCATCTGATGTTCTTTTCACAGATGCATGTTAAAGTTTACGCTTTACTATGTTTTAGGTATTTCACAAGGTCTATCAAGAGGTAGGTACATAATGCTGCCCGCTCTAGTGTACCGAGCCGGCCGTTAGTCTTCTATTTTCAATGGGCTAACCTAGCCAGTGTTTCTGATACAAGCAGCTAATGCCGTACCCTCCATCAGAATAAGTTATCGTCCCACCTCTCCTTTTTACCTTATGCATTTCAATACATGTAGGTATTCTACACTACATACATAGCGACACGATTACAGCTCACCTATCGCCGGCAATGTTGTCGACAAAAACAGGTCTTGAGGATAAGTTAATCTATACTCTCGTTCGTTATCACGAAAATTCCCTTGCTGTTATCTATATGCGCGTAGTTAAAAATACATAATATAATCAAAGAGATGATGTCATATAAGCAATGTGCCACTGCTTCGTATATTGGGTACAGCATAAGGCTTCTAACAAATAAGAGCGCAATTCTACCTCGATAAGGTATCTATAGCTACTGCTACCACTGGTGAGAAGAAAAAGGAATCGTATCAATTCTCGAACAAACATCGTATTCTAAATTCTCTTCGTAATTCTCTTCGTATTGTATGTCGACGGTGTAACCCACCAACTTTTGCCACTGGCTCTTCTGTCTAACTATGTATGTACATATGTAGTCACCTATCCCTCTCTTGAATACGATCCAAGTTAGGAATTTGCATCGGTAGCAGTATACCATCATGCTACTGTGGTATGAAGGACACGTGCCAGCACAACCCTTGGTGATGCTCTTCGTCCGCATTCAATTACATATGTACATAGAGAGCCTGACGCGACTCTGACGCCCTCCCATCGACCGAAACGGCTTCGCAGTATTAAAAGGGTAGCGGTGGCGTCCACTACCTACTACCACACCCTGACCACCCCAACGCTTACAAATGACGAGCTACGCTATATGCAGGTACCGGCCATTATTCCCTCTTCTGGTTATCAATGACGGAATGCTCAAATCATATACGTGTGCGTACGGTGTTATCCACGTAGGGTAATTTATTATTCCTGCAAGAAGATATGCATGATGAAGAACTATCCACGCGTCTAGTTTGCAATGGCTAAGAAGAATAGTTCTTACTGGACCAACGGAAACTGATAGGCGTGCGACACAAAGCCCTAGGTTAGATACTAGTACCGAAAGATTTGAAGACTATCCTTTTTTTGCTTCGATAGATTAGAAGTGCTTGCAGAGGAAAATCTGTAGATCAGCATAAGCATGTGCTATGTAAGCATGTGCTATGTACATATTAAACAGTGTTCTGGACAGTGTGGTAATTGTAGGAATAAACTAACCTAGCGGCTTGGGTGGAAGATTTTCAATCAGCCGGGTTGAACCAGAAAATGTTATCTCGAGCTCGAAGTCAAGGAAACCCCCTGAGAATGAGAAGGAATAGGATTTAGACTACCTATGTACATACCTCCTAGTAGCAAAATTAAACTTAGATAGTCCACACGCTTCTCGAATGTACAATCTATTCTAGGCTACTTTGTTAGACGTGGGTCAATCTCGAGATCGGGCGATGGATGGTAGGATTCCTTTTTTTCAAATTTCAGGGGCAGAGGGCACCAACGCCAGCATCCTAATTGGCTGATTGGCTACGCCTCTCGATGCTTAACGCCGCCAAAATTCGGTATTTTTAGAGGGCCCAGATCCGCGTCCAAGGTGAGCTAAGGTGCAAGGAAGATAAATACATAGGTACCTAGACTACCTATGTATGTAGATAAGCAACTCGACTAGCTTCGGAGTTATTTAAAGTCAATCGAGTCTTTAGTTAAGCGAACTAAACGAACTAAGCTTACAAAGCCATGAGTACTAATAAGAGCATTGACTAACTACCTCATAAAAGCTGGTTGAACGATGAACAATTTATTTATTTGGAAGCCAATTAGGTTAACAGATTACCCAAGGTAGTCAAATGCACGGCGCTGTATTTCATTTTACATTTCCAATCATACCTAATCTCTTATAACCGTAAATAAGTCCCATTAACTAGTCTCTTATAAAGTAGTCACTTATCAAGCAATGAGAAGAGGAAAATGTAGACGATGAATTAATAGTAAATTGACTAAATAGATTTACCTCCTTATACCGAATTGAGTTCTCACCGCTGCACATAAAAGTTCAATGTTGTATGCTTGAAATATTGGAGATATATATGTAGTACGTAATCCGTATAGTGGACCTATCTGCACCTATCAGGAGGAACAGGCCAGCACCCCGCGTTGCCTGGCAACCACAACCTATCATAACCTATCATAACCTATCAAACTTTAACCCTAAACCTTATTGATTCTCCATGGAAACAGATCATTGAAAGAAAAACGTTTCTATTCTATTATGGAGTAACTAACCAACATAAGCCTAAACCATATATTCGTAATTCCTGGTGATGCCGCGGCATGATATCATTAGGGGAGCCCGCACCGAAAACATGTTAGAAGGTAAATTAAGGGATAGTAGCGAGGATGAATTCCCAGAGGTAGACGTGGTCGTCGGTCGGTTTCATAAAGTACCAGGAAAGCCGGAAGTCGACAGAAAAAGCACACAGACGACGACGAAGTCAAATGCAGCAGTGAAAAATGCAGCAGTGAAATCGACACCTCTTCGACGACGGAAGCTAGGCCAGGGTCAGATTGTGGACGGGTCCCTCTTAAAACCTTGGGATGACATCGCAACTACCAAGGGAAAAGATAGCCGCACGTCAAAACCAAGAAGCTCTCGTGCTCCTATACAAAGAGCAAACACCGAACCAGATGTACCCTCCGGAGATGCATCAAATCAATTGCCGGCCACGGCTCGGCAAACAGCTTCTCGTACGATCTCGTCCAGCACCAAGCCGGTTCTATTGCCAAAAGAAAAAGAAATACCTAATCAAAAGAGTAGACGGAAAGATGGACATGAGGAAAATAAACAGGCTCCTCCGAATCCGAAGCTAACCAAGAAATCAATACCTTTGGACGAGTGTGAAGAAGAATCGGATACAATACAGGAAATCATAGACACAAGTGAAGAGGAAATTTCCGAGTTCGTCTCAATATCAGAATCCGAATCGGATACGTGGAACTCAGACTCGGAACATTCCTTAACACCACCCACGCGACGCTCAAGGAGTCCCACTACTCAATGGGCGAAGCCTCAGAGAACGTTGTTCAGGGACCCAGGCAAAAAGGCAGCACCCAGCAACAAACAACCCCAGGCAACCATCGTCGACCCAAGTAAACATTCACCCAAACAAGGCGAGCCCAAGAAAAATATTCTTGACTACTTCAAGCCATCCCAACCTGGAAATCTGGAAGACACCTTTCAAAAACTTCATATGTAAGCCACGCCAAGAGTAGTTAGCATCACTGCCACGGCGCAAACAATATTGATTAATACTAACCGTCCCGCTAGCTTCAACGAGGACTCCGATTCTGACGAGCCCTCGACTAAGGCAGCTAAGAAACATGTGCTAGAGCCTACAACGCCCAAGAGGACGCAGAAGACGCTGCCTGCATCTCCCCTCAAGACACCTAGGATCCCCGCATCGCCCTGGAAGCCCGAGCATAAGGAGTTCTGGGACCCAGAGGTGAACTTCGCCTGGATCGATGAGCACTCGCCGGAGAAGCCCCAGGCCGATATGTCCGAGGAGGCGACCAAGGCGAAGAAGCAGGCCGCGCCGAAAACTGCTAAGCACAAGCCCGGCACGAGTCCGGCAAAGCAGCTCCGGGACGCGCGGCGTGCTTTCGATGCCTGCAAGGAGAATCTCGCACAAACCTTTCTCAGCGAATTAGACGAGCGCGTGACGAAGGGCCAGCTAGCACAGCTCACGCGGGAGACGGGAGGTTTGCAGATCACCTGGTCCAACTCCCTGCTCACGACGGCCGGACGCGCGCACTGGAAATGCAGAACAGTGTCTACGACGACACGGCACGCCGACGGCACTAGCAGTCAGGGCGCCACCATGCGTCAGCACAACGCGTCCATCGAACTGGCGTCCAAGGTTCTCGGCAACGAGGCGGACCTCTTGAACACGGTCGCGCACGAGTTCTGCCACTTGGCCGTGTTCATACTCGGCGGCCCCAACACGGACCCTAACGCCGAGCGTGGTATGGGCGAGAAGAAAATGAAAGCAGCAGCCCACGGCCCCGAGTTCAAGGCCTGGGGCGCGCGGTGCGGAGCCATCTTCGGCGACCGCGGTATCCGGGTTACCACGAAGCACAGCTACGAGATCGAGTACAAGTACGTCTGGCGCTGCGGGGACTGTGGCAGCGAGGTCAAGAGACACTCGAAGAGCGTGGATACGGAACGACAGCGGTGCGGCGGATGTCGTGGACGGCTGGTGCAGATTAAGCCTGTGCCGCGTGGCTCTAGTGCTGGCGCGACGAGTACCCCGGGTAATAGCACCGATGCAGGCGGGACCGGGAGCGGAAAAGACAGCACCGCCGCCACGATGATACCCAAGAAGAAGAGCGCATGGCAGGTGTTCATGACGAAAGAGACGCGCGTCCTGAGCCAGACAAACCCCGGGCTATCGTTCAAGGAGCGCATGGCGCTTATATCGGTGCGATGGAAGGAGCTGCAGAAAGAAGAGAAGCAGAAAGGCGGCGGGCAGGCGGCGAAGGAGCTGCAGGCTGCAGTAGAGGTTCTGAAGATCGACGATGACGACGACGACGACGAAGAAGAAGAGGGCAAGCAACGGGAGGTGGAGGCAGGCAAGGCTCGGGGCACTTATGACATCTTCGCGTAGCGTCGTGCCGAAGTGTCACGTTACAGACTGGGGGCGCGCGGCAGACGGGTATACGCCTGAGGGTTGTACGCGGACGGGTTCTGGCATGGCGGAATGAATATATCTATCGATCGATCGTTTAGGACAGACGGGGTGGGATATGTGCCCCGTATCATAGTGAGGTTAAGGGTAAGGGCACCTAGGTATAAGGTTGACTGGCGGTTGGATCGACCGTTTGTCTTGAAGACTCGAATAAGAATGAGAATTTGAGAGTCTATCTAAACACATATAACTAATAGGGAAATCTCGATAACCTCTTGATCATACGAACCTTGATATTCATAGTAAAGTACCTATAGATTGACACTCTATACAAATGCCTAGGTAGGTAAATACTAACGGTCACAGCCAAGACAGCCTTTAGTCCGTCTTCTTGAAGCAACATCGCCTCTATCTAACCCTAGTCGTAGGGTAATTGGGATACTATCTAGGCTACCTAACATAACTGCCTAGGTACCGAACGCGAGACAAAAATCCCTCCTTATCTACCTAAAGCAACGGTCATATGTCATTTCCATATCCACTTCCCTAACTTTCCTACCGCCGAATATGCATGCTAGCCCCTATCCATAACTACTCGTTCGTGATTCGTATCAAAGCCGAAGCCCAGAGGGGCTGCGGAACATGGACAAACAAAGGAAATAGTGTTCCTTGAAATATCCCCCAGCAAAGCCTCGTCATGCTCTTCCCCTTCTTGTGATTCCTGCTCTTTGTAATTTAAATCCGACTAATCGCACGACAACGCTATTTCTACACTCCCATTGGCAATGTAGTATATCCCATTATTTCCCAACTCCTGCGCCGCTTAGACCTCGTTGAAGAGACCCCAGTCCTTAACTTTGAAGGTCTCCCAGATCTTAGCGGCGTAATCGACGGCGTCGCCGATGAGCTTGCCCTGCTTGCCGAGCTGAAGGTCGACGTCGTCCTCGTCGTACTCGCCGCGGATATGCGGCACGTTGATGGTAATGAGTAAGTCCGTCTTCTCGCGCTCTAGCCGTACTAGCGTCAGAATGATAGCCGTGAAGTCCGTCTTGCTGACCGGCCGCTGGGGCTTATCGTCCGTGTGCTTATCGGGCTTTTGCGTCGTGTGTGTTGCGATCAGCGTATAAGCGGGGATCTCGTCGCTGTTCGGAGTGCAATGGCGCGCGTTAGTCTTCGAAGGGATCGTGGGGGTGTCGGAAGGAATGAACGAATGGATGAACGAATGAATGCGCAAGATTGGTTTTAGTATGATACGTACTCTAAGCGGGAGAACACAGTGGGTGTGGTATTCCAGACCTTGACGTTGTCGAGGTCTTCTCCTACAAGTTCCTCAAGGTGCGTAGTCAAGGCGCGACCGTCTATCTCGGGACCGCTGCCCGGGCCGCCAACGCGCTCGTTGATGTCGAAGATGATGCTGGTGAAGCCATCTTTGTCGATATATGCTTCTTGGTGGTCGGGAACTTGTCTTATAAGACTAATACACGGTTAACCAGACAGTTAGTGTTGGAGTATATTCGGGATATAAGATATAAGAGAGTATCTGCAAACGTACCTCACGTCGGCGAAGCTAGCTGGGAGGTCGCAGATGAGAGCTCCTCCGTATAGCGGGGTACTCTTGAAAGTCGTCATCGTACACGGTAAAAGTAGGGTGTTGCGAAAGGAAGATTGAGTTTGGATTTGAATATGGAATAATTAGATGGGGAGATTAGAATTTAGAGTACCTATGTTACTCGGATTTGGTGGGACATTAGCAATAGTTTAAATATTTGTCAAATCGTCCTTTCCATGTACGATATCAAGCTGATCAATGGCAAGCTAGTTCCCTACATGTATAGTTCTCTATTCCTTGCTGGTCTGCGCCTGCCTGCGTCCAACATGCTGCATGGTACATGTGCTTGGTGGGGTAGTAGGATGGGCAGCAGATGATGTAACTTGCATCTTTGCGACACACACCTTTAGTGCCTTATTGGCCTACCTAAGGTTAGGTTCCTAAGCCTAAATTAGTAACGGCGAATGAAGGCGAGCAGTAGAGAGCAAGTATCTTCTCATCTTTCTTCCCTAACTCATACTCACCTATAGCCGTATTCTATAAGTGGAATTCTAATGAGACTTCGGTTAATAATTTTGACGGTAAACCTATTTAAATGTAATGCCATCGGAAGTCTCAAGTTCTACATCGCTAATCAGCTAGCTAATTAGTATAACGGAACAAAAGCCTATAAACATCATAATAAAGACTGGTGCGACTTTCCCTGGCCTTCAAGTAATATCGTATAGTATGATACACGTTAGCTACGCCATATAGCTTGAGTTTTTGGTGGATTATATGTATGATACGGGTAGTATACACTGAGCCTCTATAGTCAGTCAATATACTTCAAAATATATAAGACGTGGAAGAATAGCAGCCAGCTGAGAGCACTTGTATAATCCAGCCTCTTCGCCACCCCTTACTACATTCCTTAGACATTAAGTTGCAAGCTTGAAGTTGGTAATCGTTGGTAACCCCCATCAAAAGATTTCAACCATTTATAATGTTGGCGCGGATTATTCATAGCTAGAATTGTCATGTATAGACTGACAGGTAATCGTCAACTGGACGAGATCATACACAGATATACCTCACACCCTTTCTTGCTTTAATGAACCCAACCTCATTATCGATTCAGCCATTAAATACTTGCCTGAGCTAATCTAACAATCCATTCCACCCTGCCCGTCATTCCAAGACTGCCTCACTGTTGACAACCTAGTTTAGTTCTTAGGCTTCCTTATAGTTCCTTCCAATACCGATCCCACCAAATTCCACCGTGTAAATAATCGTACTTTGTTTTCCCTAGGGGTATCATCGGTAATAATGAAAGTCTAGAATGCAAATGGATATATATGAAATGAAAACAAAAGAGGAGCATCTTGGGTATATCGCGATCGACCACCCCGCCCCTAATGCGCCGTAATTCAAGAATTTACCCGTAATAGTTAACAACCCCAGTTATTAATGGTACTGGGGGGGTTGATTAACTAGGCCGCTTCCCCATGCATGTTTATCATAATTTTCCTTGTTGAAATTTCGTAAGGGATTCCGGCCAGACCGCCTAAACGCGGGAAGCTAGGTCCCAAGATTTCGGGGATCGGCTGGACTCCTTTCGGACGGCCCAACCCTTGAGGGCCAGGAGGATAACTTCCCAGGCCATGATCAGACCGACTAACCCCATAGTAACGGTGTAGAAGAACATGGCGTCTAGGTCGTAGTGGATCATTCCCCCAACTGTATCGTTGGCCTGTTATTCTTGTTAGCTCCTGAAACGCGGTACAGTAACTGGGATCCGACTTACGCTCGCCATGAAGATGGTACCCCCTGAAATGAGTCCAAATGCGGTAATAAGCTCAGTCGGAGGTCGAGATGGCAGGATCGAGCGCGGGGGCTTGAGATATACGAGCATGTACGTGAACCCTCGAGCAAAAGAAGCGCCAGTTAAAAGGTTGCCCCACTGCTTGTGAACCATGCTGGAAACCATGTTGTGCTGCGTGTGCGAGCTCATCATGATACCAAGAAGTAAGATCACAAGTGCCGGAATGGGATTGATGGAAAATTCGTAACCTCTTGGTGCCTGTAAAGCCTCACGTTCCTCATCACCGTACGCGTGGTTCGGATGCGAGAGAGCTGCATCGTACACCGTAGTATTCAGGAGTTCCCGAATCCGCGTCGACTCAATGAGCATGGCAAGCTGTATAACCGTATTAGTTTCATCACACATATCGGCCAACACAAGAATGACTTACCAGACCACCTCCGATGAAGAGAACCGTGATGGAGATGTGCTCTAGATCCTGAGGGCTGAATTCATTACCGGAGCTGCCAAGATGCTCCAGGAAGATGTTGGTTGAACCGTAAGTGAAGATAAGCGCACCCTCGACAAATTCCGCAGTTGGCCTCCATTTCTGCGAGCTTTGTTTCGGACGGACATTCCATGCCTGTGTATTTTTTGTAAGCAGTCATGTTCATCGGTTAATTGGGTACGGTGTTCGCTCCGACTTACCCAACCCAGCTCACCGAAACTTCCCGACCACCTTCCGAGAGTTAAAAGGCCGTACCAGAAAAAGATGCCACCCTTGATCCAATGAGCTAAGCCGCTGAAAATACTGTGACCCTCCTAAATTGACCGGTTAGCTCACGAAGACGTAATCCTAACATACCCACTCAGGCCAACTTACAAAGAATCGTCCGAATGTGATCACACCAGTACACAGAGCAATATAACCCAGGATAAGAATAGTACGATCGACGAAGTTATAGGCGAACGTCAAAACTTTCCATGCTCTGGTGGAAATCTTGCCGGCAAATCTGGCGACGAACGAGTTGGTCTTCTTCGAACCTAACATTTCTGCGGGCTTAAAGTGAACATCTTCGAGATCGTCGTAGTGGATTCGTCGGTCGCTCATCTCAATAGGGGATTCCCGACCCACTACGGTCGACAAGGAGTTACTTCTCAAAGACTCGGTATTCGGTTCGGTGCCTTGCCCACTGTCGTTAGAGTGGCGGTATGGGTGAGAGTATAGCGCATCGTTAATGCGTTGGTGCTCAGCCATAGCCTCCGTCGAAACCGGAATGAACGCCTGCTCCTCCTCCTTGTCGACTCCTTCTGTTCTTTTCCTGCCTATTACACCTGCGACGCGACCGACGAGACTGATAAACACTTGCGCGCTGACGACCCAAGTGACTAACCAGCCAAGCTTGTGGTGCGCATTGTTGGGATACAAATCGGGTGTGTTCGCGTTGTAGGTAATACCTAGTACAACGCCGAGCGCGTTCGTGATGAGGAAGAGAAATTGGACGGGGAGCGTATACCGGGATCGCGCAATCGAGAACATGACAGCTAAAAGGAACTGTTAGAATCATTATGAACCTGTCCTGGAGTTGTCAAGATGGTCATACCTAGTGGCAGCATGATTACCCAACCGACGACCATTAGTGCGATATGCGTATATATTTCGACTACGTGCTCTGGATGCGAAAAATACGTGGGCGGGTACGATTCTGGATCTGGTTTTGGATCCTCTTTACTCATATCCATGTTCATATCCATATCCATATTTGTCGCGTCTTCGTCGCCGTGACCGTGGGCAAGAATCGTAGGAATAGCTCCTGCTATGGCGACGAGCGCCAGCGCCTTGAGCGCAAACTGAGCTGTCGACCTCATATCGGTTTAAGTTGTTTGGAATACGTTGAATGGTAAAATTGAGCGGGTCAACCGGGAGACATATATTTACATACCCCCGGCCGAGCTCTTTGTCCTTAGGTGGGTTAGCCCTCGAACGATCTGTACCCTAGCACGGTTAGAAATTGCGCTTCACCGACGTAGGCACTTTTATGAAAGCTGTTCACGGCAAGTAGGTACCTACATGTAGAGCTTATGTAGAAAGCTGGATGTATATAACCATCAAAGACTGGGCAAAATAGTGGTTGGTGGTATCCGGAAGTATGCTACCTCATGTATGGAAGTAGGGAAGTATGGAAGTATGGAAGGACAAACGAGACGAACGAGGGAGAGGAAGGCTTTTCATAAATATCATCTTGGTGGGAGGGAGTGGAAGGTGCATATCCTCTGGAATATATTTATTTTGTACATACCAAGACGGAAAACGGTGTCGGCGCCCTTTGTGCCCATGAGATTGAAGGTAGGTACGGTAGGCTGTAGCTGGGCAGGCGGGTTATACATACAGGCATATACTACGGGTAAGTACTACTTACGTACATGAGCTAGTAGAAATAGTAGAAATAGAAGTAATAGCCCTCTCGTAGATACTTCTTACCTCGTGTAGTCTGAATGTCTGAATGTACCTAACATACTCTTTCCGTTCGATGTTGGCCATTAACAAAAAAAAAAAAAAAAAAAAAAAAAAAAAGCCGGGCCCACCCGGGCGCATTCTTCTTGTCATTTGTTCGCGCCATCTGTTTCTGATGAGCCATCGAGCGATAGCGTTAAAAAAAAAAATAGCACGATGGGTTCATCCGAAGTATCCGAAACGAAACCCAAGAACGAGCGGTATGGGATGTTGATTGAGGCTGTCAAGGGCTTAAAGAAGCTCGCAGAATGGTACTGTGGATATCTTCGGGGCAGGAATGAGTCGTCCTTAACTAATACCCATGTCTAGTCTCATGTAGTGTAATGTAATCGTGTATGTACTTGCTGGCCGAAGGAATACATAAAAATATACGGATTGCATATGTACCTAATCTACCAAATGACAGCATCGGCTATTTGGAAGGTACCCACTTTCCGCTAGGTACATAACCTATGATGTATGTATGCAGAGCGTCGATACCTCACGACTTCGACAGGGTTAGGTATTTCCGCACTTAGCCATGCGACATGGCTTCCTTTACTAGAAGCTTCCCGGCCAATGGTGAATAATAATTTCTGACCTATAGTCTGACCCGAATTATGAAAGGATCAATAAGTTTTTTTTTTCTGACATGAAAGAACGATAGGTATCCGACGACCCCGTCATCCGCAATCGGACATAAAGATGTAGGTTCCATATTCCTCTGGATGTTCCTCTGGATGTATTCCTCCGTGTCACATATCTTTTAAGGTACACGCCCAGCAATCCGCATTGGTTTGGTATAAAGTGAACAGTTTTAAATACTTCCTAGACTTCTCCCTAAAGCTATTATAGTGAATATTTCGTACTCTAAAAAACTTATAGGGTTGGTGATATCTGTTACCTACCTATGCAAGACATGCATATCTGAGCTTAGAAATACTCTTTCATCTGATCATGTGTGGACTCCCCTTACCTTTTCAGGCTGACCGCGCAGGACTTCTCAGCCTTTCGCGTTCTTGGGGAGCCGCGCTAACAGGGATTATGTAGTTCGTCGCTACTAATATAGTGGAGTAAGACAGTATTGTACATAGGTACTTGGACGCAAGGATGCTACACTAAAAAAGCCGGCGTTAATGTACAACACCTCTGGTAGCGCTTACGGATTACCTACCTACCTACATAGTATACAGCTATAGCATCTTCAAATGTTTGTATGCCGGTGCTCTTCCATAAGCGTTATCGACCAGATGGCTGAGACCGTTACAACAGCAATATATGACGTTGGCATAACCTTGCGATCGATCAGCTGAGGCTTACCATATCCCGTACGCGGATTCATGTGTAGTGGTTAACGTATAAATCCCTGGGAGAGAGCCGAGTCTAAATATCGATACAACTTCGATCTGTTTAACTCCGAGAAGGTGTTTCGCCGTTTAACACTATCCCTAGCAACGTCGGTCTATCGCTTGACTAGGGACCGACTGGCTTAGACTGGCTTAGACTGACTGGCTTACCCGGACGCCATCATGCACGAGAGCTGTCACACACTAATTGACGACCGTTTGTATTGTAAATCCTTAAGTCTAAAAGTGAAGAGCGCATGACAAGTCGTACGTACTCATGCGACGAGTCCGATACCCCCTCGGATGATATCTGTGACAGATATGGTCTGGGGTAGGTAGTAAAATGGGAATCTCCATCAGCTAAGCCTCCGAGGAAAGATGGAGGGTGACATTAAGCGATGGTGTAGGTATGTAGTCACAGAGATATTGGGAAACTAATTTCGATGGGGTTTGTCGAGGGTTTGTCATTGAAGCCATTTCTAGACCGATACCGAGTACGAGCGAATATTCGATTACCATATGCTACCACTATACTACTATACTACATACATATGTATGTCTTCGATCTGCAGCAATCCCACATGCCAACGAGACAATCCACAACCAGGTTCTAATACTTCTTGGTAGAGCATGACATGGCCTAGGTATATATATGCATAGTGCATGTATATATGTAGAAGCCCCAACGTCGGCTACTTGGCCAATGGATCTTGCTAGGACAACGGTTCAATTAGATCGATCGATTATATTTTGCCAAGATCTTGGGTGACGAAGACAAGACAGCCCAAAAATACCGGGAAATATATCCGTTTAGACGCTTAGAACGATCGATAACTCCTAATCACCCATTACTAGGTTACATATTTCCCCGTCTTTCGCTCTTCGGAACACAAGTGTAAAGTCGACGCCGAATTCGAGTCACGGTACAAATCGGGACTCCGAGTCCGAACAAGGGATATATCCATCTTGTCTACCTATGTATGTAGGGCGAAGATGGGTCATTACAGTGATTACACAGAATGGGGAACCCGTCAATCATAGCCATTTCCCATTACACCGCCTGACCGTAAGGCTGGCTCGCTGTTGGTACCCATACTTGAATTACATACATCCGCAGCCCAATACTCTTATTTACAGCACATAGGGAGGGTGACTACTATTCCACAAGGCTTTAATTTTGGTAAACTCCGCAAGTCCCGTCCCTTACTACGAAGCCTAATGGACGAGGCCGAATAGAATCTGAAATTTAAATACATTATGTACCTGTAATAAGGATGTACATACGCAGGTACATACACAGGTACATATGTAGGTATAGATATGGATAATCCTAACAGACTTCAACTCACTCCTAGCCCCAACTAATCGACTCCGAGAAGACTGTTGCTTATACAGCAGTTCTTGGCCTCCGGCTTTCCGGAAGTCGTAGCGTAACAGCCCAACGCTACTCAGACGAGCTAGGATCGGCTTTCAAAATTGTATACCTAATTCGATAAAAAAGAAAAAGAAAAGAAACCCGACTCGGCTTCTACGGCATGTATCTTGCCGTAAATCCCGAAGAATGACGACAGATCGTCTGGGATCTTGTTGACGGTTCCCGACATGCTGGTACTACCCCATAATAGCGCTCGTGCCAGATCTATAAACCAGCGATGCGATACAAGATAACGTATCACCGTAGCTATGTTGAATACCTAACCTAGGTAAGTAAATGTATGAGCTGAAATACCTCTCTATCAAAACCGGACTTTGTTTCCACTCATATCCGTTGAAACTTGAGTCTATCACCGGCATTTCAATAACGGCCCCTGCAGCCTACACCGATGTGGTCGGTGTCACGACACGCCCCGTACGTGGGCTGATAACTTTATAAACTTGACCGATCCTTAAGACGCCACGCATCCCCATCCTCCAATATGACCCTGTCTTCGTCCCGGAGCTTCCGCAGGATCTGGACCACACCATTTGCGGCGGGAATGTGGAGAGCTTCCGGGACGTCCCGGTATATAACTTTTACTACGTCCATCGGAGTCCAGAGATGGCCGTCTTTCGCGGAACCCAAGGTTTGTAGAACCTGCTGCTCTCTCTGGTGCCTGTGAGATATATATTCAGCGATAGTAGCACTCGCCTGCGGCAGGACCGGGCCGTGTGCTGGATATGCGCGGCCTCCTACTAATTTTTCCATCTTCGCTAGACTCTTGAGGTAGGTTCCGAGATCTTCGAAGACGGATGTGCCCTGCCCTAAAACGTTGTCACCTGTGAATAGCGCGTCTTCTTCCTGCAGGACGAAGACTATGTGGTCTGCAGCGTGGCCCGGAGTATGGACAGCTGTCAAAGTAGCTCCTTCGACCTCAAATTTCTGACCTTCTGAAATATCTAGTTGACCTTCTGTCGGCTGGTTTTTATAGATGGCTGTTTGTGGCGAGTGCTCTAATAGCTGGCCGATGCCTCCCGTGTGATCGTGATGCCAGTGAGTGAGAAGAGCACTTTGGATGGTGGCTTTCTCCTCTTCGAGAGTCCGCGTTAAGGCCGCAATCCACGAGGGTTTGCCCTCGCCCGTATCAATTAATAACCTCTTGGGGCCTGTTCCGATCAAATACGTATTGGTGCCCTGAAGAGCGAATTTGCTCGGATTGCCACCGAGAATACGGATACAAGCGGGACTTAACCGCTCAACCTCTGGGATGTGGACAAGTTGGGAGGCCATGGTGGTTTTAGAAGCTATTCGGAATGCTTTCATACCACTGTTAACTAGGTCAAATTATATGTAACTAGTCAAAGGATAGCTTGTAATAAGCCAGCCACGTAAAAGGACGGATGCACCAAGTTACCAAGTTGAGGATGTAAATCATATAGATATTGATCTTGTATTATCTATTAACTGAGAGCAGTGGTAGATTATGATATCAGCGATGAGGACAGAATAAGGTGCAATTATGCCATGAGCTGCACGAGGTGCCTACCATTCTGGGGATCGTATCTGAGATAAGGTAGCAGGGTAGAGGGTAGAGGGTAGACAGGTAGACAGGGTAGATGCACTTGGAGATGATTGAAATGCCGAGGTCCCAACGATATAAGATTTCCTTATGTAGGTCATCACCTTCAGGTACCGACTTTAATTTTAGGTTAGCATCGATGTTACTTACTGCCTACTAGGAACTGATAGCGACATGACGGGAAGGGCTCATCCCCTAGGTAGGTTAGGTTAGCTATTTGTTCCGCTTCAGCGCTTGTCTAGGAGGTACTATACTTAACCTAAGCTTAGGTAGGTTGCCTACCTGTAACCATGGCTGGCATTAGGTAGCTGCATAGCTGCTATGACCCCTGATCTTCCCGTTAGCGCGCTCGGATAAGCAAGATAAAAATGCCCGTAAATCAGGTGCCGATAAGAATTTCTAGCATGTTGCTTCACCTGTAATCTGTACCTATCTTGCGCCTATTGAATGACGCTGCACGGCGTCTAGTTAATAATTATTTTCTGTACGTGAGGTGAGGTAGGTTTGGCACCGTGCAAGCTTTTTGGCAACAAATCGTCTAATAGCTATCCTAACTTCGTATCGTAGCTTCGAAAGCTTTGTACGTTTCTAAAGAGCTGTTTGCGTAATTAATAACTACCTCCTGCCTTATAACTAGAGCTAACTAATACTGGGGAGGCTGAAGTAAGAGGGAATCTTAGAAGTCGAAGCGAGCGCATCGCCAGTAGCTGAGCTGCATTTTCCGTCTCTTGCAAAGGCACATTTACATTCGCATTTACATTCACATTCACATTCGCATTCACCCCACGATCGAACACGATCGAACTCTACTCATCCTCTTACACGGGCCTCGCTATAGCGCATTACCCTCCTTAATTCCGGGCGACGGTCGTTAAATCGTTCGGTCGTTCGAGCCTTTCGTTATCGCAATTTTGTCCTTCTCATTTCCGACGCCGCCCGCCTCTTAATTACACTCGACCGAATCCTCCTCCCTGCGCGGCTGTCATTGCATACATATTCGCCAATTCATTGAAGAACTTCTTTCGTATACCTGTTATAAGTCTATTGCAATCATAGGATCATAGGATCATAGTAGGAAGCATGGCTGCGCGACCTACCACTCCGGCGTCCCCTAAAAATGTCAAGATCAACTCGCCCACACCGGGGACGCCCTTGTTTGGCTGTGGTTAGTTATTTGGTTCCAAGCTTGCAGGATATAATGTCTTGCTGTGGTATATACTGAAGCCTTTCTAGAGCACGTTCAAATACTACTATCCAACAACCCAGATGTCCTAAACAACTCAATCCAATACTATAAGATGTTGCTGAGAGTCATCTTCGACGGCAACCCCCTGGTACCGCAGACTTGCAAGGGTCCAGATGGGCTGATAACTACGTCTCTAACTTCGAACTACCTCTGCTTGCAATGTTCTGTCATTGTTACCGAAGAAGAGCGCACAAAACATGCGAACAAGAAGAGCCATCGGTTTTGTAAGTCTCAGGTGAACATATGACATGTCGAATCTCGGCTGACTGGTAACAGATGTCGACTCAAGGAGTGGCTCACTATATTGTCAGTTCTGCGAAGACTTTGTATGGGACCCAACTCTGGACGATCTCAGGGTGAGAAAGATAGGGACTGGTTCATTCTCAAGTACGTTGGCACGCCCCCTCCCCCCCCGGATCTTGCCATAAGCAATAGTCTAACATATTTAGGTCGTAAGAGAAAACACGAAGAGATGTTTTCGGATGCTGTGAAAGATCCTTTAAAGGATGATCCTAGATATATATCCTCTAATACCACCATCGCATCGTGTAGGGCAGACGGGCTCCGAGGAATCTACAATGCCGGTGCGACTTGTTACCAAAATGTTGTATTGCAGAGTTTTCTTCACAACCCCCTACTAAGGAACTTCTACTTGAGCGACGGCCACCAGAGCAGCGATTGCCAGGTACCTCACTGCCTTAGCTGCGCCATGGACGATATGTTCCAAGACTTCTACGCCCTCGAAAATACTA
This sequence comes from Daldinia decipiens, assembly GCF_022478715.1. Taxonomy (NCBI): domain Eukaryota; kingdom Fungi; phylum Ascomycota; class Sordariomycetes; order Xylariales; family Hypoxylaceae; genus Daldinia; species Daldinia decipiens. Next base: position 119,549 of record NW_026054552.1, on the reverse strand, counting down.
ACGGTTACACGGCGGCCAACATATTGTCCGGTTTTTGGATATCCGAAAAGAAGGCGTTTGAGAACCTAGTCACTACGAAGGAACAAGACGCGCATGAATTCTTTCAGTTCTTGGCCGAAGAGTTACACGAGAGGAACGGAGATGGCAAGAAGCCCGAAACTGGCAGTGAGCATAGTTGCAATTGCATCATCCACCAGACTTTCTACGGCAAGCTCCAAAGCCAGACGACTTGCCAGCACTGCGGTGGTGTTACCAATGCAATAGAGTCTTTCCTTGACCTAAGTTTGGGTCTGGAGAACCTGTCACAGAAGAGGGGCAAGAAGGCCCTCAAGACCGCCGCGTCACTAACATTGCAAGAATGTCTTGACGAGGAGTACATTAAATCCGACAAGTGCGAGTATCGGTGTAGGAACTGCAATTCATCGCAACAAGCGCGGAGAGATCACAGCATAAAGCTGCTACCGAATGTACTGTCTATACAGCTCAAGGTCAGTATCAGCCATCTGAAGTTTTCAACAGGAACGCTAACATTGAAGTATCCAGAGGTTCGAGTTCAAACAGGGGAGTCGTGATCGTGTTGCATCCAAGATCAGCACGAAAGTACAGTTTCCGTTACAACTAAACATGCTTCCATATACCACACGTAGTCGAACGTCAGATGCTCGTGATAGTCAGGAACTAAGGCGATCATGTACATATGACCTATTGAGCGTCGTTGAGCATGTTGGAGAGATCGATACGGGTGAGTTGTATTCTAAACCCTATGTAAGTTTCATTAAGCTGACCTAGACAGGACACTACGTAACGTATTCTCGGGTTGGAGATCAAGTAAGTTTCCCAAGCACCGCAAAACTCAACAGGCAATACTAACATGCGTCCCAGTGGTTCTCGTTTAACGACCACAGAGTCGAGTTGGCCAAGAAATCCGACGTCCTGGGCAGCCAGGCTTATCTGCTATTCTACATCATCCGGTCGCTGGCGTAAAGGGGGCGGGGTGGTGGTGGTTTGTCGTTGGTGGCAAACCAATCAATATACCGAAATGGAATTGGACGGCGGTGTTTTTGATGACGCATTTACACGGTTTGGGGCGCGATGAGCTTACGTTTTTCTTCTTTTTCTCTTCTTTCGGCATTGTGTTGTGTTTGAATAAGATAGAGAAACAGCGCATAGAGTGATAGGTATTATGACCACCTCTATTTCATGTTTTTGGCCTTTGGGTTTTTGATTTGTCGAGTGATAGCGAGTAGGTATATTGCCGGTTTATTGACTAGGCTAGGCACTCAAATGAAGACAGCGAAATGGAGACAATATCGTAAGAGTTGGATGGGGTTTATTGAATAGTCTCGCCCGACGATTCTTTTCACCTATGGTAGCTGTGGCGTTTCCTTTGATCTCTAATATCATCTTTCCATCCTGCTCCCTACCCCCAAGCTCCCACCCTACATCGTTTACAAAACATGGCGTGAGCGAAACACTCGGCCCACCGGAGAGTCTAGAAGTGATGGTATTTGTGAACGATATAATTGTCATAAAGGTTAGGTAGGTAGGTAGGTAGTTATGCTATTCGAGAAGCTTGGTAGTGAAATACGCACGTAGCTCAAACGAACTGGTATTTACGCGATATCTATTTTTTTTTTTTTTTTAAAAAAAAAATGAAGACGAGAGGGAAACATTGGTGGACAGACAAAGGCAATTGGTTAAACTAACTAACTACATACGTCCGTCTTGAAGCATCAATCGATCTCTCGTGCCCGTCTTCACTTGGCCCCCTTGAAGCTCCACGCGTCACACTCAAAGTTGGCATAGCAGTAGAACTCGTTGCTAAGCCCGCGCGTGTGCACCGGCTCGTACGTAGTGGTCTGCGCGCCGAGGGACCGGTATAGCTTCGTTATTAGCGGCTCCATGCGCTCGCCCGTGGTGACTATGAGGCGCGGGCGCGACCGGGACATCCAGCGGATGGTTAGAGCCACTGGCGTGTGTGTGTTAGTTGGGAGTAGGGGGGAGAAGTAGTAGTAGATAGGATGTTGTGTACGTGGGTGTATGTATATATGAAGAGAGAAGGAGAGAGAGGGGGGAAGGCAAGGCAAGTAGGGGGGAAGGCAAGTAGGAGGGGAGGGGATACATACTTTTGGTCTGGCAGTCCTCGCTGAGAAAAGGGGGGTCGCATATGATGCGGTCGGCGCTGCCTTTTAGTTCTGCGGGAAGCTTGATAGGGTGCAGGAAGTCGTAGAATACGAACTCGGGGAAGACGGAGAAGCGCTGGTCGTGCTCGAGGAAGACGACTTTCTTTGGCTTGGGGGTGTCGGCGTCTGCTGCGTTCTGAGAGGAGGGTATATTGATGTTAGTGTTCTACGTCAACTTCGGTGTATTTACCGTGTATAGGGTTAGAGAGTAAGGGGGAATGAATATATATATATGTTTTGTGAAATAATGAAGCCCTTTGTTTCCCCCTTCTCCTAGCTACTAACTGACTGGATAGGAAGACATGATATAATAATAGAAGTTTGGGTTGGACATATTAGAACTCACCAACAGATTCTTCAGCGCAATAAACACGGTAGGCACTGATACCACAGCAACAACCTCGTCCTCGCGTATGCCATCTAGAAGCTGCTTCGCATACAGAATAGCCGTCTCGTCCGAGTACTGCAACACACAGTTAGCCTTCTATTGTCTATTTGCTTCTGTCTCGTCTCCCTTCATCTTCCCAGCTAGCGATCTTCTCCCTCCCTCTCTCTCTCTCTCTCTCTCTCTCTCTCACACACACACACACACACACAAATATATATACCCCAGACCGATCCAAACGACCCCGAAGAAAAAAAAAAAAAAAAAAAAAAGAGAGAAGAAATCGAAATGGGCATAAGAACATACCCAGAACTGCGACTTATTCCAGTCCTCGGTAAACGCATCCATAGACAGCGGCTGCGAGATGACACGTTCGTCCTCAGCCACCGCCTTCAGCTTCTCAAACTTGTCGACGTGTGCATCGCGCTCTCCGTAGAACTCCTGCAGCGCTGCGAGAGCGTGGGACGAGAGGGTTCTACAGGCCAGTTTTAGTATATCGCAAACTACTGAATATAGGGAGGGAGGGCACCGAGTATATAGTGTGGAGGTTAGCAGCTGTATATAATCTGTATATGCTATGGAGACGGGATATGTGCAGCAGTCATAAGAGGTATGTGTTTAGGTAGGTATTTATCATCATCTCGCAGCCTGAGCTGGCTCACTTACATTTGTTCGTCGTCGCTGCTTTCGGCCATATTGCGCAGACATTTACGAATTGATTTTAAAGAAAAAAAAAAGAAAAGAAAAGAAGAAGGAAATCTACGTTGTTAAGTAAGACTTGATTTGATCTTATTTTCGTTAGGTGTTGTTGGCTTAGGAATAAGTTGAATAAGTTGATGAGTTTTCGCCGGGCGCAAAAGAAAAAAAAAATATTTTAAGAGCAAATCTCAGTCGCAAACTCAAGACCATAGCAAATCACTCTTGGCGTTATAACATAATATTTACCCTACAAACCAGGAAGCTCTTATAATAAGTACTATTCGTAACTTTTAAATCAAGGACAACTACTAGGTCTAGTATATATGTACAGCGCAATACGAGTGTTTCTTCCCATATTTGCACAGAAATGCCTGTAAGTTATCCTTTATTGTTCGTCTAATACGTGCACGTACTTCCTGTCTTCCCGCTTCTCCTTCTCCGTCGCCGGCGGGAGGTCATAGAATGCTGAGCTACGATATCCTTGCTGTTCAAACGGTTAATATATTGTAAACTCGTCTGGAATGGCTGCGATGCTTACCAAGTAGTGGTATGTGAAGTTGCTAATATCGCCCGGCGTGATGCCTAGGTCGGCAAAAGTCTTAGCCGTAGGGTCGATCTTCTGGTCGATGAACTCCCTGTCCACATCCTCTGCGGAGAGCACTGGCCACCATATTGCTTTGTTGAGCAGATTGGCCACGGGCTTCAAGATGGCTTTGGGCACGTTGATATGCCTTCGCTTCTTGTAGATTTCTCGGTCGACTAACTCGGCAATTTCGGCTGTCGAGTAGTTCTTGGGTCCGTAAAGCTCGTAGGTCTGTCCGGCCGTGTTGTCGTCATATAGCATAGCTTCTAGAGCTTGGCCCACGTCAATCGACTATTAAAATTAGCGACTGGCTTAGCATTTCAGCTCGTCAACGATAGACATACGTGAACGGGCCAGTATCTCTCTTGCATATTGTTCGACGTGAATAGGTTGGTGACTCCGGCTAACCGGTGGAGGAGGTTATCCTCAAACCCGAATATGGGCGCCGGTCGGACGATGGTAGTCTCCGGGAAGATGCTTCGGGCAACCTGCTCACCCCTTCCCTTGGTCGCGAAGAATTCGGAGGGCGAGTTGGGGTCGGCATTATAAGACGAGACGTGGACGTAGCGGTCGACGTCGTATTTGGCAACGGCCTCGGCGATGCGCTCGGTGCCCTCGACGTGGACGTCCTCTAAGCTGTAGTTCTTGGTAGGGTAATTCCGGCCAACAAGGTTATATACGATATCGGAGTGCCTGACGCTCGCTTCGATCGATTCGGTGTTGTATAGGTCGTACTCGAGGAAGACAACGCGACCCAGATCACCAGTAACCTTAAGGTGACGCTTGGCCATCTCTTCTCGGAACGGGATGACAACCTGACATCCTTGACGGGCTATGACATGACATTAGACAGGACAGGAATCGCCATCTCCTCGTATTCCCCGTACCTAATCGGTTGACGATATATCTTCCGAGCTGTCCCGTTGCGCCAAATACTGTCGCGGTATGACCTATATAAACCGTTAGGATCGGAAGAGTCGCAGGGTATATTGTGTTGGCTGTTTACCTCCGAGAGATGACCTATAGGTAGAACCACGTTAGTGTAATGGTAATTGGTAGACGAAGAATCGGAGCGACTGACCTGCCACCTTGTACGCGAAGGATGGGTTTGCCGGTGCGGGTTATTGTTAAATCGGAAATGCGTCGGGCCTGGTTTAGATTGTGGTTTAAATTCAAGGCCAGCTTTCGACTGGACCGCACGGCGGTCGGAAAGGAAGTCATCCTTGCTCGATACCGGGGTGCAAGAATGACGCAGCCTTTCCAATTGCTAAAAGAGAGGCCGGTGATGTTTGAAGCTTTTGGAATACCGAACTTCGCTTCTTAGCGGGATCGAAGCTCTAAACGTTCAAGGTGTCAAGCCACATTCATTAATACGTACCTAGGTAGAGTTTACCTAAGTCAGAGCTAGGTACCTAATGCGCCTGGAGAAATTGGCTGGTAGGTACCTATGTAGTTGAGGTTGAGCCACAGATTAAATAAGCCAAGACTGGATCTCCATGCTGAGTCAGGTACCTACCCAGGTACCTAGGTTAGATATCTACTATGTAAGGTACAAAATACATACATACCTACCTACCTAGGTAGATAATAGGTACAAAGGTACCTCCTTCCTGGACAGGCTGCACACCAGCCGCGTATTGATTGAAGCTTCAGAAGCTTCCAACTTCCACTTATACAATATTAACATCATAACCATAAACACCACCAATTTCGACCCATTCTCGCCTATACATAATTCCCGCAGAGTCTACATACAAAACACAGCCTAGAGAAATATCATGAACGTCGACACCATCGCCGATTTCCTGGCCGACCAGCGGGACGAGACCCCGGACGAGCTCCAGTACCTCATCATCCAGTTCGAGAACTTCTGGGAGCGCAAGTTATGGCACCAGCTTACCGACGCTCTGATCGAGTTCTTCGCCAACCCCAAGAGCGAGCCCCAGCGCCTCAAGTTCTACAAGGTCTTCATATTAAAGTTTGCTGATAAGATCAACCAACTGAAGCTTGTCGACCTGGGCTTGAAGGCCGCTACCCAATGCAAAGGTGAATTGCCTCATTCCAAATTCCATAGTTCCATGTATTATACATTGCATCCGACTAACTGTAGTATGTAGATGACCAAGAACGTCTCACCTTCCTATCCGACCTCGCCAAGAAGGCCGACCACGAGGACTCCCAAGACGCTTTCGTTTATGCCCTAGCCGCCGTCGCCCGCGTGGAGTTGAACCTGCGGGACCTCGAGGCCTCGCGCCGGGATCTGGATAAGGCCGAACGCATCCTCGACTCCTTCGACAGCGTAGAAACCAAGGTCCACGCTGCCTTCTACCAGGTCAACGCCGACTACTACCAAGCTAAGGCCGACTTCGCATCCTACTACCGCAACGCCCTCCTCTACCTCGCCTGCATCGACCTGTCCTCTCTCTCCCCCGACGAGCGCCGCGCTCGGGCCTACGACCTGGGCATCGCCGCTCTAGTCTCTGACTCCATCTACAACTTCGGCGAGCTGCTGCAACACCCTATCCTCGCTGCCCTAACCGGCGACGTTGCTTGGCTGCAGGAGTTACTACTAGCTTTTAACCGCGGCGACCTAGTTGCGTACGACGTCTTATCAGGCCACATCTCCTCCAACCCGCTCCTGAAAGAACACCTCGAGGATATCCGCCAGAAGATCTACCTCGCGGCCTTAACCGAAAGCGTATTCCGCCGGCCCCCGCATCAGCGTGCCATGAGCTTCGGCACCATATCCGCCGACACCAAGGTCCGCAAGAACGAGATCGAGCACTTGGTCATGAAGGCCCTCAGCCTGGGTTTAGTCCGCGGCACCATCGACGAGGTCGACGAGCTGGTCAACTTCACCTGGGTGCAACCGCGTGTGCTTGACATGGCGCAGATCGCCAGCATGAACCAGCGCCTGGGCGAGTGGGGCGAGAACGTCAATAAGCTGGGCAACTGGATCGAAGCTACAGGGCAGGACATCTGGGCCCCTTGATTTGCCCATCTATCTGTCTAAAGCAAGAAGATTACCCACCAAGAAAAAAAAGAGGCAACGACTTCGAGAGAAGCAATGTGAGCACAGCGCCTTCTCTTGCATACGGGACGGCCTACGAGCCATGTATGATAGATAATTAATAGACGACGTGCGGTCCCGGCGGGAGGACTGAACGTATTGCTGCATAACGTCCGAGTTTATGAAGACATGAATAGGGGTGTCTGTTTAATGTGATATGTGATGCTTTACGATGCCTATTAACCGTTTATAGTAACCTCAAGGATATTATTATACTTCTTGATATCCCTATTCTACCCCGTCTTTGAATCGCCCCGACTAATTAGACGCAGCTATGTGTCCTCGTAATCAAAGACATCATTATCTATCATAGACGTCCACCTACTACCTGTCCACCGTGTTAAAGTATCGTAAGATAACCTCGGACCCCTGTCCCTAAGTTTCATATTACTTGAATAGTTGGAACGGCAATATTTCAAATATAATGAATATGATATCGCTGTAGCTAGCTAGCCATCTATTTTTCTCTAGCAATGCCTGTTGCAAAAACCTCCAGTATCGTAACACCTTGCTGAATTCCACCTGACAGGTCAAATTCGGACAGTATACCAGCTCAATAATCACAGCAAAGCCACCCATGCAGCCAACAATCCCTTGCAACAAAATCAAGAATTTTTCTTCTCCTTTTCGCTTCCCGTACTCCTACCCCCGGCTTCCTTCGGCTGTCCAAGTACTATGATCTGGCCCACCAGCCACGCCGGCCACCAAACGCAACACACGACAAGTTGGGTATACATACCCCAGACATGCCACCCGAACGCTGCTTCCTCAAGCACGCTCTGTATACTTACACCGGCCAATGCGCTACTTATGAGTAGGACGACGGGAGGGGCTAGGGCGTGTAGGAGGGCTGAGTGTGCGTATCTGAATATCGCTACGTTTGCACCATTTTCTATATTTGTAGAAGAAGAAGCGGATGAGGAAGGAGAGGAAGAGGGCCACGCGCGGGAAAACGACAACGGGCTAGATAAGACGCCGATGATAAAGGCGAGCGAGAAGTTGAGAGTTGCGAGGGACGAGAGGAACATCCCCAGTAGCAATAGGGAGAACGATCGGATGAGTAGGTACTGCTGGGCCGTAGGCGGTTTGCGGATGCCATTTGTTAAGAAATAAGAGGCGAGGTGTGGGAGACCGGCATTGATGATAGTAAAGAGGATGAAAATTGGCGTGAGGAGCTGCATTTGCGAGTTAGCTCAATAATTGGTATGGAGGGTGGTGTTGGATATGGATGGTGAAGTAGGGATTAAACGGGGTAGAACAGGAAGACTTACACTAGAAGGCGTCTGGTTGAAGGCAAATAGCGGAATGACACCAAGGAACTGACATCCCGCTACGAGAGTAAGTGGAAGAAGTATTTCTCGCTCAACCGGTACCGAAGTCGGTTTCGCAATCTTCTTTACCTCCTTTACCTCTTCACCTTCTTTGGCCTCTCCTATCTCCGGCTTCTTCTCCTGCTCTTCCTTTGGCACATCAACCTCTCTGTACCCGCTCTTAACCCATAACGCAATAGCCATAATAGTGAAATTCGCAGCGACCAGCATCGCACTAGGTAGATACGTGCCAATACTGACGAAGCGGTGCTTATGAATAAGCAAGTAAAAGAAGAAACTCTGATGCAGCTTCTCTAGCAGATTGTTTAGACTTCGGAACATCCCTTCAACTAGTCGTCCAAGACCCATCTCGTCATGCCAGCCATTGCCCACCGGCCTCAGCGTAACCGCATCGACGTGGTACGGGATAAAACTGCTATGAGGCCCCGTGGCATGTCCCAACGCCTGGTTGAGCATACCTCGGAGCACCGTAGCTAGATTATCGTCGTATTTCTGCGAGTGTTTTAAGATCCCCTGCAGTGCACTCCCCATGCCCATCTGTCCGCTCGCGATGTTAACGACCGAGTTGATCAAGTCCAGGTTTGGCAGCTGTCCGTTGACGCCGTCGTACGCGATGGCGATAGACTCGAAGCGCCCTTCTTGCGCGTAGTCCAGTGCTATAGCGCCCTGTAGTGCGCCAGACTTGATCGGCAACGGAGCCACTTGGGATGGATCGTGAGCGTCGTGGTACGCGTCTACCCAAGCCTGCATACCGGCCCGGCTATCGGGCGGCACCACTAATATGATATCCTTGGACCACAGCGACCAGCGTTTGAAGTACCGTGTTAGGGCCAAAGCCAGTGCAAGACCATTGCGGTTGAACTCCTCTTCAACATTCTTCCAGGCAGCAACAAGCACTATGGCTTCTGTAGCATCACCACGGGGGGCCTGTAGTATAGCGTACACGTTCTCACCAACATACGTGTTTCCCGAAGAATGGTATGTATAATTCTGTCGTCCGACCTTAAGGCCAAGGCCCTTAAATATAGTCTCGAGCTCATCGTTTACTTGGGCATTGGTGCTGTTCTCTAGGGCGTTGATCTCGTGCTTGTAAGCGCGGAACACGTTCTGGTCGCTGCCGCCAAAATAGGTATGGACCTGGCCAGGTAACAAGGCGTTCTCGCTAATATAAGTACGGCGTGAGTATTCGTCGAGAGGTAACATGAGTAGCCATACAACACCGACGACGATGCATAGGAGGGAGAGGTACGGCGGGAGCTTCAGTAACCGCGGATCGCGGCGCAGAGCCATTGCCGCAGCTATTTTTCACATTCAGTCAGTTAGCTAATTGCTTTAGTTTTAATATGATAACTAGCTCTATGAAGTAAAGCTGACTTACAGAGTAGACGCGGCATGGCTTCTCTAGTCTCCTGAAATGGACTATGCGCTGAGGAAAAGTTGGGAGTTGATGTGTAAGTTGTAACAGTTTAAAGCTTAAAGGTACATTGAAACTGTAGCCATAATTCAATTAGAAAGTTTAGGAAGGTACCCCAAGATCGCGTGTAACACGAGTCCCACCGTGACTTGACTTTCAGGGGTCCGGTCCTTAATTAAGCTGAAGTGCCTACCCTAAAATGACATTATGTAGTCAGCCTTACAGCCTATCTACCTAGGTATTAATTGCATATTATTTTACCGGTGGAATGATATATCGTAAAGTGTTATTTAAACCAAACTATTTCCAGGTAGGATTCATTCAACATCTGAATCAGACCTTCAGTGCATCGGGAATAAGGATAAGAAAGGTATATTCATTATTTGAACCTGTTACGAGCCAGTAAGTTACAAGACGAAAAAGAATGAATACAACTGAACCAAAGACATCAAGACAATAAGTCACACCAACTCGGAAATATTACTCTCAAAGCATTAAGAAAAGTTTATAGCAGTATAGACAGCCAATCTCCTTATCCTGCAAACAAGTGCTGTGGAGCGGATGAGTATACAGCCTTGCGATGCCAATGATGTTTTCCCTCCCAGAAACGCCAGTGTCATGCAATGTCGGAATGCCCAATAACCACGTGCTATATACAGGGTGGCATTCACTGAAGCCCTTCCCACCCTTCTCAGACACCTTTTGGAACCACACTAGGGACCTAATCGCTGCGTAGAACCCATCAAGCCTAATGGCGTCATCTGCGTGGTTGAATTGCTGGTTGGTAAGACGCCGAACCTACCGTACGTCTTCTGGTCGACACTGACGTAGTGCGGCAATCGTCCTAGCAGGTTCAGGCGAGCTTCGATCCATCGCAAAGCCTTTTCGGGAGGCGCAAGGAACTTGAGGTAGCCTAGGCCGACTAGATAGAGGATACCATTAGTGAGATTGTACCAAGATGAAGATGCCCAAGGTTCACCTACACAAATAACCCGTGCCCACGCCGCATAGATGACCAAAGAAACTAGTATTGGGGATCAATGCCTCAACTACCAATACCATCACTAATGGGGTGGTCCATGTCGGAACATGATGTGTTCCTATCACAAGGTACGGATTGGTCTTGTACGTTCGAATGGCCTCGATTCCTAGTAAAAGAAATACCCAGATGCTGTCACGCCCACGTATCAGTATCAACCCCAAAGTCAAAGAATGGGCTGTGTATGTACCTAGCTCCCATGACGGCAGTATTTCCTTTCACAATGAACTTCTCCCAAAAGATGTAGACCAAAGCCGGGATCGTTGTTAAAGCTGCAGTACGTGTTAACTCAAGTTACACCCTAGTAAGAACTGGCAACACGATATGAACAAGTAAGTGCACTTACGGCCAAAAAACAGTGCAAGAGAGGTCAAGGTTCCAAACTCGTTCTCAAACCTCTCAAGGAGCGGCGTTAAGGATAGGATGTTGAAGAGGGCGTGGAAGAAGTTAAGGTGTATTAATGGGAAGGTATTCACTCGGTACACTACATGAAAGCCGCATTAGCACATAAAGAAGAGCATATGTTATAGGAGCAAAGGGAACTGACTAGTGGACAGAGTCAATTCGTTGGGAATTAAGGCGCCCCATTGTCGCACATCCCACGTAGATTGGATGGAGACAATCCAGAACGCCACCATAACAGCAATCATGGCGCGTGTGAATAACGGTAGACGGAACACATATGAGCGCGCTCTCATGGTGCTGAAGCCCTGGATGGTAGGCATTATCGCGGTGTGTAGTCGAACCGGGCTAACCGCTAACCGCTAACCGTAGTGACGTCGGGAGTTGCGATGTTACCACTTCTCACGGAGACCCTGGCTGATTGATTGTACTCAGCAAAACGACACGCTTATCGCAAAACCGAACGCGCCCGGGAAATGAGAAGATAGCGAGAGGCGTACAGGATCCGTCCTGCAAGGCTTAAAGCAGTTGTTTAACGCCAACTCGAATCGCCATTGAAGAAAAAATATGGAGGCAAGTTGGAGAAGGACAAAGTTGAGTCGTGTGCTTTGCGGCTGGAAGTCGCAAACTACGTCTGCACCGTCTGCACCCGTAGGCAGTTGCTAGCAGGGGTTTAGCAATAGCGCGGCTGCTTGAGGTAGGTACCTACATAGGTAGGGAAGATGACACGCTAGAAGGAATTGATCTTTGGCGCTATCTTATCAGGATCTTTTATAAATGCATATACCCGATAGATACAACCCCGACAATATGTACCTTTGTCAGATTCTCTAAGGTCCACTCCGGACCAAAAGTACATTGTAAAGCCGGTACCGAGCTCCGAATATACCATTGCAAGAACGATCCTATCCGCCAAAGACAGTAACCGCGAAGAGATCTAGTCCGTAGGAAGGAACCTTTACTTGGTTGCCTCGTAGCTGACAGAAGCAATTTGTTCTCTAAAAGGGATCCCATTTATAACTTCAAATTCTTGTGATATGCTTTTTTCAGCGGAATATCTCGCTTGGTCTGTGGACTGTGAGTTGGAATTGGACGAGCTTGCTATTGCATCACTTTCTGTCCTATTCACTCGAACCTATGGTATGTCTCAGTCATTCGGGGATGGCCTCCCAGGAAGCCCGACCTTCAGTCGGAGATTTCTACCAGCAAACTTGATTATGAGAATTACCAAGAATTTAGATATTCCGATAGCTGACAAGAGTAAAGCACCCGACAGAGGATTGTCTAGGTTACTCAGGTTCGAGGTTTACAAGAGCGCAATATTGAATTTCTAGGATGCTATAACAAAAACGATCAGATTAGGCACCCTGGGTGACTTGGAAAGAGAAGTAACCCCCGAGCATACTTTATATAAAGCAATAGCCTACCTTCTACAAGGAAACGTAACCTTGTAATATTAATACCTTGCTTATTTAAATGTCTCGGAATTATAACTGGAATATAAGAATCGGAATATGGGAGAATAAGATAAGCATACCTACCTAACTACCTAAGGTTAGGTACCTAATGTAAGGATATATGGCATTGCAAAAACATGAAATCATAGAAATTAACACTAGAAACTCATGTAGACACCTTGAAAGCTTCACGGAAGGAAACTGGAACAGCGTAACGACTTAAATTCTTTCGTCAGAGTTCGTTTTGTACAAACTATAAAAAAATTCTAGAACCGGCTGGGGAAACATCATGACGGGGTAGAAATATAATGGTCCCATAAAGCATGAATCCGTAAAACCAACCCAAGTTCCTATACACCCCGAGTGCTGTAATTCCAGCAGGCCTCCCCACAATGCGCCTGCATGAATCTCTCCTATATTACTGATCTGATTTTCCGCATCATCCCGTAGGGCTTTCATTTCGCGTTCTTAGCCATCGTGTTCAATGCGCTTCCATTCTTGAACCATTCGATCTGAGAAGAATTAAATGTGTGTTGAAGTTTTATATCGAAAGGCTTGCCGTCCTTAGGATGTACCCGCATCGTCATAGGTTTGCCGACAGCTAGCTCCGTGCAGAGGAGATCAATCTAGATTACATGCAAGAATTAATTAATGGAACAATGACAAGTAGACACGGAGTTCATAAAGAATAAAAATCACCTACCCTATCATCTGGCTTGATCTTGTCGTAGTCGGCAGGATCTGCGAATGTGAGAGGAAGCATACCCTGCTTCTTCAAGTTGGTCTCGTGGATACGGGCAAAACTTCGGGTAATGATGGCTAGTCCACCAAGATGTCGCGGCTCCAGAGCGGCGTGCTCTCGGGAACTTCCCTCGCCATAGTTCCAGTCACCAATGACAACCCACTTGATTCCCTTGGCCTTGTAGTCGCGGGCTACAGCCGGGACAGCATCCCAATCATTAGTTGTGGCGTTCTTGACTTTGTTGGCCTCATCGTTGGCCTCGTTAATGGCGCCAATCAACATGTTGTTGGAGATGTTGTCGAGATGTCCACGGTACTTCAGCCAAGGACCAGCCATGGAGATGTGGTCAGTAGTAGTCTTTCCCTTTGCCTTGATAAGAATAGGCATGTCTAGAGCATCTTTGCCGTCCCACGGCTGGAATGGTTGCAGAACCTGAAGACGGTCGGAAGATGGTGAGACCTGGACGCTGACCGAGGTGCGATCAGCAGGAGGAGCCTGGTAAGTATCGTTACCAGGGTCGTAACCCTTCGTGGGGAGACCATCGCCAGTGGGAGGAGCAAGCTGGAATTCATTACCGTCCTTATCCTTCAGCTTATCGGTCAGGGGATTGAAGTGTAGGCTGCCAGCAATTGACATGGCGACAACTAGATCAGGGGAAGTAACAAAAGAATGCGTTGCAGGGTTGCCGTCGTTTCGGCCGGTGAAGTTACGGTTGTAGGAGGACAAGATCGAATTGGCCTCGCCCTTCTTGACATCCCGTCGATCCCATTGACCAATGCAGGGGCCACAGGCGTTAGCCAACACTATACCGCCAAATTCCTCGAAAGTCTGAAGTTGGCCATCACGGGCAATAGTAGCTCGGATCTGTTCGGAACCAGGAGTAACAACGAAAGCAGACTTAGCCTTTAAACCATGGTCAAGAGCATCCCGAGCGATGGAAGCACCCCTAGACATGTCTTCGTATGAGGAGTTTGTGCAAGATCCGATCAGACCAACCTTAAGCTCCTCGGGCCAATTATTGGCCTTGACAGCCTCGGAGAACTTGGAGATAGGGGTCGCTAGATCTGGGGTAAAGGGACCGTTGATGTGCGGCTCGAGCTCGGAAAGGTTAATCTCGATAAGCTGGTCATACTCGACACCCTCGTCCTCACGTAGTTCCTTGGCGTAAGATCGGGCAAAGTCACCGATTTCAGTACGCTTAGTAGCCTTTAGGTAGTCATACATGCGGTCGTTGAAAGGGAATACGGAGGTGGTGGCACCTATTTCAGCCCTTTTGTAGATGTTAGCATCTGCTTAACCAGAGTATCCTTCTTAAGGAATGAAAAAAAAACACCCCAATAACATTAAAAGAAAATTCTAAAAAAAAGCCTGAAAGCACCCTAAACAAAGGGGGGAAATAGGGGGAAAATAGAAAAAATTTGATAAAATAAAAGAAGAACAGAAATCCATTACCCCATATTAGCAATTGTCGCCAGGCCAGTGCATGATACACTGTCAAGACCAGGGCCGTGATATTCAATAATTGCGCCTGTGCCACCTTTAACACTAAGTATGCCGGCGACCTTTAGGATGATATCTGGGAATCACTATTAGCAGGAGGCTTATTCGTTGGGCTTACTGAGGACTTACCTTTGGGTGCTGTCCAGCCGGACAGGGCCCCAGTCAGCCGCACTCCAATGACCTTCGGCGCCTTCAGTTCCCAAGGCAGGTTTGCCATGACATCGACAGCATCAGCACCACCAACACCAATGGCAGCCATACCTAGACCACCAGCATTAGGTGTGTGAGAGTCAGTACCGATCAATAGACCGCCAGGGAAGGCATAATTTTCGAGGATGATTTGGTGGATGATACCGGAGCCGGGTCTCCAGAATCCAATGTTGTACTTGGCACATGCTGAGGCTAGGAAGTCATATACTTCCTTGTTGATGCTGATAGCTCGTTCAAGATCTTTCTCTCCGCCGATCTGGGCCTCGATCAGGTGATCACAGTGTACAGTTGTAGGGTTCGCTACAGAAGGCATGCCGGCAGACATGAACTGGAGGATGGCCATCTGAGCAGTAGCATCCTGACATGCGACTCGATCGGGTCGCAACTTCAGATAAGAGACACCCCGCTCGATTTCTTGTCCGTGAGGGTCGTCAAGATGGGAGTATAAGATCTTCTCGGCGTATGCTAGGGGGCGATTTAGACGACTACGAACAATCGCCAAGTTCTCAGACATCTTCTTATAGTTGATAAAGTTGCCTTCTTCCCAGTTGTTTTGCTTGACCTATGGTTTGAGGGAAATATTAGCCTCCGTGATCACCCCTCTAGCAAGCTTTAGAGCTTTGCGATCGATGCCGGCTTACCTTCTTGTCCAAGGCCGAATCGGCCACGGAGGCCATGCACCTACGCAGGTTCATGTTGGACATGACCCGCGATCGGGCAACGTTGCCCAGGACCTGTCGAGTGGCCAACATGTTGACAACCGCGGTCCTGAGGGTAGCTATGAGGGGTTCAGATGTAAGACACGATCAGACCAAATTCAACTCCTACGAAGATTGGAGGATGGGAAAATTATCAGCAGGGAGACAATATGCCTCTTGAACCTGGAGGAAGAAGGAGGAATTGGTTCTTTAGGAGGAAAGGAAAAAAAAGATTGTGATGGAAAAGAAGAGGAAAAGGTGGAGAGTTTTTGTGGTTTGCGATTAAAGATGTTACCTTTGGCCGCCCGGTGCTACGGTACTGCGGTAAAGGGGAGCTGCGAAAGCCTACTGGTCACTAACGGCTAGGCGTGCTAGGGATTTAGATGTATCGGGGTACTTCGGCTAAGACGAAGAGGTACCTCCACTATTGATGGTGTCACCCGGCTGAATGGACGAATCACAGCAAATCCGATTACTTTCAGGTCAAAAACTGTGACCTCACCTTGCTTCTTGGAGAATCAGCCACCACATGCGATAACGATGGAAGCATGGCCTACATTATACATACATGTATGTATGTATGTATGTATGTATGTATGTATGTATGCATGCTTGAACATGCATTGATTACAAAGAGATATCATGAAGCTACCTAGCTTAGGTTCCTCATCTCCTACATATGCGGTCATCTCTAACTTACTATGTATATTTATTATATAAGACGGTCGTCATTGTTACAAAAGTTCCAAGAAGCAAACTTATCTATCCTAATCTAAGTGGCTTTTGGAAACGAGGGGCATTCCATTTCTTGGCAACAGGATGATGGAAAAAACTACCTAACGCTAGGGTACCTAGATCCATTAAGTACATGTATTATACAAAGCGGAAATTTTAACAGAACGCGCGGAATGCAGATAGATGAAAGCGGTTGGATGGAGACTCTTCATGTATAACGGCCTAAGAGAGACATGTATGTATAGGTATCTATGTAAGATGTTGCCGGACTTGGATATGAGTTGGGTTAGCTGCAAGTTTCAATGTTGTTAGTTCAATTCCTAGAATCCCTCAGGTTCACAAGCTCGAATTCCTTTGCGTGGTGTATGCCCAGGTGTACAACAGCCATAATATGTACCCAAATACTTAAAACCCCATGAAACCATCGTGCAATCAGATCAATGGGATTGGTCAGACTTTAAACTTGAAAACTCAATTTGACGTCGTCCCTACGAATAGCACAATTATTGGTAGTGCATATAATCTATCCAAGTAATTTGTCAAATTGATAGGCACATGTAAATCTGTGCGACTTTCTTGTTTTCCTGTAGCTTAACCCTCATTGGAAGCTGGTCGATCTATGACCTAGTTTCTACTTAATCCTTGCCTTTAAGACCTGGGGGTAGTTGGGTGGTATGTAAACGCCTGCGAATCAGCCCCCTCAGTTGCACAGCTACATACCAAGTCAACGGTAGCCTTGCAGCAGCATCTTAAAACTCTAAGGCTAGGACTGAGATTCAAAATTGCTGTAAACACAATTATTTCTGTATCCTAGCAGAATGCAGTTTTGGACTATTTAAGAAAGCTAGATTAATTCTGAAGGAATCAAAGACATGTACCTCGTTCCTGGGCACAAGTACCTTGGAAATAACCGCAGGTACCTCTTCGTCGTAGCCCAAGTAACGCCGTAGTGTAAAAGCCCTGAATCGCTTCAAGAATGCACGCAGGTCCACATTTACAGGTCTGCAGGCCAAAATCGACAGGCCGAGACAAATTTTGCTCAGTCTGGAGACCAAACAGGTGGGACCGAATTGGCCAATCGGCGATACCACTAGGATCAGTGGACAAGGGACATACCCCCACGGCAACTTTGCCTCGGTGAATATTTGGCACCGAGCTGTTGCCCTGGCGCATCGGCATAAAGGTATTGCTAATGCCACATATCTTTGTCGCTACGCCGAAATTTGTGTATAATACCATGCAACCGTGCTATGTACTCCAAGGTTGAATTCGTTTAAATATTTTCCCATGTTTTTTGATAGGTAGGAACTTTGTGTGGCTGCGGCATGGACCTGACTAATAACCTGCCGCTGTAATGCCGCTCGCCCGGCTCTGAAAAACGGATGGAGCCGAATCAAATTCGGAGGCTCGGAACGTTAAACCATACATACCTATGTACATATGTAACTGCAATTACGGGTTTGCGCCCGGATCACTTGTTGCCACTTCCTGAACTAGACTAAAAATATTCACCCCACCAAAATTTCTACGCCTAGGAAATCTTCAATTCAACTTACCTAATACATGTGAGATTAATTTAGGTACCTACTACTACCACGGCTGCTAGATTCTTCAAGACGTAACAGTCCTTGACGAATTTGCCATTGAAAGAATTGCCGCCTATCATGGGTGTCACAAACAAGCGTACGCTGTCCAAGACCCGTCGCAAGACGAGGGACCTAGATCAGATCAAAGCCGACCTCCTCTCGCCAAAGCATCTTGCCCAATTCAAGAACTTAAAGGCGCCAGAAGACCTACCTGCCCTAGGAAAATGGTACTGCACCGAGTGCGCAAAGTGGTACGATACTGAGGATAACCTTGTTGTACACAGAAAAGGAAAGCCTCACAAGAGAAGGTACGTTTTACTTGATAGTAGCATATCATATTAGGTACCTAGTTATCTAAACTAACACTGGATAATAGAGTCAAGCAGCTTCGCGAGGAGCCATATACTCAGAAGGAGGCCGAGGCTGCTATTGGTCTCAGAACCGACAACCAAAGCCCCCACCGAACCGAGAGCGTTACCGATAACGAGATTACCATGTCGACATGAACGACTTGATCCCACCGCGCAAACTTCTCAAAACAGGCATCTATGGCGTTTCGATATACGCGCGAGTGTCATTAATAGAGCACAGGTTGGGCGTCTTATATAATGCGCCCATGCGTTGCAATATTGTCCAAGGCATTTTCTGGCCAAATCAGGGCTAATATCGGATTTCGAGGCTGTGATATTTCGAGAGTCTGATAAGTTATCGACTTCGCTCATTTCAAGCCACGAGCTCTCGGTCTAACGAGACCACTTGTTCGACCTCGTCCCGTTCCGCCTCTACCTCTAGACTGGGTGCCGCCTCTCGAGGGAGGGGGGACACGAGACTGACGAGCATCCGACGTCGCAAACTTCTTAGGAGTCGGCTTGGAGACTGTCGGTGGGTTCTCTACGAAGGAGGTGTCCGTAGTCCTAGAGATAATCAGCATTAGCCTAGCGCATCATATCAAATACTCATACATGAATGTCGTCTCCCCATCGAATTCGCCTCCACGCTCTGTGCTTCGAGATCGGACTGGTGCCGGTGATTGCTCCTCTCTAACCCTCGCTCTGCGGAATGACTCGGGGATCGGTCCCTGTAATTCCGCAACTTATCAGCAGCTATTAAATTCCGTAGACGTAGAATGGCCTATTACCTCGGCAAAGTCGACGCAGAAAGCATTCATGTTCAGTCCGTACATGAAGCTCGCGAAGCTCTCGCTGAATCGTGAGAGGCTTTCGTGCATCAGCTGGAAGTGCATCATGTTCGCCTCTAGGTCGGCCATAGCATCAGAGAACTCGGCGAATGCGGGTTCGAAGGCGTTCAGCGGGAAGGGTTCGCCGCCTTGGACGCTGCGCTGAGCGGACTCGCGGAACGAGGAACGGGAGGAGGGGCGGAGAGGAGTTGTCGGACGCGAGCGCGACGTGGAGCGCGGTCGTCGCACGCTATCGTGGCCTTCGTTTGCCGACATGGTGTTTGAGTTGGCTGAAAATACGATGACTATGATGAATTAGAATAGTAATTGGTAGGTTAGGTACCTAAGGTACTTATTTGATTGAACGTGTTTATACTGTGGGTATTTGAATCGTTACTTAGAAAAAGGTAACTGCCCCCTTCGATAGAATTCAATGCTTGGCAATAGCGAATTAAGGCTGCTAGGGTGCTCAAGATATGGTGGGGTCAACGCCTAAGGTTCAAGGTATTGGACACGTGCTAAACTTCTATTTAGATGCTGCCCCTTAGGATAAAGTGGTACCTGAACCCCAACATGACGTAAACTGTACCTAATATCGAGAAAGGAAGGGACGGAAGAGCTGATGCGCAGCGGCTAGTAGCAGCAGCTCATCTCAAAAAAAGAAAAAGAAAAAAAGAATCGCATAATAGGTAGTATAAATCCGGACTCTTATTAGAAATTAGTCCGCTAACCTAGGTGTAATGTGTAATTACCTATACTTAGTTCCCTCTAGCTTACATATGTACATACCTACATACATCTTCTACGCTATGTAAATGCCTGCTTTTTTTTCTAACTACCCGTCTTTAATGATTGCCTCTTCCAATTCTGGATATCGTTATTCGCTGCGTATCATCTGAGCTTTAAGGTTGAATGCGCCCAGAGTCTGAGAGCTGAGACATATACAAAACAACTATCATAAATCAATTATTTAACATTGACACACGCATTCTGCATTCGATACAACCCAACATTTAACAGGGACGGTGGATAGACCGGTCTCGTACAGTTGCTCGAGCTTGGTTGTTATACGTCAGGTTGAGCAAAGGGATTGATCCCGCCCCCAGAAAATAAGACAGCCAGCCCAGCCTCAATTTGAAAAAGGATACGGATTAGTTCGGCTCCGTCGGACATTTGACATCTGTGCGACAACCTTCTTCTACTTGGGGCTATCTTGGACCTTATGAAGAAGACACCAGCGCCTGTTGTACCGCAACCATTTCTCTTCTCCACAGTTCCAAGACTCAACTTTATTGCCAGTAGTCTCTTAACTCACCAAACCTTCAATCTGCAACAGTCTCTTCTACTTCGACCTTCAACAAAAGTCTCATGCGCATTGTCTAGCCCCGCCCTCCTTCTGACTCGTCCGTCATCAAACTTTGCACAGCCCCGCGGATCGTTATTACTACATCCTAAGAGCTATACTTATAATCGCCATTTTCATTTATCCTCACTCTCATATCGATCACTCTCATATCGAGTAAAAACTCATCCAAAAAGACGAGCATTTTCAAGACAAGAGCAGAAACGCGAACGGTGCTTAAAGAGCCAAATCTCACCTGCGCTATACTTTTTACCCTTGCTCACATTTAGCACCTTTGTGCTCTACAGTATAGTACCTTCTCGTCCAAGAGTACCACCAACATCTGAAGCTATTGCTGGAGACTATTCCAGCAAACCCGTAGAAGACATGGAACCTCTTCCGGGTAGGCCGGGGAACTTAACCCCCGAAGAAGAAGAGAAGCTGCGCAAGTTCTGGGAGATGTTCTTGCACGTATGCGGCGTTCTAGGCGAGGAGGCCTCCGGCGAGGTAGACAACGCCTCAGAAAGTCAGGGGAAGACGGGCACCGCGGGATCCGAAAAGACTAAGAAGAGTCGGATGTCTATTTTTAAGAGAAAGAAGGACAAGAGCAAGGATGGCGCAGCGCCTACCAAGGTCCCCGCCATGGACGGCATCAAGGAAAACGACCCAGAAGATAAATGGGGTGAGAACAAGACATACCTCGATACCTTAGCCACGCACACCCCAGAGCAGATAAGAGCCACGATCTGGTCTATGGTCAAGCACGACCATCCCGATGCTCTTTTACTACGGTTCCTAAGGGCTAGGAAATGGGACCTCCAAAGGGCCCTTGTCATGCTGATGTCGACGATGAACTGGAGGTGTTCGGAGGCCCATGTTGACGACGAAGTTATGGCCAACGGCGAAGAACTTGCTTCCATCAACGAGAAAACCGGCGATGAAAAGACAAAAAAAGTAGCACAAGACTTTCTGGCTCAACTGCGCATGGGAAAGAGTTATTGCTACGGTACTGATAAAATTGGAAGGCCTATTTGCATTGTTAGGGCTCGCCTACACAAAGCAGGCGAACAGTCTGAGGAAGGCCTGGAACGTTTTACTGTTTATTTGATCGAGACGACACGGTTTATGCTTCGCGCTCCTATTGATACTGCTGTTAGTATCATATTCCAGCCATCCCGAATATCCCAAGAACTAACATTATTAGTGTATCGTTTTCGACTTGACTGGCTTTTCCTTAGCTAACATGGTAAGTTGAAGGGAAATACTACAATTTGAGATGAGGCAAGCTAACGCCTACCAGGATTACACTCCGGTGAAGTTTATGATAAAATGCTTTGAAGCTAATTACCCCGAGAGCCTTGGTGTTGTTCTCGTCCATAAGGCCCCGTGGGTCTTTCAAGGTTTGCTAACTCCCACGTTATACTTATGCATGTATACCCTAACTCAATATATAGGTATCTGGAAGATTCTTCGGGGGTGGCTCGATCCTGTAGTTGCAGGCAAGGTCCATTTCACAAATACCGTCAAGGATTTAGAGGAGTTCGTTGCTAAGGAGACACTGCCCGACGAACTAGAAGGCACATCAGGCTATACCTACAAATACGTAGAGCCAGTGCCCGGTGAAAATGCTAAGATGAAGGATCTAGAGACAAAAGAAAAGCTTCAGCGGGAGCGGGAGGCTCTCTACGAAGACTACGAAAGCAAGACGATCGAATGGATTAATGAAACAGATGCTACGAAGAGGGCGGCCATCTATTCAGAGCGGAACATAATTGCTAAGAACCTAAGGGAGCAATACTGGCATATAGATCCCTACATTAGGTCAAGGTCTTACTTCGACAGGATAGGTGTTATCAAGCCCGACGGAAGCCTTGACTATTACCCTTCGAAAACCACGAATGGGACGACGGCCGCGTTGGCGGCGGGAGAAACATCAGCTGATGATGTCGATTAAACCTAATGTACACGTAGAGGAATGGAGTATATCAACAACAAGGGCACGGAGGCGGGTAATTAGCATAGACTAGGTAGGCATCAATATTACCGAAAGCAATGGCGAGGATGTGTAATTTCTTCTTTTTTGTGAATTCTTTGAGCTGAAGGACTATCAACTAGACGAGTAGTCGTTTTGCCATACATCAACATATATTAGGTAGCTACCTAACTTCAGAGAAAGCTTCTTGGAGAATACATTCACATCTTTGCTTTGATATCCTCGTAGAGCGCCTTTAGCGCGTCCATGTCTGTGGTCTGCTGGGGCCAACCCACTCCGAGTCCTTGCTCTTGGTTCGGCTTGGGGATCTAAGGGATGTGTTAGTAGAGTGTTGAGATAGATTGCTCATGGGCATTTCTTACCATGTGAAAGTGGACCTAGAACGAGGAAGTTCACGATTAGTTCGCTGCTACAAGTTTCCTCTCGCGCTTGTCTCATCAAACTGTATTCATCCACCCCTTTCTTCCTGAGAAGGGCAAGAAGACTAGGCAAAACTTTAGGTCAGGGGTTAGAAAACTCACATGGTCAACAACCTGGTGGGCGATGCGGCCGTTGTTCTGCAGGATGTTGTAGTCGGTGGCGCCGGTTGCCGCGACAAGCTTCTTGACCACGGGCAGGATCTCGCTCAGCTGGTCGTCGGGGATGTCGGCCAGCTTGGCGCCGTGGAACTTGGGGATGACGAGCTGGGTGTTGTTAGTCTTATATATATCTCTTCTTTATACTCACTGGGTGATTCTAGAATATATGAGACGAGGGGTGGTCTCTTACGGCGTGGCCCTTGCTTAGAGGGTTGATGTCGAGGAAGGCAAAGGTCTTGTCGCTCTCGAAGAGCTTGAAGGAGGGGATTTCTCCTGTAATTGGTTGTTAATAATTTACATCATTGCATAAAAATTTGAAAATATGAGGGAGAAGATGTTGGTGATATATGAATTCAAGACATCTCAACACCACAGATGAAATTTTGAATACCTACCCTTGATGATCTTACAGAAGATGCAGGCGGCCATGTTAACTGACAGGCGACTTAGACTTAGTAGATGAATATGTATGGAGATGAATATGTATGGAGACGTGGACCTTGATGGCTCGCTAGGTTCGATGTTCCAGATATACGGCCTCGTCGGATCTGATAAATTGCAGACAAGCTTACAGGCCGAGAGTTCAACCACACCAGAACGGACGTCATATAGAGGGGCACAACAGCTACCCCACCTTGTTCTACAAAGCACGACTTCCATGTATTCCGTACGCGTCGGGCTATTTTCGGTTCTCGGGGTCAATTGATGCTATTGTGGCATGCAACATTACCTAGGTACGTTCTTTATTTTAGCTACAAGTGCCTATGTAGTATATAAATATTTATTTTTATCTCGACAATTATGACAATTAAAAATAACCAGGCATTATTTGCAAGAGACCCAATAAGTAGCAAGCAGTACGATTGGTTCGTCGAAAGGAAAGCGAAAAAGTAAAATCAACCAACTCCAGATATCAATAGTGCATACGAGCGCGCAAAAAATAAACTTTAAATTAGAAATCATAGGACAAGTATTCAAATGTAGAATTGGACATTCGTGAGGGCGAAAAAAGGTCCAAAAAATAGACTGGCAAAACAAAATTGAATCTGGGAACTCCAGAATATTGTTTCCAAAGATTAGTGAAAGGAGCATTGTGGGTTACACAAGGTTGAGTCAGGTAAAAGGCATGAGTCAAGTACTTTTATGCAATCCCGCTCCTGATCATTGGACTGTTATTTTACTTTATAAGGCTTTATATCCGCCGGAGAATATCCGGTCCAATCAGAGTGCAGCATAGTACTTAGTACATGTTATCGTCCGAAAACGCGGTGCATTTATAAGTCAACATTTCGCCAACTTGGTGAGGAATTATATTATATTCCTCATAAGGCTTCATGGTTGCTGTTACAATAGATTTTCTATTAAAACTTCTACCATCCACCTACCGAGACCCCTATATATTTCAAAATCGAATAGCAGTTCTTCGGTCTTTGGAATACTTAGCTTCTTTACTTCAGGATACATAATATCTCTATTGGGTTGAACATCTGTAGAGCGTTCTGTACATAATACAATTAAGTAGCCTATTGGTGTTCCATATATATAAATACTATAGTATCAGAACATGAATAGGGACAAATGCAGACATATATGTCTTGCCCCATAGTATCCAAGTTACCTACCTAGCTAAACTATCAAATCATAGCATGTATAAAGGCCATCCGCAGCGTAATGAAAAACGTTAGCGAAACAAGGCTGTAACGCAGTATAACGCAATAACATGACACGTCAGTCATAGGTAATATCCAGCAAAACATTATGATTACACGGTAGTTCTATTTGACATTCTATCTCATACCCCCCAGAGCAAGAGCAACGACCTTTAAGCCAACTGTCATGACATCGAAGCTCAACTTATACTCTTCCGTACGTAGACGGGTCTATTCCTCCTCTGCCAACTCCGCCAGCGGTATCCCTTGCGCCTTAAGGAACTCCACCGCATCATCCACACCCTTCGGGGCATTGATCCAGTGCCCCCCGTCCTCATACTCATGCCACTCGACATTCATACCGAAACTCTTAAGCCCAGTCCTCAACTGCCGCCCGTACTCGACAAAGACAAGCGAGTCGTCGGCGCAGTGGCCCAGGAACGCAGGCGTATTCCGCACCACGGTATCCGTTTTCGGCCACCCGTCTTCCATCCCTAGTACCTCGCGGGTTTCCTCCAGCGACCCGCCCGGAAACGGCAGCCAGCACGAAAACCCCATGATGCCGCAGAGCCGGGACTCCGATTTTGGCACCTCTTCCTCTCCCTTTTCCTGCAACGCCATAAGCTCACCCTCGGCAGTCTCGGCGCCGCCGCCGTCGTCGAGGTGCAGTAAAGTGTGGAACACCGTGGCGCCGCCTTGGCTGACGCCGGCTAGCACGACGTGGTCCATGCCACCGACGGTGCGGGCCTCGCGCCGCACGATCCGCCGGATGCTGGCGACGCTGCCGCGCAAGCCGAAGACTTGCATCTCTTCGGCATCGGTTAGGTCCAGCATGTTGGACACGTCGAACCACTGCGGACAGACCTCGCCGAGGTTTTCGGCGAGACGGGGTTCGGCTTCCTAGGGGGTGTTAGTAGGGAGATGATAGATGCATGGAAGGGGGAGGGGGGGTTTTAATAAGTGTGAAAGGGGAAAGGGGGTGGCGTGTATATAATTAGAAAGCGACGGTGACTTCATTAACCTAAGCATTTAGTCGAAGCGGGAGCGGGAGCGGGAGTGGGTTGACCCCTGAGACAAACCGGAAAGATTCTCGGGATATACGTCATTTAAACGGCCGAGCGATCAAACAACGAATACAGTAGACGTACCGGAAAGACCCAGCGCACCGACGGAAATTCATCTACCAGCGAGCGGCCGCGCGAATCCCTCGTCCACCGCGACAGCAGGGCATCGGCCATATTCCGCGAGGTGTCGCCGCGGCCGTGCAAGAATATCACGGTGTGGGTGTGCTTATGCGGGGCCAGCGGCGAGATCACCGAGCACCCGAGCTCCATTCTTAGATATGTGGTAGGTTAGGTACCGAACGTAAAGGTGAAGAAGAACGGCAAAAGGTACCTGAGCCTTAATTTTATACACACCAGGTTGGCAGGTATATACACCAGGTATGTAAGGTACTAATGACTAGGTATTAATGATTAGGTACCTAACGGCGATGCGCGACACGATGGACAAATGCTGTGCTGCAGAGGTAAGTGAGAAAAGCTGGCATGTCTTAAACCTGGTGCGTAAGGTACATTACATGTGCTGGGGAATGGATATACGGATATGGATATGGATATGGATATGGATATGGATATGGATATGGATATGGGGGCGAGTGGATAGACAGTAGTTAGTGGACGGTATGCAAATGGTGCATGTTTTTTTTTATAGGATAATGGGGATGCGAAAGGGGCCGGGGTAGTAGGTTAAGTATTTAGTCCAGGTTAAGAGGTATTTAGTGGTAAAACTTGGTGGTAGTTGAATCGAATCCACTATTGCTCAGTGGAGTTTTTATTTATTTCGACGTTGGTGCGGCCAAACTAGATTGGCCACAAAGAAGCCGTTGCGTATACGTGATGCTATTTTGGTAAAGTACGAAGTAAAATGAATCTGCTGACAGTACCTATCAAACATAATCAGTTGAAAATATGACCAGTCATCTTCAAAATGGTCATCTTCGGGTATGAGCAGCCTAGGGGATATATAAGCTGAGGGGATTCGCCTCTGCCTCATGTTAAGAGAACATGATGGTAGGTATTAGAAAGGAGGATTTATAGTTTAATCTGATTTATAAATGTGCGATGGTTAATCAGACCCCAGGGGGTTTGTCAAAAGACTCAATTACGTCTAAATATCTAACTATAGGTGATCTATAGGTGCGCAAATATATAAAAATTTATAATTCATCCTTCGTCCTCGTCTTTACATCAGGCTTCTCCTCGAGCGTCCGGCTCTTGGTGTTCTTTTCCTCACTACCAATAGTAAGCACCTTCTGGGTGTCGCCATCTGTGACTGATCCTCTCCTCCGTCGATCTACGGCGGCGATCTCGTCATCGTACACGGTCCATTCCGGAACTTGCCTCCTAGCTCGGTCGAGTTTCGGCTCTTTGGTCTGCGGATTGTTACATAGGTCGATGGTTCGCGCTTCTTTCTGGCTCTCGTCGCTACACCACGTCTCGCACCACAACCACTCTTGCGGTAGGCTGTGGATCGGAATTACAAACTGCATGTGGTTTGGCAGGTCCTGATCGAGGTTAGAGAGGGAGCCCGGATCGGCCGATAGCTGATGGTAATGCTGCCTGAGCCTATCGCCCGCGGCTAGCTGCCTAAAGCGGCGAAGGTCGACCACGTAGAGGGCTGAGATGTGATAGGGGTTCCCGCGGAGGTAATTCTTCCAGTAGCCTTGCTTCCAGAAGCGGAAGCCCTCCATCTCAGTCCGAGAATCACACATTGGCGTAAAACCGTAGGGCGCGCCCTGCAGGTCAAGATTGACAAGGTCTATCATGTCTGTCCTGACGATCTGATCTGCGTCGACGAATATCACCTTGTCGAGGGACAGGGGGAAGAGGACGTCTAGGAATAGGATCTTGTAGCCCCAGATTTCGCGCTGCTTCTCTTTCTGCTGGCGGAGCCAGTGCGGCCACTTGTACGTAACCATCTCGTACTTAAAGCCGTACTCCTTAGCTAAGTGGGGTATGAATTCTTTGAAGGACGGAGACAGGAACTGCTCGATAAACCAGAACTTGACCGTGTGGTTTGTGTTCTTCATGACGGAAACCATCATGATGTTGAGCATGCGCTCGTATAGATGACCGCTCGCCACGGAGAAGATATTGATCTCGGCGTGTTCTTCGTTTGAGACCGACTTGGGCTTGGGCTTTGTCCCGAGGATTCCTTCGGCAAACTTGAGACCGCGAGAGAGGAGATCGTCGCCGCCCTCCGAACTGCTTTCTTCGAGGACGTCTTCTAGCTCCATACCAGGCTTCCTTTCCAGCCGCGGGTATAGAGTCGTACCCTGGAAGTCCATGAGAGCAACTTCGGTACCTTCGTCACCGGGGACAGGGTTATATCCTTTTGCGCCCACGCTGATAATGTCAAAGATTTCTGAACTTCTTCCTTCCTTGAGGTGTATATTGTAATACCCAGGGTTGGCTTTGAACTGGAAGTAGCCAATGTTGGCCATGATGATTGTGTCGTCGAAATGGGGATCAAGCTCTGTGCCGAGTAATAGCTGGACACCACGGGGTGGACCGCCCGACACTTCTCGTGAGTGACCTTCGATAAGGATATGCTCGAGTTCATAGGTGGCTTCTACGTCAGTTTTGATGGAGCTCAACTTCACGTTATCCAAATCATGAATTGAAACCTTCGCTGCTACTAGCCAAGCAGGTGGCACATCCATGCCAAGGTTGAGAAGAGCTTCTGAAGGAAGTCCCTTGAATGTAGCGCCGAGAGCGCTGACCTTTCCATCCTCGTCGAAAGATGGTGCCGAGTCTAAGACGTATCGGTAGAATCTCTTGACTGGAAGCTCTTCGATTTTCTCTTTTGGGTTCAAGAAGATGCGCATGTAAACACCGTCTAGCTGGGATAGAACCTTGAGTATAGGAGCCCACTTCTGTCCTATCTCGCTGGCAGGGTTGATCACGGCAACAAAGTGGATATTAGCCGTGGATGCATCACCAACGTCGATCATCGTGTGGGTGGAATTCCATGCGTCGAATAGAGCCGTTCTTAGGGTCGGGGCGGATTCGAAAATCCCCTCGGGCAGGTCAGATATAGTGGATAGAGCGGTTACCGACGTAAGCTTCGCGGCAGTTAGAGGATGGGTGATCTTGTCCGCCAAGCCTAGCGCGTCAGCTGCCTTATACACCGGGAGTATTCTTGTTTCCTGCTCGAATTCAAGTAGTAGCTCGAAGTCATTTTCCGTAAATCCCGAGTTGTCAACAAATGGGCCGATCACACGACCGTTGAGGATGAGAAACTGAGCACCTGGGGCAACGGCTGCGGCTGTTAGGAAACGTGATAACGCTGCGTTATATCCGTCATCCTGCCCGTCAGCTGGGCTTGATAAGAGGACTTCTAGCGTCTCCAAATTTTCAACTTCCAAGAGTTTGGCAGTGTCCTTCTTAAGCAGCGCGTTGATTTCGTGCGCGCTGCTCAATTTCTGAGCATTATTGACAATATCAAGACGCACTCCGGGGTTGTTACGCCGGAATGATAAGGCAGATAAGAGAAGACGGAGACCTTGCTGCGAGCTCAGATCGGCAACAACTGTCAGAGTAGCCCAGGTCTCCTTGCTTGTGTCCTCACTTGCTTCGATAACTGGAACCTGTTCGAACAGATCGTTGTGTTCGGAATAGAGCTTATTTATATCTAACACGATGAGAGTATTCTCGCCGTCGGGATAAATATAGAGGTTACGTCGAGTTGCTGCGCCCTCTAGGAAGAGCTGCGGGATCCATGTCTCATCGTCGATCGTGCCTGTGAAGATTCCCTGTTGAACTAGTTGTAGGTCGGTACCCATTCTCATGCTCATGACTTGAAGCCAATTGTCTTCCCGCGGTATGGCAAGACCATTGAGAAACAGCGGAGGCACTTCGGTATTGGCGTTGAGTCGCTCTACCCAATGATTCACAAGCTTGATTTGTTTGGTGTGGTCTTCTGATTCGAGGATATCCTTGAACGAAGGGGGTGCGGCTTCGTCCTTCGGGGTGCGATTTTTAATTGCCTTATCAAAGTGTGCCTGTTCAGAGCCATCCCCCGTATTGCAAGCCCCCAGATAAGATATGAGGCTGGATAGCCCGTAATTCTCTAACAGATGATAGGCTACCTTCGCTCGCTCCTCGGCTGTCTTCGTTGGTGTCAACGGTACTAGTCCGAAGCGGACGGGGAGTAGCCTTTTTATGAAAGCCTGGAGTTGCTCAACAACTAAGGACAGATCTTCTGGCTTGGTCAAGTCAACCGGAACAACGAGATTGAATATATCCTTACGGATCGGAGGAATCTGCCCAGGGTAAGTCCTTTGCATAAGCTAGAAATAGTCAGCTAGTTGTAGGGTGAAGTACCTCTTAATTTATTAGTACTTACTGCCATAAGACTCTTGGGATACTCGGCGTATCGCTTGTCCTTTTCGATGTTGTTCAGCCAGATAATGACGCTGCCTTCTTCAATTTCGTCCCGCCAGTCAAATCTACGAGGCTCGTCGGACGACTTGGCCGATGTTACTTCGCGATGGCCAAGTAGGTACACGGCTTCTTTTCCGCTTAATCCCAAACTTGTCACACCATCGATAAGTTTTCTTTCCCGTCTAATGCTGTTTACGAGGGTGAACGGATCGATTTGCCGTTCGATCAGCTGGACGCCGTTCATCCAGAGGACATTCATCCCAGCAGGTACGCTCAGGGCTCGATTCTGACGGTGCTCCTTAACGAAAGCATCTGAAGCATTATGTGCGGCGACAGACGTAGAGAACTTCGGGAAGTCTTGAGTCAACTTGATCAACGTTTGGAAAGGGTCATCGCTTTGCATGATAAAAGAACCGGCTTTGAGACCTAATGATGCCAATTCGGAACTTGACAGCGGCTTTAGGTCTGTTACCTCCTCTTCTCCGTCGAGCACGACTTCAGTAGGCGTAGACTTAGCGGCCGAGCTCGTCTCAGATTCGGCTTCGCGATCGTCAATGACAATATAGTCTGTTCGCTTTAGCTGAAGCTCCACACCGTACCCGCTGACCGGCAGCGGTTCTCGTTCCTCGGTTTGGTCAACGCGATATCTTAGCCGGTACGAAACCTCCCCTTTTCGGGCCATCTCGGATAGGGATTTATGGAAGGGCCCAAATTCAGGTTTGGTGATATCCGCGTATAGTATCACTTCTGAACCTGCCCCTAAAGCGCGATCGAATGGGAGCAACCGTATTTGCCTATATTCATGTAAGATACGATCGAATAATAAATATCATTAAGGTATGGTACAT
Source organism: Daldinia decipiens (assembly GCF_022478715.1). NCBI lineage: Eukaryota > Fungi > Ascomycota > Sordariomycetes > Xylariales > Hypoxylaceae > Daldinia > Daldinia decipiens. The sequence goes on along the minus strand of NW_026054552.1, from coordinate 88,481 downwards.
ACGAGTCCCCTGAGATGTGGCCGTCGGCATGCGCAAGCGAAGCTGAGCAGTACTGCTTTCCGCTCATGAGCACCCACTCAGCGCAGTCGGTCCTGGCTTTTCCTAGGGAGGGTGCTACGGCTGTATCGTAGTATTGATAATGAGCCTCTATCCTCGGAGCTGCTGACCTCATAGAAAGGGCAAGCTTGAAAGTGGACAATGCCTCCGAACTTCCCATGTGGCCATCTTGTTTTAAAATTTGGAGGAACTTCTCGTATAGTTCCTTGTCTGTCTTCGAATTCGCAAAGGTGCCATCGGCGATTCGGTCGAGGAGTGGGAAGTAAGATGTGGCGTTCTCTCCGGCAGCAGTCTCTCTAGATTACATTTAGCATTTACATATTCTAATTGGACTATACCACGAATGCAACCTACAAGAGCTCGACGAGATAGGGAGGAGCTGGGAATGCAGCTTTCATAGCAACATTAACGGAGGGCCCAGCTAGAACATGACCCGAGTTCAAGCAAAGAGTTGCCAAAAGAGTGGCGGCAAGGCCACATGGCAACTGAAAAAGTCGTGGTATCATGATGCCTTGAGAGTCGTAAATAGTATATGGAGCTAGAGGGGTAAGAGACGAAATAGCTCTGTCGCAAGCTCTGGCATGCGGCAGAGCTTGGAGCTGATAAGTCTACAGGACCATATATCGCGAATCAAGTCAAGAACCTGATTTCGAAGTCATTGGAACGGAGTTTAAGTTTTGGTGTAAATGCAAAGTGGCTTTTTTGTAGGTCTGGACTTTTTTGGGACGAGGTACGTAAAGCTGCCGTGTAAGTGATAAGATAGAGTTTGGAGAAGCCGCTGCAATTGAACACCTAAACGTTAGGTAGATAATTAATTGGAACTTGACCAATAGGAATAGCTGAAGGGATTTGAAGCTGTCAGGGGTTCAGCTGCGTTTAGTTGCATAACAGGTTGGAGTGAGCTGCCCCTCCAAGTAGTACCTGTACAGTATGTTATTAATGTAATTGGCCTGAATCTAAGTACTCAATACATTTATAACCCATCAGGGATACTGATTCTTCTGTGCTGGCACAATTAAGACATCGGGCTATTAGCACGGCGCCTCTACGGTATCAGCCCTCCAAGTGATATTTTAAATCATTTGCGCGTTTGATTTAATTTTATAGTTATAGTTAATATAATTATTAATCATGTTTAAGGGGGTCATTTTTGGGTTTGTATCTTTTATATACCTTCACCGCGTTGCACTGATATTAAGATCCAGCTAATCAGAGACCCCTTAAAACTCAAAGACACAATATAACCATTCCATTAGAGCCACCAACCTCTAATATGGTAATTATCAAGATGTCCTTTTTTCTTTATTCGGCTGAAGCCTCACCGGTCTCTATGTTATCTTTCATTTTCATCTCCTGAAATCTCTCCTAAAGCTCCTGAAGCTCCAGCTGCATTCTTTCGTCGTTGCTCAGGCTCCATTCTATGCCCTCAGCATTGCTGATGGGTTGAGAAGATTGACTTCTCATTGGCTCCCTCGTCAATTTATTATTGACTTCCAAATTACGGTTCTTCTCCCTCTGCTTTTTTGTGGGGGTGGGGGGTTGTGACCTCTTTCTTCTTCTTTGACCCCTTTTCGTTCTTTCTCAGAAACTTCTCTATCCTTTCCAAGCTTTTTCAATTTTCTCAATATTCTCGAAAAAGTTTCTTTGATAAAAACAGTAGCAAAATATTTCTGTATGTTAATGTTCAATCATTCTACCTTGCTCCAAGAATTGGATCTTGTTGTGTCTCGTAGGCATACGGAGGTCACTTGGGATGGAAGGAGAATAGACGCCAAGATTGTTTAACATTCCCATGCTAGAAATATGTCGAAAGGTGTGAGTGGAATTCTAACATGTGATATTGCAACAAGAAGATCACTATTTTAGGGGAAGCACGTATCTGATAGTTTGCATAGAAGAACTGGTGGAAAATTAGAACAGGGAAGAGGCCGGTAAAATCTCTCCCAACCTTTACCGTTGGCCTATTATTAGTTCTCGGAAGGATCGAGAAGGGAGAATTATATTTATGACGATGTGGAAGACTTGTAGTTTACAGTACGGCTTTTCCGGCGTGAGATGGGGTAACGGATATATAAACCTGGGAATTGATGACTCTCAAAGATGCTGGCGGTATAAAATATACCTATGTAAAATTGAAGAAGGGGCTTTGTGTGTGAATGACACAAGAAGGGAAAGAAAGGTGGAGGATGCGATGTAGAAGATATGTAGATGTATGTGAATTGAGATGAATATTATTAGATGGATTAGATGTATGTTAAAGAAAGAGGAGCTATCATAACAAGAAATAAGTTGGCGACTGCTTACATGGAATGAGTAACCTGAAACTGAAACGTAGACAGTTAATATAAAGTATAAGCAGAGGCGGAACTCCGTACTTAAGAGGTATTACTGGAATATTGTGTCTATTTAATTGCACGATAAGAAGAGGTATCTCTAATATTAAGAGACTGAGAAAGTAAGCACTTGATTATTTTCTTTCGGGATAGCTTCAATATCAGAAGCTGTGCTGGTAGTCAACTATCTTACTTACCCAACTACATATCTACCTAGGTAGGTACTAAACACTTATATCGATGCCATTGCTGATCAAATCTGTAGGCAATCAGGATTTTATTTGAGGAGGCAGGTAATATATTTCAAGGTGATATTAGATAAGGGAGGTTCTAACACTGCCGCGGTAGACCTTCTACCAGCACTGCAAGAATATCGTAATTGCCCGTCCCACAGTCCCATGTTCTCTGCCTGTGGCATCTTCGGTACGCTTGGCACCTACTTTTACTAGCTGAGGATTTAGTTGATAATGTTTCCTCAGCAGCATCGAATAGTTACGCTTTCACATTCCCAGCCGAAGTACAAGCTTAAGCAACCGACAACCAGGGCAGAGCCTCTCACGCCAACATGAATCATTCACGCGATCTTGAGCCTTCCTCGCCGCTTCTTTGTAAAAGAGTAATGAGAGACTTGATTGAAACATTAGAGAAGGTTAGGGTGGATATAGAACGGCAAAGGGCGTTGGCTTTAAAGTACAACCCTCCTCGGGAAATGCGAAACCTGACGCATGATATGGCAGAATGAGTTAAAGATGTTGTTTGTGATGTGATGTGCGAGATAAAAGAGTATATTCTATTCTGAATATCTACGATGAATGAGAGCCAAGTCAACGATGAAGAATGACACAAGCACAACAAGGGTGCCAGAAACTTGAAAGTATGGAAGGACAGAATACGATCTGCACTTTATTTCCTGATTTGATAGACTCATGATTAAATAATACTCGACACACTCAATCACGAATATTAATTTGATATGTCTATCAATGGCTATATCGATAACAAGGCTGAGGCTTAAAAATGAAGTTAAAAATAGTACTGCCGGGACAGCCTTGCGCAACATCACGTAATATGTAGGTTACTAGGTTACCTATGTACCTAGTGGGGTTGAATTACCTAATGGCTGGACCCGGAATATTTACTTTCCGATCACTAAAGCCACATTCTAGTCTAGCCACTTAGCCTAGAAACACTGCAACGTTTAGAACCTGGCTAAGAATTAATCCACCGTCACTTTTGGGGCCACGAATTGACTTCCATGTACTTCACGAATTGTGTCTAAAGCACTTAATCCCCAGAGTTGGCATTAAGAGATCAACTTTTAGAGCCTTACAGCTCTCCACCACCCGTTACCACTACATAATTCTCTTCCGACCGTTTCTTAAAGCCGCCATTCTAACTGGGCGCATCTCTTCTGCCCATTCATGACACAAGCTTAGGGGCTTCCTGCTGCCTCTACCGTCCTCACAATGCAGGCCTCTTCGGGAATGCTAACAAAGGTACATACTCCATTGGCACGTCCTCAAGCTGGTCGCATACCCTTAAAGCATACACTGACGCACCTTGTTATAGTTCGAGTCCAAGTCCTCGAGAGCGAAAGGTATTGCCTTTCACCCAAAGAGGTTCGAGCATCCCCTCTTCGCTATATCTTTGACTATCGTCACCGCTATTCGTTGCTAATCCGAGAGCAATTAGACCATGGATTCTCGTATCGCTACACTCGTCGACCATACAGCTGTGGGATTACCGCATGGGAACTCTCATTGATCGTTTCGAAGAGCATGATGGTCCCGTCCGAGGCGTCGATTTCCACAAGACACAACCTCTCTTCGTTTCCGGTGGCGACGACTACAAGATCAAAGTCTGGTCTTATCAGACGAGAAGATGTCTGTTTACTCTGAATGGGCATTTGGACTACGTACGAACAGTCTTCTTCCACCACGAGCTGCCGTGGATCATATCAGCATCCGACGACCAGACGATCCGAATATGGAACTGGCAAAATCGGTCATTAAGTATGAGCTCCGAAGGAAACTAGGCTTCGGATATATGTGCTAACAGTTGATCTAGTTTGCACGATGACTGGCCATAATCACTACGTAATGTGCGCCCAGTTTCACCCGAAGGACGACCTCGTAGTATCCGCGTCTCTCGATCAGTCCGTTCGTGTCTGGGATATATCTGGTCTACGAAAGAAGCACTCCGCCCCGACCTCTATGTCCTTCGAGGACCAGGTCGCCCGTTCGAACGCTCAGCAGACCGACATGTTCGGTAACACGGACGCGATGGTGAAGTTCGTACTTGAGGGTCACGACCGGGGTGTAAATTGGGTCGCTTTTCATCCGACGGCGCCGCATATCGTCTCCGCTGGCGATGACCGTCTTATAAAGCTGTGGCGATTTAGCGAGACGAAGGCCTGGGAGGTGGATACCTGCCGTGGACATTTCCAGAATGCTTCCGGTTGCTTGTTCCACCCTCATCAAGATTTAATTCTGTCCTGTGGCGAGGATAAGACGATTCGAGTATGGGATTCTCAAAAGCGTACTGCTGTCCAATCATTTAAACGAGAAAACGACCGATTCTGGGTCATCGCGGCGCACCCTGAAATCAACCTGTTTGCTGCCGGTCACGACAATGGTGTGATGGTGTTCAAACTCGAACGCGAGCGTCCAGCGTCGACTGTTCACCAGAATTCGCTCTTTTTCGTCACGAAAGAGAAACACGTCCGCTCTTACGACTTCCAAAAGAACGCCGAGAGTCCAACGTTGCTATCCTTGAAGCGACTCGGTAGCGCTTGGGTTCCTCCTCGCACCTTATCTTACAACCCGGCTGAGCGTTCTGTTCTCATAACATCTCCTGCCGAGGGTGGCAAATATGAACTAATTAACCTTCCTCGAGACGGCTCTGGTGCGTTGGAAGCGACTGATTCCAAGAGCGGATCAGGTAACTCGGCTATCTTTGTGGCTCGAAACCGATTTGCCGTACTCGACACGTCCACGCAGACCATCGACATTAAAGATCTTTCTAATAATACGGCAAGAAGCATTAAACCCCCTCCTGGAACTACCGATATCTACTTTGGCGGCACTGGAAACCTGTTTATAATTACTCCTACCGCGGTTCACCTGTACGACATTCAGCAGAAGAAGAGCATCGCCGAGTTGTTGGTGAATGGTGTCAAGTATGTTGTCTGGTCGAACGATGGTCTTCATGCAGCACTTTTGAGCAAACACAACGTTACCATTGTGACGAAGACTCTCGAACAGGTTAGCACTTTACACGAGACCATCAGGATCAAGAGCGCAACTTGGGATGATGCGGGAGTCCTACTGTACTCTACCCTGAACCACGTCAAGTACACTCTTATGAATGGTGACAACGGCATTGTTAGGACCCTTGACCAGACAGTCTACCTCGTGAGAGTCAAGGGCCGAAATGTCTACTGCCTCGACCGCGCCGCTAGGCCTAAGATCCTTCACATCGATCCGACCGAGTATCGCTTCAAGCTGTCGCTGGTAAAGCGCAACTACGAGGAGATGCTTCACATTATACGCACTTCTAGCTTGGTCGGCCAATCTATCATTTCGTACCTACAGAAGAAAGGATACCCCGAGATCGCTTTGCAATTCGTACAGGACCCAACCACTCGTTTCGAACTTGCCATTGAATGTGGCAACCTTGACGTGGCTGTAGAGATGGCCAAGGAATTAGACCGACCTAAGCTTTGGACGAGGTTAGGCGCCGAGGCTTTGGCCCATGGAAACCACCAGGTCGTGGAGATGGCTTACCAGAAGCTCAAGCAGTTCGACAAGCTTTCTTTCCTATATCTCGCAACTGGTGACCATTCGAAACTGTCAAGGATGGCTAAGATTGCCGAGCATCGGGGTGACTTTACCGCGAGATTCCAAAACGCGTTATACCTAGGTGAAGTCGAGGACAGGATACAGATGTTCAAAGAGATCGACTTATGTGAGTTGCGCCTTTGGATTATTATTGACGTGGGAAAACTAATAAACTTGCAGACCCTCTGGCGTATATGACAGCCAAAGCACATGGCCTCGAGGAAGAGTGCCAATCGATCCTAGAGGCAGCTGGTATTACTGAAGAGCAATTAACGCTGCCTACCTTTGGCGAGAACCTCACTCCTCCGAAGCCGGTTGTCCCGACGTACAAGGCCAACTGGCCTACAAAGGCGACCTCGCAATCCTTCTTTGAGAAGGCCCTTGCCAGTCAACTTGAAGGTATAACTCTCGAGGAGGAGCCTTCGGCAGCCGGCAATGGAATTCTGGATGAGGCTGTTGATGAGGATGTTGCTACTAAGCGAAATGGCGGGTTGGAAGGCGAAGACGATGAGGACGCGGCCGGATGGGACATGGGCGAGGACATCGTTCCCGAAGCTGACAGCGACTTCGTTAACGTTGAGAGTACAGACGCCGGAGGAGCTGGAAGCAGCGAGGCTGACCTGTGGGCTCGCAATTCTCCCTTAGCTGCGGATCACATCGCTGCAGGCTCCTTCGAGTCTGCTATGAACCTCCTTAACAGGCAAGTTGGCGCTGTCAACTTTGCTCCGCTCAAGCCACGTTTCCTGGAGATTTATTCCGCGTCGAGGACCTTCCTCCCCGCATCCCCTGGGTTACCGCCTCTAGCTAATTATGTTCGCCGGACTTTGGAAGAGACGGATCCTAGGAAAGTTCTGCCTATCATCCCTCGAGACATCGAGCATCTTGCCACTACCGATCTACATAAGGGATATGACGCGATGAAGACGAACAAACTTGAAGAGGGTGTTCAGATCTTTAAGAGTATCTTACACGCCATGCTCGCAAACGCGGTTGCGAGCGAAAGTGAGGTAGCAGAAGCTAAGAAGCTCATCACTTCGGCAAGCGAATACACCGTCGCCATGTCAATCGAACTCTCACGAAGAAAGCTAGGTCCTCCGGATGCCGTTAACGGCAACCCTGCGCTTCTCAAACGAAGCCTTGAGCTGTCTGCATACTTTACAATTCCTAAGATCGAAGTTCCCCACCGACAACTTGCTCTTCTCAATGCTATGAACCTAGCGTCTAGGAGCAAGAACTTCAGCTCCGCCTTGAGTTTTGCAAACCGCATCCTGGCCAATGGCGGTGCTCAAAGGATTCTCGAGACTGTAAGTATTCTTGGTTTTCCGATATTGTATGTAACCTAACTAATTCGATATACAGGCACGAAGGATAAAAGCACAATGCGAGCGCAACCCGCATGACGCGGTAGAGATTGAATACGACCAGTTCGCCGAGTTCGAGATCTGTGCTGCCAGCCACACGCCTATCTACAGCGGTTCCCCGTATGAGGAGTGTGCGTTCGACGGATCCAAGTACCATGCCAAGTACAAGGGTACCGTCTGCGCAGTCTGCGAGGTGTGCGAGGTCGGAAAGCACGGCAGTGGTCTCAAGTTATTCGCTTAGATAAAAGAGGGTGTTTGATAGTTTAGCCTAGCCTGGCTGTGGAGTAGGTAATGATGAATCTTACGAGTCGTACTCTCTGTGGACGTGGCCGGAGGAAAAAAAGTCATTGTCGCTGGGACCGGGGCCAGGGGCTAAAATGATTCATATATTTATGTAGAAAGCTGGAACGAGGAGTTGCCTAATCAAATGAAACCTACCTATTCATACAATCGTCGGACCGATGCATGTAAATAGTGGTAATTGTGTTGTTTAGGGAGGTGACTGATGCGTCTCGTTTCTATGTTATGACGATTATCATGATAGCAGGCACCTTAGGTTAGGTTAGGGACTCTTGCTCATACGATTAGGAAAAGTAGCGCTTAATTCCCGACGAAGCCTCACATTAATACGTTCATACTAGCTATTGATGCTTAATTTTATGCTTATCCATACAGAGGCCCAGGAAACCTCTGACCTGTTCTATAAGCGGTTCACCTAGCGTATCTATCTCGTGCTCGTCTCCTACGACGGATATTATTAAGTGTATCGGAATTCTCACCCCCTCTCGCGTAGGTAGCTAGCTAGTCGAGCCTTCACACGGCACCGGAATTCTCGACGTTTTTTTTTTTGTTTCCAGGGGCCAGTTCCCATTATGGGCCCAGCTTAGCTCGTAAGGGGCAGGTAGGGCAACTTTCACGTGTAGCTCTCTTTATCTTGGGCTTTGAGCTGTGGTTGGGACAACCTGGCTAGACGATGGTCTCGAGCTCGCGGGCGTAGCCGAGGGCGTTCTCGATGACCATGCGGCTGAACTCCTTTTCTTCGCCGGCGTCGGCTTCGGAGGCGACGTTGATGGGCTCGCCGTCGACGGTGGCGGCGGATGTGGGGAAGTAGATGTTACCGTCGCGGACGACCCAGCCGCGGTGGCGCGCGAAGTCGACGACGGCGCCTTCGGAGTCGAGGAATAGGAGGGACTTGGTGCTGCTTAGCGGTAGCGAGGGGTATGCTCGCTCGCTGCTCGAGGCGATTTCGGAGCGGATTTGGGATGTTAGGATCTGTGGGCGGGGGGTTAGTTTGTGTGATATACGGCTTGATTTGGAGGGGGATGGTGGGGGGATAGGGTGGGAAAATAGAGTATATATATGGGATAAGGTATGGAGGTATGCATGGGGTAGAAAATATAAACTCACTTCAGAGAAAACACCATACTCCTCGCTCGGCACCTCCCGACTCTTTAAAGCCTTCCACACACGGTCGTAGCTCCCCTCCATGAGCCATCGCTCCAGGTTGATCGAGTACCCCAGGAAGCGGTCACCCTCGATCTCGCCGGCACCATTCTCCTTAGCCCTAGTACTCAGAGTCTCGAGCTCAGAGTGGAACTCGGCATAGCGGCCCTGCGTCAGCAGCAACAATAGGTATAGACCGGTCACCTTGTTGCGCTCGCCACCGGCCGCGGTAGCCGGCAGCTCGTAGAAGGGCTGCAGCTGCGATACGTAGCGGGTGAAAGCGTCGGGGTTCCGCGCGCGGATGCTGAAGAGGGCGCCCTGCTCGTAGACGTCGCGGGCGAGGGCTAGGTTCTGGGGAGAGGTGTCGGCAGACCCGGGGGCGCCGGGCGTAGCGGCCTTGAGCTGGAGCAGTTGGATCTTGGCTTTGGAGAGGAGGGAGGATGCTTCGGGGTAGGGCAGCCCGGGATTCGAGCGCAGCTGGTTGAGGATCTGCTGGAGCGTTCGTTCGGCCATGTTGGTGCGTTGCGGCGGCGGCGATAACGACGAAGGCGGGAGTAATGGCGAGGATGGCGCTGTGGACGGCAAGGATGAGAGAGCTACGGGGGTGACGGCTTCGCTGGTGGTGGTGCCGTTGGGCTGCTGTAGTAGCTTCGTCGGCGTCGCTGGCGAAGATAAGTGCGAATACGACTGCGGAGCTTTCGCAAGCTCGGATCTCCCAATTGGTGATTCTGAAGGATATTCAGACGAGGCAAATTCAATACGACGGATGGAAAATGGTAGTGTTGTTGCTGCTGCTGCTTGGTCTTGGGGACTTGGTGAAGGTGGATTTATCGGTTTGGTGATGAGGCAAGGCAAGCAACAGGCTGAGAGGCTGACGAAAGAACCCGATCCACTTTGCTTAATGGACATGGAGTGACGAGCTCTGCGCCACATATGGCTGAAGCTTTGAAATGTGCTGTTGCTTGTCCCCGTTGTGGCTGGTGGGCTTGCAGTCCCATTTTTTCTTATTCGTATTTTCATCCTCTCCAAATTCCTCTTCCCTTTGTCTCTTATCCTAAAATATAAAATATTCCAATATTCCAATATTCCAATATTGAATATTGATAATATTATCAAGACGACTTACAAGTCGTAAATCGACATGTCTTCTATTCTATTAATACGAGCTACTTATGATTGTGTGTCTCTGTTTACTTGTTCGTCTCTTTCTGGGTCTTGTCAGTTGACAACTACCCACTGTCCATTGTCCACGAGGTCCTGGTTACTCACGTATCGGCCACCCTCTATAGCTCTTTTCGGACACTTTTTCATTCTTGTCTAACTAAATATTGGTTTATTAGTCGCCAGAGCCCAACGGTGAACGACTAGATCCACATGACACATCAGATATAGTCGTGTTTCATTCCGTCCTGCCAACTGTAGCAAATGGATCTTCTATAGAATTTCCATTGTTCCTGTGCCTTTCCTGTGCCTTTCGAGAATCCAAGGAGGACAGTAACATGTTTGTGTCAAACTTGTTTATCGTTCTTGGTATTACTTGATCCAGCTTGGTTTTTTATCCCGTCTCCATAGGATGGAAGATGGAAGGATAAGTCATGTTCATGCATATTATTAAAAAAAAAAACCCCCCCAAAAAAAACCAGATCATGTTATTCAATCGTCTCTTTGCATACTTTCAATCCGGCATTATCTATCTGCATTAACCCATGCATGTATGTATAAAGAACGCGGAAGGATCAGCGGGGGATGAGGATTGCTGTCAGCTGTTTGCTACCAGTGGATATCCGAGTCTAGGTGCATCCTAGGTAGTGTAGTGTATATTCAGCTGCGGCTACGACCGTGCTGTTCCAGAAATAGAACATAATGAGGCTATGGTGGACTAGCCGCGATATTCTCCATCTGGCTTGCATTACAACATGAGGCATCGTACCGGCTGTAACACCTGCATGGTAACTTTAAGCATTGATGAATAAACTAATAAGGCAAATGATTTCATCTTTACCCTGCCTTTTACCACATCTAGACAATGGAAGGATTGCAGAAGCTTCATTTCGCTCTTGATATCAACTTCCCTGGCTATGTAGACAGCGGGAATCTCGGCCGTCAACGTTGGAGGGTGAGGTCCCTTCATCTTATTTCAGACGCTGCCATCTGTTTCCCAACTCCTACCCAGATTGAACCCAAATATGTAAATATATGCCTGATAGTTGCTAGGGTGAATATGGTTTGGGATCTAAATTGTAGACACTTAAGAACCAGCTGCTTGGACTTGTGCAACTTTGACTAACTTCACTAACAACTCCCTTACTGCAACTCTCACTATATATTATGACCTTGATTCCCTGCCTACAAATCGGCAGTACTCAACATCGGCAACAGGGATTACGTAGTCGTTAATTAGACTAATACGATTGCTTTGCGTACTGGTGAAGATGACGACGGAGGCTCAAGCAGGTAACGCGCGGCCGAGGACGCCAACTGCGGACGTGCAGCCCAAAATGGATCAAGGTATGTAAACAGATCCCCTTTTTATCCCTTCCCTTCCACAACACCTCCCTATCATCACCTACACCACCCATGAGGCCCTGCACGGATATCGATTTAAGATTTGTCGGCTCGATGGATGCCAATGGACACCAATGGACACCAATAGACCACTACCGGCTGGACCCTTGGATGTTAAGATTCCGGAACCGAACCTTGAAGTAACGATCCGTGATCCGGGACGATCGTGCAGTCATGCAGGAACATATGCGACAAAAAAGCCAACTGTTGCCTAACCTAGAAGACAACCCTTCATATGTTGGAATACGATCTGACGTATCTGGGTTATGCATTCACTAAGGAAACTGGTGACGGGAATTAACAATAAGCGGTTTTTATTATGTAGAGCTGTCTTTTAGGGCCGTCTTTTATTAGAGCTCTTTTACTAATGATGCCCTGACTGGCCGAGACTGGTACCTATAAAAAAATACTCTAAGCTCAGCACCAAGGGGCTTAGCAAATCTGTCTAACCTATCTGGGGAAGTGGCGGTAGGTTTGGACGAATGTACCTGAGCCCCCCTCAGTGGTGACATTTCAGTCTTAATCAGGAGCGTCTGGACCATCGCGGAGCACTTAAACAATCGTCACCCTTGAGAGTTTTAACATTATTCAGAATCGATAAATATTTCCCCCTTTTTTATTTATTGTTACCGGACATGGGAAATTGAACTCATCAGCAACTTTACCTGACTCTTACATATTCTCCGAAATCCATATGCCATATGGTCCTGGATCCTAGGATATAGGTCTTACTCTTACCTTCAACTGGTCAGGTCGGATCAAGACGATCAAAGGGTCTTGTAGGTACATACTCCATGTTAAAGAGGGGAGAAACAATTGACCATAGTTAACCCATAACTCATAACTCATAACTCGTTACCCATAATCCATTATTACCCATAGCCCACAACCCACAACCCACAACTCACAACCTATTGCGTACTACGGTTTTTTGGCCGCCACTCGGTCGAAACCAGGAAAATAGGGGACCCCGCCACAACAACGGATTCTTCCTTTACCAGTCAGATCAAAGTACTTCATTACATTTATCATCTTACGCCGGTCTGTAGCCGGACTGGCGTGACCCATAGGCCCCCAGGAGCGGCAGGCTGACAAGTACATTTTTCTTTAAATTTATGCAGGTTCTCTCCAGCCGCAGACAAGCGAAGACGATTTCGAAATGCCTAATTTTGGAGCTACCTTCTATCCAGGGGGTATGGACGACTACTACATGCCCGAGGTCCTAGCCCCGTCACCACAAAGGTACGTTTCTTAAAGACTAATCTAACATTACCTATTACCTCTATTACCTCTATTACATCTATTGCCTCTAAGACTACTTGCCTATACATACACCTATCTATCTACACTACCTATGTCTTTACCTGCATCTTTACTTGTCTCTTTACTTACCTCTTTACCTACCTCTTGAAACAATATCCTACTCTCAGCCAACAGCATGCAAGACATCTATCTCTACCTATGCAACATCTCTGTGACCTGACCGTCATCATCTGACCTGACTCAACCTGACCTGACCTGACCTGACCTAACCTTTTCGCACATAATAGGGTAATGCCAGAAGTGCCCGAGAACATGCAGCAAGGCCTCCAACGAATGGAACTAGAAGCTCGATCAGTAAATTCGTCGTCGCAAGCACCCGGATCCGGTCCGCGACATTCTCGCGAGCCGTCCTTGTCCACCGTGCTGAACACCAAAGTCAATAACTTTGGGCAGCAATACGGGAGCAATCCTGCTGCCGATTATAGTCCCGCATCCAATTTCAGTCCATTCCAAGAAACTCAGGATCGCGTTCCCCAGTTCGAGAGCGACCTTCGAGATATGCGCGAATTACCTTCTTTTTCGCCTTTCCCCAAGGTTCAAGGCGAGCACATCCCTCCTAGCGATGAAGAGAAGGAGGCCGTACTAGCCGAGAGTCGCCACCATGTACTTCATTCCAACGACCCTAACATGCAGATTTGCTGGGCCCGCGACGTCCTGTCCTATGTTGAGATAGCTGCCGAAGCTGCTCTCCGGGAAGAGGAGGCCACGCGCAACCCCAACGACCGAGAGCTACCAATGCGGACGGCAACGCCTAAGATTGAACACGAGCTGCGGATCGACGCTATTAACATAATTAGCTATCTTGCAGACCAGGGACACCCTGAGGCTTTATTCATCAGGGGCAAGTGGCTAGAATTCGGCAAGTTTGGTAAGCGACAAGACAAGAAGGAGGCGTATGCTTGCTACTCAGCCGCCGCAAAGTCAGGATGGGGTCGCGCCGACTATCGAATCGGTATGCTATACGAAAATTCAAACGATATGGAAAAGGCTCTGCAGCATTATCAACTTGGCCTATCTACGAATGATTCCGCAGCTTCTTACCGACTAGGCATGATCAACCTCTTAGGTCAACGGGGCCAACCCAGAGACATCCCAAGGGGTTTGGATATGATACATATCGCTGCTGATACGGCCGATGAAGATGCACCCCAAGGTGCCTTTGTATATGGCATGCTCATCGCAAGAGATCTCCCGGACGTCGCCATCCCCGAAGGTGCTCTACAATACGACGTTAGTATTGCACGACAATATATCGAAAAGGCTGCCTATCTCGGTTTTGCTAAGGCCCAGCTGAAGATGGGACAGGCTTACGAATTATGTCAACTCGGTTGCGATTTCAATCCGGCACTATCGCTACATTACTATGGCCTAGCTGCTAGACAGGGCCAACCTGAAGCGTGTCTAGGTGTTAGCAGATGGTTCTTGTTTGGCTACGAAGGGACATTTGCGAAGAACGAAGGGCTCGCGTTCAAATACGCCCAGCTAGCTGCCAAGGCAAAACTACCAACCGGAGAGTTTGCCATAGGCTATTACTACGAAATTGGAATATCGGTTGAAAAGGATTTACGAGAAGCCCGAAGGTGGTACGAGTTGGCGGCAGATCATGGTAACAAGGATGCCGTGGACCGATTAGAAAGTCTATCACAATCTAAGACGTTGTCGAAGAAGGACCACGAGACGACGGCGCTGACGCGCATCAAGTCGAAACATGGCTCGCAGAGGGGTCAAAGACCTGAGCGATTCAAGCAACCGCAGAACCCTATGCCGGCGCTGTCGGAAGACCAAAATTCGCCCAGGGTATCGCCGCACCCCTCCCCTAGAGTACAGAATTTCGACCACACAGACATGCCAGACCCATCCCGACTCGCTAGTAGCGGTGGTAACCGACCTCCTGCTTTCACCGTCAACCTTCCGGACCGACCGTCATCAGCAGCTCCGTATCCAGAAGATGACAGGCCGCCAGCCTTATCTCTACGACCCAAGTCTGCTGCTGTACCTTACCCCGAAGACGATACGGGTGGAAAGCCGCAACTTGCTCCTTACTATAACTCAGGCATTCGGCCGTCGAACGGGCCTGTTGCGGACCGGCCAGGAAGTTCCTTTGGGATTCGTACGCAATCTCCTGGTAACGGTGGCATGCGTCCGTCCCATTCAGCAGGCCAGTTGCCTGTCCCTCCAGCTGGTATGGATCCCAACCGTGGTCGCCCAGTTTCCGCCGGTTGGGGATCGCCAGGTCAAAGCGGCTACCGACAGCCCAGCCCTGGAAGGGACCCGAGAGCTCGCCCTATCACGGGGCAATTCGATCAGCGACTGCCCCCGGCCGGATATGACCCGCGACTTGGACCTGGCCCCGGCCCCGGCCCTGCTCCTGCTAAGAACCCTGGACCCAACCGACTCACGAAACAAGGGCCTCCGCCCGGCCAGTATCCGGCTGGCTATGGTCCGAGGGAGTCATCTATGCCGAGCCCCCATGCCCCTGGTCCCCGGATCTCTACTGCTCCTTACGACCATGGCGGGCGGGGTTCAGGCCCTTCATCTCCTACCATGGCTGGTGGCCTAGGGCCTCGCAATAGCTCCATGCCGATGCCTGGAGGATTACCTCAAGGGGGTCCCGGCGGCCAGAGAACGTCAAGCGGCGGCCGAGGAAGCGGTGCACCGTTGAAAGACCGTCCTAGTCAGTTAGACTACGGTCGCTCAAGCGCTCCGCCCCAACAGGCCCAGGCTAGACCGCCGTTATCAAGTCCGCCGCCAACATCTGGTACTCCTACCTCTGCAGCATCCGCGCCAGCGCCCGCCTCCAAACCCACATCTAAGACTAACCAAGGGCCTGCTACTTTTGAGGCGATGGGTATTCCTCAGGGAAAGCAGAACGACGATTGCGTAAGTTTCCGGCTCTTCCTATCTTCTAACCCTTTACCTCGGCCTCACGATTATACTAACTCCATCTCAGGTTGTCATGTAACGGGACAAATATATTGTGTCTGGCATAGATTGGTTGCGGCTTTCTCACTTCTTATCATGATACCACTTTCTGTTGAGATGCCGACGAAATTTCTAACCCCTTTTTATCAAGATGGCGGATTGTGGGGGAGGCGTGGCTGGACTATGCCAAGCTGAGTCAAGCCGCCTGCTAGGTAGATGCAGGATGTCGACGCCTGGTATTTGCATTGTAGATCATGGCGTTTACTTGGAGGCGGACCTATAGATGGATAGGTAGGTAGGTATTTGCGCAGGATGGTCTCTAGTAGGAAATAATTCTTGCTGAAGATGGTTGTATACTGGTTCGTCTGGTGTAAATACGGTACCTAATGATGGATCTCGTGTTGTGGATTTGACAATAGACTCGTTGCCATTATTTATCAGCGAGATGTATCGTGTCGTGGACGATGTGAGAGATGAGATGGAAATAGCCTTGGAAGTGCCCGTGGCTTCATCTGAGAACTTGCTGCTATCGGTACGGATGAGTGCGGATGCAGCTGACGAGGCGGATGAGGAACTACGGTTAGGATATTAGCAGTGAGGAAGTCGCCTGCTAAGTTTCCCAAACTAGGTATTGATTATATTATGGTACCTTTGTCCCAGCAGTCTCGATGTGATTTCTTAAACGTATCGACAAATCTAGTGACATTTTTATCAATACGTTATAATTTCTTATATTCATGTTCATCTATCTTCTTGATTAAAGACTTAACCACCATAACGGATTTACAAAATAGTACGATCAAGTAATAATCCGATACCGGGTATCAGCACAATACCTACTACCCTTCGCTATTTAGGTCAGCACCGAACTGTACGTAGTATGTTGCATATAACCCGGGGACGCTTGAATATAAGTGAACAAGGCAACGAAAGGTAGGATTTGGGAGTGTTAGTACTACAGATGGGCGGTATGCACGAGGCAACGGTTCTTATAGATATATTGGCATTGGGAGTGTCACAAATTTACAGGAGCGGTAGAAGCAAGACTTGGGTTAATATATCCGTCAGACCATGGCCTCATTAAGTACTCTCGTAAAGCCTCTCATGATACACTATATTGCCATGCAGCAAGCAAGTCTACGAAGCAACGACGCCATGCCATAACACCATACCATTGCAAATGCCGCGGACCAATCCTCCAGCGCCGTTCTATCGTGTCAAAACAGCGCCTCGCACATTTCTCTTTCCTCGTCCCTAGCAGCCACCTTAATGCGAGATATACTGGAACACGGCCGAAACCTCCTTCTCCCCACACTCCTGTCGCAGCAGCAAATCCTGTATAGGCTTGAGATCCTTATTGACGAAATGATTCCAGGTACTCGTGTCTCCATACAGCAGCGCTGGTGCCTTGATATACTGCCGTCCATCGGGTTTGCACCTCTTGCACTTGAACGTATCGTGTGTGTCACTTCGTGTATCTGGTCTGTACTGGAACAGTTCTCGTAGACTGTCTAGCGAGAAGTGGCGTTCTACATCTTCGGCCGAGTCGACGACGCACGACGACAATGATTGCTTGTGACTCTGGCGCTGGAAGATCTTCTCCTCGATGGTTCCGGTCGCGATGAACCGGTACACGAAACAGTCTTTCTTTTGCCCGTCACGCCATACACGGGCTAGCGCTTGCTGGTCGGCGGCAGGGTTCCAGTCCGGGTCGAATAGGACGAGGCGGTTGGCACCGATGAGGTTGAGACCGCAACCACCAGCTTTGCTGGATAGCAGGAACACAAACTCGCCGCCGTCCGGGTCGTTGAACTTGTCGACGAGCTTTTGTCGCTTACTGACGTTCATGGTACCATCGAGGCGCAGGTGGCCATATCCGCGGTGTCGGCAGAGTTGAGAGAAGAGATCAAGGGTCTGGGTGTAGTTGCTGATTAGGACGATCTTGTCGTTCGTGTCTTGTCGGATACGCGCCAGCATACGGTCAAGCACTTGCATCTTGCCCGAGTACCACGGTTTGATGTCTCGATCGCGGCCGCGTGCATCTTTTGGCGCGTAGTCCTCGGGCCAGAACTTCTCACATCCTGGTAAGTCTTCTGACAAATTGAGCAGATCTGGATGATTGCAAAGTTTTTTGAGTAGGGTGATGGCCTTGAGGGGCTGACTTCCCTTGCCACGCAAGAGAGCTTGGATATCTGGACTCTTGATGAAGTAGTTATATAAATCTAGCTGGAAGGGAGCAAGATTGCAGAATACGACGTGCTCGTATTTGACGGGAAGATACTTGGATAGAATATCATTCGTTCGTCGGATAATGAATTTGTTGACGATGCCAAGCAACTCGCCTAGACACTCGTCACCTCTCTTACGATCATGTTCGCTTGCATCAGCATCGCGGCCTCGTAGAATAGGAATCTCGAATCTCTTTCGGAATTCCAGTCGATTGCCAAGTAAACCGGGATTTGCGAAACTAATTAGAGAGAAATATTCAGAAAGATCGTTCTGGATAGGTGTACCAGAAAGGATGACTCTTCTCGTGACTTTGAGGTTGTTTAGAGCTGTGAACGTTTGGCTGTCTCCGTTCTTCAATCGATGACCTTCGTCGCACAACATCAGACCGATTTGAGTGTTTTTAAGCTCCTCAACATTCAGCCGAAGCGTCTCGTAGGAAACTATGATTACTGGCCGCGTAACTGCGCGACCGCTTGCAATAGCCCATTGACGAAGCTGTCTAGTTAATTCCTCTTTAGAGGCCTTGCCATCAATAGCGAAAGGAGTGATAGCATCCGCGCCAAGCCACTTGGTAAGCTCGTTTGCCCAATTGCGAACTAAACTAGATGGGCAGGCGACAATAGCCTTCTGTATCGACGTCTTGCCGGCGTCGGGAGATTGCTTTAGGAGAGTCCAGAGAAGCGTGATGCATTGAAGCGTCTTTCCGAGACCCATTTCGTCAGCCATAATGCAGCCATTGGCCTTCTCGTCGATCATGCCGGTAACACATTTATACATAAACTTGACACCCTCGATCTGATGTGGCCGTAGCACTTTGGCGAGTCTAGGGTCGATGACGACTGGCACTCTTGGATGTTCACCGTCTACCTTCTTCTTGATGCCTAGAATCTCGGCTAGACTCTTGTGAACTAAGGGTGCGTCAAGCTTTTCTCGGGTCGCATCCTTGACTTCGTCGCCTTCCGATTTGCTAGTCTCCTTCGGCTTATCGTCGATAGTCGGGTCGTGGAGCACAATAGCAAACTCGCCGCTCGGATCGTGCAAAGGCTTGGCGACAAAAACAGCTCCCTGCCTTAAGCCGAGTGTTGGCGGAGGACGGTTGGGGTTATAGGAACCGTTGTTCTTATTGATCAGAGGTATGCTAAAAGCCTTCCTAAAGACCTTGTCTTTATCCTTAGGCTGGAATACGGGGAAGCGATTGACATCTCGATTTGCTAGAGCTAATCTATCGGCATTTGTGTAAGGCTTATCTTCCGAGTCATCGCCACCAGCACCTTTATAATCGACCTTCCTCTTTTTCCGAACTGGGCGATCGATAGCCGGGGAACTAAGAGCCGCACCGGGACATCTGAATGGTTTAAATAGCTGGTCCTTTGATTGTTGCGAATGGAGGCGTTTCCCAGGGGTGTTGTTCGGCTTTACCAGCGGAGTAGCGGGTGCACTCGCCCTATACAATACAATATTAGTAGTTGATCCATATCAATGGTATTAACTAGAGAGAATGGTTAAATACATTATCTTCTCCTCACACCTAGCAGTTACTCTGCAAGAAAGTGAGATGTATTTTGAGGTATGGCCTAGCGAATTAAATGATGTATAGAATTGGGGTTTGCCACTTGACGGCGACTTATTAGAAATCAATTAATCTTAATCTACCTAAGGTTAGGCATTTTTACATTTTGTTGACTTGAGGCAAGCGCGTCGCGCCTTTGCTGGAACTGGCGGGGAAGTGACACCAAATCACGTGGCTAGTTCGTCTTCCCCACATATTATATTAATTGAATGGAGCTCAATTGAATGCGAATGCCTTCTGTTCTTATGTAACTTGCAATCATCACCTACAAAGTTACTTTTCGCTCTTTTCCTTAGACCAGTTCATCCTATCATTCTATTAATATTTCAAAAGGTTGTCTTATATCCAAGGCTACTTCCCCAAGCCATTTACGAATAATACCCTATTTAAATAGTTTAATAATCAGCTCCACTATGTATTTAGAGCTATCCGTCACCCCGCGTTGACGCTTGATCACTCTAGCATTGTTGGTCGTTCCTCAATAGCGGGGTTTCTATTTGGTATATTCATTTCACTTACTACCTTTGTGCTGATCTCACTTGGTAGGCTTATCAAAATCCGATTCCTTAATGCGCCATTATATTTAGTAGAGATCTGACGTGAACTGTACTTCTCTTCTTTTACTTTTTCGATAAGGACTTTCAACCTCTCAAGTCCCCATGTCACTTTCCGTATATATTAAGTTGTACATAGCTAGGAGGTGACAAGAGTGAGACAATAGGTTATTGTTTCGAGGACTTAAAATTTCAAAATTCCGATCTTTATGAGAAACTAGCCGTGGTCTCATAAGATCAAGTGTTCTGGCTATGTCCGCAGACTTCTGGGCCGGCTATATCAGCGGAGCTGTTGGTATCCTAATCGGAAATCCCCTAGACCTTATTAAGGTGCGGCTGCAAGCGCGCGAAGGCATACCTAATCAAACGGTCATATCATATGTCCGACAGTTCGAAAGCAAGTCGGCTCTAGTAGCCGGGACTGCTGCACCTGTGCTCGGCTATGGCGCTCTAAACGCTCTCCTCTTCGTCTCGTATAACCGCAGCGAAGCCGCTATAAATACTGCCTTGAGCTGCCAGTCAAACCTCTGGACTACGTGGTTCGCTGGTGCCGTTGGTGGCCTAGCAACCTGGGCCGTGAGCACCCCAACTGAGCTGATCAAGTGCCGTGCTCAGTTGTCATCGCCTCCAGCCTCGAGCTGGAGCATCGCGAAGCAGGTATTCAAGACCGAGGGTATTAGGGGGTTATACTTTGGTGGTGTTATCACAGCGCTGAGGGATAGTATTGGGTATGGATTCTATTTCTGGTCCTATGAACTGAGTAGCAAGTGGGCCGAGTCCAACCGACAGAACGCCCCCGACTTCTCACAAGATGCAGCAAAGGTCTTGCTTTGTGGCGGTCTAGCTGGCATTGTCACCTGGGTTAGCATATTTCCTCTTGATGTCATTAAGACCAGGGTTCAAGCACAAGCTTCTGATGCTACGAAAATGCCTCTGCTTAACTCCCCTCTGTCAACCCAAAGGCGCCTAGGAGCGATCGAAATTGCCAGAGCCGCATATAAAGAAGAAGGCATGCGAGTGCTCTTTAGAGGGTTAACCGTATGCAGTGTTAGGGCCTTCATTGTTAACGCGGTTCAATGGGCCGTTTACGAATGGATCATGCTTGAACTTGGCAAGGGAAGGCATAAAAAGCTAGAGCCCATCTAGACCAGTGGACTTGTCTGCTCATGATATGGGGATTAGGTTGAGTCTACGACATTTTGATGTCACGGCCGAAACGAGTATATCAAAGATGGACGAAACTTGGAAGTCAATATAGCAAGTCAACTGTGACTAATTGAATTGCAGGTGACTACCTAATTGCAGGGGAACTTATTGGTCCGTTTGAAATCAACGAGTGAACAATAGTGGCGTCTCCGTCATAAAGATTGTGATGCCATAGTAAAGCTTTGAGCGACAAAGCACTCAACCCAATCCTTACACGCCTAGACTACTAAGTCAAATGTTCTTCATCCCTCCGAATTTGATCAGCCTTTTGTTCCAGACAGCGTCATCTTCATCTTGATCCAGCGCTTAAGGCGTAGGATGGGATGGCGTTGTGGGCAAAACTCCTAGTCCTCCTTCTCACTGAGTCTGGCTTCTAGCATGCTGATGTGTTCTTGTAGAGCAATGTTCTCTCTCTCAAGCTTCACGTTGGCTTGGTTGGAAACGAAGAGGGCCCATTTGCAAGCTGAGATCTCCCGGCAGGTATCACTTCCGAATGATTTCAAATCGTCTCTCATTTCGTTACACATTTTCGCGGTCTCCTCTAAGCCAGTCATAACAACATTCAGTTGACCAAAAACCACACGAAGTTTATCTTATACCTCGATGTATTTCTCCTTGTATGTCTTTTTGACCTTGGCGGGCTTTGCCGGGGGGACCTCGTCATCAGACTGAAATTATTCAGCATACGTAGCTTTTGAGATAGGTAGAGCAAACAATGGAAGGAGGAAGAAAGGAGACAGAAAAACTTACCTCGGATTGTGCAAGTTTGCAAGGACCAGCGGGCGACATCGTGTCGGACATGTTGTCAAAGTCCGGATCTGCTTTCATTAGACTAAGAAGATAACTCTAAGGATCGTGTAGGTTGACTTGCCTTGATCGTCTGGAGGACAGAGGGGCATTTCAGTGGAGAAACTCGAGATCAGAGTGAAGAGATTCTGGCGTCGACAACAATTTGAGGTTGTAGACGGGAAAAAAATGAAGATGGGACGGCATTCACGCAAGAAATTTAACTGTGGATGCCTGCGTGAACGCGTGACTATGAACGCGATACGTCTAAAGGTACCAGCACAATTAATAATTGAGCTGACGCTGGCTGCCTAATAGAAATATAGAAAGTACGGACCGTAGTGCAAGAAGATGAAGACGGTCACCCCGCGACGTGATGCTGCAAGTACTCACATGGAGTTTTGATACCTACCTAGGTACCTATCTACGTATTTATGTATTTATTATGGGATGAATTAGCCAAACATTGTGCAAATCTGACAGCTGGCATATATTTTAGAGAATTACATTTGCAATATGCTACTTGAGAAGGGCTAATGGGTTATATCGTTGCTGGTTCTAGCCAGGGGCATAAATAGCCCATGCATTGTATTTTCTTGAGTTTTTAAAAGAAATATTGACTTGGCTAAGCAGAAGTATGATATTTGAATCGAGTTAATAACTTAGAATATTTAGACAAAGCAAGAAAAGTGATAATTAATATTTAAAGTAGACCACGTTCTTAAACCTTCACAAGTGCTAGTGAGTGGGATATCCAGAGTAGTAAGTGTTTAGTTATACGTAATTACCAGTTGTTCCTATTGCTTGTATTGTGATGACAACCCCTACTCTATCATGATTAACTGGCCTAGCCTTTTATATTATACCTTACATATGGTAATCTTTAATAAGTCGAAATATCCTTACTGGGGCCACCCTAGTGGGGGCCACCTATTTCCCATATAAAATCAACAATTTGGCATATTTATATTTAATTTAAAAGAAAAAGAAAAATATACGGTTTTTGATTTTAAATAGGATATAAATATGCCAAATTGTTGATTTTATATGGGAAATAGGTGGCCCCAGTAAGGGTATTTCGATTTATATGCATCTACCATAACTTGAATTTAAAGCCTCAGTTAGCATATCATTATAACCATTTAGACCTTGGTACCTTAATATGGTTAAGTATATAATATTACGAAAACAGATCCTGCTCAACTACCTGTTGTACGCCATCGGCACGAACAGCGAATGAACCAAGTGGCGGTGGGTTATTTCCCCCGATTCCTGTTTTATTCGTGACACCACGAGCTTGGGGGAAAATATAGATATATAACCCCTCGCAAAGTCCTACTCGGGTATGTTGGGTATCAAGCTATATATAGCTACAACTTTGAGATTCCCGATAGAAACATCTCGCTTCTCAAAAACAGTGGGATACGAGTTCAAGTATCCTTTGCTAGAGATTATTCGACCTACTACGTACCGTTTCTCTGGTTAAGAAGCCATCCTCTTGAGCTGTGTAGGACTGGTAAGAATGGCAGTTGCACGCCTGTCGACTGCAGACATCGTGTCTTCACTACAAAACGCACTTCAGAAATGTAAAGAACTCCACGGCAGCAAATGCGAAGTTACGCCACCAAAGCACATACCAAACTTTTGGATTATCGACACCCAAGAAAACTGCCTCGTGCCGGGCAATTCAGTCGACAAATATGTAGCTCTTAGCTATGTCTGGACGTCTCCACTAGATACCACCAGTAACCAGACACCTGCACAGAGATTGATGCTCCAACGGGACAAGTTAGATGATTTCAGAAAGCCTGGATTTCTATCTTCCGAGTTAGGGGTGGCTGAAAAACTACCCAAAGTTATTCGGGACTCAGTGGACTTCGTGCAACAATCCGGCGTGCGGTAGCTCTGGGTTGATTGTCTCTGTATCCCTCAAAACGACGAGACCACCTGTGACAATGTCCTATCGATGAGGGACATATATTCTGGAGCCCATTTCACGATCATAGCAGCGGCGGAATCATCGGGATTATACGGGTCGGGAGCTGGTATTGACAGAGTTAAAAATATAGATGGCCTCCCTGGTGCGGGTAGCCTTCATGGGGCACTGATGACAACACACTGGGCCACACGCGGATGGACGTTTCAGGAACAAATGCTTTCCACGAGGTCTTTGGTTTTTCTTAATGAAACGGCATTCTGGGATTGTCAGGGTGATGTGTGGTGGTCTGAATCTTTGATCACCAGCCAGGAAGCAGGCGTTAGAAAACTCGGTACGCCAAAGTCGGGCAATATGACTTTGAGATCAAGACTTCGAAGCCAAAAGGACTACACGGAAACAAGGATCTACAACGAAAATAAACAATTATCACAGAATCTTGTAACCTCGTCCATACCCAACTTCAGGCTCTACATGGAGCTGATATGTCGGTACAATCATCGCAATCTCACATACGCCCAGGATGCGCTCCCGGCTATTTCCGGTGTATTTGATGCGTTGACATACGGGTTTTCGGGAGGCTTCATCAGTGGACTACCAGCTATTTTTCTTGACTCCGCTCTTCTTTGGCAGCCTTTCGTCAAGGCGAAGAGGCGAGTTTGTTCTGAGGAGAAACCTGAATCGTCTCCGCCATTACCATCCTGGTCTTGGGCCGGGTGGCAATGTCTGATAGACCCAGCAAGCCTAGAGAGCGGTCTAGATTACGAGATCCGAGGCGAAACTTCTAGGAGGACTAGGAAGCTTGTTGATTGGGTTGGCTCGACCACCGTGGCTGACGAGTGCAAGATACTCGAACCGGGAATACTAGAGCACTATAAAGGGTTGCGGGATAACCCTTCCAATAAAGATTTGCCTAATGGGTGGTCCTACAAAACAGAAGATACAGACTCTGCGGAAGGAGTAAAGCCGTATACACCCACAAACAGACCAAACAGCTGGTACTCCCATGATTCAGACGCTCAGTCTATCTTTCGCTACCCCCTGCCAATGACACATGTCCCATCAACCGTCGGAAGCCAAGGGTATAAACGCTTCCTCTCCTGCACGACATCGACAGCTACATTTAACGTCCGGAGAGTTCTATATCCTCATCAGAGGGCGCAGCAATTGCTTAGTAGCGGTGCCATGCTTCGTATTTCCGTCTTAGACACGCAGCTATACAAGAATGAGCCCGAATTCGAGACATATTGCCCTGTGATAACCCTCGAAGACGAACAAGGGCGCTGGGCTGGGTTACTTAGAGTGATGAATGATAATGAAAATATCAAGGCCCAGCAAACAGTCGAACTCATAGCTATCTCTCAGGGTAGTTCAAGCTTTATGGAAGCTGCCGTGGCGTACGAGGAGACGGTTGACAGACTGGCCTGCTACCAGTTCAGGCGCGATCACTGCCATTTCGCGCTGACTGAGAGTTTCCAGCAGAAGATAGGTGAGAAGGAATGATATCCTGGAAAATCTAATGCTAACAGTGTAGTAGCGTATTTTGGAGATTCGAGATCGGAATGTTATAAGAGTATGGAGAAAGAGGCCGACGAGCGGGATCAGGGGCCCTTTTTTCTCAAAAACATCAACTGTTATCACTTCTATGATGAGGAGGGGCTACCAAAAGAGTGGCGTCACGAGAATTATGATTTCTACAACGTGCTCTGGGTCGAAAGGAGAGGCGATTTCATGGAAAGAAAGGCTGCGGGGCGGGTGCCTAAAGCAATCTGGGAGCAGAATCAAGGGGCGCTACAAAGCATCAAACTCGGTTGATGCTTTAGGGTGTATAGCAGGTGAGTATAGCGATCTTTACTGGGTCAAAAAGCTTCAACTATAATTAAGTCGTGGCTTTGGTCACATTGCTGGGAGCTCATTTTCAAAAGCGGAAATAAGACTTGGCAAGGTCGGCCTTTTAGGTAACTTATGAGGCCAGTCTACGTTTGCGTGTTTTGATTATAATTGCTGCTGGCGGGGGGATGTTTCGTGACTGGAAGATGCGGAAGCTGTAGTGACGGTATCTATTTCTATAGTATCAAGTGGATAAGAGATAAATATTTAATCCAATCGGAGATGTTACTTAACTTGTAGTGTTGAAACGCACGATGATAAGTTGAGAAATGCCAAGTCGAGCACGTGGAAGGTGGTTTAAATCACGTGGCCGGATCTCATCTCTTTACATAGAACCTATTCAATGTGGGGGCGCTGTGCCGGGCAACCGGGAATCATTATGTAAAACACCGATGACGTATGTTTCTCATTAGCAGACAAACTTCCTCTCCTATCTTCTTTAATTGCTTTAACTAGGGGAATTTGGGATAGGAGATAGACATAAGAAGACGGTCCTGGATTCCAGTCTAGTCGATTATTTCTATTAAAAAGAATGGCTGCTTTTCTTCGAGGACGACAGGCAGGCATGCAAAATGACCTGTCTGCTAACATCATCCCAGGCTCTTTCATACCGGACGATCGGGCGCGTTACGGCATTAATTCTCAGATCAGGTACGCCATCATGAAGTCATTCAGACTTACTATATCTTATAGTTCCCGGGGTTCGCTAACTGAGTTTATTTCACTTATGTAGCTGCATCGCCTATGAGCCTATCCAATCTCTTCTCGCCATTGGAACGAATGAGTCTAAATATGGAAGCGGGAAGATATACGTCTTCGGCCAAAGCCGTGTCCAGAAACTGCTTGTTCCATCACGATCATGTTCTTTTTCAGATATCCAATTCACCAATAATCGCTTGGTGAGCCTAGACACCAAGAGCGAGGTTGTCATATGGGATCTAGATACTGGCAAGAAGATCATCGGCTTTCGTGTGCCTGGAATTGTCTCTTGTATGATAACTGACCCCGTATTGGATTGGTGTTTTCTAGGCACGCAAACAGGGGACGTGCATACATATGATATCGACAGACAACGTATGGCACCGTTTCAAATTCCTAACCTATGGGCCGAAAACGATCCTAGAGCTCGGGCGGTGGCTCTGGTCTCTATGCAGCTGCACCCGCGCGACATAGGTAAGCTGTTAATTGCTTACACGCATGGTATAGTGGTCTACTCGTTCAAGCAGAACATTCCGACCAAATTCTTTGAGTATCAGCTACCCCCGGGAGCTCCAGGAGGGTCAAGCCAGGCTGTCGAATCTATGAGGAAACCAAAGGTTACTCACGCGTTATGGCATCCTACTGGAACATTCATACTGACTGCCCATGACGATGGAAGCTTGGTATTCTGGGATCCGAGAGATGGGCGCGTGGTATTGGCGCGGACTCTCTATGATACCAACATCAATCAACCCGTACCAAATCCAGGCTCCTCGAGTCCCAAGCACCCGTACACTCGCGTTGCTTGGTGCTGCAAGCAGAATCCAGAAGATAGTGGTTTACTTATCGCAGGCGGCCGGAAGTTTGATGAATCCTCAAATGGTCTAACTTTCATCGACCTTGGGATTACACCTAATTATGCTACTTCGTCGTGGCAGATCCTATCAGATTACCTGAAAGGTAAACACCATAATACTATACAGACGCCGCCTGGGGTTGGAATTGCAAATTTCTTTTTGATTCAACGCTTCTCACCTCATTTCGCCGGTGCTCAGGACCCAATTGCTATCATGACTCTACTCTCATCGGGAGAAATCCTCACGTTGAGTTTCCCGAGTGGTTATCCTATTTCGCCAACAAATCAGCTTCACCCGTCCGTATCATTCGCCCACCCGTTCGCGACCAAGTTTGGGATAACTATACTTGATCGAGGGAGGTGGCTTGGAATGGTTGAAAATAGGAACCAGGGTGAGCCGTTATTGAAAGGAGGTGCCGAGGCACCACGACCGCGCCGGCGTTTCGAGGGGCGAACTATCATTCAGGTTGCGCACGCGGATAGCACAGTACGAATTTGGGACGTGGGCCACGGTGATGAGATCGAAAATTCGTCCCAGCTTCAAGTTGATGTCGCTAGAGCTCTTGACCGCTATGAGGATGTAGAGATTACGGCTATGACTATGGCTTCCACCACCGGTGAATTCGCTGTTGGTACAAGCAAGGGTGAAGTTGTCATCTACCGATGGGGTGGTAATCCGTATTTTGGGAAACCCCCGGACCAGCACATCGAATCAAACCCTGGAGGCATCACTAATATTAGCACAAGAGCCGAGCCATCTCTAAAGAGTGGGCTTCAGCCGTTAGCGTTATACGAAATGATGCAGGGTCCAATCAGCGTTATAAAGGCTTCAGACGCAGGCTTCCTTGCTGTTGGATCCGAGAATGGCTTCATAAGCATCATTGACCTTCGAGGGCCTACGGTCATGTTCCAAGCGCCGATGGCAGAGTTTGTTAAACGTGAAAAACGTTCGTCGTTTTTTAAAGGCCGGTCTAGCGTGTCGATGGCTAAGGAATGGCCTGTGGTGCTTGAATTTGGTGTCATGACTCTTGACGAGGACAAATATTCCAGCATATGCTGCTTCGTTGGCACAAACCTAGGGAAGGTCATTACCTTTAAGATACTACCGTCCGGTGCGGGATATACTGCTACGCTAGCAGGTGTTGCACACCTAAATGATAAGGTGGTATCTATATGCCCCATTGTCGCCGCGGATGGAAAGCCCGCTCTTGCTACGGGCCAAGCTGTGGCCGGGCTCAGAGAGGGAAAACACGTCAACGGCCTACTTGTAGTTGGTAAGCTGACCAATATACGGTAATATTCTTATAAATACTAACTCTATTTTAGTCACGCAAAGCGAAGCTCGCATTTTCAAGCCGTCCACGGCTAAAGGGGCCTCGAAGTCATTCGACGACTACCTCTGCAATGCCGCTGCGGTGACCGAGTTCGAATTGCATGGAATGGCCTTGGTTGGCGTATTTGGAGACCTGACGACGAGAGCTTTTAGCCTGCCAGGACTCAAGGAACTAGGAAGCTACTCACTCCCTATGATGGATGGTAGTCGATCTATTGATGCGGTAGTGACAGGGGATGGCGACATATTCTGCTGGACAAGTCCATCCGAACTTGCAATTCTTCAGGCGTGGGGTACCGGCTTACCATTAGAGAACACGGCTGATAAGCTCATTAATCCTAACCTCGAAATACCCCCGAGGCCGACTATCTCAAATGTGCAATGGATCTCGGGCACGCAATACGTCACGCCGGCAGACCTGGACCTCTTGATCGGTGGTCCCGATCGACCTCCCGCTAAGCGCATGAACGCTTCAACAGCAGCAATCGAACGGGATCTAGGAGAGGGTCTCGGTTCGGGATCAGGTAGCCAAGAGGGCTGGGGTGATTATCTCACCAGGCAACTGAATGAGCGTACAGAGAAACTAAATCTTATGAACGACAGTCTGGATACCGCCGCGGATAGTAGCCAAAGATGGGCTGATGATGTTAGTAAGTACGTCAGCCAACAGAAAAGGAAGATGATTTTCGGGAGCGTTGTAGGCAAGTTCTCGTAGATTGTATGCTTTTCTATATTCTAGCTTTGCGTTTCGTGCTTGATATATTAGGTACGCTGGAGTTACGAGAATAGGCTGGTAAAGGTATTCCTAAAAGCATCGGCGACGTGTGGATTTTCAGGATTGATAGCTATTACTGCTATTTTATTGAATCTTATTACAGCATGATAGCCCATCCTAAGAAAATGAAAATGCCAAGTTGGAGATGCGGCTCACGCCGTTACAATAGTTCTTTGACTTTATCCCCCGACGGTAGATATCCTGCATTCTGCCGCAAATGAGGGACTTAATCAGGCAATTCAACACTCGGTTCAAGCGAACCGAGAGCGTGCTCTATCTATTTATATATTGTTCCTTAGCGGGACCTTGCATCTCTGGCATATATATATGCGGTAATTGGCTGTTTATAGATTAGGATGACGCGATCGCGGGCAGCTCAAGTATGAAATAATAACCCTATCCTCACCTCAACTCTTTCTTGAACCTCGTAATACCTTTTGAGATCCTTATAAAGGTCATATATAGAGGAGAAAATAGAAAATAGGCACAATGCGAATCTCAGCAGCGGTTCTTGTCTCTCTAGCTGCCCTTGGCAGCGCCCAGAAGGCCACATTCGAACTCTCGTACCCCTCGCCGTGGGGAACTGGTGGTCCGGGATGGGACGAAGCATACGAAAAGGCTAGGGAGTTCGTCAGCAAGCTTACGCTGCTTGAAAAGGTTAACTTGACGACCGGGACTGGTAACCAAGCGGATTTGTGTACGGGGAATACGGGGTCGGTGCCAAGACTCAATTTCCGCCATCTGTGCTTGCAGGATGGACCTGTGGGGGTTCGGTATAGTAAGTTGATATATATCTCAAGCTGGAGGAATAAAGGCGAATTGCAGGAGCGTGAAGAAACACGCTTGATTTGTTGGTCGGGAGAGTGTGTGTTAATGAAAACTTATTCTCGATAGCCGATCTCAACTCCGTGTTCCCGGCGGGCATCAGCGCAGCGGCAACATGGTCGCGCTCTTTACTCCGGAAACGGGGCGAGGCGATTGGACAGGAATTCGGCGGTAAAGGCATTGGTAAGCAACCCCTTTTCCGCCTTTTTTACCACCACCAGCTAAATTAATATCTACCCCCCTACCCAGACGTGCACCTAGGTCCCGTAGTCGGCCCTCTAGGCCGGGACCCCGCCGGCGGCCGCAACTTCGAAGCCTTCGGGCCGGACCCGTACCTCGCCGGCGTAGCAGTCGCCGAGACCATCACCGGGGCGCAGAGCGCGGGCGTGGTGGCCAGCGTTAAACACTACGTGCTGAACGAGCAGGAGCACTTCCGCAGCGGCATCAGCTCCAATCTCGACGACAAGACTATGCACGAGGTGTACCTGTGGCCGTTCGCGGACGCCGTGCGCGCGGGTGTCGGCAGCGTCATGTGCTCGTATAATCAGATCAACAATAGCTATGCGTGCAAGAACTCGTACGTCCTGAATAAGCTGTTGAAGAATGAGCTGGGGTTTCAGGGGTTCGGTAAGTTTTTCCTTGTTTTCTGAAGGCGTTTTAAGGGGTTAAAAGGGGTGCTTTTTGTCAAGACTATGGGAATATGTGTGATTAATTGGACCTTGGTGTAGTGGTCAGCGACTGGGGCGCGCAGCACAGCGGCGTCGCCAGCGCACTTGCTGGCTTGGATATGACGATGCCCGGGGAAGGGTTTGGAGCGGGTGCTTATAGATCGTACTGGGGCGGCGCTTTGACCGAAGCGGTGCTTAGCGGTGCGGTTCCGCAGTGGCGACTCGACGACATGGCTATCCGCATCATGGCCGCTTTCTACAAGGTAGGGCGGGACACAAAGCAGGTCGATATTAACTACTCTTCCTGGACGAACGAGACCACTGGCTACCAGTACTGGGCTGCGAAGCAGGGAAACACGACGGTGAATTACCACGTGGACGTGCAGGCCGACCATGGCGAGCTCATCCGCGAGATGGGCGCAAAGGCGACGGTACTGTTTAAGAATGTTGGGAAAGCTTTGCCCTTGGTTAAGCCCGAGAGTATTGCAGTGATTGGCGAAGACGCGCAGGATAACCCCGACGGGCCGAATGGTTGCGTAGACCGGATTTGCAACAACGGGACGCTTGCGATGGGCTGGGGTTCGGCGACAGCGGAGTACCCCTATTTGATCTCGCCGGCCACTGCGCTTGAGAAGCAGGCGGAGATCGATGGTACAGCATTCGCAAATGTGAAGGGGAACTTCGATCTTGATGCTGCTAAAGCGGCGGCAAGTAATGCGTCTGTTGCGATTGTCTTCGCTAATGCTGATTCGGGAGAGGGATATACGACATTAGATGGCAACTTTGGCGACCGTAATAACCTCACGCTTTGGAAAGGCGGCGACGAACTGATCAAAGCTGTTTCATCTGTTAATACTAACACTGTAGTTGTTATTCACAGCGTCGGTCCGGTCCTAATCGACCACATCAAGACGAACCCGAACGTGACCGCCATCCTATGGGCCGGTCTCCCAGGTCAGGAATCGGGTAACTCGCTGACGGACGTGCTGTACGGGAAAGTCAACCCGCAGGGTCGAACGCCTTTTACCTGGGGCAAGGGGGCGAAAGACTGGGGAGTGTCTATCCTATTCAACTCTACCTCGATGGAGCCACAGCAGGACTTCGCAGAGGGCCTCTTCATTGATTACCGATACTTTGACCGAGAGGAAATAGAGCCGAGCTTCGAATTCGGCTTCGGGCTTAGTTATACTAACTTCACATACTCAAATTTGACGGCGGTTCATCACGACCCAGGAGTGTATAAACCAGCATATGGAACCACACCCCCGGCGCCAACGTACGGCGAGTTGGATTTGGACCCGAAGAATGCGGTTACCCCTGAGGGCTTCACCAAGATACCGAGATTTATTTATCCGTACATCAATACCGCGACGATCCCAAACATAACTGCTGAGATTCCCCCGGGAGGCCACAATGCTTCTGCGCAGCCGATCCTGCCAGCGGGAGGTCCGTCGGGTGGAAACCCCGAGTTGTACGAGCTTCTCTACGTTATTAGCGCAGATATCACCAACAGCGGGGAGGTGGCCGGGACTGAGATTCCACAGCTTGTAAGTAATCAACTACTAACCACTGTATTAGGTAGTCTTGTTGATCATTCCACCTAATGCGTTTCCTAGTACATCTCGCATGGCGGTCCGACGGAACCAAAGGTCGTGCTGCGCGGGTTCGACGAGATATACCTGCAGCCGGGAGAGACGAAGACAGTGGTTTTCAATGTGACGTACCGCGACCTGAGCAACTGGAACTCCGAGGAGGAGGACTGGCGTCTCACTGGGTATCCGAAGACGGCATATGTCGGAGCGAGTTCGAGGGACCTCAGGTTGCAGAAGGCGTTGCCGCTTCCGAGGTAAGGTTTTGAAGGGTTGTAGAGTTTAGGGAATTTTTGGTTTTGGATTTAGCTAGGCCTTCTGTTGGATAGGAGATCCAGCTGAAAGTCTTGGACACAATAATCTCCGTATCGTCCTTGGATTCTAAGTAAACTCTACCACCATGTCTAGCATAAGGGCTTGAAAATACACGTAGATGTATTATATTCTCGCTGAAATAATATCGTATTGCCTATACATACTATCTATCATACGATACTACGCTACAGAATAAACGCTGATGGTAAACATATCGAGCCCTCAACATCTAATAGCCATTCCGTATTCTTTTACACATAGCAATCGTGTATATCCCAATCCCAAGCTTTAATCATTTCCCGAGTCTCTGGTGAAGGCTTCTCTTGCGGGGCCGCCTGTATAGCCCGCCCGTCGCGTGTTAGGTGCGTTACCATGAATAAGAGGTTCATGTCGATCATGCCGGGTTCCTCGTCTACGGCAATTGTTACCTTTTTGATCCGCGCGTTGTTGAATTCTCTGCTGTATTCCCTCAGCATCTTCTGCTGGCCCTCGAGGAACGGGTTTCCGTGTACGAGTTCGGCCCAGCCAGTACTGTTTGGTTCGCTGCTACGTCTTAGTGTTCCTGACGGGCCGTGTAGGGCTTATATGGTCGTGATGAGAGTTAGAAGGGCTTTTGTAGGTACTTACTGGATAAATATTAGCAATAGTACATGGGTTAGATGAGAAACGGAAAGCTGTAGAAAGGAAAAGGGGGTGCGTACCAAATTGACCACCATACACTCCCTATCTGGGAATTGTAATCCTCTCGCAGCGAACGCGGACTCGACACAATTATAGGCTGATGAATTGGTAATAAAGCCGACGCAGATCCGTTGAAAAGTAGCTAAGTCCCCTCCTGCAGCCTTATAGTTGTCGACTATCATGTCTCTATGTTTCATTCTCGGCGGTGGCATAATGCTCATATTGACCGAATGGGTAACGTAGGCGAAGTTGGGTAGGGATACGCTATATGACATGACAGTGCGGGCGCCCCATTTGATGAAGAGGTGTTCCCACACATCCGTACCTGTGGTGTTATCGGCTTCCATGTATTCCAGCATCTCGCCTAGCCACATGGGTCTAT
This sequence comes from Daldinia decipiens, assembly GCF_022478715.1. NCBI lineage: Eukaryota > Fungi > Ascomycota > Sordariomycetes > Xylariales > Hypoxylaceae > Daldinia > Daldinia decipiens. Next base: position 54,344 of record NW_026054552.1, on the reverse strand, counting down.
TACCGAAGGAGTCCCTGGTGAGGTAGTATTGGCCGATGCTTCTCCCGTGTGAAGACGACATGGTTACTTGGAAGTGCTGTGTCTAAGAAGCTAATTAATTCTATGTGACTAGGAGGAGTCGTTTGCGTAGGACATAGTTGAATTGAAGATGTAAGATTAATGCTATATGGACATATTACTCGTAGGTATTATAAGGTGCGTCGATGATCTAAGGTGAAAGAAAGGTTGGCTGATAATAGCGGCGGTTGGTGTTGCTGCTGAACCAGTACCTACCACATCGTTCATATGCAATCGTATCTCTACTTCCATATTTAGGATGTAGTCATCCCAATGTGCGTTACAGTTTATCCCAACGCGACTTCTGGAGTTTGTCAGCAAGATATAAGAAATTGCTTACCATGGGTGATTCATAGTACAACAACCAAGATGGCCTTTCTGTAGATTGTATGCAACAGTGCTACGGCAAGGCCAATGTTCTATTGAACGTAGATCTTACCAGTTAGTCTTGCCTTAGATCGCACAAATTCTATTAGGGAGGAAGTAGAACTTATTACGCAGCAACTGCGGATTTGATTTTAGGTATATAGCTGCACAGAAAGAAAGCTATTTGCATATTTTATTGAATTCTATCTAGATCGTAAGGACAATCAATAATTAATAAAACGTAGAATGTGGGAAAGGGGCTATTGGAAAGGGGGCATGTAGTTTTACAATGTAATCAAATAGATGGAATATTAGTAAAAAAGAATTGCAAAAAAAGCTCGGCCTGTGTGTTGAACACAGGACCTACGAAAAACTACTTTGTAAATGTCGTACTGTCAAGTCACGGGCATACCGGTCCAGCATATGACACCACGGTGCAGTTTTCTCTAGCCTCCAGTCACCCAGGGATACTTCCTTTTTGCGGGGTCGGCTGAGTGTTTGCAGTTTATTTCGATATATATGTCTTGTTGCCTGGGTATGTACTTTGTCGGATGTACCTCGTTGCTTAGAGGACCGAAAATCGAGCGACAGCTGGGGGGAGACTGGCACTGGCATGGGACAGCCAATATTACAGGTCGTGCAGCAAGTGGAGGCCTGCGCGATGTTTTGTGGCGTTGAGTTTAGATAGAATTTAAAATAATGCCTACGCAAAGCTCAAAAATCTACAATGTTTACCTGCATTCTTACTTGGTGGTTAACTACTATGTACCCGGTAGGTCTTATTTAACATGGTAATTATTATTTCTTGAGTCGCCAGTTTTATCTGGGTTGAATATTGTATTACTTGCCGCAGTGAGTGCCATTGCACTGGAGACGTTATCTGCGATCTGAACTATTGGATTTGATCCCAGTGGAAGTATTAGAAGAGCCCAATTCAATATAAGATTTCCGTCTTTATTCAGATTAAACATCTCTCTACCAGCTACCTGGGATTTCTAAAGCTCAAAATTCCCTAGCTAAATATAAAAATTTCGTTTGTCATTGCTTAGAATATTCAACCGCGAGTTGTGCTGGTAAGGATGAATGGTTTAGAGTTGCTGGTGGTTAAACTCTGAAAAAGCTAACTATGAGGAATCAGGTACCAACAAGAAATATAAATTTAATTCAAGTTTCATACCAGACATAATAGTTGTTGGGATATTCTTAGTCTACAACAACTGTATGTGCGAAGACGGTGATCGCACTGTACATAATAGCGATGATTTCCCCTTAGCTTGGCACGTCTGTCGGTTGGAAACAAAAGTGTCATGTGAATGTGCAAAGAGCTTTGCACGTCGAATATGCTAATAAATCATGTCTACCAGCTATCTAATCCCTGTTTATATATTGCTTTGAAGGCTGCTGGTTAGGCGTTTAATTGACCAATTTGTTAAAACTATCACTGCTTGAAGATCAACGTCGCACACGTGACCTGAACCCCTGAAGCTATCGCCATGAAACAGACTCCTTTTGCTTCACAAATACCTAAGCTCCAGATTAGATATCCAAAATTCTAAAGCCCCTGGGGATGGGTGATCAAAGCTCTGGTTCTGCGTAGCTAACCTATGTACAGGAAGCTAGCAATGCGGGATGCTGTATCCCCCCTATTCAGAGACTTGCCGAAAAATCTCCGATTGCATATATAGGTAGGTATGTATGATGATGTATATACAATCACGCATTTCCGCGGCGCCTGCTTTAGTTATGTGCTAAATCTTTTTATAGATATTACTTTAGAGGCCGGGGACTAGACATACCTAGATCCACTAGGTCAGTCCGCCGCAGCCGCACAGACGTGTCGTAAAGCCTGGCACTTTGCTGGGACTCAGTAGACTCGGTACCGAAGGATATTGCCAAAGCCCTGCTCTCAGACATCGTCGTCCTGCAGCCTATGCAATGCGTGGAAAGGCTTAGATCGATAGGTCACAATGAACGAAACTTTAGGTACGTATGTACTTAGATAGATGAGACGGCTGTCGTACGGCTTTTACCCGGCGTAAGCAGACATTTGCAACCAGTATATAGGTATACAGCACGGTCCAACCCGCGTCCAAGTGCATCGCGCAGACCAGGATGACGTCTCTAAATTCGATGCTCACAAAATGTGGGTGCGCACCGCGCATTACTAGTGCAAAGAGATCGTAATTGGCGAGAGTGGCGATCGCATGTATAACAGGTATCCCAAGTGGATGTCTAGGTAGTAAACAGATTTTGCGATGAATTTATTTGATGTGTATCATTATCACCAAGATACAACTTGTTGTTCCTCAATGTCAGGACCGCCATGCGCCCTGCTATTCAAATCTTATCCGACGTGCATTTCTCCCTTCGCATTCCCTCCCCTTTATTGTCGCCAACCACAGCTTCCATCTCTCCTTGGACCAAACTAGGTTCCTAAGGACCTATCACTTGATGAACGCATTTACACACCCTGGTACCACAATAAAAGACGTTATCCGTATGTAGCGTCCCGTTACTGTTGCATCCGGCGTGGTAATTACTCTCGCACCACTTCGTCGTGTTAGGGGAGTGGCAGTCGAGCCTGTAGGAAGTTGGCTCTTCTGCCTGGGAACGACGCTGATGTGGCGCGGCGACGGCGCAGGCGCTTAGCGCAAGAAGGAAGATGAAGATCTAGAGAAAGGGTCTATTAGTACCTATCTATTAGGATAACTTATGTATTTTGTAGATAGAATAGTTATCATTACCTTCATGGTTATCGCCTACCCGGCTTTTCCCGAGTCAAATATCAATGGTATTTAGTGATTCTTGGTAGTTGGAAGAATATTATCTTCCCTATAAAATGTCAATGTAAGTTGCGACTCGAAATTGGGTAAATAAGCCGATGTTTTACTGCATGTAGTACAAGAGATAGAAACAGACGTATATGCCACGCAAGCTCCGGGAAGTTGAATACGAAGGAACTAGGTCGAGTAGCAACATGTAAATTTGAGAAGGAAACAGGGACACAATCAGTCCTACATACACATAAGCTAATAGCCACATTTTCTTTCCTATCAACATAACGAAAACTTAACAGGCCAAGCAAACTTTGAAGGAAATTACATCATAATTTCCTCAACCTATCTTACGGTAAATCCACCTCGTTTGGACTTCTGCTTAGGCCGCTGCCTATCAATATTTCCAGGAGACTGAGACTCAGTGCTAGAGTCTTCTTCATCCTCGTCCACGGGGTGTAATTCAGACTCCTCATATTCTATTGTGATGTGCTCTTCATCATCTTGAACCTCTGCTGAAGGATCGTAGTTTCCTAGATCCATCATGTCTTCGGCTACATCTACCTCTTCGTCGTCGGCTTGGACTGTTCCTACAGGTACTAAGCCCAGACTACGTCGAATAGTATCCGCACGACGGAAGAAAGGACTCTCTTCGGTTAATGGCTTTCCACTGCTCAAGAAACCCATGGGCGTATGCGTAAAGTCCTGCCCGCGTCGCCGAACAGCCAAGTATTCCTGAGTGAACGTGTAAGGCTTTGATGTAAGAGTTGAAGTGAAGCGCTTGGTCTTTAACGGCTTCTCATTTAGCGGAACTTCGACAGCTTCGTGTACTTCGTTTGAGCTTGGAGACGTCGCTACGCTGGACCTCTCAGTGGTGGAGGTTGTCTGTTGCTCGGTGGTATCCGTTTCTGAGCTGTCAAACTCATCAATCCCAGGCTTAGATACATCTATGCCAAGCATCCTACAGATACTATCGTACTCGGAGAACTCGAAGTACAGCCTTCCGGCGAAGAATCCAAGTTCAGTAGTGAGCCATTCCGAGGGCTTCCAGTCCGGAGGAAGAGGGGGCATAGAATAGAAGTTTAGCTTATTGAAATGCATCATTCGTCGAGTAACAGGGGCTGCATATGTTAGAAGACGAGTTGGGCATCCCTGTTTCTCTTTCTCGGCGTCTTGGATGATCTGGATTAAGTGTTCGGCTTCCTCAGGCGTGACAATGATGGCTGCTTCTGGAGAAGTCGCGTAAAGAACCCACTGGACAGGGCGCTATTTTCAAGAATTAGTACTAACTACTGATAGTTAGAATGAAAGAATAAGGGAGTATTACCAAGAAATTGTCGTTCGCCGCTTCAAAGACTAACTTAACCGTCCGTTCGAATTCGCTAGAAACAAATAGCTGAGAGGAGCTGACTTCGTGGTTAACCTTATGCTTCCTGCCAAGCGCAGTCCTCGTAAGAGCTCTCATGACATGGACGAAAATATCTGACCCGGCAGGAATCCTGGCCGTTCTGGCAAAAGTCTCTAGGTCCCTGTGGAGCCCAGGGAATTTGAGAGGCGTGTACGACATGGGCTTTTTGACTTGGCGTACCGCCTCAACCTCAATCTCGGTCTCTCGCTCCTGTTCAACCTCTTGCAGGGCCGAAGCATGAACAGCCTGGCCAGTATCCTGGAAGTTTTTCTTGCGGGATTCGAGTTCCTTAACGAAGCTTGCAATTTTGGCATTTGATTTTGTGGATGCATTTGTCTTTGATCTAGGTTGGGCGCCGTAAAGCTGCTGCAAGGTTTGTCGTTCCTTATGTTTAATAGCATCAATAAACGCTGTCCTATCCTCGTCATTAACTAGGAAGTCTGGAAAATCTTCCGCCGCTTGTATCCGGTTACAGAAATCCGTTCCTTGGGAGTAGAATAGGGGCTGCAGTTGCTCAATTCCATCACAGGTGTTGTTGATAAGCCAACGGATCCTACTGCCGCGTCAGTTCTGTTTAATCATACTGGGGACGAGTATGGGGTTTCATATGGTAGGAAGTCAAACCTACACGTCGTATGAATCTACACGCTCACCATCCCTTTTATTACACAGGTCTCGAATATTCTGATTCACTTCAGGGGGCGCAAAAAATGTAACAGACTGTGTAGTTCCGAGTTGTCTTAATCGCATTGCAGCTAAGTAATTATCGTTAGTTATACCTTTCTAAATGAATTGAAATTCCAGGGGCCCTACCTTGCACAGTATGGTCTTTCGTCTGGCCTAAGCCAAGGGTTAGAGCAGCGCGAGCTTTCGGACCGAACTTGAGGTCAGTTCCCCGTGTATGAGCCTGTGGAAAGAATGTATTTAGATTATGTGTTTAATATTTGGTATAGTTGTAAACGTACCTCATCAAGATATACAAGTACCTTATCAAGGTTGTCTGCATAGGGCGAGGCAAGTAACGGGGTCCTCGTATTCTGCTTAGAAAGGATGAATGGGCTATCTCCATCGAAATAGAGTGCAGCATCTGCCCTTCCATCTATTTTTAGCCAGTTCTCGGCTAACTCCTTGTTGGATTGTTCGAGGATCTGCGCTCCAGCATCGATCAAGATACGTATGCCAGTATCGAACTTTTTAAGCATATACAAGAATGCGATCTCGCTGAGACGCTTATGGTTATGATCAGCCATAACGACATACTTCCTTGACCGTTGCTGCAGGAGATAAGTGAGTACTTCTGCATTTGTATGCGACAACGAGGGTAAGTCGTCTTGTTTAATAGTAAGAGGTAGAAGTGACTTGATGTCGTTTGTGCCTATTATACAACATATGTTAGTAGCTAGAACGATCCCATATCACTTCGGTAAAGCTAACAGAACGGGGAAGGGAGAAATAATGGGGATATGAGACTTACCGGAGAAACCAGTTGTAAGTCCTCGTGACTTGCTTAACGACGTATTCTTGGCTGATGTATCAGATTGTGCGTGGGAGAAAAGAGGGATGTCCCACCCATTCGACTGCAACCGAAGTCTGAATTGTTTCGCATGCGGTGGGAAAACAAAATTGTTCATAAAGTAGTCGATCACGGGAACTTTGAACCGAACACAACTCCAAATCTGGCTTATTTGCTGAGAGTCGTCAACGTTGATCGAGTGCCAGTCCCTCAAATAATCCGGGAAACCCTCATCTTCAGTCCATTTATCGTATTCAGAAGCGGGATCGTCTGATTTTAAGACAGCTTCTAGGGCTTGGCGGGTTTGTGACAGATTAATACCGCGGTAATAAAAGGCCAATACAGTTAATAGAATGGCCACCTGTCCCAGATTAGTACTTATGAAACGACTTTATAAAGTTCTTGTATATCTCCCAGTAGTGTAGGAGCTTAAAATTAGTGAATGTAACTTACATCGACATGTCCAAATTCCGATTGCTCGCTTGGAACCCCCTTGGCGTGGAAAGGAACCGCCACTGGGTCCCTGGAAGGGTGCAACCCATATTGGACTCCGTATCGTTTTTTGAGTGCCATAATTAGAATGCGATGGACAAAAAGTCCTCGTAGTAGATATACTGTCTGCCGGATATGTGGACGATCTGGGTATAAACGGCTGATGCGATCTAAGCTGGAAGGACGAACCTTGCCGCCAGAGAGAAACTCTTTGATGGCTAGACGATCGGCCGGGTCGATTGTGTCTATTGGTAGAATACCTCTGGTACCACGGCAAACATCGAACTTGAGCCGCTTGATCATTTCCTCCTCAACATCTGGCCGGAGGAAGAAAACAAAAGGGAACCCCCCTTGCGAACGTCTTACCACTTCGATTGATTGCGGAAAACAGGTCGCAAGATCGTATAGATGCATATCCATCAGGGCCAAAATCTGCTCGACTACAACCCAACGATGTGGATGCCCATCGACAGACATTTGCGACCCAGATGGGTAGATCAGTTGTGTCTTCACCGCTAATGTATGGTCACTCTCATCCAGTATGTCCCGGGCACATGATTGTAACCACTTTTGCACGCGAACCATCATACTAGCTTCGGGAATCCGTTGATCTAGAACCCGCTGAAGGCCGCTTAGCATAAATGACATTTGGTGCTCGGGAAGGCAAAGCATCACCCCACGTTTTCTCTGAATGTCGCGATGTATCCTATGGAATAGCTTAATATGATCCTCCTTTGTTGGTGTTTTTCGAGAAAATGGTACGTGACTGATTTCTCTACCTACAAGGCCACCTAAGCGCCCATGGAGTAGCTGTGCTGTTTGATGTAGAAGAGCTTTAGGTACGGAAACTCGCACAAGGTTCTTGCTATCGGCGAGTAGCACTGCAACCATTGGGATGATACAAGATGTCTTGCCTTGGCCCATGTTTAACTGAAGAACACTATTTGCTTGAGACTCCGGTGCGATTATTGCCAACGCAACTTCGACCTGAGTTTCACGAATGAGTAGGTTAGATTCAACCTCCAACAATAGCCAGTCAGGGTACTCCTCGACGCGCCAGTTACGATGCCCCATGTTTTGTCTCTCTTCTTCGTAGCGAGCGTTTTCTTTCGAAAGCTGATACGATTGCATTCGCATCTTTCGTTGCAAGTTTGTAATTGATAAGGCAAAGTGAAGAATCCATTCCTTCGTGCCACTTCCAAATAGGCGCTTCGTGGTTGTTCGCAGCTGTTCGAGTATAGTGATTGGAGTAATAGCAGGCCACAATTGTCCCTGTTGGAGCCACCAAATCTGCCTCCTGGAGTAATTATCACTCGGCATCTCTATAGCTGATTTAATGTCCCCGAGGCATCTTTTTACATTTTCCTGAAGATAAGATAATGTATACTCATTGTGGGAAGACGATGCTAAGCGCGGCGCAGTCGGTATTCTACGGGTATGAAACGCATTTAGACTTTCTTTTAGATCGCTGGCATATCTCTGCTGGATGATTGATTTTGATTTGGAAAATGTTTCGATAATCTGACCCAACTCATACGAAGCCCCGGAATCTTGAAGACTACCATACGAAGGTACTTCAAGTTGTGTTTTGTGCCCTTTGAAATCATATGAAGGGTTTTCGGGGTGCTCTCTAGCTTTGTTAATAGGCATCTTCATTAGATCATTTCCAAGTCCAGGTAGTGTGTAGCCCGGTTGTTGGATAGCGTATGATGTCTCAGATGATATGAAGTCTGCCCTTTGGAACCTTGCGTCTGAATGTCTCTGGCATAAAACCTTCTGAACTTCTTGGAGGTGGTTATAGAACTCATGATTATGGTATAACATCTCCCACTCAGGCTCCAGCTTTTCTAAAGCAGCGGGTATGTCCACCAGATGTACGTCGCCGACATTTGCACTCGGAGTTAGGGTAGGCCACTTTGACATTAGAGATTTCGCGAGCTTTTCGCAATCTTCTTTCGCTTTGCGAGCATGGGCCGCCTTGGCTTGCCAGAGCTTCCTTTGACCCTTACTGCTTGCAAACTCTATTAAAGGCGGATCCTCTGGTGGCGGCACTTGGAATGGTTCAATAAGCTTGACCAGAACGTCAAGCTGTGGTATCTGACGAGGTCGGAAACTGTGGTATTCCGCATGGTCAGGTAGATCTAAGGACTGGAGCTGGTCCCAATATGAAAATGCAATGAGAGTTCTTATTAGAGGCATGTTCGCATCTGACCGAAATGATATTATGCCTATGAAGAACATGAGCCTGTGCTGGTCGCGCATTTCTTTCACTACATCAACTAATGGACCCCATTCGCGGCGTACATCAGTATTAAGACGTTCTTGAAGTGTTATCTTTTCTAGAATCTGCTTATAACCCTTGATATGAAGTGATTGCGATAGATTCAATGCAAGATCTTCCACTGTGGACATAGTTGCAGGTTTGTCGCGGACTATATAGAGCGCTTCGAGGACATTCGAGTAACGCAAACTTGCAGCATGAGGATTATGCCTAGCTTCGTAAGCCGTATCGTCGGGATAATTGAATGGCAATTCATAGTTGGAACGCCTCTCATACAGTCGTCGGCGGTGCAGACTACGTAGGTTTAAGTCATGGTCGCCGGACGAAGGCAATTCCGGCATCTCAGGACTCTGAAGATCCTCTGCCCTATGAGGGTGGAATGTTGCTAGCCTGTCTGACTGTGAGATGATCTGGGAAACGATTATGCGAAACTCATCCCGCTGAATCATCGTAGGTAAATGGTGATCCCACATCTCCTTCTTCATTACTTTTATGTCTGGAGGGTAGTATTCTCGATGAGGTGAAAGGTTCGAAATGGAATGTAAAATATTAGTCGGGAGGACCGTCAAAGGTGACCATGGCTGGGAGATCCCAGAAGTTAAAATCGCCAGAGAGCTTTCAACTCCTGTTAGACCTGTTAAGGGATCTGGGAGGATGAAAGATGTGAGTGCATGTATTTCTGCCTTCTTGTATACTAATGCGGGCTCAGCCGCAGACTCTATACGGCCAAGTGTTTTGTTAACCATGAAGCGGAGATATACGGCTGTTGGCATATTGTGCAATTGCACGCATACTTGAATATGGCAGCCCCTTTTTCTTGCCCTCAGAACGCCTAGCGGGACGAGTACAAAACGCTCTAGAGGGTCCTTCAGGCTGCGGCAAACAAGTTTGCTGTCGAATCCATACCATGTGTCGATGGATTGGCAGGGATCTATCTCGGCCTGTAGGTGTGGTGACTGCAATAAATTGTTTTTGTTTACGAACCATTTCAATTGCATGCGAGGCATTTCTACGGTGAGCGCATGACCGCCGCCAGGTTGGTAGATGGTTAAATGCATCGCGTGCTCAAACCATGCGAACATCTTCGACACGCGCACGAACAGTGGACTGTAGGGGTCCACCAGGGTTTCTTTGATTCTTCGAGTGGGTGTAAATCGTGTACATATCGAAGTTGTAACATCCAATCTCCAGTTATGTGGGTGCGAGCGCCAAATATTTTTTGACTTTGGCCTGATTTCGATGATGCCAGATATCGGGTCACTGATTTTAATTAGTTCTATCGTGAAGAGCTTAGCTGAGAATTAGATTTAATAACTTACAGCCAATGAATGCAATTATCAATAAGATGTGCGGGAAGGTCGAAAGAATTTCCATCGCGAAATATCTTTCTTGGGACGAGTTCCAAAACTTGTGAGCCTTTAATGGCACGGATTATGGTCTCTCCTTCATCGTACCCTATATGAGTATGGTATCCGCCTTTTTTGAAGGCCAAGACTGAATATATTCGAATATTAGCCGCATACTTACTTGGAATACTTCTTGAATTGTAGGACAAAAATATGCCAAATAGTACTCACCGTGCGTCATTCCTGGAATGGATGATGGGAACTTCATGAGACTAGTCTGGCTCCCAAATAGTTCCTCGAGTATAATGGTGCTCTCGGGATCTGCTGGAAGTCTCTGTGATTACATGTTAATAGAGTGTATCCCAAATCCACGTGTGTCATAGTTACTTACACCAAGTGGCTGGCCATTTACTAGCAAGATGCCGAAAAGGTAGTTATAGCTCACAATTTCAAACCCATGTTGATCAACTAATTCAACTTGAAGCCAGTTATCAGCTTGCAGGCTGACGTTATATATGTGCTTCGATTCAGCAGCCGGCCATAAGACCTGTAACGTGGCAAGAAGAGCATCATGTCCATGAAGCTCTATGGACCTCCTTATCTTATCCTTCAGCTCGTACATCATTCTCAAATCACGAACGAATGAGTTCTTCATTATTTGCCCGAGGGAGGAAATATTGTCCGGAATATTGTCGTAGACTGTTGCACTACATTCTAAAAATGTAGAAAGTTCATCCTTATTGAGATCCTCAGTTGACATCTGGAAAATAGCAAATGTTCTCTTGCAGAGGATAGCGGCCCACAGTAGATATGACTGACAGTTCTGTGCGTTACTAAGGTCGCTGGCACAATACATTTCCTTCCGTAGCATTCTGACCCATTGGAAAGTTACTTGTCTCGCTTCAGAAAGGAGTAATAGTGCTTTTGACGCCAAGTAGTTTGTATCTGTAAAAGGTGTTGTAAACGCGAGTACTCTCAGCGCTAACATGATGACGATCTCCATAAGGTGAGTTTCACGCCAATTGGAAGCAACGGCTTCCAACTTTATTCGGAGTTGTTGAAGTAAATTTTCACAGAAAGAGGTATCTCGAAAAATATAGTGCACAGTTCCAAGAATCGCTTGGTGCTTGTCCGAGGGGCCAATCTGATGTGCTAAGTGGTCAAATAAAAGCACAGTCGTTTCTGTAGAAATATTGAGATTTGAAGACCCAAGCTCTGCTAGAAGAGCCATCCACCGACGACGTTTTCCGGATAGGAGGAATTGGAAGGCCATGTACTCGTGTATACTTAGGGCGGAAGGACAGGATGAATGAGACGCCGCAATCTCATAAGAAGTTGGCCCATTGCCATAGGCGTTGAAGCTTTGAGACTCGAGAAGTGGTGAAAATGGCGAGCCTTTGGGCAGTGTTAGCTTACAATGGTGCTCGAAGGTTGGATGAATTTCTCTGCGACCGGGCCAAGAATGAGTAGCCTGGTCAAAGTATGCAAGCTTGAGACCGTTTGGAAGGCAAACTTGATCAAGGTCAACTGGGAACTTCTTCCTCTCCTTGTAATGAGTCATCAGAACTACTTTGTGTTAGTAGGTTATTGCTATCGTGGAGAAGAGTATGTGATAACTCACAGGATTTGGTCGTTGACGCAAGGGTTATGTGTCCAGGAACCTTTGCATACAGCTGTAGCCCCGAATAATCCTGAAGGCATAGCTTCGGTTCGACGCCCGACTCCTGTGTTTGCCTTGCGATGCGATACAAGATTGCCCACGTGGCGTCGCGATATTGAGCAAGAGCTTCGGGACACCTGAGCTCAAATACTACGGCCTTTGCCATGACAGGGTTTTCGGGTAATGGCGATTCGAAAGCTTTGATCACCATACGAGATCTCCTTTTATCAAGTTGACATTTTGGACAGTAATGAGGTTCGTGCTCTAAATGGAAGCCATCTCGTGATTCGACATAGAAGCATGTTGAAGACTCGTATTCTCTTGTCAGTTTCTCATATTCAGCACTCAAATTCCTCCACTCCTCTTCTTTCTCCTCTCTTCTTTTCATGGAGTCTGATTGTATTTCGGAAAGTATGTTTGTGAGCGCATCGGAGCCGGGAGATTCATCGAAGTATCTTTCCGCGAAGCATCCTTTACACGGATCATCAAAAAGCGTAGCCCGTGTTTTAGATTTAGAAATTCGATCTTGTATATATGACTCCACTTCCCTAGCTCGCGAGATATCAGACAGGAGTGGAAATCGGAGTATTTCTATCAATCGTGAAGTAAAGGCTGGGTGAAAATGATTCAAAAGTGGGAACATGGAACACGCCGCTTCGTCAAGCGACATCCACGTCTCCAGTAGCGTAAGCAGCATAATACTCTTCTGTTCTGCGTTATTCTCGTAATAACCGTCAATTTGGTCGATATATTTAAGAATCCCCTTGTAAAGCTGTCGGACCTTTGCTGACAGACTTAAAGAGGATGTGGACATATTAGCAGAAGCAGCCTGGAGTTCCTTCTCTTCGTTAAATAGTCCAAAGAGCTTGCTCCCAAAGGCTTGGATGTGCACCTTAGGCTGTTGCGGCGTTATACGAGATGGAGATGCCCTACGTGGAATGGCTGCTTGGAATCTTTTGCGAGCCTTATCCAGATATGGGCGACTTGAAGTCAGACTCAAGCGTTGCTGGTGTCTATTTGCTTCCCGAGGCAACGGGAGTATGGGCCTGGTCGTGTTTCGCTTCTCCTGCTCCCAAGCGCTATTGATCCTTGCTGCTGTAGCATCAATTACTCTATTAAACCGGGGCGTTAAAGCTGTGGCTAACAACGAGTAGGAATTTTGAACGGCTTGGGGTTGCTCGAGACGGTCCCGATCAAGCTTAAAGAGACGACGGCAAAGTTTAGCCTTAAGAAAGGCTTGGTCTTCCAAAGGAATGATATCTCGAGTATCATCAAGTATCATACCATGAATAACACACATCAGAAACTTGTAGTGGATTCTACCATGGGCTCCACCAAGCATCATTGCTAGGTAACGCGAGATGGCGACCCGAAGCACAAGCCAATAAGGCAACCTTCGCCAGGGCAGTGCGCTACTGAACCAGCACACGTCATCTCTGACCCTTTTCTGAAGAAGCGTAGGAGAAATGCGCTTCCCGTTCGCCTCAAGTATCGCAGTGAGAAGAGATGTGACCAGAGCCGGATCCGAAGTTCCTCTATCCTCTGCTATTTCGTGTCCTGCCTTTCTACCATATTCGGAAAATTTCTGAGTAGACTCAACTGAGGCCTGCTCGAGAAAGGCCGAGAGGCTTTCAAGAAACGTATCACTATAGAATACCGAGGAAGGTATTAACACAGCAGTGCCAGGGAATGTCCATGACAGGGTTTGAGATGCCAGGACTGATTCGCGTCGAGGCGATGCCTCGAACGCCTCGAAAAGAATGTTGCCACTGAACTCGGGGCTAAATGCACTTTGTCAGTCTCAACCGTATGGGTGATGGCAAAAGTAAACTTACTCTGTGGGTTTATAAATGAGAAGTCCTGCATTTTGAGCCCCCACGTGAAGTATGACAAGCTCAGAGTCTCGAAGTTCTTTGAGATACGAGGTGAGATGGGTTCTTTCCAACTTTCCACCAATATTCAGGGCTTTGCAAGCTAGGAGTGAGCGCCTGACCGAGTTCCAGATTTGCCAATGGGTGCTATCTACAATGCTCTCCATGAGTTTGGCCGCAATTATTAGACGGTCCAGAATCCCGCGCTCGATATCCTCAGTATTAGACTCAGACCCTCGTGGTAGCATCGCAGGTAGTGCAATGTGATGAAACAGGGCTTTTAGAACCCCATCTGGGGTTTGAACCTCTTCGAAATCCATTGTGTGTGGGCAGAACCAACATTAAGACTTCGTAAAGCGAGTCCAATTGCTGTTCCGACGACAGGATCACATAGAAATACAATGTAGAAGAAGAGTATTTTCACAGTTTATTCCAGTTGTCTCGTCAAAACTATCTGTAGAAATAAAAAGTATGAAGGGGAAATGTAGAAAGAGCATCTATTGAAGTTGTATTCGCATCAATAAGTGCCTGGCGAGAAGAAACGAGTAGGATAGTTGGAAGCACCATGGGAGAGGGAAACATGGCGGGAGGGAATATAGAATAGTGAACGAAGAACATAATATCTTGCCGTGCGTTCGGGGGGTAAAATACCTGGTAGGTAGGTTATGTAGGATAGGTACTTAAGGTAGGTATTCAAACACAAGCGTAATGCACTACAATTTACACATGTATGAGTTGTGTTGGTTCTAAGATGATAGATCATTCACTGGAACCACATGGCGCATCGTCAAATTCAACGAGAGCGAATCGATATCTTAGCGCTATTTGTTTGGGCCGAGATGTCAATAGGCAACCGCGACAAGGCTGCCGAGACACATAAACAAACCTCAATCTTAGGTAGGCAGGTGCTCTTTATGTAACGTTATTTTATCGTTATTGCTAAGGTAGTTCTAGGCCAAGATTCATAGCAAATATCATTAGCTGTTGCTTAAAAAGTCGAGTACCTCCTAGCCTAAACATAGGTATGTACCTAAAGGCAAGAAGGACCTAAAGCCATTTGTATTGGAACATTTATGATTTTCATTTGGGAATAAATATTTGAACGTCCAGTGTTAGGTATCAGCACCTCCTCCAATCGACGCTCGGACCATATACAAAACTACCTCATACACCCTTTTAAAGGTGCATGCGATGTACCTAGGTATGTATTAAAGTTTACGAAGTACGGCCATGTGAAAGTTAGTAGGTTACGTGCATACTCTATCCGTTGCATCCACCTTTACTTCAAGGCGTACATTTCGGTTACTTTCAATACCTTTACAATATATGTATGGGGAAAATCTTAAAAAAAAAAAATACAAGGAGTTAGAACTTGCATTAAAGTCCACCTAAGTAGCTTAATAATACTAGATATTGATGAATGAGTCTTAAATATTTATTCATGTAAATAAGGTAAATGTCCGTTTACATCATAAGAATCAAGGATGAATAAAAGGCTGAAAAACAAACGGGAAGCCGGATACGCGTAGCCGCAAAGACGGGAAAAATAAATTTGACTAAGTTGGGGGTGCCTATGTACGCGTTTCCTTTGGTACTTACTTACATGTATAGGTAATGTTGTATGATCCAAGTAGACTTTAACATTGATAGACTGTCCCTAAACTTTTTGTTTATAAACATCGGACTAACATATAAGGTTTATTTTATTGTACATGTGGCCTAATCTCAAAAAGGTCCATGGCTTTATCTTTATAATTAGTGTTTAAATTTTGTATAGGTATAAATGGCTTAATATTCTCGGCAGCCTTATTGTATACAATGTCCTCAACGGCTTAATTGTGGCTACATCGTTAGCCAATGACGGGACTTACATTACACGAGAACTCGGATTATCCGTGCTTAATGTTAGTGGTTATAAGCTTTTAAATGTTATGTTGCATTTTTACACATACGTCTTCTCTGAATATGGTTTAAGAAAAGCGAGAAGCTAATGGTAAAGCTCATTCTAAGTTTCATAAGTGTATATAATTTACTAGTTCAGCATTCCTCGCCTTTGCCAAGAGCTAATTCCAGGTTTATTTATAAATACGAATGACTTGATATACTAATGAAGCTATAATGTCGCCATCAAAGAGCCATGTAAAGTAAGAATATGGTTGAAGGATTATCTAAGTTGATGATTACTTTACAGGTATGGATCAACTCGTACGAGTTAAAATTGACATGGATAAACAGTCGTGGGAAAGACTAAAAGCTTAAATCGCACTCGGCATATCACATCTACTATGGAACCCGAAGATCGCACGGTAAAGTCTTCCGGCCGCTAAACTGGCGGCGCAATGACATGGGGGCAAAAGAACCCTGTTAGCTTGGGCTTGCGTCTATATTACCTAGGTACCTAAAACTCTCCGTATTCAAATTATGTAGGCAGCGCATCCTTTAGATTGTCGTGGTTTTATCCTTACAGCCTCTAGTCCTCGTGTAAGACATAAACTTCGATATATCTTAACATATATAGTGGTGAAGTGTAACGCTGATAAAGCGAAGAAAGCCAACAATCCTAACAGTGGCTATACTCTCGTGTGACTGCGGCACGGCGCTTCACCAAGCTTATTGACTCAGTTTATTGAACGTCACAAGTAATCTCATGTTTACGAGAACCTAAATGCGTAAGCTGTGTTCGTCATGGCTAGCGCTGCGTCTCAGCTGTGCCGCGCTTGTACCGCTGAGACATAATGATCAACTAGCAAGATCAACTTACCCGTCACATCGCATAGGAATAAGCTTATCCACTCTATAGGCTCGCTTATATTATGGGTTATGACGTACTGGTCGCCGAGCCCGGCGATATAATGGTATATCCGCGTTAATAATCAACCATGGACCCCGAACGGCCCTTGGAGTCCCAATTAAAGTAGGATACATGGGATGCATGGGCACATATGTACCTAGGTAGTTAGGTAGGGTCCGTTGGTTCATAGGGCTGAAGTAGATCCACTTATATGTAAGACATTTTAAAAGTTACAAGTAGGTAATCGTGCCTAATGATGACTACCTAGCTTATGTAGGCCTTTATTAGTTGCTCTCGAAAAAGATGGAAGTGAAGTAGCCGCGCTTAGAATACGTTTAGTACCCGTCTATATTACCAATCTAAGCTAAGCGCCTTTACGTCACATTAATGCAGCGAATCTTCCCCGATACATACATGTAGGTACATATGTACACTTAGGGTCGAGACCTTTGGCGGTAACACGGCATATGAAACCCACTTTGAAAGGTGGGGTTTCCGATAATCGCTTAAGCATATCCCTGTAAGGAGGCGGGTGCGGGGATCAGGGGCAGTTCATGATGCGGGACTTGAATACGATAACTTCTAAGACTTTAGTTTAAAGTGCTTACCTAACCTAAGGTCATGGCCTGTTATAATTATCTTAATAGACCTAAAACAGGCAGCATTACTCATATACAACTATTCAAAACACGTAGTTAAGATACAGAAGGAAAACGTTACATTGCTGTAGTTATACTTTAAGCAGTCTATTACAAATCATTGAAAAACTCCATCTCTCCATATCAGCATAGACTAAATCTATAGCTCCTAACTCCTGATCCTAGCTCTAATTCCAGCTCCTATTTTCCATCATAGTTTCGGCAGGTGTTCATTTCTGGCATGAATATGTTTTATGTATTCCCTCAAACTAGCATAATGTTCCTCGATGTGACGTAGATCGCTTTCACCGGGAACTTAGTTTTAATAGCATTGACAACATGATCGTTCGAAACATCTATAACAGGTAGTCTACTACTTGATGACCGACTTGCGAACCGAATTGCCGGGGTAGAGAAGGTGACATGTTGCCCATCGCTAGAGTTTCTGTCGCTTTCTGGAACGTTGATCCTCTGTCGCATCTTACCGGACCTGAGATCAACTTCAGCAATAAAGTCTTCGGTGGTCCTCTCTCCGCGCCTCCTGGTCTGCGTCGGTTCGAAGTTAGTGACTATTCTAGACTCGAGATCGATCCAAATAGTCCCTCCGTTGACGTAAGCATGGATATAGCTACATGACGCATCTAGCTCCATGCAGTGTGGCCCGGTATACGGGGTAATATCGATTGAACCGATAATGTCACCAATTGAAATGTCGAAAATAAAAATTTCGTTAGACATCTCAATAGGCGCAAAACTATGGCCCTGCCGATGTCGTTGACTGATGTATACTTTGATGATGATTGTTAGTAATTACTGTATTCTGTGAGAAGTCTTAAGGGGCACAGGAATAAACCGGAGCAGAAAAGGGGGGAGGGGGCCTTGACACTACTTACAAAGGTTCCGGCTCCAATCATGGACAATCTCTTGCGGTTCTGCAAGGAGGTCGTCGAGAATGTAGACCCGATACGATACTGCAATATCTGCAAATGTGCATGCCTGGCCCTCTGAGTGACTCATGTTGGAGCTAGTGTTGGACTCTGAAAATACTTTCGAGTTGTTATTGTTGGTACCGAAGAGAACTCGAGAGCAATCTGTACTAGGGCGAGCTTGGATGATTCTAGCGTCTGTCTTGACATCTTGCAATAGTGCCATGTCGGCGGGTGTCTTCGAGAAACTTATAGGGTTCTGAAGGGCTATCCTAGAGAAGGCCTCCGGCATCACCTTTTCTCGTGTTGGTTGAAGGAACGTGCCGTAGAGAAAGACGGATCGCTCAATTTACATCACGAAGAAGAATTTCTCTCTTGCTTCACCCACTCCGGCAGAGAATGAAGAAGAAGGAAGAATAAGAGAAGGAATCCACCTACTACGCCATCCCGATTTCCTATCATAGGACCTCCCGGCCGAAGTTAAGCCTCGCGGCTACGACGCGCAGAGTACTGCCACGTGCTTAGCCGCCATTTTCCAGAACACCGGTAAATGTCTCTTCTCTTTGCTGATCATGGTTCCCGGAATAGTTAGGTACGAGCCCCATACCAAGCCCGCCAATCATAATTGTGCGTATCCATGCATCTCGTAACCGGTAGCCAATCAACATCTTTTCAAGCCGAACGCCGCTTCAAAACGTAAACCAAATTGAGTAGACTAGTAGGATTCGGGTGGTTTCAAAACAGGATCCGAATAGGCACCATTATAAGCATAGAATCACCGAAATGGGAACTCAGATTCAAAGATCCCACCTAGCCAAAAGGGGTCATTAATGAATGTCTTGGGAGAGCTATTTGCCCCACTCTGAGCAAGGACGGGGATAAAACACATAGACTGTTTATTGTCTTTACTGACTACGTTGCATCCGGAGTAAAATTATCTAATGGATTGTGGAAACTACATTATTTCAAAACGCCCATCTCTCTGAGCATCATGATTCATAAACCATGCACGCACAGTTTCTCAACTGTCAGGACTACCAGGCAGAGGAGTCTTAGAAACCTCGGACTTTTTTTAGCGAGAGATATAAATCGGGAATACGAACAAAGATGAAGCCATAGTTCACCGCTCCGGAAAACAACGTTACGAACCCCCGAAAAGCAAGCTCTCCATCCTAAAATATGAGACATGACTACCTATCCAGAGGACAAGTAAGAGTTGACACAGAAGGATCGTGAGATTCTTCGTATTCAATATAGCAAAGCAGGGTAGCCCTCAGGCTTCTGGAGTGTGTTCAATTTTATTTTTATAATGCACAGCGCTGATGACAACATTCGTATGTCTGTGCCGTTTAGAAATACTAGACTTTCAGTGTTTGTTAAAATCGAACCACTACACATAGATAAATCCTTCATCACGGTTAACTTGATCCTTCGCATTTAACTGCCTCATAAATAAACAGGGGACTCTTAACTCCTATATTTTTTTTATTGATCTTCGACTTTACTTGGTACCAAGGTAGGCCATGTTTCTTCGGGAGTGCGGAAGGAACCGAGATATACGGGTTACAAATGTAGTTTATATCGTGTTAGAGAATTCAGAGGCAAATAGTATGGGTTGGGGGACATTTGGAATTCAAGTCTCATGCTTCTTTCTAAACCTACATATTACACATAAATACCTATCTTTCTAATATTCTTCCTCTCCCCTTACTCGCAATATCGCTACCATGGATTATAGATAGTATAAGTTCAATTTTAGGTACAAAATGCCTGCGTCGGTATACGATTTAGCCCCTTTCTTTATTCACTCCTATTTTAATATTTAAATCAATCCTAAACTTTCATAACTTCTTTCATAGGCGAAGGCCTTCTGTAATTAATGTTAGTTTTCGACGTGGCGTATCATTGCCAAACGAAATCAGGGACTTCGAGATCAATATATGTGGATTTAATTTGAAATATGTAAATGACATCTACAGATACCATAATATATAAACACGTGTATCTTGACCATATATAATTCATACCTGTCTTACCTCTTTAGGAAATAAGTTACCTGGTACGTAAGGTAGGTACGTCAACGGTAAAGCAGGTACACTTAGCATCACATCGCGTACCTGCCCAATATACCTCCTTCCTAAGGTAAGTGCATAGAGGTACCTAACGTGCACACAAGCTGGCTGATCCCTTATGTACCTCTTTAGACGTTGGTTGTTTCCTTTCCTTCGCCAACTCCATTCCTGCCTGGTGTTACCTTTTCAATGGTTGCTTTTCAACCCGGAATTTGCTTAAATCTAGGCATTCAATAATCTCCCTTTCAACCACCACATTTTATCTTCTTACAAGCGTGCATCTCCTCTCCCAAGCGAACTCAATAGTCCGAGGAATCGCGCCTGATTTCGGATCCAAGGGTCTATCCTTGGTCTTCTTCTGTGATCGCCATCTGTAAATAAACCTAATATATCTGTTGAAAACTGTTAGAGTTGGCATGGCGCCTTCGGGCATGTAAGTTGCCTTGTTTATTTGTCTCCTCTTTAGTAAGTTTCATGCTAATTTCTATAGACGCTATTCGGCCCAATGCCGCAATGCCAACGAACCTGGTGGTTGCAAGCGCGGAGCCTCTTGTAAATTTTCGCATTCTGTACAAGACTCTCCCAGCATCCAAAGTTCAAAAAACCGCGCCAACATTACCATGTCTACTTCTCAAGATACAAATAATGAGCCTTCCTTTCATAAGTGGCGAAGAATGATCCCGAAGACTTATAATGGTAAGCCTTCAGCCTTTGGCTTTAAACTACCTCAATTCTTCCAGATCGCTCGTGATCTGGTCCAAGGTGACCTTGACGTGCTCCAAAAGACGATAACCGAACTTGCGACGGATCCAGGAGTCTTAGAAGTGCGCGAAATGATCGACGAGCAGATTCAATTTTGCAATACCGATGTTAAACGTATAACTCTTTGGCGTACTTGCGTTTTACCCTTCTTTCAAACACTCACCGAGCAGCGAGTAAGCCACTCTGCTATCTTAGAAGCGCACACAGGGACTATTTACAATGTTGTTTTCGGCCACGATGCGTCTCGTCTGGGAATTCTCTTCAACTTCTTGATTGAACTCGCCGTGAAATGGACATCGCCGCTTATCAAAGATGACGACGGACCAAAAGCTCAATTCCTAGAACTTTGCTCCGCAATATTAGCTAAGGCGATCAGTTACAATTCTCAAGCACTCGTGAACGAGAAAGTCCCGCCAATTGTTAGTCGAATATTGAAACTTATCGATGACGTTGATAAGAGTGGCCGTAGCTTTTGGACTTTACAAGCGAGGAAACATCTCGAGTATATTCAGCGTCGTCTTGGCGTCATCAAAGAAGCCGCGCGGGATGACGCCCCAAAGCCCCAGCCCCTTGGACATGCCAAGTTTGTATTACGTCGGGATCTTCCTGGAACTTTGTCCCTGGAAGGTCCACGTCACGACAATGATCATGAGGATATAACGAAGATTCGAATTCTACCAACAATGTCAGAGATCATGTCCACCCGTTCGGATTACCGGCCACTCCAAGATCCCTCACAGCTACACTTGCCAGGGATCCAGGGGTTAATCGACCGCCACTTTCGACTTCTTCGAGAAGATATGGTTGGTCAGCTAAAAGACTGTATTAGCGAAGAGATACGTTTTCTTGAACATCCCGAGAGCAAAGCTATCATCAACCCACAGAGTCGTATTCGGACAAACTCATATAACATTGTAGATATTGTTGACATTAAATGCACACGCCGATGCGGATTGGAGTTTCATTTGAAAATTGAGCAGCCCTTTTCTGCGGGAAGATTGGCAAGTGAAGCACGAGCAGATTGGTGGAACCTGTCGAAACGATTAGAGGCAGGGGCTTTAGTCTGCCTCCTAGAGAAGGATACCGCCGTCTTTTGCGTTGTAGCCGAATCTACTTTGAGACCAGATCCAACTCGCACGTATACACAAAAGACGGATAAAAATAGCACCGAGAAACGTAACCTTCACAGCAATAAGGATTTTGCATACGTGAATCTGAACTTAGCCGAACCGAACGAAGTAGATCTAAAGACTATGCTGTCGGTTTCACAGTCTAATGAACCTGTCAGGAGATCCTTGGTGGAGTTTCCCGGCATTCTTCTGCCCTCATTCAAACCTACTCTATTAGCCCTCCAACAGATATTCATGACTCTGGATCTCCCATTTGCCGAGCTGCTTGCATCTAGTGCTGATGGGCCAACCGAAGTTAACATCCCACCTCCCCTATATGCAACAAAGTCTGGATTTGTTTTTGATTTGAGTTGTCTTACGTTGGATGGAAAATATTTACAATTCTCCCCTCAGGAAGCCATCAATCCTGAGGAGCTTTGTAACAGATCAAGCTTGGATGAAGGCCAGGCTACAGCCCTCCTTAACTCCTTAAAAAGAAGCCTGGAACTAATCCAGGGACCTCCAGGCACAGGAAAAAGTTATACAGGGGAGGTAAGTCAATATCCGAAGTCTTGGCCCTTCTTTTCTATTTCGGGTTAAACGAGTAACATATTCAAAAATTCCACTTGCCGAAATGTATAAAGTACCTAAGAATTAACTGGCATATATACAGGCTATTATCAAAGTCCTTCTAGCAAACAAGGAAAAGGCTAGCATAGGCCCAATACTTTGTGTCTGCTACACCAATCATGCTTTAGATCAACTCCTTGAACATCTCTTTAATGGCGGAGTAGAGCAGATTATTCGCATTGGTTCAAGATCGAAATCGGCTGTCCTTACAAATCTAAACCTGCGTAATGTGGGGAAGGAAATGGAACGCACGAAATCGGAGAGAAATGCTTCATGGAAGTCGACTGCAAGTTTAAAAGGGGCAGAGGACGAGATGAAAGCATACCTAACAGAACTAAAAGCCTCGACAACCCATAAAAGGATCAAGGAGCATATCAAGGCCAGTGAATCGCCGTTCTACGATGCGATATTTGGCATAGAAGAGGAAGACTGGACTAAAGTTACCCGTAAGGACGACCTAGCTTACTTCCTTGACTGGGTCAATGCAGGTTTCGTGTCAGAGAAACCAGTCGGAGATGTTGGAGCGCTGAAGAGGCAGGATCCAATGGTTTTGAGCCAGCAGGAAAGGCTTGCAGTTTTCACATCCTGGGGTTCTGTAGTAGCTACCGACTTAGGAGATGAATTTGTCTCTCTTCACCATGACTATCAGGAAGCAAAGAGGAGACACGACACTGTGCAACGTGAGGTGGATCTTCGCGTTCTTCAAGAAGCTGATATCATTGGCGTTACAACAACCGGTTTGGCCCGGAACTTAGATATGTTTCGAAAGCTTGATAGCAAAGTCTTAATTTGCGAAGAGGCCGGCGAAGTCCTAGAGAGTCATATTATCACAGCGTTATTTCCGTCGGTACAGCACGCTATTCTCATCGGAGACCATCTTCAACTGCGCCCTCAAGTTTCAGATTATGAACTTTCTGCTGCAAACCCGCGTGGAGAGCAATATTCGCTAGACGTGTCACTTTTTGAGAGACTTGTTCAGCCAACACGGCCCACAGACTTGAAATTGCCGTTCGATATGCTCGAAATACAAAGGAGAATGCATCCATCTATATCTAGACTAATTCGAGACACCATATACGAGACTCTTAAAGACGATGCAAAAGTCAACAACTATCCCGAAGTCGTCGGCATGAGAAAACGACTATTTTGGCTCGACCATGATAGACCGGAAGCGCGATCAGATCCGAATTTCCCTACTAATACGTCTCGGACGAACGATTTTGAAATTGAAGTTGTTTCCGCTCTCGTTTCCCATCTTGTACGCCAGGGGACGTACGGACGTGACGATATTGCCATCCTGACACCTTACTTAGGCCAATTGCACAAGCTAAGAAAGAAGCTTCAAAACTCATTCGAGCTTGTTGTCGAGGCTCGAGACCTCGAGAACCTTCAAAAAGAAGGTTTAGATACCCCATTAGAGGCACATAAGCAGGCATTGGGGAAATGCATACGGCTTGCGACCGTTGATAATTTTCAAGGTGAAGAAGCGAAAGTAATTGTCATTTCTCTGGTTCGAAGTAACCCGGAACGACAATGCGGATTCTTGAAGACTACAAACAGGATCGACGTACTCCTTTCGCGAGCGCAGCATGGGATGTACATCATCGGAAATTCGACAACTTATGGTGAGGTTGAGATGTGGTCAAAAGTCATTTCCATGTTAAACGAAAGCGGGTGCATCGGCACTAAACTACCACTTCAATGCCCAAGACACAAACACACAACCATCGAAGTATCGGAACCTGATGATTTTATCTGATTGTCCCCAGAAGCTGGATGCAATCTTCAATGTTCCGAGAAGCTTGGCTGTGATCACATTTGCCGTAGCAAATGTCATGCAAAGCCCTTGCATAGGGCAGTCAAATGTCCAGAACCATGCCTACGACTAAAGTCTTGTGGCCATAGTTATCCTGGACTCTGTGGGGATAATTGTGAAGAAAGGTGCTCTACAATCCTCGAGGGGCATAGTGTTTCTCTTCCTTGTGGTCACACACTGACCTCACCTCGATGTTGGCAAGTTAAGCATCCGGGCGAGGTCAAATGTCTCACACGTGTGGGGAAAGATGTTCCGGGTTGCGCTCATCATGTTGATGTTCCCTGCTATGAAGACATTACCGAGAAGAGTTTCGTCTGTTCGGCACGATGTGGTCAACCTCTTCCCTGCGGACATGTCTGCAAAGATTCATGCAAAGCTTGCAGGGCTCGTGGTGGGACTCATTCACGATGCACATCTATCTGTGGTCGAAGCTACAGCACTTGTAAACACTCTTGTGCTGATCAATGTCATCCGGGTGAGAATTGCGCTCCTTGCGGTATGCCTTGCGATAAACGGTGCACCCATACAGCATGTTCTAAACTATGCTCCGAGCCTTGTACCCCTTGCATGTTACCGTGTTCATCTAGCTGTGTGCACAGTCAATGCTCTATGCCGTAAGTTTGCCATATCAAGCGATTACCTTATTATGCGATTACTAACTATTCTTGACAGATGCTCTGCTCCATGCAATTGGACGACTTGTTCTAACCGTTGCGGCCAGCGCTTACTTTGCGGTCATCAGTGTAAGGACATACCTTTTTGTGAGACACGCATGATCTGACTAGAGTATATAGGCCCGTCTCTTTGTGGCGAGGCCTGCCCTGATATGAAGTTCTGTCAAATTTGTGCATCTGGAGAAATAAAAGCCACCATAGTTGATACGTTGCCTGCACCTGAGTTACGCGAATATCATAAGATCAACTTGGACGCGGAACCCTGCCTTTTTCTTGATTGTGGTCACATATTTACAGTATCAAGTATGGACAGGTCGTTGGGAATAGTAGACATTTGTCGGAATGCCGATGATACCCCTATTACCATGCAGGCTTCGACGGGTCCTTTTTCGGATGCTACGATTCGGTCTTGTCCACGTTGCAGAGGAAGCTTGCGAAACATATCACGATACGGGACAATTGTCCGTCGGACGTTACTAGAAGAGTCAACTAAGAAATATATTACCTGGTCTCATACCCAGTCGGTGGAACTGGAACGACAACTTATTGACGAGGAGGAAAAACTTGTAACTTTCAAGAAGTCTGGCCGCCTTCAAGAGTCGATTAGCAGAGTAAGCAACGAACTTTACGTCAACGGAAGCCCTATCGACCAATTACTTGCTATCCACGATTGGGTTGGACATGATCGGTATAAGCCAATCATTCACCTCTACTTTACCATATTCGAATACGTTGGTCGTGTTACGGCTATGGAGAAGTCATACCGCCAAGTATATGATCTTATAGAACACACTAATCATAGTGATCGTTCCACCGACAAGTCTGAGTTGATTTACTCAGATAGACACACCCGTGGCAAGATTGCTGCTCAGACTTCTCTATTCCGATGTTATTTAGTAGTCATAAGCGACTTTCTGCATTTGAGAAGTCTGACTCGATGTCATACAGTGGTGAAGTTTAACCTTAAAAAGGCACTTGAGGAATGCAAGAAGCTAGCCGAGTTAGCACAGGAGGCGAAATATATTCGACAAGAGGCTGAATGCCATATTTTCCATTCAAAATTGGTTGCTCTCTCTCTCAACAAGCGAATCGTACTGTAGGGCCTGGTGATTTGAGCGGAGATAAGGTGAGTGTGGAAAAAGCGCGACAGCACCTTTCCAAGGCAGAGGCCCTTATTCTCGAGTTGCCAGCAGCTGCACATCTACGAAGGGAGATTGACGCCGTAAGAAGAATGTTGGTTGACAACGTTTTCTTCCGTGGCGTCTCCATAGAAGAAAGACGTAGCAACTGGAAAGCGATGTTCGAAGAAACTATTGAATGAATGTGTTCTCCTATGATTCGCTATTACATTGCAGAAACTTTCGATGCCAGCACTGAATCTTGAGCTATTGCAACCCGAGCTACATGTACACGAGGAAGAACGTCTCTCTATGTCTAATTGAAACTCGGTGTATCTGGTAATCAACCCCGAATTAATAGTTGCAGGTCTATATGACGAAAAATCTCTTCTTTTAGCCTTGAATTGACCATAGCTCTTAAATAGTTAACACTGCTGAATATGCTAGTATGTCCTCAGGTGCAAGGCTGAGAACACAAGTCGCAAATGATAAAATCCAGCTCAGTGCCTAATTTTGCCGAGAACATCATTCTGCAATACGTCTTAAAGGCAGGAAATGAAACGTTAACTTGTAAGTCTAATGTAGTAGTTATTCTATATCTATTAACTTGACGATCTTCCGGTTGACCAGCGCGTATTACGTTGGGAATACGAACAGGCGAAGAGTGAATAATTTTCCACGATTGAATCGAACTCAAAGTACATAAGATAAGCCACAAATCGGTATCCACAATACTAGGTTAGCCACGAAGCATGTGGCACATCGAGAATGAAATTGAGATCGCCCGATTGTGGCAACTTATTAAAATCCTCGTCTAAATCCACAACACAATCGAAACTCGACGTCATCGAACCAAGAACGCCAGTTCGATCTCCAACACCTATAGTCTCAATCTGACACATCTCATCATGTCGACTATTAGCCTTGCTACGACGCTAACTCTTAGTTCCTGGTCAAGATCCATTAGCGATCGGTCTCGACCTCGGGCATCTCCGCTCGGCGCTAAGAGCAACGCCACGAGAAAATCAAGACTGATGAGTTCTGCAGACCGGTAGTTGGTACGATTCTCAAGATTGTTCTTAATGTTCTACATGCAAACATGACTGTGTCCGGCGTCGCGACGAGGCGCACCTCGAGTGTCAGCACTACGGAGTTGGCTAGACAGCGTGATCTTCATAAATATTATCAGCCATGGCTCGACTCCAAGAAGTTAAAGACTGTACCCGCGAATACGGGCCCGGATGAGACCCGAGAAGTACAGTGTTCTCACGATACTACTCTAACTGCGCTTGCTCAGCTGGCTGCGTTAAGGTTGAACGTCAAACGCGCCATGGTATCTTTAATAGACGCCAATACGCAAATCATTCTCGCCGAAGCCACACAGACTTTGTCGCTTGTTGATGAAAGACGGCACGCTCCTGGGGATCACATATGGCTCGGTCATGTGTCTCTTCCGCGTCAGGATTGTATGGACGAGCATGCCTTTGGAGCCATAACTACCTACAAGGATGCCCAAGGTGAAGACGTTGACGTTTCCGCCTTCATCGTGAATGATACTTTAGAGGATGATCGGTTCAAATACCGGTCGTACGTGACGTCTGGAGCTAGCGTCAGATTTTACGCAGGCGTACCCATAGTCACCAAGCAAGGGCACGCGATTGGCGTTTATGGTGTTTCCGATATTCGACCGCGGCCCCAGGGCCTTAGTCTTGACGAGGTGCTATTTATGGAAGATGTCGCTCAAATCGTGGCGGACCATCTTGAGAGGGTTAGTAAGTAGTCTCGAGCGTTACCATCTATTCGACGACATCTACCTCAGAAATATATGTTTCCATTACATGACCTTTCGCTTACCCAACTTCCAAGCACATTCGATATAAGATTTACTGACCAAGTCTGTAGTGGATACAATGGGCCGTGTTTCGGAGAGAGATTTCATGAGGGGTATCTCTTACTTCTTGGAAGATTTATCCGAGTATAAGTTCCAACTGAGCAATACTGATCGCTCCATACAGGCGCCGAGTACCAAACAGCAATCAGACGTGAGAGCAACTGACCCCCAAATGGATCCTCCACGAGGGCGGCCTACCAAGCCGGGATCCGTAAATTTGGCGCACACTTCTATTCCACCTACTAGGGATGACTCTGCATATAGCGAGGCGCTAATATGTCGAGGGCCTCAATTCTCTAGGGATAGCGATTCTCAAGGCAAAGAAGCTCCCGACTCGCCGAAGGATAGCATACGTAGGATTTTCACACAGGCTTCGCAGCTACTATGCGAGCAAGCCAGAGCTACGGGCTGCGTATTTACCGACGCTGCATCGGGCCTGTTCTTTGGTCAATCTGAGGGGGTAATATCGTCTCCAAGCGATACTGATCCAACCGTATCTTCGAATGTCAATTTTGAGTCGACAGAGGACGAGGAAATCGACGCCGACAAGGCAAGAGAGGATTCTTCGTCTCCAGGATATGGATCCACGTTATCTCAGGCTGCCTTTGGTGATCGACTAGATGAAATGGCCGATGTCCTCGGCAGTGATGGTGATGAGTTCCCGCAGGGGATAATCAAGCGCAAAAATCTCAAGAAATTCATTATGCGCTATCCGTTTGGCAAATGCTTCTACCTGAACAAGGGACGCATCGTATCCCATCATAGCATGACTCTCGACGAAGTAGTTGTCGGTGGAGGCTCCAATTACACAGCTTTGAATGCGTCAACACAAGATATAGAGGACCAACCCCATATGCTATTACCGCGAGAGCTCCTGAGCAGCATACCGAATGCGAAATGGCTGATATTCCTCCCCCTTTTCAATTACGCCCGAGGCCAATGGTTTGCGGCTGGTTTTATTTGGGGCGACGACTTCAAGATGGGTGACCCCGATGATGCATTGCCCTACTTTAAGACCTTTGGATCCTGTATGATGAGCGAGGTAGCGAGCATGGAGGTCCTGAACACAAATATTGCCAAGTCTACGTTCATTGCCTCCATCTCCCACGACTTGCGTTCCCCGCTACACGGAATGCTGGGAAGCTTAGAGTTCTTAGAAGATACTATGACTTCAGCCTACCAAATGAGTCTGATTGGCGCAATTGAAACATGTGGCAAGACACTGCTAGATACCATCGACCACCTCCTAGATTACGCAAAAATCAACAACTTGAACCGTGCGAGCGCGCGACTCAGCTCCTCGAAGGAAAGAAGAACGTGGAAAGGATCGCGTGATGTTGGGGAACCCCTATCGACAAATTTTGATCTTGCCCTTCTCCTGGAGGAAGTCGTCGAAGCGGTCTTCGCCGGCCAGACATTTCGCAAAATCAACCTCCGACATCACGACCCCGTCGACGAGGTGTCTGCAGAAATAAAGTCGATAAGCATCGATGACTCATCGACAACCGAAGAACAGATTCACTCGGGCAGCGTAAAATTCTCAGGAAAGGTCTTTCTGATACTTCACATCCAACGCTTGGCATCTTGGTATCTGCAGGGACAAACAGGTGGCCTTAGGAGAGTGATCATGAATGTGGTCGGAAATGCTATCAAATACTGCAGAACCGGTAGCATCGACGTCTCATTAGAGGCAAAGGAAATCACACCGTCTAGTTATGAGGTAGATCTCTCTGTAAAGGATACCGGCATTGGTATGTCGAAGAACTTCCTTGAAAACCACATTTTCAAACCCTTTTCACAAGAAGACTCATTCACGCCGGGTACCGGACTTGGGCTCTCCATCACCTCACAAATCGTGAGAAATATGGATGGCAAGATCAAAATTGACAGCGAGAAGGGAGTTGGGACACACGTTAATATCACTATTCCTATGAAGACTGCCGACGCCAGCGGATCTCGCGGTGGTGTCCAAGATGATATCCAGCGCGAAGTTATGAAGGCTACGGCAGGGAAAAAGGTGTGCATTTTGGACCCCCTGCTTGGTACCCATATCGATGGAGAACTGCCCAAGCTGGAACTTTCCATCTCCACTTTCTGTCATGAATGGTTCAATATGGATGTTATCGAAAGCAAGACTGTCGATACCGACCCGGACACAGCGATTTACATATATGCCGAGCCGCCACCGATAGAACATCTGGTAAGACAACACATCGAGCGAAAGGAGATGGGCGAGACTGGTAAAGAAGCAGCTTTACTTATCGTCTGCACGAATGCTTTCGAGGCCGCGGCCCTACGGGCTGCCGGCGTCAAGGATTTAATTTCCCTCGGCAGAATAGTTGAAGTTATTAGCCAACCCGTAGGGGTGCGCAAGCTAGGAAAAGTCCTCTTCCAGTGTCTTCAACGCGTCGAAGAAAGCTCAAAGCACCAGGATCAACTTGCACGGTCTAGGGCACCCTCGCCATCCCTAGAGAGCAGTCGAAATCAGGTGTATAGTTTAGAGACTGGGTGGAATGCTTCAGCGGTCGTATACGACCAGACAGAAGGTCGATATAGGCCTTCGATCGAAGCTCTAAAATGGAAATCCGATCAACAACAGTCAAAACTACCATTGGAGCAGAGCATTCAGGCAGGATTGCTACATCCCAGCACGATCAATAATCAACCCGGTCCCGCGAGTATTCCGCACGGCCGCTCTCGGTCTGGGAATCACGTTAGACGACTGCCTCGCGTCCTTCTAGTAGACGACAACGCGATCAACCTCAAGCTCCTAGTGACGTTCATGAAGAAGATCAAGTTGCCGTACGCTGAAGCCGTGAACGGGCTCGAAGCCGTTACTCAATTCAAGGAAACTAAGGAACCCTTTGACTTCGTGCTGATGGACTTGCAGATGCCTGTCATGGATGGACTCGAAGCAACACGGCAGATCCGCGAGTTTGAACAGGAAAGAGCAGGGGAACCTACTGCTGCGCCACCGTCTACTATAATTGCCATCACGGGTGTCGGCAACGAGGCTACGCGCCAAGAGGCCATGGATGCGGGCATGTCGCAGTTTTTGACTAAACCTGTTAAGTTTAAGGCTTTACAGCAGATTTTGTTAGAACAGGACCAGCCGTCTTGAGACGGGGGATATATACGATGGAGTTGAATTTTATCCCGATTGGACGGGATAGAAGAGGTCACAATACTCATTTGTTGGCTTCAGCCCGATTATTCGCCCGCATACGCCTATGGCGGATAGGACCGATCGAGCGACCTATTGTTGCCGCGGGTCTTTCTAGGGACGTAGGCGCTGCTGAGCAGTGTGTGGACAGGATATTTTGGAGTATCATTCACGGTTAACCGCGAAAGGCTTCAAGCGCATATATGATTTAGGAATGCTTGTAATGTTCTGCAAATACCTGCTTTTCAACCTCGTCATCTTATGTTTTCACCGAGCTGGGCGGTGCGACATATGGTCTCCGAGATGCAGGCCTGGCTATATAGGGTACACAGAGAGGCTTTTGGGGGTGCATTAGGGGCGGTTAATAGAGTGGTTTACTGTGTTGTTTTATAGGTTCTAATATCCCTTTATGGTAGCAAGCGGCGGCTTTGAGGGTGTTATACCCGTAGGTAGATTTAGAACTAGGTGCCCTTCGATTTTTAATACAGCCAATACGTACACGGCGTATCAATTAACCAAGCAAAATTTCCCCAATACTGAATAAGTACCTAACCTAACCTACATGTAGTCAAGGTTGACTTAGTTCTCTCTTATGGTTCTTTGTTCTTTGTTCTTTGTTATGGTTAACTAAATAAATGCGATTGTAACAATCTAATAATAGCTTGATTGCTTTATTGCATTAAGTAAAGTTGTCACTTGAACGGCGAATCAATGCTTACTTAAATATATCATGTGAAAGTCACGTGGTTAAACAGGGATATCGTTTAGATTTTACCCTCTGACTCGCCGTACCACCTAACTTAGATTTTTAATCCTTCCAGGCTTGTAAAATGAAGCAAACAAAGCCCGAATGGCTTCGAATCTAAATGTAGCTCTCCCGCGATGCTACTTGGATACTTATACACAAGAAGGATATACGATGACCAATGAAGTCAACGGAGCCAAGCCTCAAAGGACGGGTTCCTGCTTTAGGCGGCCGCAGGTAATTCTGCAAAGCTCAAGCGATTGGCTCAGAAGTCTTGTAGACGCCAACCATCAATTGGCCGCTACCAATGATACGCAAGCGCGCGTCACCATCGTCAATTAACGAAACACCAAACGAAGAAACTAGAAGTACCCCCCGGCAGCGCTTAGCCAACCCTTCTTAAACCCCAATCTACATGCGATACGAAAATCAACTAGTAGTTCTGCCATGTCAAGGGCTGGTCCAATACTATTCTATTGGACGATTTACCCCGATTCGTCTGGTCCTCTCGGTAGGCCTCAATTTTATGTTACGAGCAGTTCGACATCTCATCTTGGCCGAAACTTTGGCGAAACCCGGTCTCTTAACATCATAGTCGTGGGCCCAACAGTAGGATTTCTACCGTAGGAATGGTCAAATGTGCATGATCAGTCCGTCTGGTGTTTAGTACAAGATGAGAGCTCCCCCCCTTCCTGCGGGCGAAGATCGTCAATGCTTATAATCGTCCTTTCTAGATCCCGCTGGTCGTCCTCGTAAATTTGCGGCTCTTTATTCTCCGCTAACTACCTTTTCTTTGGCGTCTTTTCATATACTAGTTATACCTAACTAACTATTGTTTTATCTACCGTTGTGCCGTATTGCCAGCCCCTTGTTCGGTTTTGAATGATACTTGGCATTCCTTTCAGATCCTTGGGCTCTTTATCACATACACCAAATAATATGAACCGCCGCTCCTCCATGCCTTCGGCGTCATAACCTATCTTTCGCCTTTTCGCTTCATTTTATCCTTTTTCCTTTTAGATAGACTCTCATTTCACTTCAATCCAGAAAAGAAAAAATCATACTCAAAATGCTCATTTTAGTTTTATTCTCACACCTCCTCTTATTCTCCGAGGCCTCGGCGGCAGGTCCGCTGAGGCGAGGAGAGAGGTACGTTTTCGAAGAAACAAGACGGCAATATGATGATAGCCAACTAATAAGCTTTAGATTGGGACAGCGTGATGCGCTGGGGGCCTCGAGGGTTTATAAGTTCGCAAATACTAGTAGCATCGCCACCACGACGACCACTCCCTTATCAACTGAAACCTCTTCGACGTTGATCACGAGCGAAGCGTCAACGTTATCTTCATCTTCATCTCAATCATTACCATTTGCAACATCAGCGCCCGGCTTAACTTCATCGTCGGTTGTAGTTACTTCAAGTGCGAGTCCCATCTCAGGCCCGGTTGGGTCTAGCTCTTCCACTTCGATATCTCGATCGTTCACGTTAAACGAGACTAGTAGCATCCCAACCTTTGACTTCTTCCCATCTTCTACAGTCCCTGTTAGCCCTCCTGCTTCTACCGCAGACTTGGCTGTTTCGAGCTCGACTGCGGTTGCTGCTCCATCGAACTCGACAGGAAGCTCATCTCAGGAAACTACCGCGCTATCTCTATCTACGGCATTGACTCTTCCCCTCGCGCCGACGCCTTCAGTAGTATCTCTTACCGAGTCTCGATCCACAGCGACCGAGCAGACTCAAACTACGCAACTGACGCAAAGTAGTTCCACGGCTTCGGAGTCTACCACGTCCATAAATTCTAACACAAATGCCGCAAGTTCTTCCACACTAGCAAGCAGTAGTAGTCTGGAAAGTTCATCTACATCAGCTACTGCCACATCCTCCCAACTAACAACTGCTTCATACTCATCAGTTGTTAAGTCATCTTATGTGTCTCATCCAGTAACGCCGACGGGGACGTTAAATGACCAGGTTCCCACCATCATTAGTTCAATTCCAGCTTCGTCAACGACAGTTTCCCCCGAAGTACTTGCCAGAAATCTGGCTGACGCAAAGAGTTACAATAAGGTCTTTGCTGGCTTGACTGAGCAATCTGCTTGTGCTATTGGTCAAGTTGCCTGTGTTAATGGCAATATTGGGAAATGTTCTAGTGCCGGCGCATTCGAGATTACCCCCTGCGCCGACACTTTGACCTGCTATGCCTTGCCGATGACTACAGTTGAGGGCGTCCAGATTGGTTGCTGGGATGACGCTACCGTTCGTAAAGCTTTGGGTGGCGACGTACCCCCCGTTGGAAGCTCAACTTCTGCCGGCTCATCTATAGAAACCGGTACGTTAGATGGGACTTTGGTCACTGTGACAGTCACACCGACAGCCACCAAGACGGCTCAGACCACCATAAACCTCGGCTCATCTACACAAACCCCTTCAGCAACAAGCTCTTCGAAAACAAGTTCTTCAAAAACAAGCTCTTCGGTTCCTGCTCAACCTTCAGAGAAAACAGTAACAATTACCCATTATGTGCCGACCACTTTTAGCACTGCAACCCGGTCCTCAAGCTCGCCATTGCCTCCTAAAACAGTTACAGAAACCGTAACCGTAACGCCATCCAGCCCAGAAGTCCCAACATCTTCACCACTTGAAACACCTCTACCGTCTACGAGTACAACGACGGTAGCGAAGACTACCCCTACCGACTCCGGCCTCCACGTCATCCCAATCGAGACGGATATTATCGACTTTCCTGGTCTTGGGGGCATCGGAGGAAATAGCGGGGATGACCCAAATGGCGCTCCCTTCTTCACGAAGCCTAATAACTTCGGTGTCACATCCATGACTATACCCACTCCCACCCCTGCTACTGTCACTATAACAGAGAAAGAGACGGTGACAACGATCACAACGGTAACAGATACGGTTATCACTACCGTGAGAGGCTAGATGAAAGATTGATAGTAAATAGGTATCGGATATATATGTTGCATTTACAAATTCATTGAGCGGGGAGTTTAGGACATGTTGATAATTTGATATTATTATATGGCATATGGCCAATGCCGGAAAAGTCAATACCCTTCTTACCAATAGAAAATTTAACCTTATAAGATTTTAATTATATACTATTTCGATTCTTACCTTACAAGTCACAATCTTGACGATATTTCTGTCCTTTTAGGCGATATTTATATATCCTGTAGTTGGGGAAACTTGGCCGTGTAAAAAATACTTCCTATGCCCGACGTATACTACATGATAAACGAAGCTGTGCTGATTGGCCTCATGCGAAGAAGCGGGGTTGGTAGGCGTATATAGGAGGATGAATGGTGCAATGATACTCGATACCAAACACATACTCATCTAGGAAAGGATCTCGATTTATCCCGAGACTTATTTCAACTACCTCCCATCAGTCCCGCTGTCCACCTCGAGCCTCCCTACCCATTAATCCCAACGGTCTACAAGTGGGTTGGAACTTACTGTCGAAACTTACTGTCGAGTCGCCAGCCATGGTATCTCGCCCACTTATCAGGGCGTCATCTAGGTATGCCGAGCCTGACCCATCAGCAAAATACAGCGCGGATGAAGAAAAGCGACTGGCGGATAAGTTCGCCGCGCACAGACATCTAGTCCCGCTGGTTTCTCAAAACGACGATGTCATATTTCTCAACGCGGCCTCTGCGCCGCCGTCGAACTTGATCGTCCACGAGGCCATCACGCGATACTCAGCACAAGCCTTATACGAGGCTTACCCGTATACCAGCTGGCGCGAGACGCGCGAAGAAGCACGCAGCCTGGTCGCTCGGTGCATCAACGCCGAAGACCCATCCACCATCGCCTTCACGCGCGACACCACCGAGGCCCTCGGCAGCTTCATCCGCTGCGTGAGCTTCCAGCCCGGCGACAACGTCGTCACCGTCGATTCCGAGCACCCGAACCAGACGCTGTGCTGGCTCGCCCTGCGCGAGTTCGGGCTCGAGGTCCGACAAGTCCCCACTATTGCCGAGGCGGAGCGCACGGGCCGGATCGACATCGTCGGTGCGGAGACTTTGCGGCCGCATGTGGATTCCCGGACCCGCGCTATCGGGATCAGCTCGATTACGTTCGATGGCGGACAGCACAACGACGTCAAGAGCATCTGCGCGGCGTACAGGCCCCGCGGGATCCACGTGCTCGCGGACGTCACGCAGAACGTGGGGTTTGCGCGCATCGACGTCCGCGACCTGGGGGTGTCGGCGGCGGCGTTTAGCCTGCACAAGGGGCTTAATGCGCCGACGGGGATCGGCGCTTTGTACGTCTCGCCCGAGTCTTTCCGCGAGCTGGGCGAGCCGACGCCGCCGATCGTTAGTATGGAGGCTGTGAAGAATCTCAACGAGAGCCTGGTCGTTAGGGTGGATGAGCCGTTGGAGTTGCATCCGAATGCGCGCCGGTTCGAACACGCTAATATGAGCCTTGTGGCCGTGGCGGCGGCGGCGGCGTTTACGCGGTTTTATCTCGATGTTTTAGGGCCGGCGGACGTCGAGGCGCATTTGTTTGGGCTGACGGATGTGCTGGCGAGGGAGTGTGATCGGTTGGGTATACGCGTGGTGAGTCCGAGGGAAAGGGGGAGACGGGCACCGCATATTACTATTTTGGCGCTGCCGAAGGAGTGGGGGGCGTATTTTGGGGGTCAGGGGGGTGCGCGCGTTACGATGAATAGGTTGGGCGTGAGGGTGTCGTTTGGGTTTTATAGCTCGGTGGAGGATGTGAGGAAGTTTGTGAGGGTATTGGAGTTGGGAATAGCTCGGGGTTTACGAGTATGATGGTTTAGAAGGTAAGTAGTTTTATTCTTCCAGAGGCGTTCCCTCCAACCGTAAAATAGAGGAAGACAGAGGACAGTGGATCATAGAACTTTTCAAAAATAAATCTATTGAGGCAACATTGAGACAAAACATCTGAGAACCTAGAATGCTGTTCCTTAGCATCGGAAACGCATCTACCAATCGTAATTCTCGTAAAATCCCGGTACTCCTATAAAATTAGTACGTTTCCAGTCATCGAGATTAGCATAATACGATGTGCATACTTCCTCCCTTGTAGCACAAAATGGATTTTCCGCATCGAAGAGCCCACAATGCGAATACCCCTTCAACTTACTCTCTCCAGTCACGCCATCTGGGTTGTTAGCAAACTCACGGAGAAGTCCTTCATCATTATCCTCCAATCCTTTTCGTAGTTTCTCCATATCAAAGTTAGGAGATAGCCACCCGTCGTCTTCGCCGAGACGGCGATAGGTCACCAGTTCTGCTTGTATAGCTGCCCATATATGGCCCAACCGTCGATCCCCACAATGCACTAATTCGTAGTTCACATAGGGCTTAATTTCATGAACTCCATGTTGACAGTGGCTGGAATCGTCAGACTTGAAGGCCATACCATCGGATGAGTCGTTATCTGAAATATGATCCACCCCTGTATCGCTCATACTAGGTAGTGTACTTCGATGCTGATCCTTAGTGAAGTATAGCCGCAGTATAGAAAGCAAAATTTCCCACCCACGTTTAACGTCATGGGTCCACGAACTCGACCGTTCGCAATAGATTTGTGATGCTAGTTCTGCGGGGGTTATGCGTGAATGTTGACACTCATCTTCCGATCCATATCCAAGTAGCTGAGTAATTGATACTTCTCCGGTAATACTGGGGTCGGCATCATGAGTCAACAAACAGACAAGACAAGATATCATGCCAAAAAGATTCTCTCCAGGCATCCCATGATTTGCCAAGAATAATGCTGTCAACACCAGAGCATGAAGTGGTCCAACCTTTAACTCTAGCCCACAACAACTGCATCGCGTTGTAAATATTCCACTCGGCGTATCGATATTGGGACGCCAGGGGGCGGTGAACATAGAAGAAATGCAATGGCATATAGCCTGTACTGATGTGTGACAGAACATATGCTTCCACTCATGTGGGATCGTTGAGCTTCCGTGGGCGTAAAGCCGGCGGACGCAAGATGAATCCACATCCCATCTACCACAAGGGTCGACCTCCTGTCCAGCATACCGAGATTGGCCGGCAGATACATCACCCAGAAGATCAAGCGGGGCTTTGCTGTGTGATCTTATGATGGTCGTAAAGAGTATGTCCAGTACAGTATATCCGTTATCATCAGTGTATTTGGCACCAATAGAACCTGATTCGTCAACACGTCCTACCAGTGTATCCATTATCATGCAGCAAGCCTTATAACCATCCAAAAATCTCGCTGCGAGGTGAAATGGAAATATCGTTGAAAACCAGACTGGAAGTGAATCCTTATAATCATCAATGATGTCTACGATAACATCAATGTTACGTGACATGATAGCAAAACCGAATGCCTCTGCCTTCAATTCATCCGTCGACTTCTCTGCGGCCTTCACAACTGAATGTGTAGCGAATGGGAGTTCACTGGTTTCAACTGAACTAAATTGGTTCTCTTGAAGTCCCTGAGCTAGTGTGCTTGTGAGATCTCGATTGGAGCCATTGGTTGGCCACTTAGTCCACGTAGACTCGTCATCAATATCAAATTGATCTTCGGACCTATGGATTTCTGCTGGCGGAGAAGGGAGAGATTCATAGGCTGGTGGTTTGTAGTGTATGCTCCATCGACAGAGCTGTGTCGGGCTGTCGGGAATCGAATGAGATCTAGATGATAGTCCGGCTTCTTGATCAAGGGAGGGATACACAGGGGATGGAGGAACCACCCCAGCAAACGACTTGAAGTTAATAAGCCGCTGATCCCACGTCTCTGGTCCCCTACCCCAGTACTTGACAGTCATGAAGGAATATATCCAAAAGTCATGAAGCCATATTGCTAAGGGTCTAAATCAAATGGGTTAGTCAGGAACTTGAAAGTTAAATCGTTTGAAAAGGGCTACTCACTTTCGTTCATCTGCTGTTAGCTGTGTGATTAGGTCTCGATCTCGGCCCTCTAAAAAGAGGCGGGCTCGATTAAATAGTATACTCTGTTGGACTTGCTGCATAGTTGGAGACAAAGCATTTTTAGGACTGGAAGGGGATGCTGCTTCTGGTGGACTATTTATAGTAAAATCCAGAGAATGGGGAGTTGACGTGGCCGGAGAATAGGCGTCATGTCCGCCAAGGCTGTGAATTAATGCGGCGTACGGAAGGTTGTGCCGAAAGAATCTGATGATGGATTTAGTCTTTGAATTGCATGAAGACTTCGTACTTAGCTTACATTCCGGGATTCAAGGTCAACGGCTCGCTTTGGCGAATATCCTGGTTAATATACCGCTTGAGCTGCTTTTTGTCCACACTCTTTGCAAAGTCACCTTGACCTTGATTGATGGTTACGTTGGAGCTGCTAACTCCATCTTTCCGGATACGTTTTCCTAGAGCGCTGATAATGACGTTCTTCTCTTTAGTCGTTATCCTTTTCTTAATCTTCCATTTTCTAAAGTGAGATTGATATTGGCCGGCTCTGGTCATTGAGCAATTTGTTATTAAACAGAGCAAACAAGCATGGATATATAATACTGACTGGGCATTAAAGCCATACTCATCCTTCATCCGCTGCGAGAGGCGCTTCATCGTGCTATTCTCCTCCAAGTACATACGAATGATGACAGGTCTAAGATACTCCCATCTCTGGTCATATGGGATATGCAAGAATTTCTCAACTGGGCTATTGCCCGTTGAAGAGTTAGACAGTTCCATTATTACCTCACTCTGGTCTCTTGTCAAGGTAGTGAGCTTTAGTTGAACTTTGAAAAAGTGAAGAAATGGAAGATTAGAATTTAGATTTCTTTTAGGTCCTTTAAGGCGTTACCGTCCCCTTTATATTACAACCCGTCTCGCCTCCCAGCCAGGTCAGGCAACTAATAGGATGAAGGCCTTATGCATATAAGATCGGAGTAAGCAGCTTGGTCGGGCGTAAGCAAAAGAACCAATAGCTGATGCCATTTAATTTAAATCGTTGCGCTGGCCCGCAAGAAATGGCATACATCCAATGGTGGGAACAGGCAATATCCAATGGGCACATGGCGCGTGCGCATTCCTTGTTTGAGCGACGCTTACCGTAATAACGGTAGCTTAGCAGCCTGCATGTAGGTAGGTACCTACGTAGTATCTCGGCCCTCCTGGTGTTACACAACATCATGTATGGACGATTTCCGCTACCCAAATAATATTCATAAAAAGCGAAATTATCTGTCCAACAAAAGTGCTGTAGCCACTCATACAAAGCAATTGTAATATATGCAATTATCGTATACACGTACCTAGATAGAGCGTACATACGTATTTGAGTAGTTTGGGTGATTATGAATTGTAGATGAGAAGTGCCTGGGGAGATTTACATGGTAATGCCTTGAGCTATGGGATAAATAAATACCTGGGTGTTTCCCATCATTCTCTCCTTCTCTTTTCTTCTACATTCTAGTTTCCAGATCCAACTCCAGTATTCGGCTTATATCTCTATCTTGGGACTTAGATATTTTCTCTAGGCCTTCATATATATGCCCGTCCATTTTTCCACAATTAAATACCATACAGTCACCAAGACTTACCTGCTATCTACCCGTTCTTACCACATCTACTGCAACCAAACTTTTATATCCACTCGATTTTAATTACCACACACACACACACACATATACACACACACATACACACACACACACATATATATATATATATATCTCATCATTCAACAACTTACAATGTCTCACCCTTCGTCCTCCGGTAGCCAGGAGACTACTTCGTAAGCTTATTACTTGTTCAGATGAACATGGCTTCCCCTTGGTATGAACCAATTTTGACATGTCTATAACCTTACACATAGATACGACGAGCCTGCAATGACGAACGACAGTACAAGGACAGACAGGGGCTCGCCCGTGCCTGACTTACCTGACGTTTCAGAGTCTAACGACTCACCCTCAGACACTCAGAGTGACTCAACCAACCTTGACCAAGATCTACTGGGATTCGGGGCCCAGTTCGATGATAAGAAATAAGACTGTTGAGGTATGGAATATGAGGAGACATTAGTCCCATATGTATTACCACATGACGATCCACATGTTGGCCCTTTCCCGACTTCACAGCACCCTAGTATGACTTGGGTAATATTATGGCTAGCATTTAAGTACGCAACACGGACTCTTACGTGGAGACATAGAATACATTCCTGTTGAATACTACTATGGTGTCGTGCTACACATTCATTAAGGCACAGGTTTACCTAACCCTCATGTTCTTGTCTGTTTCATAGTGGTCCTTATCTGGGACCCTGTCTTAGTATCATATGGCCTTTACCTAGTCAGTTGATAGTCGTTTGTATGGCAATACAGACTTCCACTTCTTGGTTTTAACACAATAGCTTTTCATACAATACTATACCAGACTTCAAGACCCAAGAAATAGTTCATATATGGGTGATGCATTCCATAATATAATTTCAACTATACCTGCCCGTGAAACTATCATAGGAACCAAGCTGAAGGGTGATCCCAGGTTATATAATCACCACGCTTTTACCAAAGAATGTACATAGGATAGTCAATAGCAGGGTGATATTCCGCCTTCTGGGTTTGGGTCTTCCCGATGAGCGCCATGCAGCATGCAGACATGCAGTGAAACAAACCTCTATCTACCCCTGTAGAGGTCGCTGGTGTCCTCTGTTGCGTACCTATATAGTCAAATTCGGTTAACAGTCGGATTCTCAAATTCCCATCTCACGCCATCCTAATCAAACTATCAAACTGATACTCGTTTATTTATCTTACCGATAATAGGCTATCCGCCCAGCCTAATGCGTATACACTAGACCGCTGTTAAGCGACGTTTGACGACTACAAATGGTAGGATCTCAAATTGGAGGTCTTCAAGTATCTGCCTCTTGCTTCGTTAAGTAACAGCATATGACAAAAGGCATAGGTTAGTAAGATGGAAGGGCTCATGTAAATAGGCAATTATTGACAAGCATCATCATAATCATTCAATACGGTAGTATCAGTAACTTGCCCGCTCATCTACGGCGCCTGAATCTACCCCCAAACCCAGACGGAGGCCCCTTGGCTCCATGATTCTTCAGCTTTAGCCTCTTAAAGTTCGCATGGGCTAGCTCGTTGACCTTCCTAGCAACCTTTTGGACCTTGCCATCCTTCTTTTCCGTCTTCTTTTTCTTCTCTGCATGCTTCGTCTCCTTGGGCTCTTGACCATCATCTTCTACGAGGTCGAATTCAGAGTCGGACCCTAAGTCTAGTGGTGGAGTATCGCCGCCCTTCATTATGTTTGCCTGCGTCTCAGGTACGACGTCACCTTCGTCATCGGTCTCCGGTTGTTCCTGCGCAGGCTGCTGTGGCCGTTTGCTCCTAGTTGGCCTCATATTGACTCGTCGCGTAGTCCTCTTTTGTCCCTTCTTCTTGTAAACCTTTAGGGGCTGTCCGCCACGGCCCACTTGCTCTTCGGGTGTACTGTCATAAAGATCCTCATCGTCAAATCCACCAAGGAGCTGCTGGGCCTGACTGTCCGGCTCGAGGATCTCCTCATTCTTCCTCACAGGCTTCGTAGTGGCCGACGGGTTAACATCATTCTCCGCCTCACGTAAGGCTTCGAGATCGTCATCCAGTGCTTCTTCCTCTAGCTTTCGTAGACTCGCCACTGCGCTGCTCAGACTACGGCCTAGAGGCTTGCGTGGTAGTCGTAGGGGTGCAGGAGCTATGTAATCGCCATTTTCGTCCACCGTTGCGAGGGGTGCTCTCCTAAGAAAAGATGGTGTAGTCAATTGCAACTTACGGATCGAACTAGGAGTTCGACCTAGAGGAGCATTGCTATCTCGCCGCGAAGGCGTCATGAAAAGTGTCGTGCGCTTGCTCGACACTGGAGTTTTATCCAGTTTGAGAGCGTCACCGATATTTTCACCACCAACATTTTTGCTGGGAGTGGCCTGGATTGCACCATCTTTCAATGATTCGCCAGTCCTACTTTTCGAAGGCGTGTTCTCGTCGTTCTCTTCCAACAAATCAAATAATCCCAGGATACGCCCATCCCTTTGGGGGGTAGGTCCAATTGAGGTAGGTACAGCAGGACTAAATAGTTTCCGCGAGGATGGTGTCTCAAACATCTCAGGATCTATAATTCGCTCCCGTATATGGGAAGGCGTCTCGGCTGGCTTTGACCGCTTTGAGGGCGTCACTGCGAGAACTTCTTCCGGCTCGCGTTTCCGAGAACTTGATGATTCCCTCGTCTTGGCTTTTGGGGGAGGGAGTTTGCCAGCTAAGATATCGCGGACTTGGTTGTATTTCTTGTATTTTCGAGCTAAAAAG
The DNA here is from genome assembly GCF_022478715.1 of Daldinia decipiens. NCBI lineage: Eukaryota > Fungi > Ascomycota > Sordariomycetes > Xylariales > Hypoxylaceae > Daldinia > Daldinia decipiens. The sequence goes on along the minus strand of NW_026054552.1, from coordinate 10,926 downwards.
GCACCAATTAGTATTGCCTCGTAAGTGAAAATCTACCACTGGGGCTAAAACTAACCTATTTCTGGATTTTTCTTAATATCCTCGCGCCCCGGCTTTGTGCCGGCATTATGGCTTGCCCAGTCGGCCTCGAAGTGCTTGAGGTCGGCGCGTAATTGCCTGCACGTCTCTTCGTATTGAAGCTTCTCACTTTCATCCATCTTAACTAAGAGATGAGTTGAGAAGTGCTATATGTAGACTTTGACGAGAATTGGTAATAATTGTTGCTAAATATTGGATTTGGTAATAAGGAATGTTTTTGATAGGGAAGGTTAATCCGCCAAAAACGCGACAAGCTTAAATGGAACGCGACGCGGGACCAATCTAGGGGGGCACTTTAAATGATCTACATTAGTACATGTACGTATCCGCCTTAGGGGGAAAATGTTACGTCAGCTAGAATGCTGCCATGCGGCCATAGTGAAACCGAGCCATTGTTTGTACTCTCGTACTTCCGTACCTGGTTAATCCCTGCCAATCGCCACTTCTTTGTAAATTGCCTCTAAACATCCAAGTCATTTTCAACTACTTACAACATTCCCTGCCTACTGCTCCTGCTCATCTATATGGACGCAAAGTTGGATGCGACTGATATACAATCTCAAGTACTCCGAAATACTCTTGCAGAGGTAGCGCTGTCAAGCAGACAATCCGAAGCCGATAATCCAAACGAGACATGCTGCGTCATCTGCCTCGATAGCATCACCGAGGTCTGTGAGGCCAGGCCTTGCAGTCATCGGAATTTCGATTATCTCTGCCTCCTTAGTTGGCTGGAGCAGCAGACAAGATGCCCTCTTTGCAAGAGCAATGTCGATGAGGTCTGGTACGATTTCGAAAGCGATAGCCCTGATGCGAAAAGCAGGGTATACCTAGTTCCGCCTCCGAAGGCCTCATCAAAACAGCCCCAACAATCGCATGCCCAAATCTTACATCCGCGAAATATGATTCCGAGACCAAACCGTCGACGATACGAAGAAGCGCCTCCGCGCCGGATAACTGCCAATGAAGCTATTCTCCGCCGGCAAGATGTCTATCATAATCAACTCTACTCCCTACACGTCGGGTCGAACCAAAGATCGGGCTATCGAGATTTAACTCCGCAAGTGTTCGAATCCGATCCCGAGATGATATCAAGGGCGCGAACGTGGCTCAGGAGGGAACTACAAGTCTTCGAATTCCTTCGAACTCCACCTACCGCACAATCCAGCGACGACGCGATCACGAGAAGACGTGCGAATAACGCCGAGTTTCTACTTGAGTACATAATTGCTATCCTAAAGACTGTAGATATTCAAGGGAGCCAGGGTCAAGCGGAAGAAATGTTGAAAGACTTCCTCGGTCGCGATAATACCAAGTTGCTCCTTCACGAACTCAAGAACTTTTTGCGCAGTCCCTGGTCTTTGGAGGCTTGGGATCGCAAGGTCCAGTACCCTACGGCAAGGAAGCGACGAGTCCAGGAAGAAGATGTTGAGAGGAGCGACCAAGTAAGCAACGTATCTCGAATATTTGAAGCGGACGAAGGCCTAGACAGGCGGAAGCGACGGATAGGTGATTCCTATCGTCCTTCATACTCAAGCCGTCGCCACAATAGGAGAGATAACACGAACTAATTTACACCATATTAGACCCCCTTGCCATTGTTAATATCAACATTTAATGCTTCGCGACCTTGTATTCGAGTCTGGAACCAATAAGCTCGGCTCCTGCAATAAATATGACAATGTGAGACTCGGATATAGCCGTGCTTGAGTTTCTGCAAGCACATTTCATAAAGTAGAACCTTCCACAAGCGTCCTGGGCCGGTCACTCAAGTCTTCTTAAGTGAGATAGCGCCGTCCGCTATACCTACCGACTTCCGAACTTCCTTGGGGTAGTATCTAGAGTAGTTGACGAGGTCTTCGCATAATCATGTCCAAGATAACAAACCATGCAAGACCCCTTCTCGAGCTTGTAAGTGAACTATAGCTCATCTATCGAACTTGACATTAGACTAATATCTCACGAAACAGATGAAGAACGCTACAGGAAGAGTGTCGGTCGATGAGAAGTTAACATTCATATGTGTATGCCCAAGGACACAGCTCGAAAGGGGGTTATCATAAGTCAATGATAGTAGCCTTACAACCCCATAATGATGTGATATATCCAACCATGTACCCAATTCCATGCAAGATGTCAGATGATATAGGTCTCGATCCATCCACTTGGTGTCGTCCCAGCGAGGGACCTGTCTTAGCATTCTCGTAAGTGGGAGGAAGTAACACTGAAATCCCGGGTCGTGCATTTGCCTCTATTCATATAAAAATACACAATAAGGAGGGAACACGCTGTTATATAATCCGAACTTGGCAGGTATAGGGTCCTATCCTTTACAGTCAGAACAGAGCAGCTGATACCCAGAAGGGCGTCAAGCGAAGTACAACTCCCAACTCCCCACCTTGTCTCAAAAAAACGGACAATTTTAATGTCCATAACTTGGGTAAAACGAGAGACGAAAAAGTGATAGCATTACAAATAACTATCAAGTTACAGAATGTAGGGAAAATCCAAGAAAAAAAAAGAAAGTAAACCCGCAATGATTTAAGCCGTGAGCCTTAAAGAAAAGAAAGGTTAAAAAAGGAATCCTAGGGCATGTAAATTATAGTGCTTAGACATTTAGACCAAGCTATGCTTCATGCAGGTATAGATCAAATGTCTTTTTCACAGCAAAACAAAAAAAAAAAAAAAAAAAAAAAAAAAAGGATATATATTCATATCACAGGTGACCCAGACCAATTATTCGAATCAAGGTTAGAATGCTATCCGAGATAATCAAATAAAGTACCTAGGTATGTCGCCCTTACGGATACGTACGGATGTCCCTTTCAAAAGTTTTTACCATAGGGAGACCCCTGTCACCCCCGGCAAGCTTTGACCATGCTTGGCAACAGCTGCCTACCTATTTCTCATACGTATCTTATTTTACTCTACTATTTCAATAAAGTATTAATTTCTTAAAATAAATTATAAAAATATATATAAAAGCTTTTTTATAAATATAAAAGTAAAGGCCTTATTTAAATAAATTTGCTTTCATTTTACTATTATCTGTTGTTGTAAAATTTAGTATTAAACCTAAGGGGTAATATTGTATACATTTTAACATTTTCCGACAGGTGTTAGCCAAGCATAAGACAGCTGCCAATAATGCTGACAGGGGTTCCCTATGGTAAAAATTTTTGAAAGGGACATCCGTACTAGTTGAATTAATTCCATTTCGGGATGTAACAGGGATAATGATTGGCCAGTTAATGCTACCACCTTTAAGGTTTGAACCTGATCCCCAGCTAGACCCACTAAAAGAGCCTCAAAGTCCAGTAACTTTAAACGTACAGTAAAAATCCATTAAACGTACAACATATCCACTTTTACGTGAGATAGCCCGATATACCACCACTTACTTAATTTATATTAAGATTAATATTGTTTTTTAATAAATTTATAATTTTACTTAATCGTATTATAATATTTATATTTAATTAAATATATTATTTAAATAAATAAAAATTAATATATTTATAATTAAATTTAATACGTATATATAAGTTATAAGTTTATATATTTAATTAAAGTAATAATACGGAGGTTAAAGTTATTGATTTAATTGGTTATATTAATTTAACCATTAATTTTATTACTTTATAAGTCGTTGAAAAGGGATAATAAGCGTTTATTACTGTTAAATTACAAGCTGCTAAGGCTATTAAAGCTATTGGGAAGGTTTTAAAGACCTGTCAGATTAGTCAGCCATGTCAGGTGACCTGAAAATCCCTAGTCTCATGTAAAATAACGGTGTAACACGCGTTCCCACGATTTTACCTCAATCAATCAGATCATCAGGAATATGATGAATTAAACCTTATATAACGCCTATTTAGTACGTATTAGTTGTGTGACAAGACCATTGTTGATAGCCTTGTAAGCCTTGTAACCCGTAAAGGCTAGATGCGATATTAGGCCTCGTTGGCGCTAGCGTTAGGGATGAGGGAATCGTATACTGTTATGTATACTGTTGTTAAAGCGATTGTATTAAGGCCGTTACTAAAGCTGTTATTTGCTAACTCATCGTATTTAATTGATTTTATTAATTTTAAATCAACGTGGTTAAATCAGTGATAACGGCCTTGTGTTAGTGATTTAAAGCTAAAAAAGTTAAATCGGTGATATTAATTTAAGGCTTTATTAAACTGGTGTGGTGCCACATTGCCAAGAGTAAGGGTATTATTATGTAATCTTAGGTTACAGGCCATATAAAGGTCTAATATTTGTTGTATTCTTCTAATCAAATAGTTACGATTATTACTATTTAATTATGCATTTAATATAGATATATTTGTTATTTTCTTATATTTATAGTTTATGGCTTTATTTTGTGTATTTATTATATATATTTTATTTGATTAGTAGATCTTTATAGTTTTTCTAAAGTATAGTGTTATTATTAGCTGTTTAAGGCTTTTTATAAGGATTTAGATGTTGAAGTGATATGTTATATTCTGTAGGAGATACTAACTCCTGTTCATTATCCGTTAAAATGAGGTTTTAATTAACAATATAATTATAATAAACCTTAAAAAAGTTATTGGCTTTTATTAAATAGGTAATATCGTTTTAAATTATTTAATTATTAATTTAAAAAGTAATAATAACTTTAATTTAAACAATATATTTAATTAAATATAAATATTATAATACGATTAAATAAAATTATAAATTTATTAAAAAATAATATTAATTTTAATATAAATTAAGTGGGTGGTAGTGTTATATAATTAATACGTATTAAATAAACGTTATATAAGGTTTAATTTATTATATTATTAATAATTTAATTAATTAAAATAAAATCGTGGGAACGTGTGTTACACCGTTATTTTATATAAGATTAAAGATTTTTAAGTTATTTAACATAGCTGATTAATTTAACACATCCCTTTAAATACAACCGATAAGTTAATTTAATTTAAAATATCTTGATATTCTTTTATTATTTAAGTTATTAACAATTTAATTTTAATCTAAAAAAAATCCCTAATTGTTTTTAATTGCTGTTAACACGTATTTTTTACTTTATAACTATTTTACTATTTAATTTTCGTAGTTACTTTATTTATAAATATTTTTTAATATTTATTAAAATTAATTAAGTTTTAAATTATTTATATAAATCTTTTGTAAAGACTTTAATAAGTTTATTTGCGATTATATTTTTTAAAATAACGTAATTTACTTTAATATAGCTTTATTAAGCTTTTTAACGCAGTTAATAATTATATATATTTATATATTTTAACTTAATTTTTAGTTTTTTAATATTTTTATTAATTAACTTAATTATTTATTTATTATTACAATTAATTTTAATAATAAATTAATTTAAATTAATTTTATAATAAATATAACTTTTTTTATTATTTATAATAAAATTAACAATTTAACTTTTATAATAAATATAATTATTATATTTTACTTATTAGCTTTTTAACCTATTATACCTTTAAATAATTTTATTATATATGTTTAAAAACTTTTTTTAATTATAAATATTATTAATAAATAAAACATTACTTGCAACTTTAAAGATATTACCCTTTTTTAATTATAATATATATCTTTGTATATATTTAAAATATAAAATTATTTAATTTAATATATTATAATGTTTTAAACCAAAGTTATAATTAAATTATAAAAACTATAAAATTACAAAAACTATATTTAAGCGTGTAATTACCGTAATATATAAGATAAATCTTATACATTATTAATAACGATAAATACTTTTAAATAAAGCTATTTCTTTATAAAGAAATAACTCCTTTTTAATTATTAAAATACTTAAGATTTGATTTAAAAATTTTATAAAATTAACTATTTTATTAATATATATAAATTAATTTAACCAAATAAATTACCTTTTTTAATCCCTTATTATTTTAATACTTAAAAATTATTATAAATCATTACTCCTAATAAATTAATAACATTATTTAAGGCCTTTAATAAAATATATTATTTTTTTTTTAACTTTAAGGTATACTATAACAATATTATTAATATAAACAAATAATAAAATCCTTTCTTTAATAAATATATAAGATTTTTTAAGAATAAGTTTAAAACTTAAGGTTTTTAAAATTTTAATTAATTTTTTTTACTATAATAAAAAAGATTTTCATAATCCATATAACATTTTAAATAATTTAAAAATATTACCTTTTCTTTAATAACTTAATAATATTTTTATAAATATATCTTTTTTAAATTTTATATTTATAAACACGTTTATAACGTTATATTAAATTAATTTAAAATTAAATTTTATAACTATTATTATTAAGATCTTAAAAAACTTTTTAATTAACGTTAAAGCATATATTTCTTTAATTTTTAAAACTTATTAATTCTTTTAAACTATTAATTTTACCTTAACCTTTTATAAATAACTATACTTATTAATTTTATATATATTGAACAAGACTTAGACGTCTTGGCCTTGGATCAAGCCCTATTAGACCTGATATCAAGGACTTTTAGATGATGAAACTGATGAAGAAGGAAAGGAATGACTTGTATTAAAAGTGGATGATACTATGTAAAATGGGTGTGTGCGACCATAAATGGTACTTATACTAAGAATATGATCACATGATCAGGGTCAAGGTCACCTGATACACCAGCACCAGTTCAATATATATTTATATATAATCGAAAATTTATTTTTTAAAATATTTAAAATTAAATCGTAAGATTTTTTCTTAAATTTTTATTTAACAATAACTTTTTAAATATACCTTTTTAACCTTTTTAAATAACGCTTTATAAAGGTAATTTTTAATATTACCATACTTTTTAAAAGGTTTCGAAAGGTTTTTTTAATATACCTTTTTAAATTTATTTACTGAACAGGAGTTGGTATCTCCTGCAGAGTATAACATATCACTTCAATGTTTAGATTCTTATAAAAAACCTTAAATAGCTGATAATAGCATTATACTTTGGAAGAACTGTAAGGATCTATTAATTGGATAGGATATATATAATAAATATATAAGATAGGGCTATAAGTTGTAAATATAAGAAAATAATAAATATGTTTATATTAAATGTATAATTGAATGGTAATAATTATGGCTATTTGATTAAAAGAATATAATAAATATTAGATCTTTATATGGCCTGTGATTTAAGATTATATAATAATACCCTTGCTCTTGGCGATGTGGCATTACACCAGTTCATTACTTATTAAGGGTTAATTTTAAAGCATATTATTAAAATAATTAAATTATATTAAAAAGATTTATAAAATAACCTTATTTTTTTTATTTTATTAATTATTTACTTTTAATAAATCTTTACTTAACCTTTTAATTTACTTATATTAAATATGGCTTATTAAATTTTAATTTATAAGTATCTTTTATTAAGTAAGGTATTAAAATAATTTAATGTTTTAAAGTATATCGTAATTATAAATAAAGTTATTAATAATAATAGATTTAAAATTAATATAAGGATAAATTTAATACTTATATAAAAATAATCAATCTTTATTATAATATTTATTACCTTAAATTTATTTAATATATCATTTATTAATAATATTAAATTTAATTTTAATATGTTTACATTTTTAATATATTTAAATTTATTATTTACTACGCTATTATTAATAACTTAAATAATAACCAATTAAAAATTTTAAATAAATTAAAATATATAATTATATTTTTTAATGTTTATATAAAATAAATTATTACGTAATTTCTTTTTTAATTTTATAAGATTTTTATTAAATAATTTATCTTTATTAAAAATTATATTATAAATTTTTATTACCTTATTTATATAAAGATTTTAAATCTTATATATATTAATTAATACGTAACTTATTAAAAAATCTATTTAAATTTTTAAGTTTAATCAACACTTTTTATTAACCTTTTTTAAAACGTTTATTATTAATGTATAAACTTTATAATTATATACTTATAAATAAACTTATTAAAACTTCCTTTCTTAAGCTATAATACCGTTATTTACCGTTATAAATATATAAAAATAATTATATAAAAATTATTAGTTATATTTATATTATAATATATAATTATATAAATATATTACAACTTTATATATTTTTAATTATAATAAATGTAATAGTTTTATATTTATTTTTATAACTTTAATTTTATTTTTAATTATATCTTTTAAATATTTAATAATACCGTTTTATGCTTATGTATAATTAATTAAGGGTTTTAATTTTATATAAAGGTTTTTAAAATAGTTTTTTATTACTAATTTTATTTAAGTAATCTTATGATTTAATTCTTAAATTTATAAGATAATATTATATTAATATTTTAATAATTTAATAAGGTTTTTTAAAGTTATAATTATTATTTTCAATTTTTAATTATATAAATAATAATTGAAAATTATATTAATTTATTTATTAATAATTAATATAAGGTTTATAATCTTATAATTATTTGTTTTTATTAAATAAAAATTAAAAGTTAATTTTATATTAGGAAATTTATTAATATAATGCGGTATATGTTTTACTTAATGTTTTATTTTAAATATATTATATATCTCGTATTTAACTATTATAAATTCCTTAATTTTTACTTCTTTATTAATATTAACTAAATATTTTAAAACTTAAGATTTTAAATGCTTTAATCTTAAATATTAATAAAAGACAATTATAATACTTAAGGTTTTTATAAACCTTAAATTTAAAACGTTATAATAGATGTAAAAAGTAATTTTTAAAACCTTATAAAAAATATTTTTAAATACGAATTAATCATAATAATTAATAAATTCGGCTATAATAATATTATTTAATTATTTTAAATAAATAAGATTGTTACATATATTTTATTAATAACTTTATTTTTATAATAAACTATATTTATTAACTTTATTTTAATAAATTTTTTTTAAATATTAAGTATAAATATCTACCTTTTTATAACTTATAATTTTAACTTTATTATTATTTATTATAATATAATTACTTAGCGATATTATTTTAAAATTAATAAATTAAAATATTTTATTAAATATATAAATAATAATCTTTAAATTTAATATTGTCGAATTTTTTAATAAATACTAAATAATATTAAAAATAATAATATAAGTTAATACCATAAAAACTACACTTTTTTCTATAATAATTATATACTTATTTAGTTAATTATTTTTATTTTTTACCCCTTAAACCTTTACCTCTTTTTTTAAAATTTTTATTTTAGTTATTAAATCAAAATTAATTTTTAAAATTAATTTTATTAAAGTAACATTTGCTTTTTTAAACTTAAAATATTTAAACCTTTTATTTTCAAATATATAAAATTAATTTTTAACGTTATAAAAATCTTAATAAGTTTTATATTTAACATTATAACTATAGTTTTAATATTTATAAAGTTAATTTAAATTAATATTAATTTTTTTACGTTTATTAAAATTGCCTTACCGCCTTTTAAAAGTCCTTATAAGCTATAATAATTTCCTTTAATAGTTAAATTTATTTTCTTAATTAATATTTTTATTTTTATTAATGTTATAAATTAACTCAAAAACGGTTTTAACTACTTTTCCTTTTTTTTTAATGTTTTTAAAAATTTATATATGTTTTTATAACGCTATAACCACCTCTTAAGATATTAAAATCTTATTATATATTTTTTTATAAAAAATAATATTTTAAATAATTATTTAATCTATTAATATAAGTTTTAAAATTAATATTAATACGTAAAATCACTTTTAAAAATCTTTAATAATAATTAATTTTAAATATTTAACCTTAATAAAAATAATAAACCAATTAATTATCCAAACCTTTTAACTTTTAAATACCTTTATAAATAATATTATAGCTTTTATATAATCATCTTAAATCTTATATTTTAACACGTATATACTTAAATAACTTTTTAAAATATTATATATATCTTAAATTATATTGAACAGAAGTTGGTATCTCCTGTAGAGTATGGCATATCACTTCAACGTCTAGATCCTCGTAAAAGGCCCTAAACAGCTAATAATAGCACTATATTCTAAAAGAACTGTAAGGATCTACTAATCAAATAAGATATATAAGATAAATACGCAAGATAGGGCTATAAGCTATAAATATGGGAAAATAACAAATGTGTCTATATTAAATACATAACTGAATAGTAATAATCGTAGCTATCTAATCAGAAGAATATAACAAATATTAGACCTTTATATGGCCTGTAACCTAAGATTACATAATAATACCCTTGCTCTTGGCAATGTGGCACTACACCAGTTCAATATATTTAAATTGTTATATAATTTTAAAATAAAACTTCGATATAATTTAAGTAATTAATTATTTTAACTTAATAATCTTTTTTTTTTATTAATTATATTTATTTTTAATATATATATATACGTTTAATTCTTTTAAATAAAACTTTTATAAAACTTTAATTATCTTTTATATTATTTAAAAAAAAAAAGTTAATTATTTAAGGTTAATATTATTAATAATTAATTCCTTAATAAAATTCCCGCTTTTATTATTATTTTTAATTAAAATTTAAATAAATTAAATAATTTTTTGTAATTTTAAATTTTAAATATTTAAAAAAAAGGTTTAAATTAAATCTTAAATTTTTTATATATATTAATATTATTAAAATTTATTCACTTTTAAAATTAATAATTTTAAATAAATAATATAAACGTTTTATTTTACATATTTTAATTATTAAAATATTTAAATTTAAAACTTAATAATAATATAATAAAATTTATAATAAAATAAATAAATAAATAATAATTTATTTAAAA